>NC_092142.1:82010828-82616328 GCF_043159975.1 Macaca nemestrina | reverse complement strand
GGCAAGAGAGACAGCTAAGAAATGGAACTAGCTTGCAAAAGTAGAAGCTTGAAGCCAGATGTGACCTCTGGAAACTCAAGGCCTCCTTTTCCAACCCTCTGGAATTTGCATAAATCTTGGGAAGCCTCTGGGCTGCTACAGGGCATGCAGTCAGGACTTATCAACTTATCACATGTTTATTTAGTTCTCAAAGGCAGGCAGATCCCAGTGACATCTGGATGCTGCTCCCACACTCAGTGGCTGTTTGTTGAATGAATGCAGGAATATTATTTTGATTTGTTGACAGAAAAACAACTGGTGCTATTTTGAATATTGGCAACAGGAGGCAGGATGATGATGAATGGGCTGCCACTGGGGCTCAGGTCACCTTTCATCTGGTTAGTACGTTTCACAACGCCCATGCTTTGGGGGCCATATCTTACAAGTCATGCATTTAGCAAACATTGGCCGGGGGCTTGCTACAGGGCAGGCACTACATCAGATGTTGAGAGGAAACCAGTGGATAAGATTCAGGCCTTACTCTAACGAGTTCACAGCACAGAGTCGAACACACACAAATGAAGATACCATAATGCCGGTAGGGGTGTACTGTGGGGGTTGGCAAACTATGGCCCATGGCCCAAATCTGGCCCTCTGCCTCCCTGTGTCAATAAAGTTCTATTGGAACACAGCCAGCCTATTCACAGATGTGGCAGCTTTTGGATTACAATGGACAAGTTGAGTCGCTGAGACAGAGATTGTGTGGTCTATCAGACCTATATTGCTTATCATCTGGCCCTTTATAGAAGAAGCTTGCCAAACCTCCTCTAACAGAAGACAATACAGGGCAAGAAACTGGACTGAAGTAAGAAGGTTGGAGTTACTGACCCGGCTTGCTAGCAAACCCAGCTCTCAGTGTTCCAGGCTAGATCATAAGATCAGTTAGGGCTAAGCATCCTCCTCATACTGCCTGTGTGGGCTAGCAAGAAGAAAAATGGACTTCCAAGAGTAGCCCCTTTCTCCCCAGGAGGAAGAACAAAACAGATGCTCCTGGTTTCATCAGCTTTCCAAGAAAGCAGTGTCTTGAGAGCCTCAGCACTGGGAACCAGGCAACGCCATCTCCCCATGGTGGCCTCAGGGAGGTTCATCAAAGCCAACGGTGCCTAGCCAGTGACACTGGGAGAAAGTAAAGAAACAGAAGCAGTTTCTTCTATCTTTTTGAGCCCAAAGGGGAGGCCCAAACCAAGGAAGAGCATCAAATAATAATTAAGTGAAGATATTTAATTAGCATTCATTTGCACTGTTTATATTACAGTCAGACCCTGATGGAAATCCTTTTTTATCCTTTGCAAAGACGTATTAAATATTAACTCCTGAACAGGACACACTACAGTCTAGAGCCTGGTTAAAAATTGTCTTTGGAAATAATTTATTTACAATTCATTCATTAATTAAATTATTGAGTTCCTATTATTTGCCAGGCCCACTTGAAGACTAACATGGTCCCTGCCCCCAAGGGGCTTACAGTTTAGTGTGGGGAGACAGGTAGTGAATGTGTAGGCAAGCAAGTACACTTGATCTTTGTTATTCACCATAGCTACGTCCCATAAAACTGCTACAGTGGCTCATGCCTGTAATCCCAGCAATTTGGGAGGCTGAGGTGGGGCGGATCACTTGAGGCCAGGAGTTTGAGATCAGCCTGGCCAACATGGTGAAACTCTGTCTCTACTAAAAACACAAAATTAGCCAGGCATTGACAAAATTAGCAAACATTGACCGGGGGCTTGCCACGGGGCAGGCACTACATCAGATGTTGAGAGGAAACCAGTGGATGAGATACAGGCATGCCTATAATCCCAGCTACTCAGGACGCTGAGGCAGGAGAACTGCTTGAACACGGGAGGTGGAGGTTGAAGTGAGCTGAGACTGTGCCACTGCACCCCAACCTGGGTGACAGAGTGAGACTCTGTCTCAAAAACAAAACAAAACAAACAAACAAACAAAAAAGCCCCAAAAACTATGCAAACACCAAACCATTGCTCTCAGGAGGAATACACGGTTAGGTTCCTGCAAGCCTCTGGTCACATGTTTGTCAACTCCTCAAGACATGGCCTTGTTTTATGTGCACTTCTGCTTAAAGACACCTTCCTTAATATATACAGTTGATCACTAACATTGCACTCATGGCTAGCAGAGCTGTAACTCATGCCTGACGGAAGGTTATGCTAACACGTGTTTCTTCTGTAAGGCATGGCGCAGCCTTCTGCGCCCGGAGACGCTGGAGAGTACTTCAGCACTGTGCTCAGGGCCATTTCAAACAGCAAAATTGCGAGCAAAACACACAAAAATAAAAACAAAAATCACGGCACTAAACAGATCACAAAAACGGCACTTATTTGTAGTATGAGAGCTGAAATAAGAAGGCAAAGTAAAAGAAGGCCTTGTTTGAGCTCAGCTGTGAATGTGCACATCAGGTGAACTCAAATTTTTCCCTGCTCTGCACTCCTCCAAGAATAACCATGAAAGCACCATAACTATTAATGTTGGGGTGACAAATACATTTTATTGAGTAGGTGAGTTCACAGATATGGAATTTATGAATAATGAGGATCAACTGTAATTCAAGGCAGAGAGAATGATGTGTGCACAGTTCCTGAACGGGAAGAAAGCTTGAGGAAGAAAGGCTGTGTGGTTGGAGGAGAGACTGCCGGAGGAGTGAGAGGAGAGGAAGCTCTGTGCCAAGGCCAGCCAGGGGGCTTCCTGGGCCAGGGCAGGGGGTCTGGGTTTTACTTAGTGTGAAATGGGAGGCACTAAAGGGCTTCATCAGCGGTTATATGGGATCTGAGTTTCAGTTTAACAGGATCACCCCGATGTGGATGGTACCTTGTAAGAATGGGAGACAAGTTAGGGCAATTATTGTCATCTGAGTGGACGATGGTGGTGGCTTAGACAAAGTATGTGCAGTACAGTTGCAAGAACTGCAGAGATTCTAGATATATTTTGGAGATGAAGGCCAGTTGCTGTGTTTACCAGTGACTAGGTAATCTATGTTTTAAGTATTTGGGAAATATTTACTTTTTGAGCTGTAAAATGTTTCATCTTTATAACTTTAGTGTGAAGCATCAAACAGTAATCACTTGCCTAGAGATTTGCCCTGGCAGCTGCCAAGTCCCCAATCCCAGTGAACTCCCTGGTGGGAGTTCCAGGTGGATCCAGTGTGGACTCGAGGGACGTCTCCTCATGTACTCACCCTGCTGGATCCCCTGGTCCTCCCACCTTTACAGATTTCAAAAGAAGCCCCAGACACAAAGAATACGAGTGAATGGGGAACAGAGATGAAATGGGCCCGCTGCACACGAAGATCCCTCCTTACACAGAATTATAAAAAGATATCACGGGTGTTGAAAGAACCTGCGTACTCTACTGAGCACGATTTTTTGTTTTTTAAACAGTGTTTTCTCTTGCAAAACAAAAGAAAGAAATGTTTCCCTGTTGAGAAGTTCTTTGAGGCAGGTGGATCACGAGGTCAGGAGTTCAAGACCAGCACAGTTCCGTACAACAGTGCTGTTAACTTAGCAGCCAGACCCCAAATCAGCATATCCTGAGTCCACACAGGCCCCAGGGTAGAGTGCACACTGTCCCCAGGAGTCGAACGGACCTGGGCCGGCCTGGCTCCTTCCATCTCCTGTCTTCTTTCACCAGCGTGTCTGATCCACTTCCCTAAAACAGCCAGGCTAGGTTGGCCACTTTCTATTATAGCCACACCAAATTGCTCCAGGTTACAATTTAGTAGCTGGCATTTACTTTGTCCCAGGCACTGTTCCCTGAACCTTCTGCATTAAATCACCCTTCATTTCACAACAACCCTGTGGGTCTCTGATTACCCCCTTTCTACAGGGGAAGACAATAAGGCTTACGAAGATTCAGGAAATTACCCAAAGAAATTTACACTCAGATTCACACTCAGGAAATCTAACTCAATGACAGCCGTCCTCACCTCTCTGCTCTTCTGCCTCCCAAACCAAACTGAAGCCAGAGAACCGTGCCCTGTGTGTGCAATTACAACCAGACCCAATAGCTTGCTGTCTCCGACTTCTGTTTTTCAGAATAAAATTGTGTGTTCCATTTCTGATTTTAGTTGATGGATTTATGACAGCTTTCACTGCTGATAGCCACAGCAAAAATCACAGCTGCCAGATGCCTGTAAGAGCACGGGGAGGGAGTCTGGCCAGACCTCCATGGACTCAAGGTTGCTCCCTGGAGTCAAGGTTGCAGGAAGTCCTAGGGATGCATTCTTCCTGGCTTGCTCTTTCCATAGCAGAGGCTCTTCTTGCCATCATCTGATGACAGGGATGGCTTGGCCTGCTGGACATCCACCTGTTGCATGGGTTGATGATACTAAACGCTTTTACAGACTCTGTGTGTCATGGTTTCTTTCCATTTAACTGTTTCATGCCCACTTCCCTGTGCATCCTATTCCTGTGATTGCGTTAGGGAGAACAAGGCTCTATCATAAACTTCCTAATTTTGCCAAACTTACTATAGGCAAATAGAGACTCTCGGGCTTGAAGGATGTGTTTTCCTTATGGAAGCAAAGGAAACTGACCTTGACTCTTTTTATTCCATCCAAGATTTAGGCTGTCTCTAGAAACGACCCCAGAGTGGCTGCACAGGAAAGGACAGACCTCTGGTCTCTTACAGCCTTGCAAAGAAAAGCACATAGCTGGCCGGACACAGTAGCTGGTACCTGCAATCCCAGCACTTTGGGAGGCCGAGGCAGGTGGATCACGAGGTCAGGACTTCAAGACCACCCTGGCTAATATGGTGAAACCCCATCTCTACTAAAAAATACAAAAATTAGACAGGCCTGGTGGCACGCACCTGTAATCCCAGCTACTCAGAAGGCTGAGGCAGGAGAATCACTTGAATCCGGAAGGCAGAGATTGCAGTAGGCTGAGATTGCGCCACTGCACTCCAGCTGGGCAACAGAGTGAAACTCCATCTCAAAAAAAAAAAAAAAAAAAAAAAAAAAAAAAAAAAAAGAAAGAAAAGAAAAGAAAAAAGAAAAGAAAAGTACAGTACATAGCCCAGTGGCCACAACTGCCAGACTAGTGCCAGACTTCCTGAGCACAAATCCCCACGTGTCCATCTTCCAGAAGTGTAACCTTGGGCAGATTTTTAATCTCGCTGGGCCTCAGTTTCCCCACCTGAAACATGGGAAGAAATAATAATATCTAGGTCATAGAGTCACTGCAATGGATGAAGAAGAAAAGAATTCAGGGAAAGTGTTTAGAACACTGTGCGTGGTACATAGCATTAAATTAACTGATTGGCATTTTTAGCAAAAAGAGCATAATGTGTAGTCATTTACTAAAGGTGTCTCTTTGAGACTGGTAGGGGTGTTTTTGTAAAATTTTTGGTTTTCATGCCTTATGGACTTAGTTTTTTTTTTACTTTCCACAAGCCAGCCCCGGGTACCTCACTGCTTAAATCTCATGATAACAGTCTCTTCCTCATTCCTGGTAAAATCCAAGGGGGCAGATAGAAGTTTCTAAATAATAAGTTTTGCCATCTGCTGTTTGCTTGCCTGTAAGCAAGCATTCAGAGATGACAGTGCCAATGAATGGATGGTGAGCTGCTATTAAAGGTGGGAGTTGAACAACTGATTTATGAACATTTGCAACTTGGCCCTTTGGTGGAGGTAGGCTTGATTTTGCAATTTTTCTAGAGCACACATATAACATAGTCATATTTTCTGCTAGTAAAACTGTTCCCAGTTTGGGCATTGGGATTAAATTTATCAGTATTTTAAGATGCTCTGCAAAGTACATCACACTGTGCAAATAACACCATGAGTTGTGGATACTCTGTCACCCAAACAAGTTTAGGATCCAGCTGAATGTTTGAAGTGAAATGAATCAGAGGAGACTGTTCCTCTGAGCAAAAGAGGACGTGACAATTCAGAACCTCTAATCATTCCTAGTCTGCTGTCTGTCAGGATTCATGGTTGCAAGCAACAGAAACCAGCATGGGCTATGTTAGGTGGAATAAAACAAGAACAGACCAGGTTTGACATTAGCCATCATAGAATGGACAGAAAGCCAGAGGATAGACTGGAAAAAGGAGTAGCCACCAAATAGAACTCAAGGGGAGAGAGGGAGGGATTAGGGACCACCACAAAGAGAACAGCTGAGTTCTCATGTTATGCTTCCCGTGCAACGAACATGACCTCTGCTCACCCCCTAATCACTCATGAAAGAGCATCCAGTTTGCTGGAGTTGTCTCATGTCCCATATCCACTCCTGCTGCATTGGGAGAGAATGGGAGTGGGTTACTACCTCCCACCAACACTGTACAAAACGGGGTTTTCTCCAAAAGAGGGTTTAGGATGCTGTGAAGGAAGATAAAGGATGGGGAGCAGCCAGGAATGAAAAACAACCATTCCAAATCCCTTCCACAAATTTGAGTCTTCTGCAGTGCCCGTGATGACCTCCACAGCAGACTTGCTGTTACGACTGTCCCCAACTGCCCTCTGTGAGGATGGGTGCTTATGATGTAAGAGTTAAACATTTGCATATTCAGCCCCCACACTAAAGAGTGTCTCTGTCACAAAGCAGGAACAGGTGACATGGGCCAGCAACCAGGTAAATCTCTGCAGGACACAAAGAGCCAAGCATGCTACAGAACAGGGCTGTGACTTGCAGAGGGCATGGTGTGGCTCTGGGCAGACCATCAGGGCAAGAGAAGGCACTCTGCCCCAATACCTCCCTTTGGGCTGGACTAGGGAGAGTCAAGCCAGGCCCCGATCTTGGTGACAAGTTTTAAGGAGACACTGAAAAACTCAATCATTCAGATAGATGTTTTCATGCAGTATTTTAGAAATCAAAACTAATGCAAAAATTAGCCAGGCATGGTGGCTCACGCCTATAATCCCAGCATTTAGGAAGACTGAGGTGGGCAGATCACTTGAGGTCAGGAGTTCAAGACCAGCCTGGCCAACATGATGAAACCCCGTCTCTACTAAAAATACAAAAATTAGCCAGGTGTGGTGGCACATGCCTGTAGTCCCAGCTATTCAGAAGACTGAGGCAGGAGAATGCAGTGAGCCAAATCATGCCACTGCAATCCAGCCTGGGCAACAGACTGAGACTCTGTTTCAAAAAAAAAAAATTGCAAAAATTCATAATAAGCAAAACATCAGATTTTTAAGTAAAGTAGGATCATTGTTACTGATTTTTCCTTTTGTGCCCAGCTCACATATGACTCAGCATGGCGCTGACGTGCACAAGCTGCTTTTCCTCTTTGGGCCCATTTCTTCTTCTGTAAACTTAAAGATAGGATCAGAAATGCTGTGACTCTGTGGATCCCTGGATCAAGAGTAGAAATGAGTTCAGCCTGCGTGGCAGATGCTCTGGGCCAAGCCTGAGCCTACAACCTGGTGGACTAGGCAAAAGCAGATGCCCTTTCTGCAACAGACAGTTAGCAATGTTGAGTAAACTGTGAGCCTTTCACCCATGGAAACCCACAGCCAGGCTCCAAAGAAAAAGAAGAGAAATCTCTGAATTTGGCAAGTATCTAGACTATAAAATAGTTATGTTTAAAATGATTGGGGAAAAGAACAGGGACCAGGAAGAAAGGATAGAACATAATTAAATAGAAAAGGCAAATGTGAAGAGCAGCTAAATATAAAGTCTAGAAATCTGATAGAGCATTATCTCATTAATATTTTGGACACCCCTGTGAGATGGGTGTGATCATCCCTGTCCTATAGATGAGGAAGGGATGTCGAACCTTTTGTGAGTGAAAGAGATGGAATTCAAATCCAGCTGTATTTATGCCAAAGAATTTTTTTTTTTTTTGAGACTGGGTCTGTCACCTAGGATGGCACACAGTGGTACAATGTTGGCTCCCTGCAACCTCTCCCTCCCAAGCTCAAGCGATCCTCCCACCTCAGCCTTCTGAATAGCTGGGATCACAGGCATGCACCACCATGCCCAGCTAGTTTTTCTATTTGTGTGTAGAGATGGGGTTTCGCCATGTTGCCCAGGTGGGTCTCAAACTCCTGGGCTCAAGCAATCCACTTGTTTTGGCCTCCCAAAGTGCTGAGATTACAGGTGTGAGCCACCGCGCCCTGCCAGCTATATACTTTTCTTTGCAAGGCTCTAAGGGGATTCTCAGGAAGCAGTGCCTCATGAGACACAGCGCCAGGCAGGGCCACTCCTCCCAACATGAGAGTGTCCCAGGACTAGGCCACAGCCCTATGTTCACTTCCCTCTTTGGGGATCATAGTCTTAATGATTTAAATTCCATCTGGATGTTGATGACACCCAGGCTTTTACCTCTAGCACAGACGCCACCTGATACCCAGCTCACGTGCTCCCTTTGTCTACTTCAAACTCAGCAAGAGCAAGACTGAGTTCCTGTACTTCCCTCCCCCAAGTTACTTCGCCACTTCTCCAGGGAGCTTGCAAAGCTCATAGATGTGCCCTCTGTGCTTCCAATTGCTTGGACCCTCCACTCCAGTCCTGTGCTCTGCCTCTGTCTCCCTTTCCCTTAACTGCCCTGCTTTCCTAATCCCACCAACCTGCTTAACACTTTCTCCATCTTCTCCAGAGCATCAGCCTCATCTCCCACCTTCCCCCAACTCACTGTGTGCTGGGCACACTCCTGCACACTCTGCCTTGGGGCCTTTGTACTTGCCTCCGCTACCTGGACCTCTCCACCCCGGATAGCTGTGTGGCTCACCCCCGCTTCCTGCAGTTCTTCACTGCAGCGTCATTGGTGAGGCGTGTGCTGACCCCCTGTCTACAGCAACGACTCCCCTCCTTCCTTCTCTGCTTTCTTTCTTTGCATTAATCACCAGCTACTAGGCCATTTATTGTATTTATTAATTCTTTCATTCTTTTTCTCTCTTCCACAAGAATATGATTTCCATCCAGATTTTTTTTTTTTTTTTTTTTTTTTTTGAGATGGAGTTTTGCTCTTGTTGCCTAGGCTGGAGTGCTGTGGCGTGATCTTGGCTCACCACAACCTCCGCCTCCCGGCTTCAAGCGATTCTTCTGCCTTAGCCTCCCGAGTAGCTGAGATTATAGACATGTACCACCACGCCCGGCTAATTTTGTATTTTTAGTAGAGACGGGGTTTCACCGTGTTCGTCAGGCTGGTCTCACATTCCTGACCTCAGGTGATCCACCCGCCTTGGCCTCCCAAAGTGCTGGGATTACAGGTGTGAATCACTGCTCCGGCCAACAGCTCCTTTTGTTTCTGGGGCTGCTGTATCCCCCAATGCCTAGAAAAACACCCAGTATGTTGTAAGTGTGGGATGAATGAATGCAGAGATAGGTTCTCCTGCCACAGCCCTAGTCCAAATCCCTAGGTCCCCCTTTCACATGTGCAGACTACACGCAGGGACTCAAGAATACTTAGAAGCAGCCATATAAGGAGGTCGGAATCTTCTAGTGAGGTTCCTGCCAACGCTATTGGAATACATGAGGAAAACCCCAAATTAAGCCTTTGTAGGAGGACTGTAGTTTAGAGCCTCATCACTTGAAAATACAAGCTTTGAGATTCATTTGGAAAGCAAATTGGGAGCAGATGATGAAATGCATTTCTTGAATTAGTTACATGAGTCACCGCCTATGGTTTCATTACCCATGTTAGGGTTAATGCCATGATAAGCTCCTCGTGCTTGCTGGCTGATGGGTGTTGGTGATTGACAGACAAACTCAGATAATAAATCAGCTATTTTCCCTAAGCAACTGACTTCGGTTGCAATCCTGAAATGTGTGGCTTTTTCAATCAGTGCTATGTTAGTAGCTTATGTAGCAATCCTCATCTATTTCAAATGGGTTTATTAAGAAAAAAAAGCTAAGTAGATTTAACAGCTTAGAAAATATTGGTCAAGGAACAATATTAACATGTGTCAATATTTTCTATATTGCTTCTGAGGATTAATTTCTAAGGCTGACAAAGAAGGACCCTGATAATTATATTCAAATATAGCCAATTTGAAACCATGTTTTCAATAATGAAAGTCTGGCCTATGGCAAATTTATAACAACATATGTAGATAGATGTTAAAAAGGTGGTTGATTTCTAAAATAGCCTTTCATACGTTTACCGAAATGGCCAGATGTTTCATATTAACCAAATCGAGCACCTTTAATTGACATGAATAATGAAAATCTTCAGTCTCTGGATCATTATAAAAGCCAGGATTCTATTTTTAGCTAGTGAAGCTCTTAAAACTTTAAAAATCCCATAGTTTAATTTGTGAGGCTTTGTTTCCCCCAGCATCTTCATAACAGAAAATCTGACCACTAAAAATAAGAGTAATCTGTGCTACCATATTTGCATAAATAATTAAAAATTCCACAGCAGAATAGGCAATAAAATGTATTGCTACCATAAACTTACAATGGAAGAATATCACTTTAATTAAAAATCACAAAGGCACCACTGTAAACAATCCATTTACGTTTCAAACTCTGTGTTTCTTGACTTAAGAAAGAAAAAAATATTAACTCATTAAAAACAAGAACCAAAAGAATGACCTCATCTTAGATCCTTTTATTGAGGTCAGTAACCACATTTAATTAAGATGAAGTGTTAGTAATACAGTTTAGTACATGAAGGCCTTCTCTTAATTTCCCCAGGTAGAAATGTTATTATTTGGTCTTTAACTTCTGATTAAAATTTAAAAGGTGGGAGTCACCCCAATCTAAACTCTTAAATCTGGTTTTGAAACCTGCTTTTGGGATTAGAAATCCTCCTTCCTCCCAATAAATGGTAGGCTACTACATATTTTTGAACCCCTATGTTTCTGAGAATGCCAGTGATGACAAAATTCACATTTTCAAGAGAGCTGATTTTTGCCTTTACTTCCAAAGATCTTAGAAGATACAGAATAAAATGTCCCATAGCCAGTCAATGATGGCTTTTGCTTAATTTCCCATCATTTTTCATGATTTCCTTTGAATGAGCTCCAATATTAGATTAAACAAGGTGTTAAAGAAAAGGACTTGATGAATCATGAGAAGACCAGTAAAAATGGAAATTGGGCATTTTAACAAATCTTTTGGGGCTGAAATGTCATTATTCTATGTTGTATTCTTTACCAGTTTGAATGCATGAATGAATTCTACTATAAAGTTAAAAAGCATCCAGGTCCGAAAGACTAGGAGGAAGGAAATGACTTAAAAAAGACTGAGCCCCAAAGAAATCAGGACAAAGCAGTTGTAGTTTTTCAAAGAGACGAGTATTTAATTTGGATCTGATTCAGATATTCTGTGTTCAAAGAATAGGCTCAATTTGGATCAAGGCTTCGGAAAAAGGGTTGGCTGACGGAAATGGCTCTTTAATGTAACTTTCATGGACTTGGAAAGTTCTGTGAGAGACCTGTACATCCTTCTAAAGTCTCCCTACTAGGATTGGTTACCCTTCCTGGGATTGGTTTAAAACAAGGCCAAATGCAAATGTTTTCATGGTTGGTAGACATTAGTCAATGTTCGAAGATTAAAAGAAAACAAAACCTATGATGTGGTTTGGATCTGTGTCCTCACCCAAATCTCATGTTGAAATATAATCCCCAATGGTGGCCGGGCGCGGTGGCTCAAGCCTGTAATCCCAGCACTTTGGGAGGCCGAGGCGGGCGGATCACAAGGTCAGGAGATCGAGACCACAGTGAAACCCCGTCTCTACTAAAAATACAAAAAATTAGCCGGGTGCGGTGGCGGGCGCCTGTAGTCCCAGCTACTCGGGAGGCTGAGGCAGGAGAATGGTGGGAACCCGGGAGGCGGAGCTTGCAGTGAGCCGAGATCGCGCCACTGCACTCCAGCCTGGGCAACAGCGTGAGACTCCGTCTCAAAAAAAAAAAAAAAAAAAAAAAAAAAAAAAAATCCCCAATGTTGGAGCCTGGTGGGAGGTGATGGAATCAGGGGAGTTAACACCATCCCTCCTTGGTAGTGTCTTCAGGATAGTGAGTTCTTGTGAGATCTGGTTGTTTAAAAGTGTGTAGCCCTTCGGCCCACCTGCTCCGGACATGTGAAGTGCCGGCTCCCTGTTTGCCTTCTGCCATGATTTTAAGTTTCCTGAGGCTTCCCCAAAAGCTGAGTGGATGCTGCCATGCTTCCCGTACAGCCTGCAGAGCCATGAGACAATTAAATCACTTTCTTTATAAGTTACCCAGTCTCAGGCATTTCTGCTTAGCAATTTGAGAATGGACTAATACAAGCTATGTCTACATTTTTTTTTTTTTCTAGATGGGGTCTCGCTCTGTCACCCAGGTTGGAGGGCAGTGGCATGATCTTGGCTCACCGCAACCTCCACCTCCCAGGTTCAAGCGATTCTCCTGCCTCAGCCTCCCAAGTAGCTGGGACTACAGGCAAGCACCACCACGCCTAGCTAACATTTTTTTGGTATTTTTAGTAGAAATGGGGTTTCACCATGTTGGTCAGGCTGTTCTTGAATTCCTAACCTCAAATGATCCACCCACCTTGACCCCCCGAAGTGCTGGGATTACAAGCATGAGCCATCACATTCGGTCATCCTATGTCTACTTATGCTGAAAAATGCGTGCATGCAGTCACCCCCAACCCAGCCGCCATTAATCTATTCTACGTGGTTATTGAGTACTGGTCATGCACCAGTCCTAATGCTGGGAGTGGGCTGTTTCCAGACATTTGAGCCCTTAAGAATTTTTCTCTGTCTATGGTGGCTTCACCCCAAACTGTATCAAATGTACTAAAATGTACCCACACTAAAAACACATTTGTTTCCTATAACATGTTTGAAATTATTTTTATACTTTTACTTTAGGAATTACTGTGCTATAAGAAATATTCTACTAATAGTCACCTAAAATTTATCTGCCATTCTTGCAAGGTGAGAGCTACAAATAGTTTGCAAATGTAAAGACACTTGCAAATATTATATTTAACCTAAAGTTGTCATCATTCCGTGGACAGTTGATATTTATTAATTTCAATTTTCCTGCTTTCTTTTTGAATTTTGGAGGCAATAGACTATGTATTCAGGTACCTGACATTTTTGTAGGCCCACGGAAAGTCTGAAGGTCTTAGTCCTGTGCCTAAAGTGCTTAATTAACTCAGTGGTACTGAGGAAGCTCTGGTGGTTCATCAGGGAAGGAGATAAAAAGATGACTGTTAACTCTCTCTGAGCACAAAGTCTAGTGGGAAGATGGACAATTATGCCAAGGATTGGGGAAGTGTGAAGCTTGGTGAAGTTACACTAAGAGATGCTCAAAAAGCTTTAAGCCAACATCAGCAGTAGGCGCAGTGGTGTGGATGAAGCTCCGGTGTTCTCATTCACCACATTAACTCAGCCTCTGTAAACCATGCTTGTGTGCTTTCCTCCTTTAACCATGGCTCAGGGAGGTTCTGCTCTCATCAGTAAAAAGGGAGACCAAGATGTTCTCATTTACAGGGTGGTTACAAGAAGACTGGTAACAGTGCTTTTGGTAAAGTTCTACATAAAAATGTTAGGTATTTTAATCATCCCAGCAGCAATATTATTACCATCATTTTAAAAAACCCATGTCTGCAGGGGGTTGTGAAAATCTTAGCCGAGTTTGGTCTGGCACCCAATTCCCTAGAGGCAGAGACCTGTGCACAGGTGGGAGGAGAGCAGGGTTTCTGGGGAATCCAGCCATCTGCTGAAAGTGAGCCAGGCATGGTGTAGGGGAAAAAGCAGTTTGTGCCACTCTGCTCTGTCTCCTTGGCTGGAGATCTTTGGTTCTTAGTTCCCAAGGAAGCAATTTATTTACTTCCTTCTTCCTCCCTCCCTTTCTTTCTTCCTTTATAGGGACACCATCATTTGCAGCAAAAGTTCTTGCTGTTATGACGATAAGCTTCCTGGGAGGCTGTAGACAGAGTCTATTCCTTTCACCAGTGAATTCACCGCACCTAGCACAGTGTCAGGCCCACAGTGGGCTCTCCACAAATACCATGGCATGAATGAATGCATCATTGCAATCCATACGCTGTTCTCTAGCACTAGTCTTTAGCAACATCATCTATTATTTTCATTATGCAAATATCTAATATCATGGGATATTTTTCCCTTTTAAAATGTACCCTGAAGTTATTTATTAAGTAGGAAGTTTCCATCTAAAAAGGCGTTCATGGCAGAAAGTGCTATCTACCTTACAATATCCATTCTTCCTTTCTTCCTTAGTAAAGAACCTTGGTTTAAAAAGCAAGACACATTGCTACCCAGTCAAATGACCATACTTCCCATAATCCCTTGCAGCTAGGTGTGGCCATGTGACCAATTTTGGCCAACAATATTTAAATTAAAATGTGGTTGATTCCAGAAAGTCTCCTTAAAAGAGAGGGAGTATCCCTCTTCTTTCCCCATTTCCCATCCTGCTGTCTGGAATGCAGATATGAAGGTTGGAACACTAGCAACCATAACAGACCATGAGGAAGAGGGTGCCAGTCTAGACATGGTAAAATAGTGAGCGAGTAGAACCCTGTGTGGGGCCGTGTGGGGCTGCCACTGTCCCTGGACTGCCATGCCTGCTCTAGACCTACTTTATGTGAGAAAAAAAAAAAAGTCAACTTCTATCTGCTCTGAGCCACTGTCATGTTGAATTTTCCTGTTATGTTCAGCCAAACTTAGTCCCCACAGATAAAATGCTTGACACATACTTGCAGGTCTCCTGGATGAATGACCCTTTCCACAAAACGTGTTGAGCAGTGATATGAAATTTTACATGGGTAGGAACAATATTTTTCTTCAACACATATCTTCTGTATTCAAAGTGTAGGCAGGAGTCTCTGCTGTGGAATTGTTTACTATAGATCCTGGGCAAGATGAGTTCTGTCTGAAAAATGTCTGGAATAGGAATTGTTACTTGGTTGCCCTTGATTGTAGAGAGAAAGAAGTGGGTCCTCCCCACTATTCAGAAGGATTTAACTGCTGGCTGCCTTCCTAACGTAACCAAATCGGGAATCTGATGGAGGGTTAGTTCCCATGTTTCATTTCACTGTTGGAGAAGGTTTAGCAAATGTAGTTACTTCCATTTTGCATAATTATCTTTGAGGTACTTTTTTTTTTCTTTTTTTCTTTTCTTTTTTTTTTTTTTTTTTTGTGATGGAGTCACATTTTATTGCCCAGGCTGAGTGCAGTGGCAGGATCTCTGCTCACTGCAACCTCTGCCTCCCAGGTTTAACAGGTTCAAGCAATTCTCCTGCCTCAGCCTCCCAAGTACCTGGGATTACAGGGATACACCACTACACCCGGCTAATTTTTGTATTTTTAGAAGAGACGTATTGGCCAGGCTGGTCTTGAACTCCTGATCTCAAGTGATCCACCTGCCTCAGCCTCCCAAAGTATTGGGATCACAGGCGTGAGCCACCATGCCCAGCCTGAGCTACTCTTTCTAACAATAATGAGCAAACCAGTTCAGTTATATGAGTCCACTTCTCATTAGAGATACTCCAATATCATCAGCATATTTTACCTGGTGCACCTACGGGACAGCTGCTACCCTGAAAGCACAAGCAAGTCTTATCATCATCACATGTGGAGAGGACAGAGTGGGAACCTGCTCTGTTTTAGGACCTGATGTACATGATCTTGGAGAGGAGAAGGACTTTCTAAATTGTGACATCAATTTAGAAATAACGGTAAATATAAATTTGACTGCTTAGACTTAAAAACAAAGAATTCTGTATATGCCAAAAAACGTTAACAATACAGAGTAATACTTTTGCTCAACCAAAGTATTTTCAGGGACTTGTCTTCAGGATATTAATGATGCATTAAACAATTTCACTAAAAGCATGCCTGCTAATGTTTTAAAAAACTGCAAACAAGTGTAAACAATGTAAATAGTCAACAACAAGGTTATAAACAGATGAGTATATCCCTATAATGGAATAATAGCACACTATTCAGTAATGAAAAATAATGGCTATTTCTTGGGACAGAAAGCTGTTCAGCATATACTGGGAAATAAACATGGTGAGTTTTGAGGGTGGATAATGCAAGCCAATTTTGGTAATGAAGAACAGAATACTCACATACGTGACTGAGGCAGATAGACCCAAGTGGTGAAAAAGGGATTTCCTTGTCTGAGATGATGACAGATACTTTATTATCTTCCTGATTCTTACCTGTCTTTTCAAAAGTTTCTTCCAGAAACTGTCTTAACTTTATAATAAGGATAAGAAGATAGTGTCATTAAAAAGAAGAATTTCATCTGTCACTAGACCACTGCTGTTCATTTTGGTTTGGCTAATAACACAATGTGAAGGGCTTTTTAGCGAGTCTTAATAACCCAGGCTTTTTAGTGAGAAGATTCCCTCTGATGTTTGGACACCCCTTGTCTTTGGAGTCCCAGCTTCCTTGGAGATCAAGGCACCTTTTGCTGACTTGAGCATTCCCTAGGGAGATGAGAGGGTATCTGGCTGTGGTCAGCAGAGGAGCGGTGGTGCCTGAGGCGTGCATTTCCTCATGCGAGGCAGGACGTGGCCCAGGAGCTGGACTTAGCTGGAAGTGTGTTCCTAAGTTTCGGTGGGGTTGGGGTTGGGGAGGCGGCTTTCCATTTTGACCACGGAAGGAGCCCCCTCAGGGAGGAGGTGACAGTGGCCATTAGGATGGGCAGGCCCCGCCACAGGATCCCAGGATCTCAGGATCCCGGTCTGTCATGGGGGCTTTTAGTTTCGAGGGCCTGATAAATAAGGTGAGATGAGATGGGGTTGTTGGAGCTGAATCACAGGGAATGTCAGAAAAGACAGAGATGGTGGGGTGGGGAGACAGAGACAGAAACAGAGAGACAGTCAGGCAGAGAGACAGAGGAAGGAGGAGGAGTGAGGGTGGATAGGTAGTCAAGGAAGTGACCGTGTTCTCGGGACGCAGCAGCAACTGTGGTGACCGCAAAGCCAACACAGTCAATCTCAGGATTTGCACAGTAACTGAGCTCATTCAAGCGAAGCTGTCTTCAGTGGAGACTTTCCCCTTCAGAGAACACACACATTTTAATTTTACCTGTCCTTAAACTGACTCTTTGCTCATCATAATCGTGAAAAACACAGCCCTGGGTGGAGATTTTAGATGCTAAAGAGACACGCGACACATGAATGAGCATGTGCAGCTACTGCACAGGTGCCCCCGAAAGACCACCCGGAACAGCTTCCTAGTAACGCCTCTTCCCACCTCCTTACGAATAATCATGGAAGACTCCCAGAAGGGAGCCTCCCTGGTGTGGGTCTTTGCTGTCTCATTCTTGCGATCAGCCCAGCCCGAATCCTCTCTCTCAGAGTGCACTGGCGATTCTGCACCTAACTTTCAATCTATTCTTTTTCTGTTGCAATAAATGACTCTATGCTGCACTTCTTTTGCTGTGTGTCTCTTGTTTAAATTCTTTTAAACTAAGAAGACAAGAACAGAGGTATCACATCAGCAGTCAACAGAAGGAAGAAGAAGAAAGAGATATTAGAGATACTAAAATGTTATTAGGAGATGCCTGACTCCTGTTTTGTGGAGGAGGAGGAGGAGAAGAAGGAAGAGTTCTCTTTGAGATAAGTTTCTTCTTCCAATGCCTGCTCCCTGAAGAATCATTACTACAACAGCAGTAACACCATGATGTGCAAGGCCGTTGCATCTATCTGAGAAGACTGGGTAACTCAGCATAGACAATTAGATTAGAAAACTGTCTCCCTCCCTGGTCCCTCTCTGCAGCCCCATTCCTCCGCTGCACACACAGGCCCCCAGGGACAGCACTTCTCAGTGTGCAGGATCAAAGGCTGCAAATAATTAACGAGCCTCTTTTTCCCAAAGAGCTCCCGTGACAATAGCTGAGATGTTATCCTGGCTTATTCCAGGAGAGGAGGGGAAGAAAGGGAGAGGAGGGGAAGAAAGGGAAAGGAGGGAAAGGTGGGCTGGCGGGGTTGGGGGGTGGGAAGGGAGGGAAGGGCTGGGGGGAAGGGAGGAAGGAAAACGGGGGAGGTCCAGCCAGTGCCAGGCTGAGAAAGGGTCACGTGTGGGCTGCTGTGGCTGCCAGCAGGAAGGAATATGTGTGAGGAGTGAGGCCAGAGAAATATGTGCAATACACACATATGCACATGCACGGACATATTTACTTTGCTCCAAGGTTGGGAAAGGGATTAGTCCAGCCATCACTTAGCCAGGCCAATTTGTAAATGCTGGAACTCTTACGCAGACCTAAGAGTCACATTGTCCCTCCCTCCCCAGGCTGGAATCCTGTCTCAGGCAGCTGCAGAGACACATTGCAGCTCTATTTTCTGTGGGGTTCACAAGGTTGACCTTGGTGCCAGTGGCTCTCTGTGGTTCCTGATTACTCAGCATTTTTCCCATCCTCTGGGACGAGCCTCCTGCACTTCCTCGGGTAGCCGCCCCTGCAGGCCCTCAGAGCTGGGTGCTGGGGTCCGTGGCAGGCTCAGGCATCGGGACTCCTGGCACAATCCGTCCTGCTAATCTTCTGCTTGGTTCAGAGAGTTGTGCTCGTGACTCAACCTGGGCCTTGGGCTGGGCTACTGATTAGGAAGGAAGATGTTGCTTTCCTCTGGGAGGATCAAGGACAGATGTTGCTGGTGCCTCTTCCCTCTTCCCTCTACAGATGTGCAAATACGGCTGAGCATAGAGACAACCCAGGGGAAAGGAGAGCCAGATATGGAGAAGGAATATGGTCTGAGCACCTGAATTCCATCATGCTGGAGGCCTTCGTTCCCATGGACTTTTCCATTAGGTGTGGTGACCCATGCGAGTAAGCAGGACCCCCCTTTGGCCTATGTCACTGTGAGTTGGTTCCTGGTTACTTGTGATGGAAGGCCACAGCTGTGATTATCACACTCGCTAGAGAAACAGGAAGATCCTCAGAACTTTCTGCGTTCCAGCTTCTCCCCATGGGTGTTACCTTCAGTCATTTCTAGGTTGCTTTCTCTGACCTCCTTCTCTTGCACAGCGGTGGGATCAAGTCCCTTGTCTGCCAGTGCTGTTTAATAGTAACGTGACCTTTGCTCCCCACGGCTCGTTTGGCCCGGATGCTCCTTAATGTCTCGGCTCTCCGAGGCGCCCCTCCCTCCCCAGGCTGGAATCCTGTTCCTAACTCAGTTTGCTGGGACTGCACCTGTGGCCTGCCTCCATACTCCCAGTAGCAAGCTTCATTTGCCAGACAGGATGTTCATCCCTCCTTCTCAGTCAGCCGCCCTCTGTGCTGGGTATCTGCAAACATCACCCCGATCGATCACTAGTCAAGGTGCCTGGAGCAGGGAGGCGCATGACCCCAGCTCCAGCAAGGCAGAGCAGCCCTGGGAATGTGACCATGGGCCGAATGACACTAGAATGGAAAACAGCTGGAGCTGGTTTATTCTCGCTGTGAGATCCTGAACTGCAAGCCTGTCTGTTCCTGTGACTTAGAGCCTGAAGGATGCCCTAGCTCCTGTGCTATCTCAAGCGGGTTCTTCAGATATTCCTCCATCATATGTAGTATCCATAGGGTCTTCCAGCACATTTTCTCTTTGCCCAAGTCAGCAGAGCTGGTCTTAATCAAACAACCCAGCCTGACCTTCCTCTCCCACTGTCTGTCCCATCTTTGTGGGACATCTAGTCCTCGGTCCTAGACACCTCCATCCATCCCTCCTCATTGCATTAAGTCTTTTATGACTGGCAGCATCCCATGTTGTTCCAGCAATGGCAGAGACACAGGGTCCAAAACATCAACCTGATTTAACTCATTTTATCACCCTCAGTGTCCCTGCTTTCACCTGCAATTGCAGAAATACAAGATGACAGATAAGCTCACCTGTAGACATCCTACCTTTGTCCAACTACCTTGTAGTCTGTTAAACTACCAGTTTTCCCATCTAAGTACTTAAGAGAGACTTTCTCTTTGATGTTTAAATTGCGTGTTTCCATTGTCAGATAGCAACAAGAAAAAAAAGGGAAAAAAAGAATGGCTATTTCAGATTCACATTATTATAGGATTTGGTATTATTTCACACGCTTGTCTAGTTCATCTGGCATTCGGAAAGCTTAGCCATAAAAATAAATCCACTTTTGGGGTTGGAAAATAACTTTTGCTTCTTCTCTGCCAGCTTGCTCCAAAGTAAAGTGGTTGACTCAGTCCCTGTTGCACATTTTCAGGTGTTTCAAATCAGGAAAATCAGACATGTGTTTATTGTGTGTCCAGTACTTGATTATTTGTATCTCATATGAGAAGAAGATTAGATTTTGGAGGAGGAAGATTAATAACTTTCTTCTGCAGAGACAGGCGTGCATTTGGATCTGCACGCTGATTTAAGTTTATTGTGAAACAATGCACCAACGAGGGTGTCTTTTATTTGTGAGCATTAGATGCACCACGGGTAGAGAGCGACCATTTAATTAAATCTCATTATGAAAATGCCTTTTATCTAAACATCAGGCAGAGCTTAAGAAAGGAAGACAGAGATTTCTGAAGACACTATTATTATTATTATTAATTTTTGCCTGCCCCTCATCAGGCAGAACACCAATCCCAATGATCTATTTCCAAGCGCCAGGAAGTGCCTTTGCTCCTTCCCCTCCTGACAGCTCAGCGTCAGTGAGCATTTAGCAGCTAGAAGGAGCATGAACTTTGCAGAGTGTCCTGTTTCCATCCTGATTCCTCTGCCACCAGGCTGGGCTGCTTGAGCAAGTACTGAACCTCTATGAATCTGCAATACCTGTATCTGTAAATGGAGTTAGCTAAAACATTTGTCATGAAGCAGTGCTAATGACAAAGTAGGCAAGTTTCTGAGATGCAGGAGGCTACCCGGAGTGGCTCCCTCCTCTCTCCCTTCAAGGACTGTGCTCAGGGCCAGCAGACCTTGCTGGTCATTTGGGAAAACAGCCCTGAAGCTACTCTCCTCCCAGGTCGGAATCAGGTGGGAGCACCACCCTCACCAGAGAGCCTGGCCCCCTGCAGCCGTCAGCCACAACCTCCTCGCTATGACGCTTTCCTCCCACTTGCCCGGATTGTTAACAAGTTTAATTTAATGGTATCTGCTCCTGACAACCAGCTTCTGCGACTGGAAAGGAAAAGCAATTCCTGCCCACCTCCCGTCTGTGGTTCCGGAGCCACTCACCCACCTGATGGTTTGATGCTGCAGGGAGTCGGGGTCCGTGGCATTCACTGTCAGTAGCACACTGCCCACAGAGATGTTCTCCTGCCTGGTCACCATCATGGGGTCTGGGTAGAAGACTGGGCCCTCGTTGACATCCAGGACAGTGATGTGGACAGTGGCTGTGGAGCTGGGGCCATAGGAGACATCGGGTACGAGTGGGTCCTCATTTTCCACTTTGATCAGCAGGGTGTGAAAGGCGGAAATCTCATAGTCCAATGGCTGGAAAGCAGACAGAAGGGTCTCAGGATGCACACCAGCCACGAAGGGCAGGTGGTTTGCACAAACTCCCTCTGAAATTCCACGAGCCACAGTGGGCCTTCAGGGATGGAGCTGGGCTTTGGAGGCAGCCTGTGTAATTGGGGGGCTATCTTTAAGACAAAGAATACGAAACATGAAAATGTGAGATTAGGTATGGATGTTGGTTTTTTGTTTGTTTGTTTGTTTTTTATTAAGAAATGAATGACAACAGATGACTTGAGCCTTAGTGATCTGGGCAGTGAGTGACTTGAACCTTAGTGAGCCTCCCTCTGAGATCTTGTTAGGCAACTCCCTGGCAACGGCGAGGCTTAAAGCCTCCCTGCCTGGAACCTGTAACTCCACAGCCCCGACACCCATGGGGGCTCTGGTAAACAAGACCACAAAGCCCAAGCCTCAGTCTCTTTACAGCAAGATAACCCTGCCTGTGTGATCACAGTGGATCAAATGGAACAGTAAAACCAAAGTTTTCTATTTAATGTTTCTCTCTCACTTGCCGCAAAGTCAAAGGGTCTCTATGTCCCTTCAAGCATAGCCTGGGCGCATGGTTTCTAGTAGAGTACAATGTGGGGAAAAGGATTTGAGAGTCTGAGCCATGTGGAGTTAAGCCGCTGGGCCCTGCCCATCTGAGGGCATGTGAAAATGTATGGGAGCATTTTCAACTGACTCAAGGACTCTACAGCCATTTGCCCGGCGGGGGACAGCAATACTAGATTCAAAGCCGTGCCCAGGACAGTCCCACACAATGGTGGATTGTCCTACCCCAGTGTCAATGGGCAGCCTTGATGAGGACCACTCTAGCTGATTTTGCAAAGGGGGCCGATAGTACCCACCTCCCCCAGCCACTGTGTGGACTAAACCAGAGGATGTCAAAGAAACTCCATGATAAACATTAGGAATACAATGGTGCTGCCAACTGAGTGTCTGTCACTCTCTTTCCCAACCACGAGAGCACATGATGTGGCGGCTGCAGGCATTTCCCAGAGTGGGGCTCTGTCAGGGGTGCATGGGGAGACATTTAGGTAAGATGAGGGCATACTGCTTCTGTCAAGTTATTTTCCTAATGCTTACTGGCACAAGTAGCTAACCCATCAGACCCATGCCATAATGGGTATTCTTGCAAGAAGGACAAGACTAAATGAGTCAAGAGATTTGATTTACACTCAACTAAAAGTAAGCAACCACAGTTGTAGAGGTTGCTGTGGATGTGGGAAAATGAAAGCAGAGATGAGGACCATTGATGCTGGGGAAAGAGCTGGCACCAAAGTGGGAGTGGAATCTGGCAGGTTGGGTCAGAGTGTCTTTAGGCAAATAAAGTCACTTTCATAATAATTACAGCTGACATGTATTCATGGCTAAGCACTCCACACATGGGAGAGTGTGTGCACACATACACACACTGGAGATGCTTCCTGGTTGTAACTGGACTTCCTCTCTTCACCTAGAACAACTCCCAGCAGGGTTAGTAATAGGATTTTAAGAGTTAACAGATGCAAAGCTCTTAGTACTGAGTGGCTGCAGAGTGGTGTTTCGGTTCGATCCCTGTAACACAGCAGTAATTTACCATTCTATCCTTCTTTCTATGGATCCTAATAATGGATCTCTGTCCATCCCAAGTGATGCCAGAATGTGCAACCTCAGTAAAGTAAACTTCAAACCAGGGCCAGGGAGCTGCCATGCTTGGAAAATACAGCCATTCATCTCAAATAGGACCCTGGAGGGGGCAGAGCCTTTGGCTTGTTGGGTCACGAGAACGCTGAGGGTGGGTCCTCTGAACAGCAGTGAGATGCCGAGCACCTCAGTCTCCCAAGGGCCATCTCCACCCACACCAGCACTAATCACAATCTTGGCCTCATTTGGTCTGACATCTCATTCCCCAGAGCCAGAGACCTACGCACAAGCAGAAGGATAGTGGGGTTTCTGGGGAATTCAGCCATCTGCTGACAAGTGAGACAGTCAAGACGCTTGGAAATAACCAATTTGTGCCGCTCAGCTCCTTTTCCTCGGCTGGGGACCGCTGGTTGTTTTTTCCCAAGGAGACGATTCCCTCCCTCCTCTCCTTCTTTCCTGGGGACATCATTATTTGCAGCAAAAGTTCTTGCTCTTATAACTATAAGCTGCCTTGGAGGCTGTAGACAGAGACCCTCTCTTTCACCCGTGAATACAGAGCACCTAGCACAGTGTCAGGACCGTAGTGAGCTCTAAATAAATATCATTGGATGAATGAATGAATGAATGAATGAATGACAGTAATTCTTGTGCTTTTCTCTAGCACTAGTCTTTTGCAACACAATTATATATCATTTTGATTATGCAAAAATCTAACATTCTTGGATATTTCTACCTTTTAAATCCCCTGTTTTTTAAATTAAATAGAAAGATGGGTGGGGGTCAAGTCCTGGCCCTGATGCATCATAACGCTGGGACCACCAGCAAGTCACCGCCACCCCTGAAGTCTCAGCTTTCTCTTCAATAAAATCCTAGGACAGAGGATTGTTGTAAAGATCAGGGGACAAGATGAATGCTGAATATTTCCCATGGAGCTAGGCCTAGCATTGATATCAATAACAAGAAGCTGTGAAGATGGTGAGGAAGAAGAGTGGGGAAGCAAGAGCTGCAAGAGTCATTTCCCCAGCCCCAGTTTTTCTCCTATGTTCCCAGGCTGACACTCCCTGAACAGAACGCCCTGAACGGAATGCTGGCTTCGGAGGAAGTATGCCGTGGAGGATGCCACAGAGGAAGGGGAGCAGCGAGGGAGGGAGCCACGCAGTGAGAGGCTGGCCTTAGGAAGGGAGCAGGGCCACGCTAATGTTTATTTCCATTCACCCAAGGTAGGATCTACTAACTCCAGCTGTACGATGCCCAGGGCCAGAACACCTAGAGCTGGTGACACATGGATCTCTCTTCCTAATCCCCTCTGAGGGCTGTAATTGGATTAAGAAGCCCTCTATGATCTCACAAAGTACACAATCTTATTAATGTGCTTTGTCTGTTGCCGGGCCTCTGTGTCAGGGATGGGAGGAAATTGAAAATACTCCTGATGGAAGCTACAGAGAGGCAATTCAATTAATATTTTTTCAAGTGTCAAGAGAGGGTGTAAACCATTGTCCTGGGAAATTTAAAGCTTGGAAAAGCTGACTCACATGGGAAGGATGGAGGACCTGGGTTTGTTAGCTGGAAGAGGGAGGATCCAGAACTGACTGGATAGCTATGTTTAGGTCTGTGAAAGGTTTGGGGAACCAGGGATGCTTTCTGGATGCTACTTTCTTTGAGGACAAAATAGAAAATAAACTTAAAATGCAGGATTAATTATATTCGGCTGAAAGAACAACTGTCTGGTGGTTTTAGAATCAGTTTAGAAAGCAACTAAGGGTGTTTCTGATCTGAAGGTTTTAAATACGAAGCAGGAACTCATTTGTCAGAGCCACTGGGATTTCGTCCTTTTGAGAGGCAGGACTGTACTGGAAACCAGCAGCATCCTGAGGCTCCAAATAGTTGTTCCGTATGTTGGATTGCTAACTGGTTAGGGCAGACCTGCTCGTGCTTGGCTGCCCAACAGCAATCACCAGCCCACCCTCTTCCTTATCCACTGTAAAAGTCCAAAGGCCAGATGTGGACTTTCTCAGCTTTCCTTGAAGTTAAGGAAAATCTGTCATCGGCCAACGAAACATCATGGGAAATTGCCCAGGGTACCCTTAGAAAGGATGTTTTCTGCCCCGATAAGAGGAGAGGGTCACATGAGAGCACCTTCTCTCATTTACCTGGCTGCCCCCTTATGTCCTGCATTAGGACACAGCAATGGGAAGACATGATGCCTGGGGCTTTGGCAGCCACTTTATGTCCAAGAGGAAAAAGTCAAAAGCATCTGAGGCACCCCACTGCTGGCTCTCTGCCACCTGGAACTGTTGGCCAATCCTGGACTGGCCTACCTTCATCTAGTTATAAAAATTCTTAAATTCCCTTTATTAGTTAAGCCACTATTAGTCTAACATTCTGTTACTTGCAGCAGAATGCATTCCTAATGGTTGCCCCAATGGCTGGCACAGTGGACAGCAGCAGAGAGCATGGCCTAACTGGCTTCTAGAAGGTGGTCTGGGGCTCTGCTTCACATGTGCTGAGAGATATATAGAGCTCAAGGCCCTTCCTACTGACCAGGGAGACAGCCAGTGTGGGGTGAGGGAGAGTCTGCATCCCAATTCCAAAGCAAAGGAAGTTCACTCACTAGCAAAGCTGAAGTCAGCAAGAGCCTCAGCCTCTGTGGGCACCTCTTCCCCTGGAATTTGCAGGGAGGGCGGACAAGCTTATGGAAACCCCTTCCCCAAAGGCCATGTCCCTTGACAAGAGGTGTGCCCTGTGAACAGAACCACCTGGCACACCTCTCCCTCATTTTCTGACACAGTGGGTCTGGAGCAAGCCCAGAAATCTGCATTTTAACTAGCATTGCAGATGATTCTTATATATGCTAGCATTTGAGAGCCATTGCATCATGGACCAGCGCAGGAATATAGGGAGAGGAGAATGGCTCCTTCCTACAAGTCCTGTTTTTTTTTTTTTTTTTTTTTTTTTTGTTATTTTGAGACAGAGTCTCACTTTTTTGCCAAGGCTGGTTAATAGGGTGGTAGTCATTAGTCCATCGAGATGTCTTATTTAAGAGGAACATGTTGGTGATCTTACTTAGTTTTATGGCCCTGAAGTAAGAACCAGATGCCAGGTATAGTTTCAGGATAGTCACCCCCAAGGGTTACGGGTCTGGAGCGAGGAGGGTAGTACTGCTGAGCGGGATGATGATTTCTCAGAGGCTGGTATATTCAGAGGCCAAAATTTGGTAGGGGATATCCTTGTTGGTGAGGGACTTCTTGACTGAGATGTGCTATGTCCAATGAATGAATGCATGTACTACATAATATTAAGGATTTCTAGTACAGGTCAATATTCATATGGGTTAGGTTTTATTGTGTACTTGACAACAGTAGATGTGTGGTAGTTAATTAAGGAATTGTTAATACGTGCTTATATGTATGTAGACTAGGTTTGTAATGTACTCTTATATATGAATGTACCATGTACGAATAAGCAATTACAGTACTGCATATTATTCATGGGGACTAGCAGTGATGCACGAAGTACATAAAAGCACTAATGTATTTGGCAATGGCAAAGTTATCAGGAAACCCTGGCACTGGCCCTCTGTGTCCGTGGCTGCTGCACTTTCGAAGCTGTAAAAGTCATAGAATGACATAGCCACTGGCTGTCCTCTGTGGCTAATTCTGAGTCTATAAAAGCTGTCAGGCAATTTTCCAAACCTGCAACTTGAAGATAAAACTTGGGTAAATAGACATCTCCATCACACATCCTGGAGCTCAGTCTTCCCCAGAATGTGTTTGCTACAGCTCAAGGAAAATAGATATGAGCAAAACAGGATTTGGCAGGGTGCAGTGGCTCATGTCTGGAATCCCAGCACTTTGGGAGGCTGAGCAGGCAGATCACTTGAAGTCAGGAGTTCAAGACCAGCCTGGCCAACATGGTGAGACCCATCTCTATTAAAAATACAAAAATCAGCTGGGTGTGGTGGCATGTAACTGTAATCCCAGTTACTCAGGAAACTGAGGCAGGAGAATCACTTGAACTCAGGAAGTGGAGGTTGCAGTGAGCTGAGATCATGCCATTGCACTCCAGCCTGGTGACAGAGCAAGACTCTATCTCAAAAAAAAAAAAAAAAAAAAAAAAAAAAAAAAAAAGAGATTCCAGAGAGCTGCCTTACTCTATCTACCATGTGAAGATAGAGAGAGAAGATGGACATCTGTCAAAAGTGGGTCCTCACCAGACACAGAATCTGCTGGAAGGTTGATCTTGGACTTTTCAACCTCCAGAACTGTGAAAAATGAATGTCTGTGGTTTATAAGCCATCCAGCCTTCATTATAGCAACTCAATGGACTGCAACAACAACCCTAAGAGGTAGGTTCTATTATCATTCTCATTTTATGGATGGGGAAACTGAGGCACAGAAAACATGGGTATCTTGGCCTAGGGCACACAGGGAGTGGGCAGCCACGTCCCTCCTCTGCCCACTGCTACTATGACTGTAAATATGATTGATCCCCGCTGCTCAGGAAAATGGCTTCATCCACTAGAAAAGAAAATGTGTTCCCATGAAGGTCCTGGTCTCTGGCAGAAACTCTCCCCAGAACTTCCCATTAAGAGTGAAACCGTGTAGAAATGCCTCCTTTCGGAATGCCAAGGCCACCTGTAGCAAGCCTTCTGTGCCACCATCCCCAGTAATATTTCTGGATTATCAGCATGAGCCAGAGGTTTTACATTTATAATTACATTTCCTCCTTGTTCTACTCGTTGCCAGCGAGAGGGTCAGTGTGTGAGTCAGCAAGGCTCACAGAGGGTTTACACCAATAATTGTGTTGTATGTGTGTTTTTAAGGAATAATTGAGTTCTGCTAAGAAAGATTAAGAAGACATGTCATAGCCACATTTTGAGCACAGGTCTCTAAAAACACCTTCACACATCTCATTTTGGCATATCTGTTAATAATTCCTTAGCAAATGTATAAAGAATTTCATTTAAAACTTAAGTTTGGGCCAGGCATGGTGGCTCACACTTGTAACCCCAGCACTTTGGGAGGTCAAGGCAGGCGGATCACTTGAGGCCAGGAGTTTGAGACCAGCCTGGGCAACATGGTGAGACCCCATTTATACTAAAAATACAAAAACTAGCCAGGCATGGTGGCAGGCAGCTGTAATCCCAGCTACTCAGGAGGCTGAGGCATGAGAATCACTTGAACCTAGGAGGTGGAGACTGTAGTGAGCTGAGATTACACTACTGCACCCCAGCCTAGGTGACAGAGTGAGACTGTCTCAAAAAACAAAAACGAAAACAAAAATAATCCACTTAAGTTTGGTTTTCTTAAAGTTACACATAAGTTTGGGTATTTTAGAACCTACAAAACAGGTTTGTTTGATGGCTGCTTGTTTATGCTGCTGAGGACAGGAGGGCACCCTTAAGCCATAAGCATTTTCCTTTGTTAATTCCCAGAAGGAAGAGACTGGGGGAATTTATCTGTGGCCTTCTAAACTTGGTGATTCTATGAGTCCCCTCATAGGGCACTCCATGCTTGCAAGAGGAGAAAGGGGCAGTTGGAAGCACCCTTACTTTGACGACAGAAAGCATCCCTTCATTGGTTTGGGGGTTGGTGTGGATTTCGAAGCTCTGCCCTGGGTTTCCGTTGATGATGGTGTAGGCAGCCCTCCATGCACCTGTGGTGGGGTCATCTTTATCTTCAACTGTCAAATTGACAATAACTCCCACAGCTCCTTCCTCGACTGTGGCTTGAAACTGCAAAAAAAAAAGCAGATGGTAATGGTCACTATTTTGAACACACATAGTCAATTACATGCTTTGCACTGGGTACGTTACACACATCATCTCACATAAACATAAATAACATAGGAGGATTATGATTAGAAGATGCTATGCTCCTCTTCTCAGCTTTTCTTGAACTTAGGTGAGGCCATGAGACTAACTTCTCTTCTGCAGAATGCAGGCAGGAATGATATTGACCATGGCTGTGCTGTGCTGCTCTGTGGTGGGAGGGTGAAAAGAACAGCTGTGCCTCCTTTCTGGGCTTTTTCACCCTCTGCCTACCTGAATGCAGAGGACCACAAAACCCCAAGGGAGCAGGGAGCCACAGGGGAAGAGGAGCTTGGGTCCCTGAGTCACCACATGGAGGGGAGAAACCTGGAGGCCAAGAACACCTGTCCTGAACTATCATTGAATGAGAAACAATTTTCGATTGAGTTCAAGCCATTTTTGTTTGCATTTGTTCTCGCAGCCTTGCCTCCCCAAAACAACAACATAATCAGATGAGTAAAGCGCTAAGACTTGTAAATGAAGAGACTGGGGTTTGACCCCAGATCCTCTGCTAGACCCTGCTATTTTCTCGAATGAAGAAAACCAGTCCCATTCTTTTCACTCCATATCCACTCTTAATAGGACCTTAGAAACCATTTTCTAAGAAATCATCTACATCAATTGTTTGGAGCCTTGTTGTACCTGTGTTTCTATTGTAATACATCTCAAATACTTGTTGCAAGTAGGTGTGGTGAAAATAAATCAATAAATGAAAAATCAACTTTCTCATAGATAGAGAATTTCATGAGCTATCATTAGCACATTCCTTTGAGCTGGAAGCATAAAGTATTGTTTTGGTGCTTACCTCTGACACACTACAGGTAAATAGTAATCTGTTTGCAAATATTTTATAAACAAGTAACACCAATAAGCTGACAAGAAGAAGAAATACCTTGGAATTTCGATTAGTAGGAAAGTGAATCTAGAGACAGTAAGATGATGTCAAAAAGCCCTTGTGTTCAAAGAAAAGTAATTTGAGAAATGAGGTTTCAAAAGCAGTGACTGATTAATTGACTTGCAAATCATTAATCATAAACCTTAATCCTGAGGACTCTCAGGAGATGGGGCGGGGATTGGAACTAATTTGTTTATTGCACCTCGGCAAACCCGGACGAGTTGTCTTCCATAAAAGGAGAGCTGGAAAATTCTTAGAACATGCATGGAGGCTAGAAATAGTGGGAACGAGGAGGGATACTGAGGCTGCTGTCACACAGAAACAGCTCCAGGGGGCAATTATTTTGATCTGATTCATATGATTCTTGTTTAATGTCTACCTATCTTCTATCTTCTCCTCTTCTCAAAAAATCATAGCATTCTTGAGCTGGAAAAATATACTAATGGTTCTCAGCCCTGTCTGCACATTAGAACCTCCCAGAGGCTTTGAAAAAGCTTCCTGAGTCCTATTCCAATTCAGGATTCCCCAAGGTTAAAGTGCATGAAAATCTATTATGGTAGGAGGGATTGATGAAGGAGAAAGTGCCTGGGGTCCTCTAGCCAGGTTGGAGCACAAGGGAGATCAGTCCATCTCTGGTCTTCTGGAACATGCAGGCAAGTGGCAGAATCAGGCATCAGTCAGGGAATCAATTCAGATTCAGAATCCCCAGACCAATCCAGATTCCCCAGGCTCTGAGGTAAAGCCTGGGACTCAGTATTTTCTTCATCTGACTAGACAAATCTAATATGTAGTAGGGGCAAGAAGCAGGATGGAGTCCAAGTCTAAGGATGGCAGGCAGGTGTCAATGACAGGACCTACCCTTGTGAATGGGTGAAGCTGCCTGAGTCTGGTGTGGACAGGCCTGCAGTACATCTGGGTTCAGCAGGAAAGAGTGCTGTGATCAATTAATGCTATCTGCCATGTAGCCAGGAGGGGGCTTGGTGACACATGAGTGATCTAATCCCTTCATATTACAGATGAAGATGATAGCACAGAGAAGGAAGGAAGGAAGAAGGAAGAGTGCTGCCCAAAGTCATTTAGTGACCCAAAGATCAGACCTAAGTCTGGTTTCCGGTAATCTTTGCTCCCAACCAGTTCTGTCATTCGTGCCCACCTCAGATCCCCAGGGCTTAGGCAGTCCTTCCTTCACCTGCTTGCTGCAGTCCAGAGCCAGAGGACTTGTTGTCCCTGAAGATCACAGCAGATGTCAGCTTATAACCTGTCCTTGTGGCTCTTCCGACACCTGTACCTTAGGAAACCAGGTGTCAATCATGTGGGCATGAAATGGGCTAAGGCTAGAGGATGCTGGGAACCACCAGTCAGGTAGAAATGCTGTCATGTCCAATGCATAAGTGAGAAGTTGCTCTGTTAAAGCGGGTGTCATTGCCAAGATGAAAACGCTGTGACAAACCATGATTTGAGGAGGCTGGAGGCTCTATGTGCACCTGTCTCTTCATGGGTTTATCTCTAGTCTCTTGCATGGTGCTAGGTGCACAGAAGAAACTCAGTAGATATTTGTTGAATGAATGAACGATCTTAAGTATAGGAAGTGGGATCTGGCAGCAGAGGCGAGGGCTGAGGGAATGTGAAGGGACAAAACCATACAGAAGGAAGACTAAGAGGGACTGACTTGTTGACTGACGCCTGATTCTGCCACTAGCCTGAGTGTTCCAGAAGACCAGGGATGGACTGATCTCCCCTGTTTTCCAGCAGAGCTGTGCCATGACTGGTGGACCCCAGGCACCTTTGCCTTCATCAACCCCTCCTACCATAATAGAGTAATGTGCCTTAAAAAATTTATTTTAGTGGCTGGGCATGGTATTATAACACTGTAATCCTAGCTCTTTGGGAGGCTGAGGTGGGAGGATCACTTGAGCCCAGGAACTCAAGATGAGCCTGGGCAACATAGTGAGATACCCTCTATAAAAAAAAAAATTGTAAAAAATTAGCCAGGTGTGGTGTCACGTGCCTGTGGTCCCATACACTCAGGAGGCTGAGGTGGGACGATCTTTGAGTGTAGGAGTTTGAGGTCGCAGTGAGTTATGATTACACCACTGCACTCCAGCCTTGGTGACAGAGCAAGAACCTGTCTCAGAAAAAATTATTTTTATGATGTGAAGAAAAGAATTAAAATTTTATTTTACCCTAAAAGTTATTTTTATTTCTTTCTGATTTTAGGGTCCTAGCACATGATAACCGTGCCTGATGGATGAGTCAGCCCTGATCCAACACACGAGCAGGTCTGAAGATGGGATGGATGAATGGATAGATGGATGGGTGGATGGGTGGGTGGATGGATAGATGGATAGACAGATGGGTGGATGGATGGATGGGTGGTGGATGGATGGATGGTAAGTGGGTGAATGGGTGGATGAATTAATAAAATTAATATTTAGGCCACGTATAAGTGAGACAAACCTGTGCAGCTTCTTTCACGACACTGATAGTTTTATGTCTGCAGCACCTGCTGAAGGGGCTGGTATAGAATACCTTGTTAGTGTGTGAGCAAATGAATTCAGGTAGAATGGAAAGGTGCTGATGTGCTAGGAATTCTCAGAGATGTGCACTGTGGCCCTCATGTGTCCTTGGATGGGTCCACAACGATATTTACCTGCCATCCATCTATTTATCCATCCATCTATCCATGCATCCATCCATCATCCATCTCTTTATCTATCATTCCATTCATCATCCATCCATCCATCCATCCATCCATCCATCCATCATCCATCCATCCATCCATCCATCCATCCATCCATCCATCCATCTATCCAGGGATACACCACTAAATAAAACAGACATGATATTTCCTCATGGAAATTGCAGGCTGAAATGAGAGACAGATAGGAAAGAAATGTATAACAATGTGTTAATTGTCAAGGAATAAAATCACAGTTCTCGGGGAGTCTCTCTCTGTGTGTGTGTACAGGCGGGTATCTGATCCAGTCTGGAGAGGATCATCAGGGAAAAATTCCCTGAGAACTGAAAGAAGAGGAGGCCTTAGAGAGGTGAAGGGGGTGAGAACACACCTGGCATCTGAAAGAGCAGGAACAAAGGCCAGGTGGCAGGAAGAGCCACAGGTGCCTTTGCAGAGCAAAGGCAAGCTGGGTGTGGCTGGAATGAAGGAGAGAGCCAGAGAGAACTCTTTGACATCAGACTCCAGAGGTGGTAGAGTCAGCTTATGCAGGGCCCTGTTGGCCATGGAAAGGCATTTGGGATTTACTTTGAAAGCAAAGTGTAGCCTAATCAAGGAACTGGGTTATGTTTAAATTTACTCCTGAGAGAATAAAAAAAAAAAATTAAATATGGAAAATGTTCAACACAATTATTATAGTCTTTGTTAAGACCATTATCTGATTTCTGCATAAACTATGAAGCAGTTTCTTTGAGCATCCATTTAGAAGCTCATTATTGCTTAATTAAATACTCATTCTATTAATTCTATTCAACGTTTTAACCCCATTATATAATTCAAGAAAGGAAAATTAAACAGATTAAAATGAAATGGTACCATTTTACATTTCTATAGCAATGTTCACTTTGTGATTTAAAAACAATAGACAGACATTAATTTACTACACTAGAGCAGGAGGAATTATTGATTGTACTATTACTACCTTTAATTGGAAAAAATAGATAAAGTTACTTTTCTGTTAAACTGTGTGGCAAATCAAATGCCAGATACAAAACATATTTTTACACAATCACTGTGGCTTGTTGGGACTATGTACTGGGCTTATTTGCTCTTCCCTCCAAATTCAGAACTGAGTATTTTGTTCTCTTTGAGTTACATCATAGACATTTAGGATGAGGCTGCCTGGATGAGCCACAAAGGCCATCACTAGTGGGAAGAGGGATTTGAATTTTATTATGCACCAAGAATGCATGTTCTTCCTCCAAGAGCAGAAAGTTGACCTTTAGATTAACATGGAAGATGGAAATAATGATCAGAAGGTTGGAAAGCCACAGATGGGAAAGAAGTGACAGAGGACAATTTTAAAGGACTGGATATATGCAAGCTTGCATGCTTGACCACTTGCATGTTTGACTTGAATACTAGTCCAAGTTCATGAGCCATTAACCTAAAGTTTCACAGAGAACTAATATGGAACTTGAAAAGCTGGGATATAGTCATTTGGGCCTTGGCTTTAAAAAATTAAAAGACAGGGTGTCGCTAATTTCTATTTGTGATGATAAAAGGGTAGGGCAGAGACCATCAGAAATGTAACTTGCAAACATTTTTGAGTCTATGTTTACAAAAAAGATACAGTTTACTGGAAGACTCTTCCCAATAGTCTAATGGGTAGCAACTGTTACTGATATAAATAAGATAATGCATTTAAGGAGTTTGGCAAATTGCCTGGCGTATGTATAACAAGGAGTCAGTATTTGTTAGCAAGGATAATGATGATGGATTTTGCCCTGTATCATATGAAATTCTTACTAAGAAATTGGAGAATTTGGTTTAAACCCCTGTGACTCTTTCTGCTCTTAACACAGTCTGCCTTATAATGTAGTTATGTATATATGTATTTTATTTTCCTCGAGTCCTGTGGAAGAAGTTTTATTTCAGTTATGTATGCCTGGCATTCACACACTTGCTCATTCTTGTTATGCTCCAACAACAGACACGAGGCAAATGATGTCAATCCTATCATGTCCACATTTGGAAGGGAAAGCTGCATTAGATATCTGGTTTTCTTCTATGATTAGGATTTATATCAGAATGGAAAGATACAACAATTCATTTTAATAGATACTTGTTGTATCTGTTGCATGCTGGAGACTCCACTAGGCACAAAAATACATAAGTAAATGAGAGGGCTAGTATTCCCTCCAGTGTCCCCTTTCTTTGTAGGTATTGTACATCTATAACATATCCTGACAATTTATTTTCTACCACTTCTAAAACCATTTCTCACTGTCACACATCCAAGGCTGTACCTGTGGCCAATTATGAATGCTTTTATGTTTTGACATGATTTAGTTTCCAGGTAGCGGTCTTTCCGTAAATGGTGCTGGATCAATTGGATATCCATCTGGAGAAAACAATGAATCCTGACTCCTACCTCACACCATATACAAAATGTGAAAGGTAAACAGTAAAGTTCTTAGAAGAAAACATATGAGAACATTTTCAGCCTCCACATCATGTTTATGTGCACACACATATAATATGTAATATAAAATATTAAAACTATAATTATATAAAATATACATAAGATATATGTTTACATAAAAATTTTAAAGAGTATACAGTACAGAGATCTAAATAAAGTTCATTCAATATCTTAAGAAAGCCCTATGTCTCAGAAATGATTAATAACAGAGCCACACAAGGGCCTGTGGTTGGTTGACTAAGAACCATAGTATGTTCATTGGCAAGTCCTCAAGATGACTGGAACCTACTAAGTCCTTCCCTAGCTAGGTCACAGTAGAATAGGCATAGCCAGGCCTTAAAGTGACTACAGGAGCAAGACGAAAGAATATTCAGGAACCCACTAGATCATCATAGTCCCAGTCGTTGGTGAGGATCTTTTCCTTCTCCTTTTTTTTGAAGCAGGTCTTGCTCTGTTGCCCAGGCTGGAATGCAGTGTTGTGATCACGGCTCACTGCAGCCTTGACTTCTTAGGCTCAAATGATCCTTCTGCCTTAGCTGGGACCACAGGCATAAACCACCATGACTGGCTAATTTAAATATATATACATTTTTTTGATGAGATGGGGTCCTACTAAGTTGCCCAGGCTGGTCTCACACTCTTAGGCTCAAGTGGTCTTCCTGCCTTGGCCTACCTAATTGCTGGCATTACAGGCATGAGTCACTATGCCCAGCCTTCTCCTCTCTTTATTTCATTAAAATTCTATAAATGATTTGTTTTCTTTGAAGATACAGAGTGGTGTCAGATACCTGATTTTTAATGCCCATGGGAGGTAACTCACACAGGAAAGAAATAAATCAGATGCTAGAGGTGAGAATTCCAGTTACCATGAACAGAAAGAACTTGGCAGAGGCTTCTCTGCCTCTCAAGCAGAGACAACCTGGGGCATGCTCCTCCCAATGTTGAGATGCTTGAGAGTCGGAGTCATATCTCTGATTCCCCAAAATGCTCAATGCCACATCTTTCATAAAGTAACAGCGCTGTAAGCAGACACTAACTTTTGGAATTATTTTGTCTCAAGAATAAAAACCCAAGGTGGAAAGATAACAATGCACATGTGTTTGAGAGTCTCCCAATGAGAATAGTAAGCAGATCTTCTCTATTTCTCCTGAGAGAAAGGAAAGTGGACTCAATTGTAGTTCAAATGACAGAGATTATACAATTTCTAAATGGCAAATTAGAGTATTTCTTTCCTGAAAATCTTAGCGGTTTTGAGTAGATATAGGTCAGGGCGCCTGCATAATCCATAAACCATTTGAGGGAACTAAATCCACCCCCAGTCCCTACTGAAAAGAGTGGTACTAGGGAGTCATTTTGTAACATGTGATCCTAGCTTCCTTGGCCATAGCTGATTGGACCCAGAGATGATCACCTGACTCAGAGGTAACCAATCCATTGGTTGATTCGTGAAAAATGGGATTATTTCTTTTATAAATTTGAACTAAGAGAGAAATAGAGGTTTCTCAGCATTTGTGCAAGAGGTGGCCATTTTTTTGTCATTTGGATATGGATAAATTCTCAGAGAAATCCAATATGCATGGAGAAGCAAAAGAATGGAGAAATTGAGAGAAAAATTTACAAAAGAGATTTTTTTTTCTGTGACTCAAAGACAAAAGACAGATAGGAAGTTTTCTCAGTCGCTGACTGGTTTCCCAGTCCTGCTCTCAACCCCACGAGGTTCCCTGTGCTCTTGTCTGTGGGAACCTCTGTTCCCATCAACAACCTCATTTTCACTCCAGCGCCTTGAGCAGGTTTCCATTCCTTGCAACAATAGCGCCCTGGGGAAAACAACTCTGAAGATATCTGCTGAAATCATTAGGTGAGTCGTCCCTTTGATGGTGCTTTGGGTTTCATAGACATTTTCTCAAGTATTTTTTCTTTTTCACATCTTGTTGTGAAAAATATTAAACATGTATAAAAGCAGGTAGAATAGGATAATAACCCCCCACATGCCTGTCTTCAGGCTTTAGAGATCCTCAACTCCCAGCTTCTGGTGCTTCATCTCCACAGCCACCCCTCCCCGATCCTGCACTGTTTGGAGCAAATCCCAGACGTGCCATTACATCTGTAAAGATTTCAGTCTAAAACACAGGGATTCTTTTTAAGAAAACATGATCAAAGTCCTTTCTTGATCCAACTAACATTAAATTCTTCTACGGACAATTTTGTGTTTCCCTTTTGTGCCAGATGCTTTGCTAAAAGTATTTGCATGTTATCTCCATCATGCAAAGTGAGAGTACCTACTAGTTATGGTAACGGACAGTTACAGAAAGGTCTATTAAACATCCAGAGACTTCCCAGTTAAATGTCTGAAGCCATCCACCGTTACTAAACAGGTGAGAAAATGCAAAACTAGAATGTGGAAACAGTTCAAAAATAACAAGGAATAGCATCTTAACAAGAAAGAAACGTGCCTTGAGTGAAGAGTCCTCTCCAAAATTCATTGGCATCCCAGGTAGTGTGGTTCTCGATCCTGGACTGATACTAATGTCCGCCTCACTGATGTCCTGCCCCCATGTGACCCACCCACCCAGGGTGATCCTGGGTTGAAAGGAAAATGATATTCCTAGACAGCACTTATCTGTGAGGCCCATAACACTGAGAGAGAAAATGAAGCATCCCTCAACCCCCTGGCTCTACAGGTGCTGGGGAATGAACCAAAGGGCAAGAGAGGGAAACATTCACTGCATGCCCTGGCAGGAATCGTTCCCTCTTCCCCTTAGGGCACACTTCTCTGATTCATTTCCTGTGAGATGTTTTCTTGTGTCGGCTGCAGACACATAGAAAGTGCAGAGTCCATGGCTTTTGAGGAAGATGCCCAGCTGGTACAGTCCACTTTCCAATGACTGTACTCTTCCTCTACATGGCCCTGTCTACACCAAATGCAGACGTGCACATTTGCAAAACTAAAAATGAAATGCATTTTCAGGGAGAAAAGGCTTGTGTAACAAAGCAGGTCTTTGCCCTATAAAACAAAATGAAAAGACAAGGCCACTGAAGACTGACAGGAAAATGATGCAGTGGAATGGTGGTTCTTTTTTATTTTTATTTTTATTTTTATTTTATTTTTATACTTTAAGTTCTAGAGTACATGTGCACAATGTGCAGGTTTCTTACATATGTATACATGTGCCATGTTGGTGTGCTGCACCCATTAACTCGTCATTTACATTAGGTATATCTCCTAATGCTATCCCTCCCCCCTCCCCCCTCCCCACAATAGGCCCCGGTGTGTGATGTTCCCCTTCCTGTGTCCAAGTGATCTCAATGTTCAATTCCCACCTATGAGTGAGAAGATGCGGTGTTTGGTTTTCTGTTCTTGTGATAGTTTGCTGAGAATGATGGTTTCCAGCTGCATCCATGTCCCTACAAAGGACATGAACTCATCCTTTTTGATGGCTGCATAGTATTCCATGGTGTATATGTGCCACATTTTCTTAATCCAGTCTGTCACTGATGGAAATTTGGGTTGATTCCAAGTCTTTGCTATTGTGAATAGTGCTGCAATAAACATATGTGTGCATGTGTCTTTATAGCAGCATGATTTATAATCCTTTGGGCATATGCCCAGTAATGGGATGGCTGGGTCAAATGGTAAACTGTGTTCCTGAGAACCAAGATTTTTTATTTTATTTTATTTTTTTGAGACAGGGTCTTGCTCTGTCACCCAGGCTGGACTGCAGTGGTGTGACTGTGGCTCATTGCAGCTTTGACCTCCTAAGCGCAAATGATCCTCATGCCTCAGCCTCCCCAGTAGCTGGGTGTGTGTGCCATCACACCCAGCTAACTTTTAAATTTTGTGTAGAGATGGGGTTTCACTATACTGCCCAGGCTGGCCTCAAACTCCTGGGCTCAAGTGATCCTCACGTCTTGGCCCTGCAAAGTGCTGCAATCATAGGTGTGAGCCACTGAGTCCAGCAAGAAAGTTTGAGATGGTACAGGAGTCCTACCAAGGCATCAAACATTTTCCTTCAAACAATAAGAATTTAAACTGCCTGAGCAATCTGTTAATTATATTTTATCTGTTTTGTATATTAGAATTCCTGCCTCGGATTTTGATTGAAAAAAAAAGTTATGTTGCTAAAGAGAGTTTGAAAATCATTGCCTTAGGGGAATGATGAAATAAATATTACATTAGATGGTGACAGAAAAATAAAAACCAAAGACAAATATGCCTACATTCTTTTTCTTTCTGAATTTCAGGCTTGGATACTTTATTTCATTGGACGTTAGTAGCTCTCCTTCACTTGAGTTTCTCTCTTAAGAAAATGCAAAACACATTTGTTCATCTGACAAGATAATTGAAAATAGTTTAATTCTGAGAAGCAGAGAGATTTTCTGTAGAGATACTCATTTGACCACAAATATCTGAATCTGGATGAAGAATGGCTTTTCAAGAAACAATAACATAGTCTGCTTTCTAAAGACACTGGAGTTTGGCTTATGCAATTCTGCAGATTTAAAGGAGTAGGAAATTCAATGAAGTGGGGCAAATTCTAGTTGGCCTCTAACTTAGTGGTTCCCAGTTCCCACTACTGGTCTGTAACCTGTTAGGAACTGGGCTACACAGAAGGAGGTGAGCTATGGGAGAGCAAGTGAAACTTCATATGGGAGATCAAGCAATGGGCTGCTCCCCATTGCTCACTAATATTACCACATGAGCTCTACCTCCTGTCAGATCAGTGGTGGCATTAGATTCTCATAGGAGCACAAACCCTATCATGAACTACACACACAAGGGATCTAGGTTACGCATTCCTCGTGAGAATCTAATACTTGATGATCTATCATTGTCTACTATCACTCCCAGATGGAACCATCTAGCTGCAGGAAAACAAGCTCAGGGATCCCACTGGTTCTACATTATGGTAGTTGTCTAATTATTTCATTATATATTACAATGTAATAATTATAGAAATGAAATGCACAATAAATGTAAGGTGCTTGAATCTTCCCAATACCATCCCCGCGACCCCGGTCCATGGAAAACCTGTCTTCCACAAAACCAGTTCCTGGTGCCAAAAAGGTTGTGGATTGGCTGGGTGTGGTGGCTTCTGCCTGTAATCCCAGCACTTTGGGAGGCCGAGGCAGGAAGATCACCTGAGGTCAGTAGTTCGAGGCCAGCCTGACCAATATGGTGAAATCCCATCTCTACAAAAAATACACAAATCAGCTGGGCATGGTGGCAGGCATCTGTAGTCCAAGATACTTGGGAGGCTGAGACAGGAGAATTGCTTGAACCCGGGAGGTGGAGGTTGCAGTGAGTCGAGATCGTGGCACTGCGCTCCAGCCTGGGTGACAGAGTGACTGCATCTCACAAAAAAAAAAAAAAAAAAAAAAAAAAAAAAAGTTGTGGACTGCTGCTCTGATTCATGGGTACATTTCTGATAAATCGTGCAAGTTCTCTGAGACCCAGTTCACTTATCTGAGAAACGGGTATCAGACTAAAGCTGTCTGTCATTCTTAACCCTGACTACACATTAAAGCACCTGAAAGCCTTACAACAAACCCACTAATGATATGGGGTACTGCTTTCAGAGATGGTTCTTGGATGGGGCTGAGGCATTTGTATCTCTGAAAACACCCCTCCTGTGATTCTAATGAACAGCCAAGGGCTGAGGACAACAGCTTGAGGTAACCACTGAGGTCCCTTTTAGTTCTAAGATAAAATGATGAAAGAATCTTGGTGGCACATTCTAACTAGTGTTGGGACCTTGCTGGTGAGGACATGGGACCTTTCTGGTGAGGACATGGGACCTTGCTGGTGAGGACATGGGACCTTGCTGGTGAGGACATGGGGCTGGCAGTGCTGAAGGATGCCACTGGTGGGGAATGTTGTGAATTCTTGCTGTTCTATGTGCAAGGAGTACACAGACATTGCTAAGCAAGCGAATGCAGTATCTTTGCCAAGCAAATCACAGGTCTGTCTCGTGGAGGTCATCTCTTCCACTGACTGTTTGATTTCTGCAGACACATCCTTCACTCATCAGTTTGTTTTCCATATCCCCAGCCCACAGCCTCTCCCGCAAAGGAGGGGTCTACTGCAGAGGAAGGTTGGCTGTTCGGTAAAGTAGAAACTGATTGTCAAGGGACACTTTGGAGCTACTGGTTGGCTGCCATCCTGAGCATAGATGAACTTTATGTCTAAAGTGCTACTTTGGGGGTCAAAGAAGATCCAGAAATTAAGTGAGCCTCTGCCTACTCATGAACCCAGAAGCTATCCCAAGGGGATCAGAGTAGAGATCCCTGAAAAGCAGCAGCCTGTCTTCTTGACAGTCTATGGGGGACACCTTGTTTGACTTCATAATGCCACTCACTGTCCCAGAGACACGGTGGCCAGGACACTTGGCTCAGGAACAATGCAGCAATGGAGTGGCACTACAGACAAATGGTCCCGTGTTGAGGGATAAACACCCTTTACATCACTCATATGGCTGTTTCTTTACAATGAGCTGGATCCACAGTCTGTTACTCTGTCAAAGGAGGAGACTATTTCTTTCATTTTGCCATTACATATGGAGGACTGAGATCTTATTCAGTTCATGTGACTTCAGTCTTTCCTAAGAATATGGAAGAATAAAGACCAATTAAGTGCCCTGAGTTTACTGTACCTGAAGTGCAAGTTTTATTCTCCAAAAACGTTGGCATCAGCCTATGCTTTAATCACCTCTCCTGGAGCCCAGGAGCTGGCATTCCCAGAATGTACCACATCTGAAATTCATAAGCCACCAGTAGTGTCAGTCCCTAAAGAATGACTTGGAGACATGAAATGCCTCCTAAAATCAAGCAATTCTTTATACCCTGCTGTCTTATTCCTATTACAGGCAGAGGATAACTGGGAATGGTTTGTGTTTGTGCCCAAAATTGGCTCTGCTATTGCCCAAACTGCAGGGGAGGGTGGCAAAGACCAAGATTCTCTGAGCAGTCATTCAAAGACGCCTACTTTCCCACAGGAAATGGCTCAGGAGTCTTGATCAAGATGCCACTAAATCACCTTTACCATTCAAGGGTAAGAATGCCTGGATCTGGCTGACTTTTTCTTAACATGGCTCCGGGGTTCTGGTGCCAATGGCAGCTCTTCATCCATCACCACCTGGATGAGAACTTCCAGACACTGCCTGGAAGGCAATTTCATCACTCTGGATTTTGTAAAGTAGAAGCGGCTGCAGGGCTGTGAAGAGAGAGGAATCACACACTCACGCCTCCAACCCTGGCCTCTCTGCCCTGTATCCAGGATTGCAAGTGCCAAGTCACAGCCAGCATCTGCCTCTGGGTGTCTAACGGGCACCTCGAACTTAACATGATTCCACCTTCCGACTCCACCAAAACAAATCTCGTCTTTCCCCCTTCTCCCTTTCCTTGGCAAAGAGCACCACCATTTATTCATGTTGTGTAGGCTGATAAGCCCAGGAGTCATCTTCTGATTCCTCTCTTTTCTCATTTCTCACATCCAGTCCATCGGCAACAACTCTTAAAAACTATATGATTCCATTTCTGTGAAATGTCTGTGCAGGCAAATTCAGAGAGACAGAAAACCGACTTATGGTTGCCAGGGGCTGGGTGTGAGAGGTAGGAATGGAGAATGACCACTTAATGGGTGTAACGTTTCCCCTTGGGTGATGAAAAAGTTCTGGCCCTAGATAGTGGTGATGGCTGCATGCATGCAGAATATGTGCTGAATGGGCCTGTTTCTCTGAGTCTCCACCCCTACCAACCTTGGTGGAGCCATCAGAAGCTGTGCTCAGGCAATTTCATCATCTCCTACCCAGGTGTTTGACTCCTCCTCTATTTTCCCCCCTGCCAGTTTCTCTCTACAACCTGTCCTCTGCATAGTCGCAGTCAGAGTTATCTTGTTACGAATTGAAACATGATTCATTGATTCAGTGAAGCCATTGAACACCTGCCACATGCCAGGCTCGATTCTGGGTGTTAGGGAGTCTTCACGGAACAAAGAAGACACACATTCTTGCCCTCATGGAGCTGACATGCCTCTCTCTTCGCAGCCCTGCAACAGCTTCTACTTTACAAAATCCAGAGTCTTTCCCACGGGTTCCCAGGCCTTCTGGGATCCACCCATCTCTGCCTTCTCTCCCTCATTCACGTGGGCTCTGCCATGGGTTTGCATGCAGTTGCTCAAGCTGCAGGACTCTACCTGTGTCGTTCTCTCTGACAGACCCTGGTCTTCATGTGCTGGCACCGGTCTGCCATTCGGGCCTCTTGCTCAGTGCTCCACCTCAGAGGGTCTGGCTTTGTCACTCATCAGCTGGGTGCCCTGACACAAACAACTTCACCTCTGTAAGCCTCAGCACTTCCTTATCTGTAAATGGGGATACGGTCCTTGCTAACTCCATAGGTGATTCTGATGAATAAATGAATGAGCGCAGATCAAACTCTTAGCATGGTGTCTGGCACATCCTAAGAAGTGAGCACCTGTCAGGTATCCAAAGGCCGGGCTGGAAGAATCAGACAGACACAAAGGATGCCAAAGGGAATCATGGTGGGAGATGTGCCAACAAGATTTGCCAAGTTTCTCATCACTCAAATGTGTTCAACAACATGAATCCGTCCTACAAAATTCTAAATTGGACAGGATCTCAAGGCATGCCTTGTATGCCTCTGTCCTTGCCTTCAAAACTGGAAAGCATGCTGGCTACAGCTGGGTCCAAGGTCACAGGCTGTGCATCACATGTGCCAGGAAGCAGGTGGGTGGATATGGCGTGGCCACTGGTGGACTGAGAACATGTGCCCCAGGGAGCAGTCCGCCTGCAGGAGTAATACCTGGAGACACAGTTTTGAGCCACCTGGAGATGCTCTTTCACCTCTCCAGAACCCAGGCTCATAGAGCTGGTGGGAAATCATGCAGGGATCAGGTGGCAGCATCCATTAACCCGTAGGCCTAATGCAGAAAGGGGATGAATGATGGGGTTAGTGGATCAACAGGAAACTATTTTGAGTATTTGCCTGGAGACAGAAGCACAGGCATGGTAGTTTTGTAGCAATAAAGAGCTATTTGGAACATCCCGGCATTTTTATATTTTAATTTTCTTTTATTGCTTTCTGATGAAACACACAAGATTCTTGGGCCTGTTTCCTCATCCTGGGGCTAGCAATCTGCATTCTGGCAGGATTCGTCGTCTGACCTCTTGTGCATCTTCTCCTCTTGGCCACTGATCCTGCCATCTTGTAAGGCTGCCTGGCTTGGGTCCTTTCCTGCACATTGTCCTGCACGGGACCTCTGCCCATCCTGGTCTCCTGACCTGCCTTACTTGCTTCGGGGTCTTTCTCTGTTAAATTCGGGGGCTGTTCCTAACTATGGACTATACCCTAATGTTCACATAAACCCCACCATGTGAGGGTGTAGGAGAGACCCTTCCCCCAGACATGCTTATAGATGTATCAGGTTGGTGCAAAAGTAATTGTGATTTTTGCCATTTTTTTAACTGCAAAAACTGCAATTACTTTTGCACCAACCTAATAGAAAGAAACGGAACAAATTCAGTCATGCCAGCTGCCTACGTGTCTCTGGTGGAATGATTCGTTCATCCTCTATCCACACTTTTATCCTCCATCCATCATCTGCTAGCCACATGCCCAACCCTGTCTATGTATTAAGTCCCTGATTTGCGCATTCATTACCCCACCCATTTGTTCATTCCCTGTCAGCATGTTAATTCCCCCATCCATGTGTGTGTTCCTAGCCACTCCTTCATTTCACTCTCCAAGGACATATTCCCCTATGCAAGCCTTCAATCTCCTGTCTGTGCATTCCACAAATATTCATGACTGATGACACCGTGCTGAGCACTGTTCTTGATACTGGACACAGCAGTGGACAAACCACAGGAGGTCCCTTCTGTCATGAGTGTTGTCCCCATGTGGGAGTGAGACGCTACACAGATACGTAAATAATAAAATACCCAGCTTGTTGGATTATTTGAAGAAAAATAAAGCAGGGTAAGAGAATTCCTAAGTGATTTCTTCCTTTCTAAACCTTCTTCCCAACACATTAATTCTTCATTTCCCTCCTGGGTTCTGTTTCCTGTCAACTCTTCAACACCTAAGCACCAGAACTATGCTAGAGTGCTGGTGATATTAAAAGTAAGCTGCAATTCCTGATTCTAGGAGTTCTATATACTTTAATTTTCTCAGCTTTCGTGAGTTCTTTCTTCCCTAGAAAGATTTTCCTCAATCTGGTTTGATTTCTGAACTATGGAGGAAAAAAAAAAAATCAGCTTGTGATTTTTCAAACCTTAAGAAGAGCTAAAGTTCTTCCTAAAAAGGTGACCCTTTGGGTGACATGCCCTGTAGCCTTTAGACATGCTGCTATGCAGTTTTTTCCTTTCCTTTTTCTTATTGCTAACAGTCTTATTGCACTATGATTCACATACCATAAAATTCATCCATTTAGATTGTAGATATGAATGGATTCCAGTACATTCACAGAGTTGTGCAACCACCACCGCAATCAATTTTAGAATTTTTTTATCACCTTGAACAGAAACCCAACCCCAGAAGCAGCCACTCCCCTTTCCTCACCCTCTCCCAGCCCCTGGCAAGCACTAATCAACTTTCTGTCCCTGGAGATCTGCCTGTTCTGGACACTTCATAGAAATGGAATTGCGCAATATATGGCCCTTTGTGCCTGACTTTTTTCACTGAACATCGTGTTTTCATGGTTCATCCACACTGTAGCAGGGATCAGTACGTCGTTCCTTCATGTGGCTGAAAAGCATTCCATCACATGGATAGACCACGTTTTGTTTCTCCATTTCTCAGTTGATGGACCTGGAATTGTCTCCACTTAGTGGCCACTGTGAATAATGCTGCTGTGAATGGTCACATACAAGTTTTGGGAGGACTTATGCCTTTGTTCTCTTGGGTTTACACCTAGGAGTTGAATTGCTGGGTCATGTAGTGACTCCAGGCTTCAGGCACTGTATGAGACCGTGGACTGTCCGTCAGCTTCTCAGAGCCTGGCCTCCAGCTCCCGAGTGAGGAGAGGCAATATTTGAGAATGAGGGCTTGCTTTGTGAATGGCATGAGGGGCCAGTAAAGAGCGGGTACAAGGAGAGCCTTGTCTCTTTCAAAACCTTTGGCTAAACCACGAGGACCCTCCTTCTTCCCAATTTCCATGGGGTGTCACTGAAGTTAATGGAGAAACTACAAAGACCCCCTGGAGCCCATGGAGAATCCCCCCCACCCCCAGCATGGCACTCACGGCCGTCTCTAACTGGAGAAAGCACATCTGTAATCTCCAGAGCTGTAGCGAGATTGACACACTTTTTAGTCTTGATGCTAACACCCCAGCACAAATAAGGACAAGAGAAACCTTCTGCTTTCATTACAAGGGATTTGTATAAATTCATACATGGAATTGATTTACAGTTTCTAATTTGCATTTAAATCCCAAATGTCTTAGTCAGAAGAAACCGCTCTAAATCCATTCTCTGTGTTTGCACCATTGATTCCCGGTTCAAATAGACCCCTTGGGCCCTACTGTAATTTCCATGGGCACATCCGCATATTCCTTCCAGAGGGGGCTGATGGAGTTTCTGAGTCCCACAGGGAGAAGAAATGGATGAGAATCATTCCCTTGGGAATCAGGCTCGACGAGATAAGGAGGATTAATAAAAGCATTCTCTGTCCCTCCTGGGCTCTGATCACTGGGTGGAGTGACATAATGGGAATCTGCATGGCGAGAGACGCACTCCAATGGCACTCTGTCACATTAAAAAGGACCTACGGGATGGGTGTGGTAGCTCATGCCTGTAATTCCAGCACTTTGGGAGGCTGAGGCAGGCAGATCACCCAAGGTCAGGAGTTTGAGACCAGCCTGGCCAACATGGTGAAACCCCATCTCTACTAAAAATACAAAAATTAACCAGGCATGGCAGTGGACGCCTGTAATCCCAGCTACTCGGGAGGAGAACTGCTTGAACCTGGGAGGCAGAGGTTGCAGTGAGCCAAGGTTGTGCCACTGCACTCCAGCCTGGGTGACAGAGCAAGATTCCATCAAAAGAAAGAAAAGAAAAAAGAAAAGAAAAGAAAAGAAAAGAAAGACCAGTGAGGAAAGTGATTCATGTTTAAAGCCACAGGAAGCTGTATCTTGTTATCTTTGTGACTTCCGGCAAGTCACTTAACCTCTCTTTGTCTCCATTTTCTCATCTGCAAAATGGGAATAATAATAATAATAATAATAATAATAATAATAATAATAATGCCTACCCTTATAGGATTATGATGAATTAAATAAAAAATTTATAAAATGCTTACATGAATGCCCAGCACATAAGCAATAAAATGCACACTGTTATAATGAAAATGGATAAAATAAATAAAGAAATGATGTTTGTTACAGTGAATATCATTTTAAGGAATATGAACAAAGAAATACACTTTGTTCTTTTGGGGCCTTTTTGTTACAGTACCCTAGTCTCTCACTACATAATATTCCTGCCAATAGAAAGTCCCCTTCTTATCTAAACTACTCAGAGCTAGGGGTCACTTATAACCAGAAGTGTTCTGATCAATAATTTTTATTTTATTATTTTTTGAGACTGGGTCTTGCTTTGTTGCCCAGGCTGGAATACACTGGCATGATGATGGCTCACTGCAGCCTTGACCTCCCGAGCTCAGTGGATCCTTCTGCCTCAGCCCCCAGAGTAGCTGGGACTGCAGGCATGTGACACCACACTATATATATATTTAAATTTTTAAAATATATTTTATATATTTAAATTTTTTATAGAGACAGGGTCTCACTATGTTGCCCAGGCTGGTCTTGAACTCCTGGCCTCAGGCAATCCTCCAGCCTCAGCCTCCTAAAGTGTTAGGATAACAGGCATTAGCCACCACATCCACCCTGTTTTTTCTTTTCTACTTGTAATCTAATCATAATCCTAATCTCACGTAGAGTCTTTCAACCTCACCACTAATGACATTCTGGGCTGGATAACTCTTCACTGGGTGGGGGCTGCCCTGTGCATTGGGAGATGCTGAGCAGTGTCCTTAGTTCTTACCTACTAGATGCTGGTAGCACCACCCAAGCTGTTACAATAAAAAATGTGTCGGGTGTCCCAGCGGGGTGTGTAAAACGCTCTGGGGTTGAGAATCACTAATCCAGTTAAGCTGTGTGTGTCAGGTCTCCCTACATGACAGCTGCCTGTGTATGGCAGCCCACGAGCTCCCCTAGGACAAGAGTTATCAGTTATTTGGTCCTAGATTCAAACCTCGTAGGAAAACGCTGGAAGAGCATAATAACATTTTCTGGGGTAATTGAATCAGATGTTGCCAGAAAAACATTCAAGGGTAAAACCAAAGACTATAATTATTATGAAAATTATTGATGTAGTTTTCATTACCCTACAATTTTTGAATTAGCAGCTGATAATCCCTTTTATAAAAGAAGAAAGGTATTATTTTTTCCTGCTTTCTGTTCTTCCTGCTGCTTTTCAATAAATACATTTTATACCTGTGGGTGCCAAGTGGATGCAGGTGCAACAAATTGACTCTGGTCCTACAGCCAGGGTCAAGTTCCATCAACCTACGAAGGAGCAGGGGCTTGAAAGGAGGCAGCTGTGTCACCCTTGGAGCTGTCTCAATGGGCCTCAGAAAATTAAAACATGGCATTTTCCATTTTGTCCAATTAGAACTGTGTTCAGACTCCAGCTTACTTGGCAATGAAGAAAAAATGGTCTGTGGTCCATTTTCCCCACTTGATTCTCTATACCCTCCCTACTCAAAGTGTGGGCTTTGGACCAGGTTAACTGTGAGCTGGTTAGAAAGGTAGAACCTGGCCCACCTTTTGAATCCGGTCCTCACGTGGCTGGGTGCTTCAGCAAACCTGCAAAGTGGGCTCTAGACACCTGCCTCTCTCAGCAGCAGACCTTGCTGCTTGACCCACAGGGAAGAGTGCGAGAAGGCAGGTGCCCTCCGTGTTCAGCATCCCCGACCTGGAAACCCACAGGCCCCCTCCCTTTGCCTCTTTCTTGCCTCTTTCCCCTGGCTACAGGAGGCTATCTCCCTTACTGCTCAAAGTGAACTCCAGTCCCTGGCTCCCGCCCGCTATGTACTCCTCAGTGCCTTACCCCTTCCTGCCCTCCTTCCCTGCACATCAACGTATTTCTCCTTGCAGATCCATACACATGTTCAAGACTCTCCAGTTAGAAAACAACCACAACACTCGTAACAAAGAGAAAGCAGCTCTGAGTCCAACCACCCTCTCGTTCCCTTCACAGGAGGGGCCTGTATTTCCTCACCTCCCATTGTGTGATGAAAGAGTATTAAATATATTGAAAGGTGCAATGAAGGTAGGGAGCACAAAAATAAGCATTGTAAATTTATTTGCAATCAAGGAATAATAAAATTGGTCACTGTTGAGATGTAATTACAGTAGAAAACATACTGTTCCAAAATCCTCATTGGGTCTGACTGAACAGGTGCCAAGGGCACTTTTTATAGAACCCACATGAAGCAGGAAGGCTCACTCCAGCAGCACGCGGCCACTTTAACCTCACTGCCACACCTGAGGGGAGTAGCGGGCGAGGAGGCTGGGATTCATAAGTGGAAAACAGGAATAGACACAGAGTTAAGAAATTTTAAGTAAAAAGGTGAATTCTTTCAGCTTGAATTTCCTTCCCCAGTGATAAGATGTCCTGCTGCAGTTCCCCGGTGGGAATCACCAGATAGCATAGGAGGGGGTGTATGTGTGTTGGGGGGAAGCTAGAGAGCTGGGGATAAAGAGTGCAGAAAAAGAAGGCAGGAAAAGACACAGCTACATATACAAAAAAGTTAGGAAGAGACAAAGAGAGGAAGAAGAGAGAAACAGGGAGGGAAAGAGAAAAAGGGGGAGAGATAAGGAAAATAAAGACAGGAGAGAGAGATGGGGAGAGGGAGACAGAGAATAGAGAATAAAGATAGAATCACAAATCATGACTCGATTTTTGCACAAGAAATTTTCTTTGTTTTAAACAAGAAAATCTGAGCGAATCAAGAGCTGTGTTCCAGTGTTTTCAGCATTCCCAGGGGGTTGGTGTCACAGAAACCATGAATGGAAATTTCCATGTGGACAGAAACCCAGTGGTTGAAGCCTCCAGTGTAACTCACTGGCCACTTTGGGCAGCTGCAGGGAGACTGAGCATTCAGACTAAGCCTGGGGCTTCTGGGAGGGAGGAGGGGTGGCAAGGACCACGGGCACCACCCAGGAAAGATTCTGGCAATCACGGCGATGCCTCTGCATTAACTACCATGAAGCCTTACCTTCTTGCTACGGTTTCTAAAATCAGTGCATTACACAAATGTGCATCGAATCAAAGTGACCCTTAACTCTCCAAAACAGTCCATATGGAAAGTTCTCCTGAGGGTTGTTCTGCCTCGAGACCACCCGCTGGATTGTTCTTGCATGCAAAATACACACGAGACTCTGAGAATACACGGCCAGACACGTGCAATTTACATGCTTGGACGATGAAACATCCTTGTTTTATTAACCCCATACCTTGGTCCTTCCGAGGTATGGCTTTGGTTTCCCTTAACTCATGCTTTTGTTGCCTTTACAAAGCAACAAATTCAAACACGCCTTGAGGGGATATTTAAGAGGTTCTAAGTCAGGGAACCAAAAAAAGTTGTGGTCACTAGCCTCCAGTTTCCTTAGGTGAAGAACTGGGATAGTGCTATTACCTTATCGGGCAGTTGTGTAGCTTTAGGATCAGGTTTGCAATGCATCTTGCATGTATGTATATAACACATCCCCATGGCATGGGGATTTTAACAGGTATCATAATGTGGATGGTGGCTATTGACTTTCTGGACCCAGGTAGGACTGACCAGTCAAGGAGACACCTGGACAGAATCTCTTTCCCTTTGGTCCTACCAGCACCACTGCTGATATCCACTAACTAGACAACATTTATTCTTCTTGTATCACAGATTCTGTGATTGTTGAGGATAAAAAGATGGGCCATTTGAGGGGAATACATATTCTAGATAATCCACGAATGTGGAAAAATCTGTGAATTTTCCTTTTCTGTCAATAACAGCTATTTCTGAATAGAAACAGTCCCTTGATTATCAGTTTTCGAGGAAGCCTCGTTCATAAGTAACTCAGTTAAACACAGACACACACACGCACGCATGCACACATACACACACTTATTTTGTAGGAAGGGAGTGTTTCCAAAGTGAGCCAACATCTAGCATCGTTGCTATGGTAGCACAAGCGAAATGGGGGAGAAACTTTCACAAACAAAACAGAAAGGTAAGCCTCCCGGGGTCACCTGTGAGCAACACCACACTTTCCACAGGTAGGGTAACAGTGGATGTTAATGTAATTCAAAGACCCAAGGGAGAGAGAAAGCCTGCAGTCCCAGCTGCGTGGTGTAGACCTCCAGGAAAGGACAAAAAGTAAATGATGCTGTGGTATGGACTGCACGTTCCAGGCCTCATTAGCAGGTGAAGGGGACGGGGGGAGTTGCCTTCTTCTGATATAAGCAGCTAGAGAAGAAGCCATCAGACCAGGTCTCATGGCCCTGGGGTTACTGGAACAGGCTGTAGGATGGGAAACTGGTAGAACTGAGCTAACTCAAATAATAGGATGCAAACACAATTGTTTTTTTTTCTTTTTCTTTTTTTTGAGACAGTGTCTCGCTCTTGTCACCCAGACTGGAGTGCAACGGCGTGATCTCAGCTCACTGCAACCTCTGCCTCCCGGGTTCAAGCAATTCTTCTGCCTCAGCCTCCGAGTAGCTGGGACTATAGGGACGCGCCATCACGTCCAGCTAATGTTTTATATTTTCAGTAGAGATGAGGTTTCACCATTTTGGCCAGACTGGTCTTGAACTCCTGACCTCAGGTGATCCACCCGCCTCAGCCTCCCAAAGTGCTGGGATTACAGGTATGAACCACTGCGCCCAGCCAACACAACTATTTTCTAAAGAACGTAGTGGTCTGCAGAATGGCAGCAACAGAAAGCTTATTAGTGGAATGGTGATAATCACAGCTAACGATTACATACATCCTTCATGTCACGACCTGGGAACGCTGCTCACCCAGTGGGGTAGGTGACCATCACAAGCTCTAAATGACAAGTGAGGAGACTGAGGCATGGAGAAGTACAAACACTTGCCTAGGGGAAGAGTTAGGGAGTGGAGAGTTGGGATTCAGACCCAGGGTGGTCTGAGTCTAGAGGCTACGTGCAGTCCCACTTGGCAGCTTCCACGTACGGTCCCACACTGTGTTGAAAGAAAAATTCCCTAGGGGCCCAGTTGGAGCGCATCAGTACTCCACACAGACAGTGCTCCAACCCAAACAACTCCAAGGCTTCTCCCAAGGAGGGAAGGCTGGATGTGGAGCAAACCAAACAGCAGACATTTCCTCCAGTTTATGGAGCTATGGTTTAAGAACAGGAAAGGATTCACCACTGATTTTCTAAGTAAGGGCAGAAAGATTTTTCACCTCAATTTTTGCCTCCCTTTTTCTTGTGTATGATGGAAGAAGGATCTTTTTGACTTTTTTAGTATTTCCACTGTCTAAGCGAACCAAGCCTGTGCTGGATTTACAGGAAACGATGCCTCCTCTCCCCCTATTTTCCCTGCCCCTTCCCTTATGTCCTACCACCACAAACAGGCACCTGCAGGGACCAGCAAGTCCTCTGCATCTAGCCCTTCTGGGGGTCAGCACAGTGCTCTGGTGATTGGAGAAGGATGGGGAAGAGGCTTTGCTCCTGAGGTTTCTGTAACGCCACACCTGAGGGTGCGGTGGCACGCAGTGGGGGCGGGGGTGGGTGTTCTGATGTAGTACCTTTAAGAATTATTTTATTTTAGTTTGTGGAGGGAGGGGCATGTGTGCATGTTTGTTATATGGGTATATGGCCTCCTTGTGGAGACTGGGCTTCTAGCACACCTATTACCCAAACAGCAAACATTGTACCTGATAGGTAGTTTTTCAGCCCTCATCCCCAACATCTCTCCCTGCATTTGGAGTCCTCCCTGTCTATTGTGTCTATTGTTTCCACATTTACGTTCATGTGTACCCACTGCTTATCCTTCACTTACAAGTGAGAACATGCAGTATTTGATTTCCTGTTTCTGAGTTAATTCACATAGGATAATAGCCTCCAGCTCCACCCATGCTGCTGCAAAGGACAGGCTTTCATTCTTTTTTATGGCTGCATAGTATTTCACGTGTATATGCACCACCTTTTCTTTAACCGGTCAACCATTGATGTACACTTAGGTTGGTTCCATGACTTTGTTACTGTGAATAGTGCTGTGGTGAACATATGAGGAGTAGCTCTTTTAATATAATGTAGCTCTGTGTGGTTAGAGGATTTGGGAGTGGATGAGAGCGTAGAAGGAAGCTCAGGAATGGGCTTAGGTTCAAGAGTGGGGAGCTTGTAGATTCGAGGTTCAAGAGAGGAGGCCAGAATATCGAGCACCTCCCTCATGATCATTACCCCTGGATCCTAGAGGAGCCGCAAGCTGCAAGGCATACTTCATATCTGCTCCTGCTTTGCTCTGCCTTACAGGCTTCTATTGCAAGTCCATGCCCATGGAAGCATGAAGGATATTAGTACCCATCCAACTGCTGTGGCCTTTGGGATCCCACTTCACCGGGGACCCCCACTGCTGATGTGAGCCGTTCACAGGCCTAGAATTCCACCTCTGCTCCAGGCTCAAGTACCAGATGCTTTTCTGGACCACGAGACCCATCCTCTGTGTGGGAGCCCATTTGCAGCGGAGCAGGCTAGGAATTGATGCCATACAGAAAGCAGTGTACCTCAGGGATGACAAAAGTGAAGGTAATTTTAAAATACTTTAATCAGGTTAGAAAAAGGACTATAAACTGCGATGTAAAGTGCTCATACTTTTGGGCCAGGCATTTTGCTTTTGGGAGTTTTTCCTACAAAGACTTTCAGATATGTATGTGAAGATGTACATTCAAGCATTTTTATTGCTGTAATGTTTATAAAAGGGAAAACCAGGAACCACCATCAAAATGTTCATTGATGTGAGGTTGGTCAAATGGTGGGATGTCCATAAAACAGAACACAATACAGAGCCATTAAAAGGAATGAAGTAGCACATTGTTGGGTATTATGGATCAGAAGGGAAATCCGTTGTATTGGACCATGGAATCGCCTTGGGTTTACTTAATGGAAATAAAATGTGTTAAGTTAATGAAATCGGGAGAATGTGGGCCATTCAAGGGACACAATTGAAGGCAGAGCTGAGATAAAGAGAAAGAGATTACAGAATTTTTATGTTGTTAGGCTGCAAGGGCCAAGGACTCTGTTCGGTTTCATTAATTGGAGGGGGGCAGGGCTGATCTGACAGGCTCTGCTTCTAGCTGCCCTGGTTACAGCTGACGTTAAAGATCTGAAGATAAGATAAACCACATGCAAGTTCCCCAAACAATCTCTAGGAGTGGAGCTATGGCTTTCTGGGAGGCTCCCACTTAGAGGAGGAGCTGGGTAGTGTCTATAGGGTGGGTGGGTGGCAGTACAGTGGACGAGTGGACAGGAACCTTGAGGGGCTCTCCAGGATGCTGTTGACATGTTTGACATTACGATTAACGTTAAGTAAACTACGAATTTGCGGTACTACCTGTCTCATTCATTCTATTTGGTAGGAAACCTGGACTGAATGACGGAAGAACTCATTCTCCTGACTGCTTCTGCAAACTGACTTGGATTCCTAAACATTATGGAGTTTCTCTGCCCTTTGTTGCCACCAAGAAAGGCCAAGATCACCCAAAGCAGGTAGCATAAGCTGAAGGGGGAAGAATAAAAATAACATCAACAAAGACATTACTATATAGCAGGCACTGGGTTAAATTTTCTGCATGTGTTTTATCATTTGATCCTCACCACTGACTAAAGAAATAAAGAATATTATTAATAGTTCTCCCTTTTTACAGACAAGGAAAAAAGATACAAATCCTGAGACAGATCGCAACATACTGAACAGAGTGTGATCCCACGTTTGTAAATAAGAAAGTAGAACTTGATATATACAAAAGAAAGAACATAGTCATCTCTTAGGTGTGTGGAGAGATGTGTTAACTTTTTCTATTAGATGTTTATGATATTTTAATGTTTTTTTTACAATGGAAATGAATTATGTTTTAATTGGGAAAATAATTTTAGAGGGAATAAAAAGCTGTTGAGTTCAAATTGCATTTAAAATGGTTTTCTACAAATAAGCATTAAAAAGTGGGCAAAGGACATGAACAGACACTTCTCAGGAGAAGACATACAAATGACCAATAAACAAATGAAAAAACTCTCATCATCACTAATCAGCAGAGAAATGCAAATCAAAACCACAATGAGATACCATCTCACACCAGTTGGAATGGCTTTTGTTAAAAAGTCAGAAAATTACAGATTTTCTGTACGTTCCAAAAGGATCACGGACTTAGATGTAAAACATACAGCTATAAAAATTTGTAGAAGAAAACAGAGGAAAAAATCTTTGACACCTAGGTCTAGGCAAAGAATTCCTAGAGTTGACACCACAAGCACAATCTATAGAAGAAAAAATGTTGGTAGAAGAAAGATGTTGGTAGAACTGGGAGAAAAGGGAACACATATATGCTGCTGGTGGGAATGTAGATTAGTTCAGCCATCGTGGGGAGAGTTTGGAGATTTCTCAAAGACCTGAGTTGAACCACCAATTGGCCCAGCAATGCCATCACTGAGTAGATACTCAAAGGAAAATAGATCACTCTACTGAAAAGACACATGCACCCATATATTCATTGTGGCACTACGCACAATAGCAAAGACATGCAGCAAACCCAGGTGTCCATCAATGGTGGATGAGACAACACCATGGAATACTATGGAATCATAAAAAATCATGAAATCATGTCCTTTGCAGCACCATGAATGGAGCTGGAGGCTATTGTCTCAATGAACAGAAGCAGAAAACTAAATACTACAGGTTCTCAGTCAGAAGTGGGAGTTAAACGTTGGGTGTACATGGACATAAAGATGGAAAGAGTGGACACTGGGGACTCCGAAAGTGGAGAGGGAAGGAGGCGAAGGTTGAAAAACTGCCAAATGGGTGCTAGGGTTCATCATACTCCAAACCCTAGCATCATGTAATATACCTTTATTGCAAACCTGCACATGTATTCCTGCAATCTAAAGTAAACGTTGAAAAAGGAAAAGAAAAAGTTTTCTAAAATAGTTTTGAAAAAGAATAAAGCAGAGGAATCATTCTACTTGATGTGAAGCCTTACTCTCCAGCTCCAGTAATAAGACAGTACAGTACTGGTGAGGAAGAGACATAGATCAATGGGACAGAATGGAGGACCCAGAATAGATCTGCACAAATACACTTGCACCCAAATGATTTTTTTTTCAAACAAAGGGACAATAGCAATTCAATGGAAGAAGGATAGCTATTTCTAAAATGCTACTGGAGCAATTTTGTGTCCACTAGCAAATAAATGAACTCAATCTAAACTTTACACTTTACACAAAAAAATCCGTTCCAAAAGGATCACGGACTTAGATGTAAAACATACAGCTATAAAAATCTGTAGAAGAAAACAGAGGATAAAATCTTTGACACCTAGATCTAGGCAAAGAATTCCTAGAGTTGACACCACAAGCACAATCTATAGAAGAAAAAAGTGTAAATTGGACTTGCATGAAATTAAAAACTTTTGTTCTGTGAAAGATTCTATTAAGAGAATGAACAGATAAGCCACTGACTGAGATAAATATTTGCAAACCACATCTCCGACAAAGGACTTGCATATAGACTATGTAAATGACTCTCAACACTCAACCACTAAAAGATTTTGTTAGAAAATGGGGCTAGGCGCGGTGGCTCACACCTGTAATCCCAGCACTTGGGGAGGTGGAGGCAGGCAGATCATGAGGTCAGGAGTTCGAGAACAGCCTGGCCAGCATGGTGAAACCCCATCTCTACTAAAAATACAAAAATTAGCCGGGCATGGTGGCATGTCTGTAACCCCAGCTACTCGGGAGGCTGAGGAAGGAGAATCACTTGACCCCGGGAGGCAGAGGTTGTAGTGAGCCGAGATCGTACCACTGCACTCCTGCCTGGGCAACAGAGTGAGACTCCATCTCAAAAAAAAAAAGAGAAAATGGGTAAAAGTTAAAGTCCTGAAAATGGCCTGTAAAACAGAACAAAAAAAAATAGGCAAAAGACATAATTAGACATTTCACCAAAGAGAACACTGATGGCAAATAAGCACGTGAAAAGATGTTTCATATCATTAGTTATTAGGGAAATGCAAATTAACATATTGCTACACACCAAACCAGAGACCAGCTATTTCTATATGCTGAACGGACTGGCTATAATGAAAAATAGTGATAACACCAAATGCTGGTGAGAATGTGGAACAACTGGATTTCTCCTATATTGCTGGTAGGGATGGAAAATGGTTTAGCCGCTCTGGAAAACAGGCAGTTTCTTATAAAACTAATATGATCCAGCAGTTGGTACCCAGAAAAATGAAAATATATGTTCACACAAAAGCCTTACACAAATATTCACAGTGGCTCTATTTGCAGTAACTTCAAACTAGCAACAAAGTCAAATGTCCTTCAGTGGGTGAATAGTTCAACCAACTCTGGCATACCATACCATGGAATATTACTCAGCAATCAAAAGGAACCAGCTATTGGTTGATGTGAGTACTTGGATGGATCTCAGGGGCATTAAGCTTAGTGAAAAGAGCTAATCTTGGCCAGGTGTGGTGGCTCACATCCGTAATCCCAGCACTTTGGGAAGCCGAGGCAGGTGGATCACCTGCGGTCAGGGGTTCAAGACCAGCCCGGCCAATATGGTGAAACCCTGTTTCTACTAAAAATACAAAAATTAGCTGGACATGGTGGCAGGTGTCTGTAGTCCCAGCTATTCAGGAGACTGAGGCAGGAGAATGGCTTCAACCTGGGAGGCGGAGGTTGCAATGAGCTGAGATTGTGCCACTGCACTCCAGCCTAGGTGACTGAGCAAGACTTTGTCTCAAAAAAAAAAAAAAAAAAAAAAAAAAAAAGAGTTAATATCAAAGAGTTACATATTATATGATTCCATTAAGTACCATCCTTGAAGTGACAAAACGAGAGGTGGAGAACAGGTTAATAATTGCCAGGGGAGAAGGTCAAGAGTAAGGGGAAGGTGAGTACAACTAATAAGGCGTAGCAAGACAGGTAGCCCTTCTGTGGTCATGCAGCTGTCCTGTATCCTGATGGTGGTGGTGGTTACACAAATCTGTACATGTCAATCAAATGCACAGGACTACACACACACACACACACACACAGAAAAACACACACAAATGGGTGGAAACTTCAGGAGCTCTGGTTAATAGCATTGTGCCCACGTGAACTTCCTGCTTTTGGTATTGTTGCACTATAGGTGTAGGCAATGTCACTATGGAGGTAGCCGAGAGAAGGGTTCAAGGTGCTTCCGGCACTATTTTTGCAACTTCCTGTGAGTCTGTAATCATGGAAAAATTTAAAAATAAGGAAATTAAGTTGCTTTTCTTCGTAAGCCTGAAATGATGCATTCTGGGACTCCATGGCCTATTTTACTGTTAATTTGGAGTGGGGAATACCTTGTTTATGATGGAATCTACTTTGCAGTTGGGCTCCCACACACTGTACAGACCCAGAACCCTAATTCAAATGCAACCTGTTTTGAAGGGCAATAAATAGTGATTTTAGAAACAAAAACAAGAGAAAGTGCTATGGAAAGTCAGTGCGTGTCTTCATGGAAGCCAAGCCTCCGCCAATGAGCAAACAGCCCAAGAAGATACCATTTTCCCTCCAAGTGAGTAAGATCATAATAACAGATGCAAAGCAAGAAACATTTTCACTGGAGAAACAAACCCCTATGAGAAAACACTCTCTGCAACATGAAAACAAACTCCTTTCAGGCCTGGCTGAGGCCTTTTGTGCTGACTTAGCTAACTGGAAAGTCTGTTAGAAAGCGGTGAGGAGTTTCAAAACACCAATGTCAATATGTCCAAAACTAACTTCAGATGTGCTCTGCAATGGTGAGGTCAAACGTCCTGAACCACTGCATGCAATGTGACAGTTCTGGGGTTCTTAGCCAATAAAATGAACACTGATGCAACCTTTATTCACCTCGTGGATGGAGTATCTGCCAGAGGCTTTGAACCAGAGCAACTCCATCTTGAAGAGGAGCTGGGTCAAGTAAGGCTGAGACCTACCGGGTGGCATTCTCAGGAGGTTGAGGCATTTTAAATCACAGGATGAGATAGGAGGTCGGCACAAGATACAGGTCAGGAAGACCTTGCTGATAAAACAAGTTGCAGTAAAGAAGCCGACCAAAACCCACCAAAACCAAGACGGTAATGAGAGTGACCTCTGGTCATTTTCATGCTCATTATACGCTAATTATAACTCATTGGCATGTCCAAAGGCACCCCCACCAGTGCCATGACAGTTTACAGATGCCATGGCAAGGTCTGGAAGTTACCCTCTATGGTCTAAAAGGGGGAGAAACTCTCAGTTCTGGGAATTGCCCACCCCTTTCCTAGAAAACCCATGAATAATTCACCTTTTGTTTATCATATAATCGAGAGATAACTATAAAAATGGCCAACAGCAGCTCATGCTGTTGCTCTGCCTGATAGAGTAGCCATCCTTCTATTCTTTTACTTTCTTAATAAACTTGCTTTCACTTTACTCTATGGACTCGGCCTGAATTCCTTCTTGCTGAAGATCCAAGAACACTCTCTTGGGATCTGGATGTGGACCCCCTTCCAGTAACCTATCTATTGATCAGTATCAGTAATATAGGATCAATGGTGACAAAATGTCACTGCTCCATGGAGAACTTGAGGATAACCTGTAACCTGGGTGCATTACCTTAGCTCTCTAACATTCTGCTTCCTGATCTGAGAACTGGAAGGTCTAGGAGAATGCACCTCTCAAAGAGATCATGAGGATTCAGCATGATAATACACAGAAAGCACTCAGCACCTTGTCCTGCATGGAGCTGGTGGCCTTCATTACCAACATCCTATTCTATAGGTGAGGACACTGAGGCCCAAAGCATCTAAGGAATTTGTGCAGTGTCTAAGAGGTGCTGACTGATGGAGACACGACTGAAACTAGGAGTCATCTGGTACCCAAACCATCTCCACAGTGTCAGCCCATCCTGCCCTGTGAATAAGAACTCAGAAACGGAACTGGGATTCAGGGAAATAAAAACAGCCCTGCTAGCCAAACTGACAGTGTGATGGAGTAACAACAGGGAAAAAGAAAAGCCCCTTATCCCTCCTCCCTGCTTGCCTCCTCCCTGCATTCTATCTTCTAAGACTCTGTGGATCAAAATAATTGGGTTAGTTCTTCTTTAAAATCCTGTTCTCTCTAACTACCACGTTTCTGTCAGCGGCATCTGCTTCCTTGCTGGAATGTCAAAGCCTAAAAGCAGGCTTGTCACACGGACAGTTTGTCTCATGACTTTGCTCAGCTAGTGAATGAGACTTCTTGAATGTCTTCAGGGCACCTGGGATCCATGACCTTGACACGTGGTTTGGTCAAGCAAAGATGAAGAAACTGCCTAGGACCCCTTATCCCACAACAATCTACAAGTTCATTGGTGGCAGCAGTGGCTGATTTAATTCAGGGACTGTTGACAACATAGGCAGATAGACCGCTGCCAGGAGCTGCTAGGAGTCACCACGGCTGGCTCCCCTCATTGACATTTTGTTGCATGGATGCTGACAAGTGTCACTTCTGTGGTTCCTAAGGAACATCTCGTTGGCCCATTCTAACATGACGTCCCTCTTTCCTTTCCTCTTTGGGAAACTTGCCATTTTGACACTGTCCACCTCAAACTGTACCTCTGCTAAATGAAAGAACTCCATCATTTTGATGTGGATCTTCCAGAGATCAGGAGAACCCACCTTCCCCTCCCAAAAGCGTTACATGAAAAAAAGACAAGCTGTGTTTGAAATCACAGGATGGTCACAGAGTTCGAACAAATGAAATTAACATGATGTTTCTTCTCCAAGCAACAGGGCCACCGAAAGAGCAAACAACAACAAACCAAACACTCAAAATCTGATTAAAGCCCCAAACCCGAGATGCATTTACGGACGCAGGGCAGATTTCCATGCGAAACTAGAGATTCAGGCAAATTTTACTGCTCAGTTCCAGCAGCATCTCGTAAATAGAATTCTTCTGAGAGCAGAATTTTGCCAGATAACCTGAGGGCTTCATTCTGTAGCCTTTCCAAGCTGCGCTCATTGATTGCATGTGCTGGCTACCAAATGCCTTCCTTACATTCACGAGAACCATGCCAGCAAACACAGAGCTGAGGAAGAGGAGTGCTCTGTAATTTCAGCCCAGCTGTTCTGGGGAAGAGATGTGTCTCTGGAACGTCATCTCTATCACAATGGCCCCTTTACCGAACCACATGTCAGGCACTGTGCTTGCCATATATTATTGACCTTGGCATTGTGAAAGGAAAATAAATCTTGGGATCCCTAGTCACTAAGCTAAAGGGAAAAATCTAGCTGGGAACTATGGGAGGCAAACCTGCCCCTATAGTTCTCAATTTCTAAATAAGATAGCTACAAATATAAAAAATACCTCCCTCACAATTTGCCTGCAAGGAGATTCCTTGTGGGCCCCAAGATCTTTACCCTAAAAGCTTCTGTTGAATTTCACCCGGGCAATGTAAATTGACAGTTCATCCTCACAGGTGCAGGTCAAAGGACAGACCGAACTCAACGCAACCCTCTGCTTACCTGAGACAAATGCATATCTAATTATTTCCTCGGTCTGATTGTTTATGTAAAAATGCAGATTTACTGAGCTAGACTAAGGCATAGGTGACCATTCCTCTCCCCTATCTTTGATCAAAGGCTCAAAAGAATGCAACTGTTTGTCTGTCATCTACTTATGACCTGGAAGCTCCCCAACTGCCCACTCTCCAGACCGAGCCAATGTACATCTTACACATATTGGTGGATATCTCATGCCTCCCTAAAATGTATAAAACCAGGTTATACCCCCATCACTTTGGGCACATGTCATCAGGACCTCCTGAGGCTGTGTTATGGGTACGTCCTTAACCTTGGCAAAATAAACTTTCTAAATTGATTGAGACCTGTCCCAGATACTTCTAAGTTCATAGCATCAAAATGCTCTACTTTATTTAACCTTTATTACAAAGCAGTCCACTTATCTCCATCATACTGATAAATAAGCCAGATCTCAGAGAGGTTAAAAGCTATGCCTGATCTCACACCGTCAGAAAATGGTGGTGCAGGGATGTAAAGGCGGGTCTGAGATCAACACGTGGGTTTTCAGAGCTAGGTGAGATGTTTACCAACCCAAGATGAATCTGTTAAATGCCTCTCTGCCAGCCTGCTGTCAGATGACAGGGCACGTGGGAAGTAAGGATGGTATGAGGGTTCTATGAAATACGGCAGCTAAAATACACGTCTGTTACTGACATTGACTTTTAACTGTGATGGTTCTAGACTGCCTCATCTATCTGAATGGATTCAAGGCTGTTGTAAGCTCTCTTCCCCTGCATCTGTCAAGGTGTAAGCTCGTGTGACTGCGCTTGTCAATCTTCTACATTGATGGCTGAGGAGTTTTCCAATTGGATGCTGGGTGTTCCACTGCTTTGCTCTCATTGAATAGTCTTGAAGAGATGGGATTTAAATTGTGTCGAGGATATTAGTCCAAAGTGAATGAAGTGGAGAGTAGACTTCTCGTTTATGTCCCCAGAGTGATAAATGAGGGAGTGTAATTTTTTTTCTAAGGCAAAGAAAATGGGAAACCAACGTGGATTTCAGACACATGAGAAATAGCTTATGAATTTAGATGATGGCTCGGCAGAAATAAATTGTACATCTGTTCATTCATTTTAATAAAGTGGAGAGATGGCATGCTGCTGAAGCCCTTGGAGAACCCTGGGTTTTTAAAATTATGATCCTATAATAGTAGCATTAAAATTTGTAATGTAGCCAGTGCTTTCTGAATTGGAGGGAAAATTCATTTATAAAATAACAGTTCGGACTTTGGAATGTAAATGGGAAAATGTAATTTTTCTTGGCTAGATACGAATTGGTCCTGGGAGGATGCTACAACATCTTGACCATAAAATATATTTTTAAAATCTTATGAGAAAGTTTTCAGAAGCCAGCAAAACTTCTTTGGGCAATCTCTATTTAGGTAAATTGTGCAGGTACGAAACATATGGTTAACTGGCTTTGTTATTTTTGCCTTGAACTTGGTGTTTCTTGTATAAGGACAATTACAGATTAATATTTCCATTTGAAATGAGTTCAGTCTGTTACAAACACAAAAATCATTTTTACTCCGTAGCAGGAACATAAGGAAGAGAACTTTTATAGACCAGCAATTACCAGTTACCATGAAAATTTACTTATTCAACAAACAGCACTGGGTTCCTTATTACTTATGCTCCCTGTGATCGATATTGGTGCAAATACAACAATCCTTATTGTAGGTTTCCTGCTGACTCTAAAAGCCGGAAGCATTATTAAAATTTCTTTAAAAAAATAGGTAAGTTTAAAACCCACAGAAAGCTTTTAGACAGATTGAGCCATTTCGGTTTTATTTCACAAATCAACCATCAAGTTTTCAGGTGGGAAAAAGGTATAAATAAACCAGAAGAGCTGGCTGGCCACGGATAACATAGGCCCAGCTAGAAAAACCCCAGATTGCCTCATAGAGATCTTTGCCTCCTATTGAAATACTGAGTAGGTAGAGAGGACACACTCCAGCCTGCAAATGAAAAATACAGATTGGGAAGAGCTTGTGGTTAGTCTTAGCATCAAGGGCAATTGCCTGTTGTCTTAAGTCAGCTTTCGCCAAAAGATGTACGGCACTTCCTCCTAGGTCTGTAGGAATCTTGATACCTCAAGAGGTCACATAGATAAGAGGGTCTGGAATGTGACTCATCAGTGGAGACAGAGAACAGTGATGTGACAAAGATAAAAACCAAACTATCCAGGCAGAGCCCCGTGGCTCACATCTGTAATCCCAGCATTTTGGGAGGCTGAAGTGGGCAGATCACTTGAGTTCAGGAGTTTGAGACCAGCCTGGGCAACACGGTGAAACCCTGTTTCTACAAAAAATATGAAAAATTAGCCTGGCATGGTGGTGTCAGAGGTGTTTGAACCAGAGCAACTCCATCTTGAACAGGGACTGACTAAAATAAGGCTGAGACCTACTCGGCTGCATTCCCAGATGGTTAGGTACAAACAGGATGAGATGGGAGGTCGGCACAGGATACAGGTCATAAAGATCTTGCTGATAAAACAGGTTGCAGTAAAGAAGCCGAACAAACACCAAAACCAAGAGGGCGATGAGAGTGACCTCCAGTCATCCTCACTGCTACACTCCCACCAGCACCATGACAGTTTACAAATGCCATGGTAATGTCAGGAAGTTACCCTATATGGTCTAAAAAGCCCTGGGAATTGCCCATCCCTTTCCTGGAAAAGTCATGAATAATCCGCTCCTTATGTAACACATAGTCAAGAAATAATCCTTTGGCCCTCAGGGCTGCTCTGTCTATGGTGTAGTCATACTTTTATTCATTTATTTACCCAACAAACTTGCTTTCACTTTACGGACTTGCCTCTAATTCTTTCTTGCCTAAGATCTGAGAACCCTCTCTTGGGGTCTGGATTGGGACCTCTTTCCGGTAACAGTGGCGTGTACCTATAATCCCAGCTACCTGGGGGGCTGAGGTGAGAGGATCGCTTGAGCCTAGGAGGCCGAGACTGCAGTGAGTTGAGACTGCACCACTGCACTCCAGCCTGGGTGACAGAGTGAGACCCTGTCTAAAAAACAAAACAAAACAACAAAAAAAATAAACTATCCAAATTCCTCACAGGCAGGACAATGGTGTGGATACTCCAGATGAGGAACAATAAAAATCCCCAGAAAGTTTTGCAATGAAGCTCTTTTTTAGCTAATGTCTAGAGTTGGCACTATTCAGATCAGAGGCCTCTAGGGAATTCTGCTTTGCTGTATGTATGTTTGTCTCTGTCTAGTTTCTCCGACTCCACTCCTAGAAGTGGGGTATTAGGTCCATGAAATGGAATCTTTCCTTTCCCGCCCCCCGGAGATAGAGTCTCACTCTGTTGCTCAGGCTGGAGTGCAGTGGCACGATCTCGGCTCACTGCAACCTCCGCCTCCCGGGTTCAAGCAATTCTCCTGCCTCAGCTTACAGGCACATGCCGCCACACTCGGCTAATTGGCTAATTTTTTTTTTTTGTATTTTAGTGGAGACGGGGTTTCACCATGTTGCCCAGGCTGGTCTTGAACTGCTGAGCTTAGGTAATCCGCCGACCTTGGCCTCCCAAAATGCTATGATTACAGGCATGAGTCACCATGCCCGGCCAAATAGGAATCTTTTTAAGGACTATCAAGGAGCATGAGAACTGGGAAAGAGCCAAGAGAGGTGAGATGCTCTAGGGTGTTGTGAGAATGCCAAGGCAGAAGGTGGTCCAGACAGCACGGGTGCAGCAGCCTCACGGAGGACCATCTCGAGGTGTCGCAGAGGGAGCGAGGACAGAGAGCCTGCACGGGATTCAGGACTAAATTCAGTAAAAGCAAAGACTGGGCAGTCTTGACCCAAAGGTGGCTTTTGGTCATGGCTCTGTTGCTTCTTCCAGCGGGATTTATTTTGAATCAGAAGTAAGAGGCAAAGTCATCCTCTGAGAAAGAGAGAATGGACAAAAGAGAGCCTTGAGGGCAGCGGACAATGTTGAGTTCAGCTGCCAAGTGAGCACCAAAAGGAACCATTCAGAGTTAAGTAGAAAAAATGGAAGACATCCCTGCCAGCCCCACCCAGTCCAGGTTTGGAAACCACACATTCGTGACTTGCATTCAAACGTTGTCCACTGACTTACTCATCTTTAGGTCCCCAGCATAGAGCCTGGCTCATAGCAAGTGCTTAATTAACACCTGCAGAATGACCTGAGTGCCAACTATATCCCAAGCACTTTCAGATCTCTCATGCAGTTATCCCAGTGACAACGCCAATCATGTTATTCACAGAAGGTCCCAGACAGTGCGTGTCTCATCAACATGTCCAGATGGCTGATGCTTTTCTGCATTCCTTGGGGCCTCTGGCATTGACTCTGGTCATAAAACAGTTACAACAAGGAGGAAGATGAAACCGGCACACGTGGTGCGGCAAAATCAGTTAAAGAAATTTAGAAAGCTCAGGAATAAGAAGAAAGCTTGTATAGTGCCAGTTATGCAGGAGGCTGAGGTAGGAGGATCCTATGAGCCTTGAAGGTGGAGGCTGCAGTGAACTGTGATTGTTCCACTGCACTTCAGCCTGGGCAACAGAGTGAGACCCTGTTTTGAAAAAAAGAAAAAAGAAGCAAGCTTGTTTCCTCTCGTTTTACCTGTGACAGTGTTGCTTGCTGCACTGGGCTCCCAGGGAAAGACCCTGATAAAGCTGACTTTGGGGAATAGTGTTTCTGCCCCATCTCACATCACACTATTGCTTACATTTGTCTCTGGCTACCCCGTGGCTTATACACAAGGGTAGGCCGACCTTGCTTTTGTGGATTCACAGGCTTTGGGCTGAGGTACCTCCTGGAGAAAGCTCTAGACCTCCCCTCCCTAAGTGCAGGAGGTGGGGGCTGCCCCTTCTTGAGCTAGGGACCACCGAACTTCCCCTGCTCAGGGGACGATGGATCGGATGTGCTCCAGTTAATTACAAGTGCATGAGACCCATCACTTTTTCGAAGCCAAAAGGGGAAAGAAAAAGAGTGGCACAAATTGCCAAGAGAAAATAACTTGTTTTCTGCAGTTCTGAGAGGTAAAGAACAAATCCTGGGACAGGGAAAGGAAGCAGACAGTCCTGTCATGGGGAAAGCAGGTAACAGGCTTGGCTCTCAGCACGAGTCCTGTTAGTGATGGTCAGTAGCATGTGCAAGGAGGATGAAGAAAATGGAGCTGAAGAAATCAAACGAATGGGCGACCCTCCAACAGTATAGGGTGGAAGTGGACCATCCTTTAAACAGGGCACATGCAGAGCTTTGGAACACGGGAACCAATAAACCAACATGGAAGAATTAAGCATGGCCTGAGACCACGGATAACACAGGGGTCCATCATTTTGGCTTAAATTACACACACACACATGTGTGCAAACACACACACGTACACACACACACGAGCACACAGACACACACAGTTTCTTTAGTGGGGGCAACACAATAACTAACCCACAGTGTTGTGCTGGTAAATGTTTAATGGCAATTCAGGGGGGAAAAGCCCTGATTTGTAGCTTGCGTCCATTTCTGTGGTTAAATATTCCCCCCATGGCCAATTTCAAGCTATGTACTCGATATCACCACACACATGAAGAACTGGCAACGCATGCAGCAATCATCTCTCCCAAAGCTGGTGCAGACTGGCTGCAACACACCCGCTTTGCACATTCAAATCATGGCCAGGCTCGAGGGAACTGGTTCTGTTTGAATAGGATCTGGAGTAGATGGGAAATGTAGCTTTGATCTGGGGGCATTCCTTTCTTCAGGGAACCACCACACCCTGCTCCTTGAGGTCATGTTGGTGCGGTCAACCACAGGCCTCATTTTCTCCCCATCTTGTTTCCCAGAGGTGGGAAGGTGATCTAGGGCAAGGCTCCCCAACCCCCGGGGCTGCGGACCTGTACTGGTCCATGGCCTGTTAGGAACCAGGCAGCACAGCAGGAGGTGAGCATCCTGTGAGTGAGCACGACCACCTGAGCTCCGTCTCCTGTCAGATCAGTGGCAGCATTAGATTCTCATAGGAGCGGAAACCTTACTGTGAACTGTGCATGAGGGGGATCTAGGTTCTGCATTTCTTATGAGAATCTAACTAACTGATGTCTGATGATCTGAGGTGGAACAGTGTCATCCCAAAACCATCCCCCACCACCCCTGCCATCTGTGAAAAAGTTGTGTTCTATGAAACCAGTCCCTCGTGCCAAAAATGTTGGGGACTGCTGACCTATGGTGGGCCTGTCAGCTCATCATTTCCTGGGACTCAATGCCTGGTCTGAGCAGGTCCTGTGACCCAGCAAGACCAGAAGTCTATGAGAGTAGCATTTGGATCTGGGAGAGAGGGTGCGTGCGTACCTGCCTTTGTATATAAGCCATCAGGGCTGTCAGAAGTCACCTTCCTTGCCACAAGGAAAGAGCCTAGCTGAGAAGAAAGCCAACAGAGAGAGACAAACAGAGCCGATAGCTGGAGCTGCAGACAGGGAGCATCCGGTCCACATTGTCTGATGGCCTAGATGCAGCTGCGTCTGAAGTTGGAAAGCCCCAGGACCTCCCCAGTGATGAGTACCAGTGCCTTTCAGGATTTGTTTCTGCTGGTTGAAAGTGGTTCCTAACAACAAAATGAGTGCAAACAGGGGATCCTTGACTCTGGAGAAAATACAAGTGAATTTCCTTGTGGAAGGGTGAGCCTCTAATCTTAGCCTTCTGCTAACTGATCTGTCTTTTCAATTTCCAGGAGCGGAAGGAAAAGAGATGTTTTGACCATTCCTGTGTGAGGCTGGTACGAGTGGACAATTCAGTTTGTGTGGGTTTGTTGAGACTGTCTTTTCAGTCACAGAGCCCAGTGCCCACGATGTGAGAGGCCAGTGCATGGTTATTATAGACCAGACAGCTAACTGGTTCTGGCTCTGATAGATGGATTTACAGCCCTGAATTGAACCATGCATCCAGGGGCGATTAGCAAAGGCATCTGTTCCTATTTGCAGAGCTGCTGGGAAAAAATGCTGTTTGTTAGATTTGATTTAATGCAATGGACATTCTTTGTGCTCCCTCTGTTGCAAACCGCTCTGAGGCTGAAGGGGCAACCATGATGAGTGAAGCTCTGTCTACCCTCAAGGAGCCCCAGAAGAGGGGCTGCCCAGAAGAGGCAGAAACAGATCGCAATAAAGCCGATAGTGCGTGCTGGGAAAGATGCTGACATCCAGGGGGAAACAAAGCGCTGAAAGGGCATGTGAAAGGAGAGAGCCAGTTAATTCTGACTGGGGAGTGATCTGGGGGAACTTGAGGGAAATGCATGGCTTCATGGAGTCTGTCATTAGGGGACAGAGGCCCCGGGTGTGTGCCACCTCTCCTACCCATCTCTGGATTATGCTCTCCAAGCCAGCCCTGGCCCCACCTCTCAGCCCCCTCAACCAGGCTCTTGTGTGCCTCAGGGCATTTGCACACAATGTTTGCTCTTCCTGGATTGTGCTAACCTTGTACCACCCCTTATTACTCTACCTAGCAGAGCCAAGTCTTAAAGGACAAGATGTTATTTCATGAGCTGACCTTCCCAGACTTCGGGTCTGTTTCCCTTAGGTCATGTTCCCAAAGCACTCTGAATTTATTTGAGGGATTCACTCTTCTTGTACTACTTTTATACCTGTCCTCCCTGCTAAGCCTCATGAAAGCAAGAATTTGCTGCCTTATTTAAATCTCCAGCCTTCAGCCTGCAGCCTGTGTTTGGTGGGCGTGTGGTGACTGCGTGAACCAAAAAGCTGAGGCCGCTGCAACCCTGCTAACTGGGAACAAGTATATCACATTCACAGAGACGGTGAACTTCAAGAAGCACATTATCTCATTAATGATTATGAAACTGCAGTAACGACTATCATATATTTAAAAAGATTGAAACATTTTTATGTAGCGAGAGCAGACTAATGTAAAAATGACCCTCGTTAATGAACTGAAGTTTTTCTTGCTTTGTAGGCCTTTGCCCAAATTCTCCAGTGAGTAGAACCTGGATTTCAATTACGATATCTAATTATTGGAGTATCAATTATAAGCTATTGATGGTGATGCACAAAGATTTTAAAGTAGATACACACATGAATATGTTGAAGTGTGGGAAAGTTAATACTGCTGCAAGAATGGGACTGCGTTCAACGTAGGTTTTTTGACTTCCTTGTCACAGTCTCCTGATGAAGGCTGGTCTTTTGGGGGCCTGAGTTCTTTCATTTCTGAATCGCATGGGGCCGGAAGAGTGTGTGGAAGCTCAGGGGAGTGCAGTGCTGTGTTTGAGAGCTGCCTCTGCAACCAGGTGCTCTGGCTCACACACCTCACATCCCTGCCCCATCACGCTGAAGTCGCACGTATCATTCTAAAACCTGTCTGTGCCTCAGTTTCCTCATCTATGAAATGGACACAATAAAAGTACCTACGTCATAGGGCTGTTGTGAGCATTAAATGAGTTACAATTACCAAAGCCTCTTGAACAGTACCTTATAGAGATAAGCACTTGATAATAATTAGCTTTAAAAAAGTTATTTATATGGATGAATTTTTTAAATCTATTATTTGCTTATAAGAAATGATTAGTATATTTTCCCATTGGACCCCTCAAAATAAAGATACAAGGTTGCTAATCAATTTCATTGGCTGTTAAAAGAAGCCCCCCAACCCTTTTATAATTAGAAGAAATTAGGGAGAGACACAGGGTAACTTAAACTTATCCTAACGAACCCAGGAGAGAAATCTTTTGTGTGCTGTAGTTTTTCAGGTCTCGCACAAAACACTGTCCTGATTTGAACAGAATGGCAGGTGAGGTGGCCGGGTGCGGTGGCTCATACCTGTAATCCTGGCACTTTGGGAGGCTGAGGAGGGTGGATCAGTTGAGGTGAGGAGCTCCAGACCAGCCTGGCTATCATGGTGAAACCCCATCTCTACTAGAAATACAAAAATTAGCCGGGTATGGTGGCACATGTCTGTAATCCCAGCTACTTGGGAGGCTGAGGCAGGAGAATTGCTTGAACCTAAGAGGTGGAGGTTGCAGTGAGTTGAGATCATGCCACTGTACTCCAGCCTGGGAGACAGAATGAAACTCGATCTCAAAAAAAAAAAAAAAAAAAAAAAAAAAAAAAAAAAGAAAGACAGGTGAGGTGAGAGTAAGAAGGCCAGCAGTAAATTCAAGTTTGCAAGTTCAAGTAGAGTGGAAAACGGAGGTAATAAACTTGGGCTGCTTCAGCAAACCCTTGGTGCACAAGCGTAACAAGAAAAACAGGATAGGTATTCCCTGAGGAACAGCCCTGGCAAGGAATCCTACAGAGCTGACCTCAAGGGCCAGAACACTGGAGAGTAATATAGCGGCTGCCACTGAATCAGGCAGAAATGTCTGAACATTTGGCTCTACCGGCACTGGACTGGTAAATTGCTAACACTTTCATGGAACAGAAGCAGCTTAGCAGTGGGTTGAGAGTTGGGGTCTCGAGTCTGGGTAAGTTCTTCAGCTGTCAGAGCCTTCACCTCCATACCCACGAAAGGGGGTATTACAATCATGGCACCCGTCTCAGTGCTGGCAGGAGGAGGGCTTCAGGGCGTGCATATAAAGGTCTCTGACCCTGCTGCGTACAAAGCAGGTGCTTTCACATATCCACACTGGCTGGGGGATGTTTACTTAATAGCGCAGGGCCCCAAAAGAGCAAGTATGGGGCATGTTGGACAGACAGAAATGATGGAATGACCAGCCTTGCTTTTCACAGGAACTCATGATTGACAATTGCTGTTATTGATGGGATACTTGCAACATGAAGGAGAGACGTCTCTTTGAGTTTCCAAGGGAAAAGCAGATGCAGAGGTCGAACTCTTACCATGGAGTTCCCAGTGACCTCAAAGAAGGAATCGGTGCCACTTAGCCTCAGCTTCCTCATCTATGTGGAATACAACCAGCCCCTCTTTGCTGGACTGTGCAAGTATTAGGTGAGAGAGAGCATGTGGCATGTGGAAGGGCTTCCTAAGCTTGAAACTTACTACATAAACGTCTACTCATGTTGGCTCCTTGTGGTTGGCATTATTCCCACTTGGGTGAAGGACATAGGTGGTAGGTCTCATGCTATTGGCATCTACAGCAATCTCCTGGCCATTGACTCGCCCTTGTGGACCAACAGTATTCCTGAGCAGCATGGGGGCTCTGAGTCTTGGAATGTTCCTTCATATATATATATATTTTGTTTTTGTTTTTGTTTTTTGAGATGGAGTCTCGCTCTGTCCACAGGCTGGAGTGCAGGGGCGTAATCTCGACTCACTGCAACCTCTGCCTCCTGGGTTCAAACAATACTCCTGCCTCAACCTACCAAGTACCTGGGACTACAGGCACGTGCCACCACGCCCAGCTAATTTTTGTATTTTCAGTAGAGAAGGGGTTTCACCATGTTAACCAGACTGGTCTCCATCTCTTGACCTCGTGATCTGCCCACCTCAGCCTCCCAAAGTGCTGGGATTACAGGTGTGAGCCACTGTGCTCGGCCCCCCTCCCTCCCTCTTTTGCCCGGAGTCTTCCCCGTGCACTTGGAATAAATCCAGCCTCCTCGCCTTGTGGGTGAGATCTGGCCCCTGCCACCCTCTCCAGCCTCACACCCCGCTGGCTCTTTCATGCCGCTCTGGTCACCCTGGGCAGCCTTCAATTCCTCTTGCCAGACACGCCCTTCCCAGCCTGGGGTCTTCCCACAGATGCTTCCATCTGCATCCTCCACTTCTGTGTCCCTGCTAGACTTTGAATTGTGTCTCCCCATAAGGATACATTGAAGTCTGAACCCTCAGGGCCTCAGACTGTAACCTGATTTGGAAAGAGGACCTTGACAGAAGGAATCAAGTTACAGTGAGCCTGCTATGGTAGGCCCTAGTCAAATACGACTGGTGTCCTTCTACAAAGAGGAAATGTGGACACAGGCGCAGGCACAGGGAGAAGACAGGTGTAGATGGAGGCAGGGACTAGGGGGATGCTTGTGCTCGTGCACAAGTCCAGGAGCACCAAGGTTGCCGGCGGCCACCAGAAGCTGGGGGAGAGGCATGGAATCAGTTCTCTCTCCCAGCCTCTGAAGGAACCAACCCTGCCAGCGCCTTGCTCTTGGACTTCTGCCTCCAGAACTGTGAGGTAATAAATATCTGTTGTTGAAGCCACGTGGCTGGTAACACCTTGTCATGGCAGCCCAGGAAATGAATACAGTCGCCTCCCCCGAGAAGCCCTCCCTGAGCTCCATGCCAAGTGCCCTCGCAGTCCCCCTCTGTTATGACTTCACCCTGTTCCATCTCATCATGAGAGGTCATCCAGGATCGATGTGCCCAGAATGGTTGTCCCCAACGTTGCTTCATGAGATCAGCGACCCTGTCTGCTTCACTCACTGCCCTGCACTCCAGCTTAAAACAGAGCCTGGAAAAGAGGAGGCATGCTGCACACACATGTCTGATGGGCAAGCAGGTGAATGAATGAATGAACGAATGTGCTTTGGAAAGCGACAGTATAATGTTATCACGTGTGATCCACAAATGCAGGCACGTACAGGCAAAGCAGGCTGAAGGTAAAGCTTCTCATAAAATCCTATCTTTGAGATCTGAGCTGGTCAACAGCAAAAATAAAGTGCCGTCAACACTGGAAAAACAGATACTCAGTCTATAACTGAAATAGATTGTAGTTTGGAAGGAAATGAATATATTAATCCTGAATTATTTTGTTTAATCTCACAAGAATGAGCTCAGAACACTGGAGCTGTGGAATATTTTCTTACTTTCATTTTTTTTTTTTAACCCCCAGGATAAGTTGAGCCTGTCTCTGATGATTCCTTTATGTATTACTTATTAACATTGAGTTTTCTTGCTTTTTTTTTCTTTTTACTTGACCTATAGGGAAGTAGATTCAGGGCTCTCTGCAGTTTATGTAGATTAGTTTATTCACCTCTGAGATGGAATTTAACTCCAACTGTCTCGGCTCTTGGCAGACCACAGTGAAATGATAAATCTCGGGGCTGATCCTGTGACTTGTTATGTGAGTGCAGGGCCGGGGCCTGGGTTTCTCACCGGCAGCAGCATTTTGTGCCACAGTGAGGTTGGTCTGGGATCTGTTTCCTACCTTGAGCAGCACCCCTCATCTATAAAACTATGTATTGGATGAGATTCCTTCCAAGTGCTTTTCTTTCTTTTTTTTTTTTTTGAGTCTCGCTCGCTCTGTCCTCAAGGCTAAACTCAGTGGCACAATCTTGGCTCACTGCAACCTCCAACCCCTGGGTTCAAGCAATTCTCCAGCCTCAGCTGCCCAAAGAGCTGGGACTACAGGCACATGCCACGATGCCTGCCTAATTTTTTGTATTTTAGTAGAGATGGGGTTTCACCATGTTGCCCAGGCTGGCCTTGAACTCCTGAGCTTAGGCGATCAGCCCACTTCGGCCTCCCAAAATGCTGGTATTACAGGCATGAGCCACCACACCTGGCTGCAAATGCTTTTCAACAACATGACTCAAAGACTTTGATTGTCTCTGTTGTCAAGCATTGATCATTTATTCATTAATTCATCAGTTATTTGGTCATGTACTACATGGCAGGCTGGGTGCTGGGCCACAGCAGATGACAAAAGAGATAGTTTATTTTCTTAGGGAGCTTACGTTCTAATTTAGTGAGAGTGGCAATAAGCAATTAAATAATTATATAGCACACCAGAAGGTGAATATTGCATATTTCATATTTTATGTAATATATTATTAGAACAGAATATGTACATATTAGGATATGTGCATATTAGAATAGATATTATATATTAGAACAGAATATGTGCATATTAAGATATGTGCATATTAGAATAGAAAAGATATGTGCATATTAGGATGTATGCATATTAGAATATATATTATATATTAGAATAGAAAATGTACTTATTAGGATATGTGCATATTAGAATAGAACAGATTTATATATTAGACTAGAATATGTGCATATTAGGGTAGGTGCATATTAGAATAGAATAGCATACATAATAGAATATTACCTATACACAGCATATAATGGTATACAGGTAACACTGTATATAATACTAAATAAAAGGATAGTTAATAGTACATTAGAAGCTGAAACACAGGTCTGTAATAAGTATTTGCTGCCTGAATAATCAGCTCATCTCTGATTAAACACTTGATGTTGCCCCTGTGCTTGGCCCTAGCAGCAGTGATGAAAAGGATATGGGCTTAAACAGCAAAGCATTCGAAGGGGATTAGGGAGAGGGGTTGTGAGTCCACGACTGAGAGGCAATGAGGTAACCCTAGGCTAGAAGGGAGGCTAACAGGTTTTGGGACAAGGAAGATAAAGCAACAAAGTACCTGGGGGATTTATAAGTTGGGTGTTGAAGGAGAAATGGGAGTTTTTCAGGCACAAAAGAAGGAAAAGGCATTCCAGGAAGAAGGGAACAGAGTGTGCAGTAGCACGAAGACATGCCAAAGCTTGGCACATTGGGGTAAACAGAGCTCCCGTGTAGCCTAAGATGAAGGCAGGCTGTGGCCGGGTGGACAGTGTTTGAAACCATCTATGCATCAGACCCAAGACCTTACTTCTAAAATTGTTCAGTACAAAATGGCTTCCAGGTGCAGTGTGGGCTTGGACGTTTCATCTTCGAACAGGCTCCATTTATGCGGCTCTTGGCTTTCTATTTCTGAACTCCTGTGTTCTCATTCTGCAAACTGCATTATGGAGGTGTAGTCATGTCATATTCTTAGAGTTAAAAAAGTAGATGTTTTATGGCTTTGTGGTTGTTGCTCTTAGTCTGAGGATATTATCTTCGAATAGAAGCAGATGGATGAAGTCTTCGGAGGCCACGGTGCTATGGAGTGGCTCAGTGGTAAGACTCTGCCAGCTGTGGTGAAAAATTGCTTTGATTGTCACTGAGTTGCCACTGACCCTTGAGCATAACCAGAGGGTGAGCAAAGGCACTGAATTTGCATAGAGGTTCACACAGGGATGATGGGGATCAACACATCATGAATATAATTACGAAAGAGTGATTAATGCAATAAATCATCTGGCTGCCTTGTCTACCTTTAGGAGTGACTTGAAGAAACAGCCACAGGGTAGATTATCTTTTTTTCACTTAAAAAATCCAGATGTTTTGATATTCCACACAGAGTTTATAATCAGCATGGGCATTTTCAACATTGCAAGATAGCTCATCCTTGTGTGTATGAACAATTAAATCCAGGAATGCACATACCACCCTTTTCCTTAGTTGGAAGTGTACTGCTTGGATGATGGCTTCTATTTATAGATCGTTGCTTATATGTGTACAAATGTTTCCCTTCCCTCTCTTTTATTCAAAAACATTCAGCTGCGTACCTGCTGTTTCCAGAGACTCTGATATTTGAACACTGGAAGATTTAGTTGATGATCTTGGTGCAGGAGAAGAAAGTGATGAACTCACCCCTTTCAAGTGAAGATAAATGTGAAATGAAGGTGTTGGTGGTTTTGCAGCAAACCCCTCTTCAATTATGTGATGGGAAGTTGGGAATACAATTTGCAACAGATGATCTCTTAGAGTCCTTGGACAAAGTGTTGGTCAGGACAAGAAAGAACAGGAAATGATGTAATCAGGAGTGATGGCACTGTTTACAGAGTTGGAAATTGCTGGTACCCATGCACTGAAATCACACTGTTCTCTTCTCTCCAAAAATTCCATTTCTTTACATATTGATATTCCCCACCATTCTGTACAAAATATGAGATAGAGATCCCAGTAGCATATATTTAGGTTTATTTAAAATCTCAGCCACATTGAAAACTGTCAGATATGTGATTTTACAGTATCAGGAAAAAAAAAACCCTCAAATATATCACTATAATAGCTATAAAAGGCTTCATAGGAAGAGGGAGTCTAGACTATTTGGAAAAACATTTAATCATCTTCAAAGATTTATCTGGTAGTTAAAATGTCTTGGACTCCACCCTCCAGAAAAGTCACCTGAGTCAGATAATTGAAATGTGTTCGATCTTCTAAGAAATATGTGGTTGACTTTCTGGATTAATCTCTTTGGAGCAAGCAGAATGTGTAATCATGTGGTCAGTGTTTAGACACAGGTGCATCTGAAGTTAAAGAGCTCTTTTCCTAAAGGAAGTAAACGCTTATCCAAGTAGGAGGCTTTTGTTTGAAGCACTCAAATATATTGCGTGGAACCCTGGAGGACTGGATAAATATATTCACTTCAATGAGGCTTCCGGCAAAGGGTGGAAGCACAAAGGGGTGTCCTCTAACTTCATATCTGGAGTCACCAAATTATCAAAAACAGATGAAAAGATCCCAAAGAGTTAAGGGAACTGTAGATATTCATGTCAAGTCAAATGAAGAATCAGAAAGCCAAGTTCAGCTTTCTTGGATTTAGAGTCCCTTCTTGCTTATTGATATCAAGTAGGAGACACTTCAAACGTTTTAAACTTTTACTGAAATAAGTTGATTTTGAAGCACATGGGATGAGATGGGGTGGGTACTGTTAAACCATTTAATTATTCTCCACATTTAAAATAAAAATATTATGCTTTCTGCCACAGGAATTATATCTACACCATGTCTACTGCTATTGTCCTGATACTCCAGATTAAAAAGCTAATCCAGATTTTTTTTCTGCCTTTATGATGATTGGGGCAAGCTTCTTCTAGATCAACCCTCACATCTAGAACAACCAGGATATGGATTTAATATAAAACTCCCCACTTATTTGAATGTGCTGAAGAGCTGGCAAGGCAGCCAATACTTGAGAGTCCAGGATCCCGGAGAGAAGGAAAATTCCCTGAAGCAAGGCCAATATTCCACAGAACTTTTACCTTGAAGGCATTTCCCAGAGTGAGGGCAGAGGAACAGGAGGCTAAGCATCTGAGCAGAAGGTGCTGTCTAAGAGGCCAGAGGGCCAAGGAGAGCTTTCAGCAGAGACAAGGGACTGAGAAGTGAAATGCAAGGTGGCCAAAGTGGAGGAGCCCTGGAAGCATAATAGACTTTCAGTTAGGACGCCAGGAAAGCTGCACCCGAGGAGAAGGGGACACTGGGAAGTAGACCTGCCCTTGAAAAAGCCTGAGTCCCACCATGAACCAACTCCATGTCAGACTGACTTAAAGTCATCCTCTCCTACTCTTGTCTGTTTTCAGAAAGCAAAAGGGAATCCTCTCTGGGGGGAACCATCAGCTAGAGTCTCAACTAATCTCTAAACATTTTCATATAAGTTGCCCAAAATTAAATTGAAAAATTCCTAGGTATGCCAGGGGACTCGAACAAAGGACCACAAACCAAGAGAAAAGGACTGATAATAGAAAAAGACTCAGAAGCATCTATTAATGGATGCTGGAGTTAGCAGACATTGAATTGTAAATAATTTGACTAAAAAATTCATGAAAATAGGTAAAACATAGAATTTCAGCAGATAATTTTATTCTAAAAATGGAATGGAAAATACACAATTTAAAATATAATGAGTGTATTTATTTATTTATTAATTATTAATTTTTTTTTTTTTGAGGTGGAATCTCACTCTGTCATCCAGGCTGGAGTGCAGTGGCATGATCTCAGCTCAATGCAACCTCTGCCTCCCAAGTTCAAGTGATTCTCATGCCTCAGCCTCCCAGGTAGCTGGGACTACTGGTGGGTACCACCATGCCTGGCTATTTTTTGTATTTATTTAGTAGAGATGGGGTTTCACCATGTTGATCAGGCTGGTGTTGAACTCCTGACCTCAAATGATCTGCCTGCCAGTCTCCCAAAGTGCTGGGATTACAGGTGTGAACCACCGTGCCTGGCCAGAGTGTAATTAATAAATGGGCACATTAGATTAGACAGAGCTGAAGAGAGGATAGGTGAACTTAAAAATAGGTCAACAGAAACACAGAAAGTCTATATATATGTTTATGTGTGAGTATGTATGTTTGTATATGTATGTGTGCATATATACACAAACACATATATACACACACGTCTATGTGTGTATAGATACACAAACACACATATACACACATACACAAACACATTCATATGTAAGAGTCCCAGTGAAGAAAAAATTAGTCAGAAGAAATATTCGAAGAGTTGGGTTTATGAATTGAGATACTTAAGGAACAAGTATAATTAATACAAATTAAACCACAATTCAGCATGTCACTGTTAAACTGCTGAAAAGTAAAGACAAAGAATGATTTTGAAAGCAGCCAGAGAAAAGAGACACGTTTCTTTCAATGGAGTTAAAAGCAACATTGACAGCTGACCTTTTGACAAACATGATAGATGTCAGAAGACAATGAAATGTTACCTCTGAAGTGCTCTAAGAAAATAACTGGCAACCAAGATTTTACCTCCAGTGAAAATATTCTTCAAAAATTCTGGCAAAAAAGACATTTTTAGACAAACAATATATGAGATAACTTATTACCAGCAAACTTGCAGTATTTTTAAAATGAAAGGAATTTTTTAATCAGAGGGAAAATTGCTCCATGTGGAAGCAGAGAAATAGGGAGAAATAAATAATAATACAAAGGGTAAATAAGTAGAAAAACATACATTGATGCAGACTTAAAACATGACAACAATATCTCAAAAGGTAGAAGGATGATAAAAGGAGTTCACATTTTCTAAAGTCCTTGCATTACCCAGCAAGTGCCAAAAATTCTACTTGATGTTATATTCTATAAGTTGAGAATATATATTGTAATTTCTCAGAATCCACTACAAGAATATGAAAATAAAGTATAACTAATAAGTTATTAGAGTTGAATATGAAATTATAAAAAATATCAAAGTAAATTAGAAAAAGGTAAGAGATAAGAGGAAAAGAAATTTGTCAAAAAGGAACAAATAGAAAACAAATACTTAGAATGGCAGATTTAAACCTGAATATGTTGTACTTGCATTAAATGTAAATGGGCAAAATAATTCAAGTAAGAGTAGCATTATCAGAATTGATTTAAAAAAAATCAAAGCCCCATACACCACCTAGAAGACACACAGTCTAAATATAAGATTACAGAAAATCAGAAAGAAAAAATTGACACAAAGAAATATACCACGATGACACTGACTGAAAGGTAAGATAATTATTCTAATATGAGATGAGGTAAATGTTAAAGCAGAAAGCATTTGCAAAGATAGAGAGGTATGTTTCATCATGATAAAGAGTCAATACATTAGGAAGATATAACAATTTTAAATTTGTATGCACCTAATAAGACGGCCTCAAATTAATTTTTTAAAATTTAATAGGACTAACAGGAGAAATAGTTATATCTAAAATTATAGATATAGCTACTCTTTCAGTAACTGATACAATAAGTAGATTAATAAAAAATATATAGAAGGTTTGAATGACAAAATTATAAACCTTAACCTAATTCATGTATATAGAACACTATACTAAACAGCTACAGAATTAACATTATTTTAAAGCGTTCATGGGCCATCTATCAAAATTGATTACATATGGAGTTGTAAAGCAAGCATTAACAAATGTCAAAGGACTGTAATCATATACAGGATGCTTTCTAACCACTGTAGAATGAAGCTAGAAATTAATGGCAAAGAATAAAAAAATCTCCCAAATATGTCACATTCAGCAATATAGTTATAGAAAACCACAAGTCACAAAGTGACCCAGGACAATTCAAAAATATTTTTGACCTGAATGATAATGAAAATACATTATAGCACATATTGTGGAATGCAACTATAGTCATGCTTAAGGGAAAATTTATATAGTCTTAAATCCATACATTAGAAAAAAAGACTGAAAATCAATGATTTAAGTATCATTTTTAGGGGTTTGAAAAATAAATAGCAAAAGATACCAAAGAAATAGAAGGAAAGAAAGAAACACTCAATACAGAAAAATCCACAAAACGAAAAATAGTTTCTTTGAAAAGATAAATAAAATTGATAGAATGACTGCATGGCAAGACCAACCAAGAAAAATAGAGAAAAAGGATGAAATGGACAAATTCCTGGAAAAACACAAGCTAGCAAATTGAAATATAAATTGTTTCATATCCATCAATGAAATTAAGCCTTTGGGGTAGGCAAAAATGGGGCACAGATGACATTAACCATCAATCAATATTGGAATTCATTAAAATTGGGACTCCACCTTCATTAAGAGAGTGAAGAGGCAAGCCAGAGTGTAAAAAAAATGTGCAACATGTATATAAAACTCAAAGACTCACATCGAGAATAAAGATAAACACGTCGATAAGAGAAAGACTAATAACCCAACTTAAAAAATGGCTGAAAGACTTGAACAGGTATTACCCAAAAGTAGAATCCCAACAGCCAGTGGATGGATGAAAGATGGCCAACGTCATTAGTCACCAGAGAAATACAAATTAAAGCCTCAGTGAAATGTCACTACATACACATTGGAAAGGCTACAAATAATAATAAACCAAAAAACCAATACAACCAAATATTAGGGAAAATATATAGCAGTCAAGATTCTCATTGAGTGTTCCGTTGTAAACTGGAGTAACTACTCCGGTGGAATTAACTGAAGCTGAATTAGCAATTTCACCTGTAGATATACCCCAAACAGAAACACATACATGCATTCAAATATGCACCAAAAGACACATTCAAGAATGCTTATTCCACTATTACCCAAATTATCCCCAAGCTGGAAATAACCCAAATGTCCACACGTACTAGGATGGAAGAGTAAACCAAAACATATTTGTATGGTAATGAACATGAATAGATTATGGCTATGTGCAACAATATAGATAAATCTCACAAAAGTTATTCACAAGAGTCCACCCTGTAATTATTTATATAAATATAAAAATAGGAAAAAATTAGTTGATAGTGAAAGAAGTCAGGAGAGGAGCTGTGTTACTACTGAGTAGGTGGTGGGACTAGCAGGAACTCTAGGAAGCTTTTGAGTTGCTGATCATATTCTGTGTCTTGATTTGGGTTTTGTGTTTAATCTGTTGAGAATTATATCACTCGGGATTTGTGTACTTTTTTCATATGAAAGTTACATAATAAAAAGAAGTTGATAAATCTTGAATAAGCCATATTAACTGCAATTTAGGAAGGCATTTTGAAATGTTTCAATAAAACAACTGAGGAATTACAGATTACTAATTTGAAGTGATATTATGGGTATTTTTTTATTCTAGCTATTTAGGATGAGAAAATGCAGATAAAGACTTAATGACTTGTACATGAATGTTCACAGCAGCGTTACTCACAATGGCCAAAAACTGAAACTGCCTAAATGTCTCTTGATGGATGAATGGATAAAATGTGGCATAACCATGGAATGGAGTATTATTCAGCCACACAAAGAAATGAAGTACTGAGACACACTAAAACGTGGGCAGACCACGAAGACATAACACTAAGTGAAATAAGCCAGTAACGAAGGACCACGTATTGCATGATTCCACTCATATGAAATGTCCAGAATAAACTAATGCATAGAGGCTGACAGTGGATCAGTGGTTGCGGGGTGGGGGAATGGGCAATGGGGAGTAACTGCTCATGGATTCGAGTTTCTTTTTGGGATGATGAAAATATTCTAAAATTAGACAGTAATGATAATTCTACAACTCTGTGAATATAATGAAAACCAATGAATTGTACATTTTAAAAGTGTGAACTTTATGGTATGTGAGTTATATCTCAATAAAGCTGTTATTAAAAAACGTGAATGGACTATAAGCAAAAGTGATAAAGTTAAACAATGAAATAAATAGGTATCCTGACATCATTCTGCCTTAAATAATTTATTAACAGGAAAAGGCAAATTTCTAACACAAGAAATAAAATAGCTTCTTGATTGTTTCACAAAGCCACTAATGAAGAAGCATGAATCATAATGAATACATTGGAAAAAGATGTAAATTCTTGCTGATTTGACCTGCCATGCTCGCATCAACAAAGATAACATAAAACTCATAATATGCCCCACACAAGGGTGTGGATGACAACTTAGCTAATACGTGTCATTGATTTAAAGATTAGTTTTTACACAAGAACACTGGAGATTGCATAGCTCCAGGATGCCCAATCTTTTGGCTTCCCTGGACCATATTGGAAGAAGAACTGTCCTGGGCCACATGTAAAATACACTAATGATAGCTGATGAACTAAAAAGCATCTCATAATGTCTTAAGAAAGTTTACGAATTTGTGTTGGGCCACATTCAAAGCCATCCTCAGCTGCATGCCGCCAGCTCACAGGCCATGAGTTGAACAAGTTTGGCATAGCTCGTATATATGACAGAAACGTCCTTAAATTTGATGATAATCTTCAAAATGTGCACAAGTTTTCCAATACTAAAATGTGTTGTGAAAGCAAAAACAAAAAAAAAGTTTCTAAACTCTTGATGACACAGAGAAAATTTCTATCAACCCTGCTAGAAGAAAGCCTATACCTTTAGTTCTTATATTTCTATAGACAATGATCTTACATAATTGTTATATGAATAAGTGACCATAGAGTTTGCAGTGAGACAGGGAAGAGAAAAACTACTACAGGTTGTATTAGGCAGTTAATTAAGTCAATATGTTAATTAAAAATGCTAATACTGGCTGGGCACAGTGGTTCATGCCTTTAATCCCAGCACTTTGGGAAGCTTAGATGGGTGGATTGCTTGGGCCCAGTAGTTTAAGACCAGCCCAAGCAACATGGCAGAACCTCTCCTCTACAACAACACCAAAAAAACAAAAAAACAAAAAAACAAAAATTAGCCAGACATGGTGGTGTATGCCTGAAGTCCCAGCTAACTGAGGCGGGAGGATTGACTGAGCCCAGGAGGTCGAGGCTGCAGTGAGCCATGACTGTGATTGTGCTACTGCACTCCAGCCTGGGTGACAGGATGAGAACCTGTCTCAAAAAAAGAAAAAATGCTAATATCCCACAGCAAAAGAAGATACTTGAGGCACCATGTATTCTTTAAGACTCCACACTGACTTTTGGAAATTGGAGCCTGGACTCCAGCATTCATTTGATAACCTGATGAGAATTTCTGCCTGTGGCTCAGTTGCAGCTTGACAGCTCCTAACTCCTACCATTTACCTTTGTCCCTTTGTGAAAACTGGAGCATTCGCCCATCTCTCATTTTCCACCTGGAGGACAGGATCTTACAATTTTTATGTCATTTTTATTATAGGTATGATAATGTTATAGCTCAAACACCAAAACATTTACCTTAGAAATAACTCATTGAATTGCCAAAAAGTCCTAAATTATTAAATCTAAATGACCAATTGCCATTTTAAGGTACAACTGGAAAATGAAATTTGAAATTCTCTGTTTTTTTAAAATCTTATAATCACTTGCAAACACATTCTTTAAAAATTAGTAGGGAGTTTATTAATCCCCATGACCTGAGATTTATGTGAAAATATGAGTTATTCAATCAGTATTTGTTGGGCATCAACCATGTTTTAGCCACAAACCAGAAATCTTTTTTTTTTTTTCAATAACTTTAGAGACAAGAACGAAAAAGCCACAAATGGGGCTGCTGAAGGTTTCGTGTATATTTTAAAGTCTGCATTTGAAGAGTTTAACTAGATTTCCTCAGATCATTTCAAAATACTTATGTAAGAAGTTCAAAACTAACAGTTGAAGTCACATGTACAAGCTATTAGGAAAACTTAGAGAAAACTCTCCACAGAGAAAAACTAGTGTTTCCAACCTAAATTTGCATGAGAGTCAATGACTGAAAATTGATTTCATGTATAAGAGGCAATTTTAAGTACAATCTTAGTTCATCATATGCAGTGACGCTGTTCTGAAGTTAAAATTATCTTCAGGAAGCGTTCAGCAAATGCTCTGTTATTGAGTGCCTGCCGGGATACAACAGAGAATAGGAGAGATGTGGCCGTTGCTTCTCAGAAAGTGTATAGTCATTGTAAATGAACACAAGAGGACTAAATAAACGAACTTACTTTCTTTTTTCTTTTCTTTTGTTTTTGAGACTGAGTCTTGCTTTGTCACCAGGCTGGAGTGCACTGGCGTGATCTCAGCTCACTGCAACCTCCGACTCCCTGGTTTAAGCAATTCTCCTGCCTACATCTCCCAAGTAGCTCGGATTACAGGCACGTGCCACCTCGCTCAGCTAATCTTTTTGTATTTTTAGTAGAGATGGGGTTTCACCATGTTGGTCTGGTTGGTCTCGAACTCCTAACCTCGGGTGATCTGCCTGCCTCGGCCCGCCTCGGCCTCCCAAAGTGCTGGGATTACAGAGCCACCATGTCTGGCCGAGCTTACTTTGCAATAAGAATTTACTTTGAAAAGTAACCTTTAAAGTATCACCTTCCTTAAACAAACACTATAAATGCAGCATGTGAAGTGAAGACAGCTGTAGTTATTTCTCAGCCTCCCTTACAAGTAAGGGAGGCTAAGGAGAAGCAAGCCGAAGTCACTTGGTCTTCTGGGGGAGTTTTCAAGTGACATTCACTCAGGTGGCAGGTCCTCCTTTGTTCTTCCCATTCCCTGCTTCTTACTTCCTGTTACTGGCTATTACACCTGGTGCTGCAGTGACCCTATTGTACCACAAGGCAGCCGTGAGGGAGGCAGAGCTGAAGGCTAATGGGAACCTGGGAAATTGATATCATGACATCACCAAACTGGCCTGGGTCTGTCTCCCTGCAAACTTTTTTTTTTGAAACAGGGTCTCATTCTGTCACCCAGGCTGGAGCGCAGTTATGTGATCATGACTCACTGCTGCCTTGACCTCCCAGGCTCAAACGATCCTCCTACTGCAGCCTCTCAGGTAGCTGGGACTACAGGCACATGCCACCATGCCTGGATAATTTTTGTATTTTTTTTTGTAGCAACAGAGTTTCACCATGTTTCCCAGGCTGGGCTCGAACTTCTGGGCTCAAGCAATCCTCCCACTTCCGCCTCCTGAAGTGTTGGGATTATAGACATCAGCAACCATGCCCAGCCTTCCTTTCCAAACTTTTAAGTGAGAGAAACTATACCTCTAACTTGTTCAACAGTGTTATTTCCAGGCTCTATTATTTGTGATCAATCATAACTCCTCTTTTATATAGATTTCAAAAATAGATAAAAAGATGTATCTCTCTGGAGAGGGAAAGTCATGTAAGGTAGAATTTAAAAACCCTATATGTTCCCCAAAACCATGTATTCTTATGAACTTAGAAATGTCCTAAGATATGAAAAAATTTACATAGGACAATATCTTCTTGAGAGCTTTCTGGACATCCTCAACTCCAAATGATCACCATTTCTATTTTGGAATGACTAAACCTTGATTTTCATCTCTAAAATTTGTTTCAACTTCAAGATTGTAAGCCCCATGTTTCCTCTCTGTTTCTAGGGCATCCTGTTTTTCTGCCTCTTCCATATCCTAGAGGCTGCTGCATCTGAGCCGGTCCTCATTAGAAGCTCTCCTCTCCCCAGCAGGTTTCTCTTGGTCTCTCTTGCTTTTGTCCCCAGCCCTGATCTCATAATGATGCATTTTACAGATTCTGCCACCTCTCCAGCAGAATTGCTTCTCCCCTTAAACTCTAGGGTCCTAACCATGTATTTTGAAGTGCTTGAGCAGAATCATAGATCACTTTAAAGGAAAATAGTAGCCTTTCAACCTGGAGGGGAGGTGGCCCTTTGGATAAGAATGTCATTTGGCCTCTGACATTTTGGAAACATCGTTGTCATCATAATATCTTTCTCATCACAACCTTTCTCTCCATCACGGCCTTCCTCCCACCATCCTCATCAGCAGTGTCATCACCACTGTCCTCATCTCTATACTTTAGAGAATACTGGGCGACAGATACTATCTAGGTGCTTTTAGTGAATAGCTCATTCACAATGACCTAATGAGGCAGGCTCTGTGATCAGCCCATTAACAGGTGAAGAGACTGGGATGTAGAGCAGTTAACATGCTCACACCACATGGCGGTCAGAGGGATGTGAACCCAGTCTGGCTCCAGCGCCCCCTCCTTACTTCTCAATCACACTACCTACAGCAGTGTTGCTATCCAAAGTGTAGGAATCCCTTTCAACGGCAAAGAACATCAGCCTTTCAGGAACATGACAGAAAGTTTAACCACGAATTTAATTTATCAAACATTGGGCAAAGACTCCTTTGGGACATTTAATATCCAAATGAGAGTCTAGTGTACTTGTTATCACTTCTTTTCATCTGATTATTTATCTCTCTTTATGAATTTAGGTATCAGCTCTGCCATTTGGGAACCGCAAGCTCATTGTCTAATGTCCATTGGAAGAAAATGTTTGTGTTTCTGCCAGTATTCACAGGCGGATACATTTTCCTTATGCTACTCAGTGTCTCTTTTTTTCAAAAAATTTTTTTTAAGATTGACAGACAACATTGTATGCTTTTAGTATTTACAATATGATATTTTGAAATTAATATGATATTGTGGAATGGTGGCTAACCTTTAAAGTCCATGTTAAATTATTCCTTGGATTCAGTGACATTACAAACAACAGTCTCTCATTCACAGTGTTTAGTCCATAACTGAGCACACATTTCTTTTCTTCCTAAGTCACAGGAACCAAATTCAGAGTGGCACTGAAGTAACTAATTAATCTCACACAGTTGGTAACATAGATTCATCTTCATATTTTGGGTTGGGGTTATCCTATTTTTGTTCTCATTGTTATGTTTATATTGAATATTACAAGGTGCTTTGTGTTTTTATTTTGAAATAGGTTGAAAAGAAATTCTAAAGATAAACAAAAATCCCCCAATGAACAGTCCATGAAACACCAGCTCAATAAGCCATATGAGGTGGCCTAGAAAAAAAAGTTTCCAGGCCAAAGAAGAATGAGAAACCCATAGACCATACCTAACCCTGTTAGAGAAACACAAAGCATTTTAAAGCTAATCAGAAATCCTGCAGTTAAATAAATCATTTAAAAGTAATCAATTCCGTGTTTCCCACATCTATTTGACCCTGAAGTATATTTTTTTCATTCCTATCCCCACGCCGGTGGTGTAATTTGTGGGACTAATTTCTTGGAAGTGAATTAGAATTGTTTGGAACTAATTAGAACTGGTGTTCTTGAAATACCGGTTTGGAACCATGGCAAGACTGAGCAGTCTGTATTAGCAGCTAGAGGAACCCTGCCATGGGAAGTCAGAGAATGGAGCAGATCTAGTTCCGTGGACTTTGCTGTTTTGAGGTTGGAATCCTGAGTGCCCAAGACACCAGAGGGAGAAAGGGGGACACCTACCTCCTGAGTGAGCCATGCAGGGCTGCTGAGGTGAAGAGTCTGGTATGGCTTGGTTCTGTGTCCCCACACAAATCTCATGTTGAATTGCAATTCCCAGTGTTATTGTTGGGGCTTGGTGGGAGGTGACTGGATCATGGGAGTGGTTTCTAATGGTTTAGCACCACCCTCCTCATGCTGTCTCATGATGAAATTCTCATGGATCTGGTTGTTAAAAGTGTGTGGCACCTTCCCCTTTGCTCTCTCTCTCCTACTCCTCCATGTGAAGATGTGCTGGCTTCCTCTTTTGCCTTCTGCCATGATTGAATGTTTCCTGAGGCCTCCCCAGCCGTGCTCCCTCTACAGCCTGCAGAATCATGAGCCAATTAAACCTCTTTTCTTTGTAAATTACCCAGTCTCAGGTAGTGCTTCACAGCAGTGTGAGAATGAACTAATATAGAGGCCACTGGGGAACTCGGAGGTTGAAAGGATCTACCTGTCTCAAGCCACCCCAGGTAGCCTTGAGATTCCTCCAGAGAGGGTTGGGGCAATTGCAGGTCCCTATATAGTTTTTTTTTTTCTCCGAACACCATGGAGGTTGGAAGCATTGATGGCAGATGAGGAAAGCACAGCACCACAGTTAGGAGTACAGTTTTGAATCACAGGAACTTGGTTCACTTCCTGTTTCTGCCACTTTTTCTGTCCATGACCTTGGAGCTTGTTCTCTAGATTCTCTGAGCATCACAGTAAGCTCATTTGTAAAATGGCAAAGCCAGGCTCACACAGTCAAATGAGGCAACACATCTCAGATGGAGACACCATGGTGGATACAGGAAAGACTCTGCAAAAGTCAGGGGCCATCGTACCTATTCCATATTCTTCACTTGGTCAGTAAGAAGGGCATCAAATCCATGCTCTGGCCCTGGCCCCTAAAAAAGCCATGATCTTACCACATTTCCATCAGATGCATAGTGCAAACAGTTTCCTGGTTTGGGTACAAATTTAGTAACTGAATGTGATCTTGTGCCCTTCCCTGAACATCGCTCCCTTGGAATAAATGGAAACAACAACCATGATCCATAATCATAAAAGCACGGGGACTGAGAATAAATAATGGCTCTCCTAGACCAGCTAACTGTTGTTATTTATAAGCTCCTGGGCCACATTGTTATTGACTAGGAAATCTGCTTTACCTCCTTGCTGCTGTTCCGTCTGGCCTCTCAATCTGCACTTGCTGGAAAAAAACAGTTATTGTTATGCTAAAATCACAATGGGACTCTCATAACTCACTGCTAAATAACACCAATAAAACTATGAAAATGGCACTTGGGCATTAAGAGTTATTTTCTTATGGACTTTAACAAGATTCAGTGCTTTTGTTCTCACTGTGCTCTGGTATTTTAGCCTCACACACATACACAAAATAAAAATGTGAGAAAGAATTCCAGCAAAACACCATGGTCTCTCCCACAAAGGAGTATTTTGATTTTGAAAGCGGAGCCCGCGGGAGCTGCGGTACATGAATTAACATCAATCAGTAATCATAGCTGTGACCACAGTGGTGGTTGGTGTTTGGCACAGGGGTTTACCTCTTTCTTGGTGAATTTTGGTGAGTGATCATTTTTGTCATCGATCATGATCGTGGCTGTGGCCGTGCCTGTTAATCCAACATCCAGTCCAGCCATATCTTGAGCCTCGATGATCAGTTCATACTTGGGATTTTCCAGAGTCTACAAAGCACAAGCACAAAGAAAGAATATATGACATTTAGATTTGGGTTACTGTTTTGGAAAGGTGGCAAGCATGTTGTTGGAGCTGTCACTCCCCCTCCTCCATCTAGGGTAGGCATCTTTAAGCAGTGATAACATTTTTACCTATTGTGTATAAATGTGCCTTTGGAATCTCTCTAAAGACCATCACTATTCAAAGGTTGGAGTTTGCCATGGGGACAGAATATATTATATTTATGATTCTTTTTTAGGGAGATATTTGATATATCACAGAATGTTCCATTCCCTGAGTTTGGGTATACATTGTCCTTTTTTTTTTTTCCTTTTTTCTGAGATGGAGTCTTGCTCTACAGTGCAATGGTGTGATCTGGGCTCACTGCCACCTCCGCCACCCAGGTTCAAGCGATTCTCCTGCCTCAGCCTGCTGAGTAGCTGGGATTACAGGCGCCCGCCACCATGCCCAGCTAATTTTTATATTTTTAGTAGGGACGGGGTATCACCATGTTGGTCAGGCTGGTCTCAAACTCCTGACCTCGTGATCCGCCCGCCTCAGCCTCCCAAAGTGCTGGGATTACAGGTGTGAGCCATCAAGCCTGGCCCCTACGTTGTCCTTTAATATTCACATCCATATCTGTTCTTTCAGAGACCTCAGGAAGCTGATCAGAAATGAGGCTACCTTTGATGATGAGCTTAGGACAAAGATGGCAGCTTTAGGAACTTGCATTTACTGAAAATCTGATGAGGAAAGCACTGCATTACTGCACTTTACAGAAATCCTTGTTAATCTTTTCAACAAGCAGCTCAACTTGCAACAATCATTCCCATTTTACAGATGGGGAAAAAAAACCCTGAGGTTTAAAGTCACTTGTATCACACTTCTTTCAGGTATTTTTTGTTGCACAGGCTGTTAAATTTGGAATATGCATTTAATCCAATAATGATTTGATACATTTAACACAAGCAATATTGCACTATTCTCTCTCTTTACATATGTGTTTTTCATCTGAATATTTGACAAAGATTTGGCTATCATGTTTATATAGTCAAAACAACTAACCAAATAACCCTGATCCTAAGATGAAGAAGAGTGCAGCCATTGGTAAATAACAGCCCCTACATTTAAATTGTATTCGGTAGTAGGTTGCTGCTTGAACCGGTCCACAAGCATACCATTTGTCTGGTAAGGCAGCACCCCACATTTCTTTTGAGGACCTATCCTTTACTTATTCTCTGCTCAGGCGGTTTGGGTTGGGATTAGCTTTCTCTATCTCCTACCCATTGAACTTTCGGAATGAGTCCTAATTAGCAGAAGCCAGTCAGTGCATCTTATTCCAGTGATATAATGATAAGTCCATGCCCCATGTTTGACAGTTAGGCGAAGGAAGTTCTGTTTCCCTGTGGTGTGGACCTGGAAGCATTTAGCAGGGGGAGCTAGAGGAGTCATCTTATGACCACAGGAGGAGTAAGGCAGGAGAAGCCCCTGCATCCGAGAACAAAGGCAATATCCTAAGAGAATTAATTATACTTGAATCTCAGAAAAGAAATGATTCTTAGTGGTTGTACTGGAGCCACTTCATCACGCCACTCCTGAAGCTAGCCCCGCCTGTGAACTTTTCAGCTAATGAAGGCAATAATTTTCCTTATTTGCTTAACCCACATTGGATAGATTTCTTAACCACTCACACAGAGAGTCCAAGTCGAACTACCTTCAGTAACAAAAATAATAGGTGTTTACAACTCACATAAATAGTCCTACCAGTATGACGGCTTCAAAAACAGCTGGTTATACCCACCAATAATTAAGAAATACCACAGGAAGCAAAGAACAGAAACGCAATGGAGGATGTCTAATTTTCTTCTAAAGTCCTAAGTTTACATAGTAAATTTCAATAGCTCAATGCTAGCTCTCTCATAAACTTTAAAGTATTTTGAAGTGCAGTTAGCTGTCTGCTCACGGGGACATTTTTCACCGGCTGTTCCTTTAACTTCTGAGTGGCTTCTGAGCTACTACTTTAAGGAGTACCGGTTCTGTTGGGTGGTTTGTTAAGACCCTCCACTTCAATTCATGGTGATGAGTGGGAAGTTAGTGTGCTCCTGTGACAGCTCTATGCCTCATGTTTTGGTTTCAATTCCAGCTCCCCCAGGATCGAAGGTCACAGAGTTCTCTGATTGCTGAGTGCAAGTGGAATTGACATGGTACCCAGTTTCAGTTCTGTCTGGGTCAGTCGGCACTGCTCTGTGAAGGTGCTTGAGATGCCATCTGCCCTGGTTCTGCCTGGTTCAAGAATTCTGGTAATTTTGCTCCTGGCTGGTTTCGTTGGCACCTCTCAGTATAGATGCTTGAAATCCCATCTATTCTCAAGCTGAAGCTGGAAAACTTGAGCCTAATGGAAGTGGCTTGCTGCTTGTCATCACTGACAAGCTGGATTGGATGCACTATTGGCCATAATTTCTGCAGCTGGACCATAGGAAACCAGTAAATTGGTCACCTTTAAAATCTTTCCCGAGTGTCTCTGAACAGGTTAACCACTAGCCTGAACAGCACAGGTCTAATTTCTTGTATGACACTTCTACTTTTGTCATAAAATATTGTACTTATTTTTGAAAGCACACAATTACTGACATAAAAATTATGTGGATTCTCCTCCAATATTGAAGAGATTATGGTAAATGTCATATTATTTTTCCCATATAATGTCATTTACCGACATAATTCCTAGATGTTAATTTAACAACATCTATATTGTTAACAATTGTTAACAACAATTGTTGTTATATTGACTATATTGTTAACAACAATATAATCATATGTATATTTTATAATTTACTTGTCTTCTATTTAGGCCTCTTGGTTATTTGCAGTTTTCAAAATGTTGACAATTTTAAATAACATTGCAATGAACAACTTTATTCACGAAGGCTTATATATATTTTGGCTATTTTTTTTATTTTTTTGGTTTGTTTTTGACTGATAGATCCCAAGATGTAGAATTACTAGGATAAAGGTATGAATGTTTTCAGGCTTTTTACTCATATTTCAATATTTTTATCCAAGAGGATGTTACTAACTTTTATACCAGTCCTACGAGAATGTTTGGCTTTTGATCTCAGACAGGGCTGGTCTCTAAAGGACAGCTCCTGACATTGCCCAGTGAAGCAAATTGGGAGACTGGGTGAATCTACGATGGTGGCATAACAAGGAAATAAAGTCCTCATAGCATTCATTCTTCTCAACCTGCAGATTGCTGTGGGGACATGCTACAGGACTGCCTCAAGCACTCACTATAGCAGCAGTATGCTGCTTGGCTGTCCTGATACCCACTCTCTCTTCTTCTGGTACCTATGCTCTAATTCCCTTGGGCATCACCCCCTCCTCACCCTCAGTACAGGTACAGTTCAGGTGGGTGGGGCTGATCCCACTCCTGATCTAGGGATGGTCGCGTTGTTCAGGTCTGGCCAATCAGGGCTTTCCATTCCTATCATCATGTGATGAAGACATAACCTAAGTGAGTCCACCCTGAGATTGAAATTCAATTCCAGGACATTGTTCTTGAGTTCTTTCAGAATGCTTAAGGAAAAGAAGTTCTCCTTCTGTTAAACTTGGAGGTGGTTAGGGCATCCATCTGGAGCTAGCAGTGGCCACCTGTAACCACACAAAGAAAGTCAACCTGAGAATGAAGGTAACACAGTCTAAGAGGTAGAGATGGAGTTTGCTGTTGTTTTTTTTTTAACATCATATGAGCCCCCTAGTTGTCATCCTTGAAGCCAGAATTTACTCCTTAGATTTTGCGAATTCTATGAGCTAATACATTTTGGCTTTCCTCAAGACACTTGATTCAGATGATCTGTAGTAGGAATAATGCAGTCTTGACTAATATTGCAACTATTGCAACGACACTATGATCAATTATCTGATTAGCAAGAAAGCATAGGAGCTATTACATCATACAATAGTATCAAAATAGGTTCTTCAAAACAGTATTCTTATCATTTTATGAATACATCATTTTCTCTTTTAACAGTTTCCCTTAAACAGAAACTTTTTTTGTATGCCCAGGGAAAGTTACTATAATTATTTATTAAAAAATATATTTATTTATTTTGAGATAGGGTCTCACTCTGTCAGTCAGGCTGGAGTGCAGTGATGTGATCATGGTTCACTGCAGCCTCGATTTTCCTGGCTCAAACAATCCATTCACTTCAGCCTCCTGAGTAGCTGGGACTATAATCACACGCCACCATACTCAGCTAATTTTTGTATTTTTTGTAGAGACGGGGTCTCCCTCTGTTGCCCAGGCTGGTCCTGAACTCATCAGCTCAAGCAATTTGCCCACCTTGGCCTCCCAAAGTGCTGGGATTATAAGCATGAGCCACTGTGCCTGGTTTAATTCTTTCTTTAATTAGTTTATGCATCTATTTAATTGGCAGTTAATGAACTTCTTGGGTAAATGTTGTGTTGGGTACTGGAGATACAGTGATGGAAAAACAAAAGTGTCCTTCTCCAAGGAGGTCAAAGTTCAGCACTGAGGACAGTCCTATTCACATATTACTGCAGGAAAATAAATCAAAGCTCAGCAGAGGTATGTACAAATTCTTATGGTAGCACAAGGGAAGGACACATTGGCATAACTCTCGTAGTTCAACACATTTTATAAATAATTTTAGAAAATGAACCATTTTCCATCTCCTGAAGTAAATAAAACTTTGCACCTATAATGAAAAAATAGATTGATTAACCTAGTAGAAAATCAATTAGACCGTTATGTAGATAAATTGCAAAGTTTGCGATGAGGTTTCAAACGTCTAAATTGTCTGGCAAACTTAAGGCTGACCTTCAAAATATTTTTATTACTGAAGTAATATCCAATTATTGTAAGCAACATAAAAATAACAGTCATTTCAAAGAACTCTCCTGCACCCTTGCCCAGTTTCACCTCTGAGAGGCAAATATTGATAGCTATCTCCTTTTTACTACACAAGTAGACACACACAGGTACATTTAAATATCCACATATTTAATACACATATTTGTATACATACATGTTTCATCAAAGTAATACTGTTTACATAGTGACAAAATTTGTTTTACCATATCACTTTTATCTCAGTGCTTACAGAGCTATTCATTTTAACAGCTGTCTAATAGTCCAATGTATAGATCCACTATAATTTACTTAATCAGTCCCTATTGGATGAACATTTGGGTTGCTTCCACGTTTCCACTTTTTTTTTTTTTTTTTTGTGAGTCAGGGTCTTGCTCTGTCACCCAGGTTGGAGTGCAGTGGCATGAGCACAGCTCACTGCAGCCTCGACCTCCCAGGCTCAAGGGATCCTCCCAACTTAGCACCCCAAGTAGCTAGGACCACAGCCATGTGCCACCACACCTGGCTAATTTTTGTATTTTTTGTAGAGACAGGGTCTCCCTGTATTGCCCAGGCTGGTCTTGAACTCCTGGGCTCAAGCGATCCTCCCACCTCAGGTTGTCCAAGTGTTGGGATTGTAGGCGTGAGCCACCGTGCCCTGCCCAAGTTTTCACTTTCAAAAGCAATTCTAATATAAGAAGTTTATTGGCCTGTTATGATTTGGGGATTTTTCTATAATGAACGTTATTGCTTTCACAAGGAGAACAGTAACAAAATCCCCAAATCCAATAATAAAAGTCACCTCCTTTGGAATGTAAAAGACCCAGTTTGCACTTAAAAATTAGAGAAAATGCCACATGAACTCCCTGGCTCATACATGATCAGAACACCTTCCGCTTCCCTCTGACCTACTTCCCGATCCTCAGAGTCTTCCGGAAAGTCACCCCCTAATTTCCTAGCTCTCGGAGTCACTCTTACTTGAAAATACACATCTATTTTTAATTCTGTATCCCTTGCTGGCCACTCTGCATTTGCTACTCTGCTGGAAGAGATTCTCTTTAGGTGTCCAGCCCACAGATGCCCCATTCTCCAGGAGGAAATTCTGATGCAGAGAAATAGACCCCTGTGGCCACATGTCGTATCTGTCTCCCTTGCCAAGAACTGACTAATTCACAGGTAACTCCCTAATTCAAGCTGGGACAACTGGATTCTGAAAAGAGGAAATGTGGGACTGAGAGTCAGGAAAACAGGAATGTAGGGTAAAACCTCTTGCATTTCTCCATGGAACTCCTGGGACCAATAGAGGGATTTTTGCCTTGAACGTTTTGGGAGGAAACTCACCACCCTTGTGCTTCTCTCTGCCCATGAGGAAGGCACCCTGCCTCTTCACTCTTCCAGCTTCACCTTCACTTGTCCAGCTGCCCTGTCACTAGTGAGTGAACTCATCAGTAAGAAGGGGGCCCCATGATCAAGGTCAACCCCATTCTCAAGATCAAGTTGTATTCTCCCTGGGCCTCTCCTGATTCTGTGTTTCTTTGGTTCAAGGCTCAGAGGAAAGATGTGTAATCAGCTCCAACTCCAAACAACTTTCGTGCTGAATTTTGCAAAAGGCGCTGCTCTGCCAGGAAGAAGCAGCTTGGCTGCTAAGGACTGGAGCTTTGCTGGCCCCTGACTTCAATGCTTTCCTTGATTCTGTAACTCCTTCCAGTGTATACTCAAGAGCGTCTTTTAGGTACCAAAACCAGCCCAAATGAGTTTCAGTTGCTTGCAAGCAAAGGAACTTGTGGTGAAAACAATGTTGTGTGTTCACTGGATCCTATTTCCTCAGGCTCCAGGAGCATATGGCTAGACTGTACAGCCCAGGCGTCCTTGCAGTCAAATGGACTTGTGCGGCTGACTGTGGTCAGTGGAATGTGAGCAGAAGTTATGTACTTGCTGTGGTCCTTAAACCTCCCACATAACCTTCCACACTTTCTGTTTCCCAAAAAGGAAGAAACCTGGATCTCCAAATGACTAAACAGTGCAAAGCCCCTTTGCTGACCTGCTTTAGACTGTGATGTGAGCAAGACATAAGCGATTTTTTAGATTTAAGGGTTGTTTATGACCATGCTTAGCTTACCTTGTTTAATATGAAGGCTATGTGCCCCATTTTGCTTTATTTTGAATGCCCATTTACTATCTCCCTAAGTGGATGACAGAGTTTTCAAGGGCAAGGACCATGCCTTTGGCCACAACACGTAGCCAGTACTCAGCACACAAGGTGGGCAATTTACTTTCATTATTGATAATGATGATATATTACTGTTTCCCTGAACTAAATTATATCTCAAAGGTCTGAGCATATCAGTGGCATTTCCTAAGCAAAGTCATTTATTCTCAGGGAACGACTTATACTTTGGGGAACTCCAGCTCAAGGAGATAGAATTTTATTTGGAGGAAGAAATGCACTGTGTCAAAACTGGAAAAATTAAATTGGCTCCTCTGATTTTATTTGAAGCTATCTGATCTGTAAGACATATCTAAGAGAGTCAAGCTGCTCTCCTGGTTTAAGTTCTGCAGTCATGCATTTCTATTGCATTTCCTATCTCCTCCTGGGTGTCGACTAGCTACCAGCTAATATATATCCTACAAACAAAAGCAAGATGGTATGTCTCCAAGAAAAAGCCTCGAGTGAATCTCCATAGACACAGGCCAGGTTCACTGATCACACTGATTTGAAAACCAAACATTTCATCTTGAAAAAAGAATCAAGCCAAGCCATTAAATCTGGCACTTAATCAATCACCAGACCCTCAATGTTTTGCACAGCTACGATGACTTCCATACCAGTATGCATTTAACGGAACATTTATCACTAATAACAAGCATAGTGGTGGCTGTGGGGGGAAAAATCAACAAATAGATGTGACATGGAAAAAGCCTTTCCCATTAACCCACACAGTACCCCATCTCTGTCTCGCCTGGTCTTGAACTGCACTCTACATCCCTCTTTACAGTTTGTCCAGACTGAATTTCTTTCCACGGTACCCCACTTTTTCCATTTCAAACATTTCACCTCTACTTCTTGCTCCAGGCGAATTCCTGCTCCTTGGCTGATGGTCATTATTCACAGCACAGAAGCTCCACGAAGCCAGGGACCTTTGTGCACAACAGGATGGCTGACACTTAAGAAGGAGGCAATCACTGTGTGATCTATTATTATCACCCTGGCTCCACGACTTAGTAGCTGAGTGATCCCAGCCAAGCTGCTTATGTTCTCATTGCCTCCATTTCCTCATCTGTAAAGTGGGGGAGAATAATCCTTACAGGATAAGTGAGAATTAAAAGAGGTAAAGTGCTAAATACAGAGCTTGGCATATGTAAATGCTGGAAAGACGCTACTGCTATTACTTAGTAGAATTTTTGGGAAATCTTTTGAAGATGTAGCAAGAAACTGAGGGTGGCCTTCAGAAAGAGCCAAAAGCAACTGCCAACAATGCTGCCAACAGCCATTGAGTGAACTTGGAAGTGGAGCCTTCCTTAGACAAATCTTCCAACGAGACAGCAGATTCCGAACACAGGGGTTGTAGCTCTGTGAGTGCCCATCAAGCGGAGAACATAGCTAAGAAATGCCCAGATTCCTGAGCAGAGAAACTGTGAGATAATAAACCCCTCTTGTTTCAAGTCACTAAGTTTTGAGATAATTTTTAATGCAGCAATAGATAATGGGTGCCGTTTTCCCCAGCACCTACCGCTACCACAGTCTATAATGCGCTTGTTTATGGATTACTTGTTTAGTGGCTATCGTGGCTATGACAATCCGAGCTTCTTGAAATCAGGGGCCTTTTCCTGTATAGAGGCTTTGTCTCTCTGCCTGGGAGATAAAATTCACTGCCTGGGACATCATAGCTATGTAAAAATTAGTCATATTATAACATAATTAGCCCATTATTACATAAATATGATTATATGTTATGGCATAATATTGATTACAACTATTACATGACAATTATATAACATGTTTTATACACTGTATGTTTATATACTAATATATAAATATATGATTCTATATAATATATAAAAAATAATGAATAGAGGGGTGTACCTGTAACTGTTTAAGAACAGATTCTCCTGATTTGTACTGTTGTCAATTTTGGTGGTTTAACTACTCCTACCATAGCTGACTTCAAGCTACCCAGATGATTTCACTCCAAAAGCATGTAGTTGGAAACAGAGACACCAGCTGGCTATTGTGAGCCAGCGAGAATGGGCTCTAGCACGTACATTCTGCTTTAGGAGTCAAGGAAAGCTGTAAGAAGGCATTTTTGGTAACAAATCCGTTTGTAGTCTAACATTTAAGGTATCGTTAATGAGAAACATTAACATGAGCTACATAGCAAAGATGTAATGGAATTCATTCATTCATTTCCTCTTTAGCTTTACCCCAATCAGCTGGGCATCCCAAGCGTCCTGGCAATATGGAGCCTAAACAGGGACCACATTCATCCCCGGGCTGGCTGCACCTGACACCTGGCCTATAAATACTGCAACAGATTGGTGAAAACACTATCTGAAGCAGAACGAGTTGTTGTCTGTCTGGAGTTTGATTTAACCACTCTGGCCACATGACACGGGGAATAGGTAGTCCATAAATCCAGCAGGAACCACTTACACATCCTCATAAAATGTGCCTTATTCCCACTGCAGAGGTTGAGCGATGTTCTTCCATCTTCCCAGGCAGCAGGGGTGAGCCTGGTTTGACTGGTGTTTGTCTTTAAGCCTCTTTCCACCTTGCCTGTCGGTACGAATGTGAACATTCATGTTCTTGGCTGTCACCTGTTTTTCTTATTTTTTATTTTTTTTTCATTCCTGGCTGGGGGCTGGTGGGCAAGGAGAAGGTGGTGCTCATTTCCCCAGATTTACTGGCTGCGACAAAGCTGGCAGGGTGGAGGAGCAGCAGGGGAAATAAACACTGTCTCTTAGACATATGTGGCTGGAATAACCTAAATGATAGATTTGAGGTTGAGGGACACCAAGATCAAATAAAACATTTCCAGGCAACGTGTGCATCTTCTCCTGCTGCTGATGAGTTACAGTGAATAAACTGCCAAAGGTGTTCCTAGCACCCCTGGAAAAAGTATCTCCTGTAGGCTCAAGGTGGCAAATACTTGACATTCAGTGTGAGTTCACTGAAACATTTATTTAGTGTCCACTAGGCTCAAGCAACAGATAGGATGTGATGAATGATACAGACCCTGCTTTTGGTGCATTTCTGGTCCAGAGAGATGAACAAAGAGCAAGCATGTAAGGTCAGATGAGATAAGTGTTTCAGAATGGTATTAATACCAATTAAGGTCTACATGAAGGGGGTCAGAATGTGGGGTGCTCAGAAAAGCTAAACGGAGTTTATGTAATCCATCAAACATTGATTGAGCACTTACTGCATGCTAGGCATTGTGCTGGATGGTGCGAATAAGTAATAGGAATCAAGTCCCGTGGAGGAGACCAACACCCAGATGAGCTCAGCACAATGAGATGGGGTAAGCACAGAGTTCTGTGGAATTACAAAGGAGAGGCCAGTTGACCTAGACATTATAGGTAGAGAGGTGGAGACTGGAAGAGACTAAGCAACGATTCCTGCAGAAGTGCATATCCTACCATAGGATTAGAGATGGGGTCTTAGACTGAAAGTCAAATTCTATGGAAGAAGGTGGGAGATCTTTAATCCTTAAACTCTATTACATATAGTCATTGAATAAGAAAGGAAGGCTGATTCTAGTTCTGTTCAGGACACCAAAGGAACAAGAAAAAGTACGCTCATGGCCTTCAAGGAAGCCATGGCTTGGGTAAAGACAAAAGATATGTAAGTGGCTCCCCAGGGCAGCAGGCAACCTGTGCTAAGTTAGCTGTCTACTAACTGGGAGTGCTTCAGTGGCTTTTCAGTGGCTTCAGCTTAGTGTAAGACTGCAGGTGAACTTTGAAGGATGGGTGTGAGGGGAGAGAATTCGGAGAAGGAAGAAGGGTCTGGGAATAAGATGGAGGCATCAGGCTAAGACAGGGCCACCAGCGTGCCTAGAGTCAAGGTCTGTGAGATGAAGAGACACAAGTTCTCAAAAGTACCTTAGAGGCCTTCTTGTCCTGCCCTACCTTTGAGGAGCTCACAGTGGGAGGAAACAGAGCGAATCCCAAGAGCACATGGTTGGTTAGGAGCAGAACGGAACAGGCTAATCTTAGATTCAGACAAGGAAGTACAGATCGTAACAGCAAAGTAAAATAAAATGTAATTGAGATGCTCTTTCTCTATGGTTTTTATATTTTCACCATCTACTGTTTGCCACATTAGCTTTTGTTTTCTAGACGTTGGGCCCTGACATAGCAACATTATGCCTGGTATATAGCAGGTACCTAAGACATAGTGTCAGAGTCACTGCTTCTTCAAAGTGCTTGTGCCAGCTGGGCGCAGTGGCTCACACCTGTAATCCCAGCACTTTGGGAGGAAGAGGTAGGTGGATCATGAAGTCAGGAGTTTGAGACCAGCCTGGTCAACATGGTGAAACCCCATCTCCACTAAAAATACAAAAATTAGCTGGGTGTGGTGGTGGGTGCCTATAATCCCAGCTACTTGGGAGGCTGAGGCAGGAGGATCACTTGAAACGGGAAGGCAGGGGTTGCAGTGAGCCAAGATCGTGCCACTGCACTCCACCCTGGGCAACAAGAACAAAACTCCGTCTCGAAAAAATAAAATTAAAAATAAAATTTTTAAAAAAAGATTGGTGGGTGTACTGAAACACAGGTTGACAGCCTACTTGCAGCATTTAAGAGATTCAGAAGGCTCAGGGAAGGGCCAAAGCATCTGAATTTCTCACAAGTTTCTTGGAGATGCTGATGTTGTCAATCTAGGGGCACACTTTGGTTAGCGTTGTTCTGAATGAACGTATGACTCAATGCAGGTCAAGATGTACCCTTATATGTTTTACTTTAAAACTCACCCATTTATGATACAATTTAAGTGAAAAATGAAAATCATAGTTTTCCAAAAGTTCTCTGACTGAAACTTTCTTTTTTTAATCTCCATTTCTAGAAAAAAGAGACTCTAAGACACTAAACAGCACCACGATTTCCTCTCTCACCTGCTTTCTATCTTGTTATGGATGTCCCCACTGGATGCTCTCCCTTATCTTCCATGGGCCAATATCAGAACCCCTCTTCCTACAACCTGGCCCTTCTTCCCAGAGGGATCGTCTCTGGCGGCCCCTGGGAGTGTCTGTAGCGATTCCCTCTCTCTTACCTCAAAAAACTTCTCATCCAGTGCTCCTGATCTTACCTCCCCTTCCTCGGGAGTCTGTCCCTTTTTCTCCATCACCCCTGTGTGCACATGACGTCAAGCCTCCATCTCTTCCTCCTTGACGTACGCAACAGCTTCCAGGTTGGTCCCCCTGCTTCCTTGTATGCCCCTCTCCAACCCAAAGCCAGCCAGAGTGAGCTGGCCAGCTACCATCTGACCAAGGACTCTCCCTAAAACCCTTCAGTGGCTACAGGATAATGTCTGAGTTTTTCAAGCATGAAAGACAAACTCTTCATGGCCTCATCTGTTTGTTCTCCTCACTCAGTGTTGTATTCTGTAAAGCTGAGCTATTTGTAATTCCTACCGTCTTAGGCTTTTTCACTTCTCTGCATCTCTGTAGCTTGGCTCATACTGCACCCTCTGCCCTCCCTGCACATTCCCCGCCCCCACCTCCCAAGCTCCAGGAAATAATCACTTATCCTTTGAAATTTTGCTTGAAGGTTGCCTCCATCATGAAGCTTTGTCTTCCCAGAGTCACTCCTTCCTCCTCTGTATTAGCCCTGGCTGCATGTCATGGTGAGTGTTTGTCTCTTGGTTGAGTTAATGACACTGCATAGCAATTTTCCCTTCACACGTCTGTCCTGCGATTATGCTGTGAGATGCTCAACGTCAGGTTCATGTATCGAGCACAATGGAAGTGAGCTCTAAATGCCACCAGGCTTCTGTATCTAGAAGCTCTTGTATCTTCTATGGCAGACAGAATAATATCTACCAAAGATGGCCATGTTCTAATTCCTGGAACCTGTGAATATTTTACCTTAGGTGGCACAAGAGGCTTTGTTAAGGATCTTGAAATGGGGAGACTACCCCGGAAAACTGAATGGGCTCAATGTGATCATGACAGTCCTCATGAGAGGGAGGCAGAAACATCAGTGTCGGGGAGTAGATGGATGATGGAAGCAGAGAAGATGGTGTTGGGGGAGAGGGAGGGGAAAAGGAGGGAGGAGGGAGGGAGACAGAGAAAAAAAAGGAGGGGGAGGGGTAGAGAGGAAAAAGGGAGGGAGAGGGGGAGGGAGAAGAAGTGGGAGAGGAAGGGAGAAGGACTAAGCCTGGGGAGGAAGAGAGGGAGGGACATGGGGAGACAGGGAGAGGAGGAAAGACACTACACTGCTGGCCTTAAGATGGAGGAAGAGGCCATGAGCCAAGGAATGCCAGTGGCCTCTAGAAGACGGAAAAGTAAGAAAATGGATTCTCCCCTGGAGCCCTCACAAATAATCCAGAACTGCTGACACCTCGGTTTTGGCCCAGCGAGACTCATTTTGGACTTCTGACTTCTATCCCTGTAGGATAATATATTGTGCTGCTGTCTGCCACGGATTTTATAGTCTTTTGTTATGGAAGCCACAGGAAACGAATACACCTTCTCTGGAGGGTGACCGCTGAGCTTCCTGCAACACTGAGATGTCCAATGCCGAGATGCTCCTGGCTCCACGTGGTGCATGGCCTCACCAGCCGCACCTCATTCCACACCCACCTGCCAGTTTCACAGGGGACCTGCCTTCCTAGGATAGCATCCTCTGTCATTTCTCCTGAAAATATTTCCATTTCAATCCTTTGAAGTGTGATGTCAACCAGACCTTTTCCTGCCAAATCTGTCTAGTAGGAAGATGAATGTCCTGCCATCTACAAAGTGGTAAATAACAAATACCGGAGAAGCTTCTCTTCAGTGCCTGTGGTTTCCAATGTGTCAGTCACTTTCTAAGTACTTATTACAGCCCTTGGTGAGGGCAAGGATTCTGTCTCTGACTTATTCCTGCCATATCCCCAGTGCCTTGCCCCCTGAGACACTGAGGTCCCAAGACACTGCCTGTATGTGGTCATCGGGTTATAGTCTTTGAAAACAAGTTGAACTTATTCTAAATCACCTGGGGGAAAAATCACACAAACTAGTTCACTCTCAGGCACTCTCAGTAAATGTGCAATGAATGAATAAGTCAAGAAAAGGTTATGTTGACCACCACACAGCAAATTTGGCCTCAGCGTTGCTCTTATGGTCTGCAGATGTTACAGGTCCAAAGGCAGGCATGGGCAATGTTAGACAGGCTGAATCAGTCTCTAGAAAGCCTGGTTTTGCAGGGCATGGCAGGGGGATGAGGCTTTGGCTGTCCAAGATTGTGCAGGGAAGGTCCTTCTCCTTTGGAGCGTTGTCTATGCAGAGGGAGGCTTTGGGTGCTTTGGAGCTGATGGGTTGGGCTCTTTTCCACCTCAAGGCAGATGCCCCATTGGCTGGTCCCAGCCCCAGGCTCAGCCCTAGGCCAGCCACACATCTCCAGGTACACGGGATGGAAGGAGGGATGTTATGGTAGGACAACTGGGTCCTCAAGTGGTGAGGTTTGGATGGAAATGACCTTTCCAAAAAAAAAAAAAAAGAGGAAAAAAAGAGGGACAAGAGAATGTTGTTCAGATAAATCTCAACAAAGCCAGCTGGGGGCTGTCTCCAATGACCCTGGGGGGCCATATTTGCCACCGCGTAAAATTGGGAAACTGCTATTCCTGTCATTCGCCGAGCACTCTCGGAAGGCAAATGGCTTTCCTTGGGTTTCAATTTATTACCATCTAAAATGTCATTCTCTGTATGGGTAATAAAAGATAATACGTTTTATGGTGGCTCCGTATGTTAAGATTTTACAAAATCTGTTATTAAATGATCTGCGTGGAATCTAAATGAATCTTACCAGGTTACACGAAATAGCAAGGTGATTCTTTTTCTTTTTTCTTCCCCAAATCAAGTGCAGTTAGAAGGGCGGCACTCTCTGTATGTTTTCTAATCACACAGCGGAAGGTAATGCTTTTAAGGTCAGGCTAAAAATTGCGTTCTGCTGTGTAATCGGCTCCACAAAGTTACACACTGGTCAAAACGTCCAGAAAATTCAATTACTGACTCCCAGTGACAGAAGCACAGAAGCCCACCAAGGGGTTGGTGGATGTTTCTAAAATTAGGTTTTAAACGCCTATGATTTGCAGCCATTCCAGCTTTACGACCTTTGCCTAACGTCAGTCCTTTGCATGCTAATGGTCCCTGCCCACTAATTTCAGACATTTAATCAGCACCACATCCTCCCCTTAGAAAAGTGCAATCAGAGTTGGCTTCGCTGAGCCCGATTCGTCCTCCGTTCCCTAGAACCTGTTCCCATTCAGATGTGATCTCCTAATCAAATTTTGCCATGCAGGGTTACTTTTAATCAGCATTATCTGTGGTCTCTTAAGACAAATGCATTTTCATGCGAAGCTGACTTTGGTTTAGAGCTCTATTGCTGGCCCTAATTCCAGGTAGCTTTAGAAGCAAAAGGAGCCCACTGAGAGAGTGATAAATCAGCAAATGACACCCACCCACTCTAGCCATGGACAGGAAAGCAATTTGAGACACGGCCTTTCTGCTGTCATTGGGTTATACTTTTGGAAAATAAATTGATCTAATTCTAAGTCATCTGAGGGAAAACAAAAATCACACAAGATGGATTCCAATTACACCACAGCTGTTGTCCAAAAGCTAATTCGTAGACCAGGGAGAAAAGGCAGTGAGAATAACCCAGCCACAGACTATTCTGGAAGGCTCCCCTGGTGATTTCATGCCTGGTACAGTCAGCTTCTCTGACCACCTTTCTTTGGCATTATTTGCACAAGATGCCTAACGGACTGCTCTGACCTGCTCTCACGAGGCAGCCCTTTTCTGATCTGGGCTCCATCATTCATTTTGTTCTTGAAATTGTATTGGCTCTGCTGACAAGGGCTAAGCCTATTAACAGCCTGGAACATTAGCAGAGCAAGGAACAAGAAGTCAAATGTTACGACTTAACATTTGGTCTTGCCCTTCTCGGCTCAGCGTCCCAGACAGACAGGATGTTGATAAAGACAAGTGTGCTTTTCTTTGCAAATAATAAAACCCATAAACATGCCCCTGGAGGGCTCCTTTTCATTTTATTTTTAAAAATAACAATAAACGGAGTCTCTGCCTTTCTTCCGCCCCTCCTCCAGAGCCATTTTCAAAGTGGAGGGGAATTGAACTCAATTGCCCTCTCTCTGGGAGGAAATCCCAGTGCCTCAGTGCCTTGTGCCGGTGGGAAGAGAAATCTCAACCGTGGGTGCAAACACATGTGTGCATCATGTTCCCTTGTGGCTCTAGCCCCAAGTTGTGGACCTTCCTGCTCCAGGCCACAGGTAGTCATCGCTTGCCAGTTCATCTGGGCTCCACCCAGACGCACTGTCATTATAATAATCATGGCTACGTGCACTGAGCACTTACTACATGTTGGAAATAGTATTCAACCCTTTAGGTGGGTTACCTTAGTTGGTCTTCAAGATACCCTTGTGAAGTTGCTATGGTTGCTGTGTTCATTGTGCAGGTGAGGATTATTTTGTCCCGGGACACACAGCTACACACACACACACACACACATATATATATATATATGTATATGGTGGCACTGGGATAGGAACCCATCCTCTTGGGTCTGTACCTTATGCTCTCAACTGCTATCCCCTGGAGCATACACAGTGCTACTCTTCACCTCCCCCGTAGCCAAAACCCCTATTGGTACTAGCCCAAAGATTCCACCTGGGAGCCCGTTTCCCAGCTCTTTCCACCAGCCCTGTATGGGTTGGGCTTGGGAGAATAAGTTTTTTTTTTGGTAGGTTGCCACTCATGGCAGCTCTTTAAGCAATCTCCACCAAGTCTCTAAGGGTCAAACTTCTTCTTGGAGATCCTGCTTATTCCTCCAGCTTTCGTTCCACCCACCCCTGTGGACTCCGACAGCTTCCATTACCACCTGTCTCCTGATTCCCAGATCTACACTTCTAACTGCTCGTTCGACATTTCCAGCTGAATGTGTCCTGAGCACTGCAAACACAGCACAGCCCAAAGCGAGCTCAGTAGTTCCCCAGCCAAGTACAGTCTTTCCCTGATCTGGTAGATGCCTGGTCACCTCATACCCGGGCGTCTAAACTGGGACTCCCTCATGTCGAGCCTCCTCTCCCCCTCCTGCTGCATAGATCCTTGTGGATTTCCTTCTCGAAAAGTACTCTCGCACGACTCCATCCTCCTTATCCCCACTGCCCTTGCCTTAGTTTGGGTTACTGTCGTGTCTCACTTTGCCATATCCTGAGATACAGAGAATATAAATTTGGAGTGATCTGGGAAGTGGTTATAGCGTGCAGGAAGGTGGAAAGAGGTCCCAGGTTACCAGCCTCACACCGCTGAGGAAGGGAAGGCCATGCATGCCAGCTTAGGGTATGGCACACAGGAAGCCACCAGAGACATGTGTCTGTAGCAATTCAAAATCAAAGTCCTGGCTCCGCGGCATCTGATATAGTTTGGATATTTGTCCCCACCAAATCTCATGCTGAATTGTAATCCCCGATGTTGGAGGTGGGGCCTGGTGGGAGGTGTCTGGATCCTGGGGTGGAGCTTTCATGGATTGGTCCTGTCTCCGTAATAGTGAGTGAGTTATCATAAAACCTGGTTGTTTAAGTTTGGCACCTTCCCCCACCTCTTGCTCCTGTTTTTACCATGTGACATGCCCACTCCTACTTTGCCCTCTGCTGCGATTGTAAGCTTTCTGAGGCCTCATCAGAAGCAGAACAGATGCCTGGCACCATACTTCCTGTACAGCCTGCAGAACCATGCACCAATTAAACCTGTTTTCTTTATAAATTATCCAGCCTCAGGTATTTCTTTGTAGTCATGCAAGAATAGCCTAATACATTGTCTCAGCATCATAAGACTACAGCCTACAGAAGTCCCTGGATGCTATCGAGGGATCAGGTGGGTGGTCCACTCACTTTTGTCTTTCTTCACAGATGCTGTTCCCTTTGCCCAGCATGCAATTTTCTACATTCAGATGCAGCCAAGTCCTGCTGTTCTCAAATGACCACCTCAGGGGTCACTTTCTCTTTGAAGCCTTTACTAACGTTTCCAGGGTAGAAAGATTGCAGAGCTCTTGACACAGTTCCCTTGTAGCACATACCACATCATGTCCGAATAAACCATAGATAGTTCTCTGTCCCTTCCACTCTGCTATGAGGTGCTTGGAAGCAAAAGCCATGCTTTAACTCTTTGCTTCTGCTCACTTATGGCATAGTGAAAACAGCAAGGACTTTAAAGCCAAACTAAGGATACAAATCTCAGATCTGCTTTTATTTTTTTATTTTTGCTTATTTATTTATGTTTTTGAGACAGACTCTTGCTCTGTCACCCAGGCTGGAGTGCAGTGGTGCGATCTCAGCTCATTGCAACCTCTCCCTCCCGGGCTCAAGTGATTCTCCTGCCTCAGCCTCTGGAGTAGCTAGGTCTACAGGCACACGCCACCATGCCCGGCTTTTTCTTTTTTTTAAAACTTTTAAAATTTTTAGTAGAGATGGAGTTTCACCATGTTGGCCAGGCTGGTCTCAAACTCCTGACCTCAGGTGATTCTGCCCACCATGGCCTCCCAAAGTGCTGCGATTATAGGCATGAGCCACCATGCCCAGCCTCAGCTCTGGTTTTAAAGAGCTCTGTGGCCATGGACCAATCACACTCTTTGATGCCCACACATCCTGGTTCTGCAAAATAAAACAATCTTACCTTTCCTCCATCACTATTATCAGGATAAAATGGGACAATCCCTATATGTGGCTGACCATGCAAACTGGTGCACAGAATAAAATCAGCAAGTGGAAGCTATTACAGTTAAAACTACAGAATAGATGCTCAATAATCCTGGACAGAGATATGAGCTTTAAAAATCAAAGGAACTAAGAATGGTAGCTCTTCAAAGTGAGGGGAGTGTTCTCTCCATGGACTTGTATGTGTTGAATGGTGGTCGCCCAAGATATATGTCCAACTCCTAACCCCTAGTAGCTGTGAATATGATCTTATTTGGAAAAATGGGTCTCTGCAGATGTAATTAAGTTTAAGTCTGGAGATGAGATGATTTTGGATTAGCTGGGTGGGCCCTAAATCTACAAGTGTCCTTTCATAGAAGACAGAAGAGGAGAAGACACAGGGAGACAGGCCCCTGAAGGTGGAAACAGAGACTGGAGCTGTGCAGCTGGAAACTAAGGAACCAGGGCCTCCAGATGCTGGCAGAAGCAGGTAAGATCCTCCCTGGGAACATCAGAGACAGCAAGGCCTACCAACGCTTTGATTTTGGACTTCAGGGCTCTAGGATTGTCAATAAACTGAATAAATTTCAGTTGTTTTTTGCCCTCTGGTTGGTGGTGATCTGTTTCAGGATCCCTAGGAAATTAACGCACATGGTTAAATGGTTAAGTGTAAACCCCATCAATGGCCATTCTGCTCAGCGGATGGACCATGCCTCTTAAGAGTTCAGGATGAACGTCCAACTGGGCCAACACGGTTGATCAGAGTCTTCTTAAGGTCCTCAGCAATTTTACATTTTCAAGAGAGCTCAGTCTTCAGGGAGCTCTGTCAACTCTGAGCTCCATTTCCACTGGCTGTCAGCACATGGTCTTATGTTATTGGTGGTTCTTTGCAGTGGTTTGGGTAAATGTCCCATGGCTGGGAAATGAATGTCTCCACTCCTGAGAGACCTGGCTGCCCAGGCTCTGTGTCCTGACAACCCTTGTGGACAGCAGCCTCAGAACAGTGTGTGGGCTGGGAAGGATCCATTTATCCCTCCATGGGAAGCATGCTTTCCTTCTCTACATCTTTTCCTTTCTTTTCTACTAGAAATATGTGTGATTTGCACAATAAGGCAGTACCTTAAATTTTGAAAGGCTCAGTGTTTAAACAAACAAAAAGTCCCTCAAAACAAACTAAAAAAATCTCTCCAAAAGGATACTTCTAGCATTAGGTCTAGACCCTTAAAACATATATTTTTTCATTCCTTTAAATTGTCTTATGGACCTGATGGAGAAAAAAGTACTAAGCCAAGTGTTGGGTAACACAGAAACATCTGCGCAAAGCAAGACCAACTTCAGCCCAGCATTGCTCTGCAGAAGCAGTCTGATCAGCCCCAAATGCTGGGAGCAGCCCCCACAGAGCCAAGCATACTGGGACCCTGCTACTCTTTTTCCCTCACACCCTACTAACCGCCCCTAACAACCCTGTGTTCAGCAGAGAAACTTGAGGCTCAGAGAGGGGTCATCCACTCATTCCACAAACGTTCACCCACCGAGGACCAGGTATTCTTTTAGCCAGTGTGGACAGAGCCATAGACAAGGTCACGAAGATGCACTCTTCCTACAGCCTGCATTCTGGATGAGCAGAATGATGGTAAACAAGATCAACAGTGGTATGCGCTAAGGGAGAGAGAAAATAAAAAGGGAGATAGTTCTAGGGTGGAGGCTCAGTTTTCTTTTATCATTTATTTATGTACTGAGACAGGGCCTTGCTCTGTTACCCAGGCTGGAGCGCAATGGCATGATTCTGGCTCACTGCAGCCTTGAACTCCTGGGCTCAAGTGATCCTCCCACCTCAGCCTCCCTAGCAACTGGGACTACAGGGGCATGCCCCTACACCTGTCTAATTTTTGCATTTTTTTGTAGAGACGGGATTTCACCATGTTGACTAGGCTGGTCTCGAACTCCTGGACTCAAACAACCCACTGCCTTGGCCTCCCAAAGTGCTGGGATTATAGGTGTGAGCCACTGCGCCTGGCCAAGGCTCTGTTTTAAACAGGGTGGCCTAAGAAGGTTGCGTTGGAATAAAGTCATGAAAGGAATAAGGAGGAGATGTGGATATTTTGGAGGAGAGACTTTCAGACAAAGGAGCTAGCAAGTGCGAAAGTCTTGAGGCAGGAGTATGTGGGAAGAATATTTAAGTCTGAAATATTAAATAACCACTGAAAGTCACCCTTGGTTCTTCATGACTAATTTCTGACATTCTATCAATGTTCAAGGAAGAGTTCCTGTTTAAAACAGGGGTAAATACTGAGGGTGTACTCAGGGATAAATGACTCAACTGTCAGCTTCAGAAGGGCAGGGACCACACCTGCTTTCCAAACGCCCATGTGCATTGGTTGGATCGATGAACAAATGCAGTGATGATTTTCGTAAAAGAGAAAAGATCTTCATTATTTCAAAGTAAATAAAAAGCACATTTCCTTCCATGCCAGCTGAAATACAATCTGCCCAAATTTCATTATAGATGCAAAACCAAAGGCTAGGATTTTAACAACATAAAAGCATTTTAAAAATAAACAGAATAAACGGCACCATCTATGGGTAATGCATCTTTCTTTCTTTTATAAATATTAACTCCCACAAATAGAGATCTGTTATGTAACAAAGATGCTAAGTATTGCTCTTCTGCTCAGCAACCAACCAAACATTTGGCCGTTCTCAACTTTCCACTTACAATTAACTCCAACAGCATAGAAACTTTAATAAGAACAAATAAAAGAAGTAAAACAATGGACTTATTAGAAATGAACAGGCTGGGTGCGGTGGTGCACGTCTGTAATACCAGCACTTGGGGAGGCCGAGGTGGGCAGATCACTTGAGCTTAGGAGTTCAAGACCAACCTAGGCAACACAGCAAAACCCTGTCTCTACAAAGAAACATAAAAGTAAGCCAGGGCATGGTAGTGCACTCCTGTAGTCTCAGCTACTTGGGAGGCTGAGGTGGGAGGATCTCTTGAGTCCAGGAGTTTGAGGCTGCCGTAAGCTGAGATTGCACCACTGCACTATAGCCTGGGTGGCAGATGGAGACCCTGACCTGACGAGAGAGAGAGAGAGAGACAGAGAGAGAGAGAGAGAGAGAGAGAGAGAGAGAGAAAGAAATAGAGAGAGAGGGAGAGAGAAATGGGGAGAGAGAGAGAGAGAGAAATGAACAGAAATGAAAACTGGGTGTTGAACTGCCTTGATCTTAGATTTTGGACCTTCCTGCACCAATTTTTACCAAGTTGATCAATTCTACCTCCTTAATTTGCTCACACCTGTCTTCTTTCTATTCTCACTACCTCTCCTGTAGGTCAGGTCACAAAAAATAGTCCCACTGGTCCCACAGCACCACCTCAAGCACATTAAAATGATCTTCCTGACTCTCAATGCCAATCACTCTGCTATACTTCTCTACATCCTCCAATGATTCCCTATCGCTACCAGGACACTGTTTAAACTCTGTGGACAGCACCATAGGCCCTTGGAGATCTGTCCCCCTCTGCCAGCATTTCCTCCCACTCCTCCCCTCATCCATTATATACTAGCAGTACTTAATTCCTGGCCATGGTTAGCCAAACATGTCATGCTTTCTCTACTTCTGAGCCTTTGCAAACACCATTCCCTTTGTCTGGGACAGTCTCCATCCAGGTGTCCCCCAGGTAAGCACGTGCTTATAGCTTAAGTGTCAGCTCAAATGTTACTCCCATGTGAAGCCTGCCCTAATTTATCCCTGTCTAACTGGGAATTGAGTTTTCTGCCCCCACACTGCGCCATACCCATGCCTACATTTAGCATAATATCTGACTTATCACAGTGGCACATGTGGCTCTCTGTGTCCTGTGAGCATATCAAGGGCTGTGACTCCATTCACATCAGTACAGCTCCTGGGATGACAGGTGCTGAATACATACTTGCAAATGAAATAAATGATTGATATGGTTTGGATTTGGATCACTGCCCAAATCTCATATCGAATTGTAATCCTCGATGTGGAGGAGGAACCTGGTGGGAGCGGACTGGATCAAGGGGGTGGATTTCCCCCTTGCTGGTCTCATGACAGTGAGTTCTCATGAGATCTGGTTGTTTAAAAGTTTGTAGTGCCTCCCCCTTCTCTCTCTTCCTCCTTCTCCAGCCATGTAAGACACACCTGCTTCCCCTTCACCTTCTGCCATAATCGTAAGTTTCCTGAGGCCTCCCCAGCCATGCTTCCTGTACCGCCTGCGGTGAGCCAATTAAACCTCTTTTCTTTATAAATTACCCAGTCTCAGGTTATTTCTTTATAGCAATATGAGAACAAACTAACACAATGATAGTGTAGGAAGTCAGCCTTAGGAGGCCTTCCCTAGGGTGATTCACTCTGCCCTAGACCAGCCAGGATCTCTACCTCTCTGAGGTGGTAACAGTGAGGTACAGTGGGCATGGAGTGGTCCTCAGGCCACAGTAGGTACAGCCTTGCTCCACTTCTTACTGTGGGCCTGGACAAATGATAACTTTCTCTGTGTTTATAACACTCTCTTTAAACATGGGAATTTTATCATCTACTGCGCAAGGTGGTCAGAAGGATTAAATAAGAGGAAATGTGCAAAATGCTTTCATATCATGGAACAGATAATAAGTGGAAAGTGTTCAAAGACTGACTCCGCTACCAAGTACCTGCATGTGGGACTTTAGGTACGTTAACCACACTAAGCCTCAGTTTGCAAATAGGGAGAATAATAGAATCCGCCTCACAGTATTGTTGTGAGCACTAATGAAATGATACATATGACACCTAATAGTGAACATTTATCGAGCAGTTATTAATATTACTGTATCCAATAGTCTTCCCTGTTGTGCTAACTATTGCTCTGAATTGTGCCAATCTGTAAGGTGTTTGAAGTTGGAGATCATCTATGTATTTTCATTGTCATATCCTTGACAGCGAGGGCAATGCTGGGAATATAGTATTAATAGATGCTCCTTAAACATTAGTGGAGCCAATGCCTGAACGAATGTTTACTGCCCTTCCTGCCTCTCCAAACTTGACCTGCCCTTGAAGGCTCAGCAGAAGCTTTTCCTCTCCTCTTGCCTCCTGTGGAATGTGACCTCTTCTGCTTTTGAACACTCATGACATTTGTGTGTCTCTCATATTTGTGTTTCCCTGTAGCATATTTCAGCCTGGGACCCTCCATGGTTATTTAAACTTTAACCAGCCCTGTCCCCTTTAACAGAGCTACAAATCGGCCAGTGACTGACTGCCCGGTCTATGCCCTGGAACCTTAAATCCCAGCAAATTTTCCCATCCAGAAAAGTAGCCCATGACTGTGAGAAATGGTTAATTTTACAGGATTTGAGCAAGTCAAGAATGACTAGACACTCTTCCTGCTCCAGGAATGGCTAGCCAGCGATATATTTTCACAGAGGTACCATTTAAACAAACTCATAATACTCTGAGCAGAAGAATGTATTCACATCCACCAAGCATAGCTCTTTGCAGCACTGAAGATTGCTGCTGTTTAAGCCGGAGGCACCCACATTAAAAATAAATGCTTAGTAGGGGAATATTTAATGACATGGAAAATGTTTCTATTATATTGTTGAGAAGCAAAAGCAGGTTACAAAACTGTATGAACAGTGAACTCTCATTTTTGTGAAAAAGGTATTTATGTATCACAATATATAAACAGAGCAGGAGAATTATATACAGCAAGATATTAACAGCAATTATCTCTGGATGATGTAGTTATGCAATGTTCATTTGATCCTTTGTGTCCTTTCCTAATTGTCTAATTTTTTTTTACAATAAACACGTATTATGTAGCAGTCATAAAAGACTAGACTGAGTTTTATTATCAGAGCAAAATAAAATGGTGAAGGGCTTTTGGATGCGTCTATGTGATTTTGAGGGGGATTTACCACAAGGTCCATGGCTCTGGGTGATGGGTGTGGTCTTCCTACCCCTTTCTCCTCCTCAGCCCTCTGGGAAGCAGTGCAAATCCACGAGTCTCAGGCTTTTCTTAAAAACAGACAACTATTCCCTGAACCCAGATGTGATGGCCATTAGTAATTCTAATAGGGGCACCGGGGAGCACCTCATATTGCAACAGAAAGAAGGTGTTAAATAAAGAATGCACACCCCTCACTGGCTCTTTAAATGTCAGTGTGCAGGTCTCAGCATTTATATCTCAGACATCCCCCAGAGAGCTGGACCCAACAGCTGCTGGGGAGGGAACCAAGAATTCAAGTAAATGTTAATTGGCACCAAGGCGTGACACAGGGGTCCTGAAAAGGCTATGCTGGGAAACCTCATCTTTCCCTATTCCTCTCTTCTTCCTTTAATGTGATCATCCATAAATCATGAAGGGGACTTGGTCAGTGGACACAGGAGGACAGGGGCTGTTTAACCCTTCCTACATGAAGACATCCATTATTCATAAGTGATTCTGCGACTATGACGGCACCATGTGGCCTGATGCTTGGATGGAAGTGAAAGCCCCCAGCCAATCAACAGACTGATTCCTGACCCCCAGGTATCCAGGGAGCTATAAATTAGTAATTCCATATGGGAGTCCTTGATTGTTTTGCCCACAAATGTCATCTAAATGCCTGCCACTGGACTTATTAGTTATTTAGTTGGTTAAAAATACAATGAAGTGGACATTATAAAGAAAGTGAAAAGGTAACTTACAGAATGGAATAAAAACATTCAGCAAATCATATATCTGATAAGGGTCTATTATCCAGAACACATAGAGAACGCTTATAACTCAACAACAACATTAAAATGTAGGCAATATACTTGAATCAACATTTCTCCAAAAAAGATATACAAATGGCCAATGAACGCGTGAAAAAATGCTCAATATCACAAATCGTTAGAGAAATGCAAGTCAAAACTACGAGATGGCACCTCATAGCCACTAGAATGGCTAACATAAAAAACACCAAAAACAGAAAATAACAAGGGCTGGGAGGGATGTGGAGAAACTGGAATTCTTGTGTACTGTTGGTTAGAATATAAAATGGTATCACTGCTATGTGTAATACCACATATGGTACCAGTATGATGGTTCCTCAAAAAGTTAAACATAGAGCTACTACTTCTAGATGTATATTCCAAAGAATTGCAAACAGGCACTTAAACAAATACATGTACATGCACGTTCATAGCACAGCACATTAGCCAGAAGGTAGAAACAGTGCCAAATGTCCATCAACAGACGAATAGATAAACAAAATGTGGTCTACCCATACAAGGAAATATTATTCAGCCATAAAAAGGGATGAAATACTAATGCATGCTACAACATGGAAAAATCTTGAAAACATTATGCTAAGTGGAAAACTCCAGACACGAAAATGTCACAGACTGAATGAGTTCATTTATATGGAAGGTCCAGAATGGATCAATCCATAGAGACAGAAAGCAGGTTGATTTTTGCCAGGGGCTGGCATAGGGGAGGAAGAAGCGGGAGAGGCTACTTAATGGCTCTGGAGTTTCCCTTTGGGATGATAAAGATATTTTAGGAGCAGCTAGAGGTGGTGGTTGCACAACGTTGTGAATGTACTAAATGCCACTGAACTGGTCACTTTAACAAAGTTAGTTTCATGTTATGTGAATTTTACATCAATTAATGTACTAAATACCACTGAATTGTTCACTTTAATATGGTTAGTTTTATGTTATGTGAATTTTACATCAATTAAAGAAATACAATAAAGAGCCTACTATGTGCTGGTTTCTGGGACTACAAAGGTGAGTGAAATAGTCCCGGACCTTGCTCTTACGTAAACAATAGCCCAGTGTGGGAGGCAGATATTAATCAGATAAGTTTATGTTAAATTCTAATGGTGAAATGAGAGCTGAAGAGGTTCGGGTGCTATGAAAGTACCTCCAAGAAGGACTTGAATGTCTCTCAGAGACCAGGAAACTTCTCAAGGGATTGGCGGTTGAGCTAAAATCTGACAGGAGGTTAAGAGGTAATGAGGACAGTGGGATGGGGCAAGATGGAAAAATACTCCAGGTCATGAATGCATGTGCAAAGGCCCTGGGCATGGTGAAGATGGAAACCCCCAGGCTGGAGGGCAGAGAGGGAGGGAGATGTGGTGTGAGCAGGGGCTGGATGGAGATGGGCCAGATGGTGCTGGTCTTGTAGATCTATGGACAGGCTTAGATTGGTCTCCTGAGAGGAACAGGATGCCTGCGGGGGTGATTTAACCAGGAGGTTGACTTGATAAGATTGCTCTAGTGTGGGACACTTGTTTTATTTTTTTGTAACAGTTTTACAATTCACATACTGCGCAATTCACCTATTTAAAGTGTAGAATTCAACTGTTTTTAGCATATTTACAGAGTTGTGCAACCATTACCATAACTGATTTCAGAACATTTTCATCACCCCAAAGAAAAACTCCATACCCATCAGTAGTCACCACCAGCATTCATTTTCCATGGCTACCGGAACAAAGTTCCACAAGCCAGGTGGCTTCAGCAACAAAAACACATCATCTCACAGTGCTCCGTTCATTTTTATGGCCAAATAATATTCTACTGTATGGACAGGCCCATTTTGTTTATGAATTCATTAGTGGATAGGCCTTTGGGTTTCCAGTTTTTAGCTATTATCGTAATGTTGCTATTAATATTCATGTTCAGGGTTTCTTTGTGGATGTGTGTTTTCATTTCTCTTGGGTATTACACATTGTTCCCTTTAAAAATTACTTTTCATGGGTTGGACTTTCAAAACTGGAGTTCATGGATATCACAGGGAGTAAATTCTGGAGCGCTGTTGACCCCAGAAGTTGTTTGTGAAATTATTGTTTCATAGAAGGTTGTTGTTACATGGGAATCTTAACAGGGCCTGGCATGACTTGGTCGTGATTTGCGAAGCTACCACTGAAGTAGGAGAGGAACAGAGTGAATGGATCTCTTAAGACCCATAGTGAATCGCAGGAATGGAATGCCATCCCTGTGATGCAGATGAGGAAACTGAGCATCCAGGAGCTGCAGTGACTCACAGGTATGTGGTTGGTAAGTGGTGAGGCCAAGATTTGAGCCTGGGTCTGATCTCAGAGCAGCAACTATAAGTGGCACACCTTATCCAGACCCAGGTATTTGGTTCTCGGCCTGGAGTCATAGCTGCTTTTCTTCACCAGTGTTTTTGAGGCACAGGCTCCCAAGAGAACACCACCACTGAGGGCCTGGAAGGCTTTCCCTGCTTGGAGCTAGGAAGTCAAACATGTCAACAGTCAGGCCAACCTTGAGGCTCTAGACTTTGGAGGCAAGCTCAAATGCATGAGCACAGTTTCTAAGAATGGAGAGCGGGGTGCTCCCATCTGATGCATCAAAGGTGCACACTGAGACAAAAAATAATGACGACAATAGCAACATCAGCATAATGACAATATCTGCTGCCATTTCCAGAGCATCTTCTATGACCCAGGCACTTCTCAGTTTATATGGTAAATTATATCAGTTATGGCAATTGATACAAACGAGGTTCTCATCTGAACCTCATGACAATGCTGCAGGGTCTGTATCAGCAGCTGCCCATTTCACAGCTGGGAAAACTGTGGGGCACAGGGCTTAAGGACTGTCTTGGGAAAACTGTGGCTTGGAGATACCTTTGTACCTTCAAGGGTATCTGGGGATCCTCGTCTCCTCTTTAAATCCCGGGGACCCAATTTACTGAAATCTGGAGCAAGATGGTCTAGGCTTCCCTGTCCCAAGGCTCAGTACTGAGAACTGCCAAGATAAAGGGACAGCTACCAATTAGCATGTATGTTGCTGTCACACAGCAGGTGTTCAATAGTTACCAAATGAGTGTACTGATTTAACAAAGAACTACAGAAGTTAAGCAAGCCTGGCCTTTTTGCCATTAAAGAATCTGCTGGGTGATAAGAAAAGAGTTACCTACATTTTAAAAATGCAGCCTCATTTACAAAACTTGGGCTTCCGTCTACCTTTTTTATTTTATTTTTAAAAATTTTAGGAATGATAGGTTTCAGTTTATATGGTAAACTGTATCAATTATGGCAACTGTGCATAGGTCCCTTTGTTAAGTAGGATCCCAAGGTGATATCTGGACTCAAAGGGCAAAAGCGTTGCCATTGATTAGTGACGTCTACTATGGGTACAAAAAAAGGGCCGAGAGAGCATGTGTCACAATTACTGGTCACTGTCCTTCCTCTAGTAGTTTCCTTCCTTCCACAGGTTCGGTGGACACCTCCATGCTGACAGACTGTCATTCAGGTTTTTTGGCTGAACTCATTGGTGTCCTGACCCACCACTGAATGCTGACTATGCAGAACTGAGCCACACCCACCAGTACTAAACCCAAGGATCCAAATCATTTAAAACACACAAAGTTTGGCTCTAGCTCATTTGTTGGGAGCCACATAATCACCTCCTAGGCATACTCCAACTTTACTCCCTACCTCCCCAAATTCAATGATTCAAGGTTCTTTCAGTGTCTAAATCTTTTTTATTCTTTAAATTTCTCAGCAGCTCAGCAATGTCTCACTGCATTGTGTACAGTCATAAAAATAATATTAATGTTTCATGGTGTGAGACGATGTTCTTACTATATTCTGTGGATGAAAAATATTGAGTGTGTCAACATGTTCAAGGCCTAAAAAGAGAGCTTCATCACTCAGCCCATGCTCGCTGTAAGTACTGTATACATTTCAATCCTTTATGTGTGAGACTTAATGAGTTTGGATTCTTTGCCTCATTGGTCATATGGCTAGGAAATAAAACAAAAGAAAAGGCATAACTTTCCCACATTTAAATTTTAAACGCATCAAATCCTTCAAACAAACCCAACAGAAATGATTACTGAAATTTATAGGAGAAATGATGGATGATTTGAGTGCCCAAAGCATATTTTGGGTCTGTTGTGAATTCTTCTAAATCACGAATGCCATGTTTGGCTATTATACACGTTCAATAGCTTTTCCTCTGCCCATGTCCCAGAAATGGCCAGGAATAACATTGAATAACTGGTGAGCGAGAGGTAGAATATTCAATTCAATGGATCAGGGATTTGTTTTGGGGCCACATGGTGCCAGGCACTGTGCTCGGTACTGAGGACTTAAGAGGTGAACCTGACACTGACAGTATATCCATCCAGGTGAGACGAGATGGTCCAGGAGGGAGAGTATGAGAGGAATGAAAGAGAGTTTTAGAAAGTGGAATAAAAGGCCAGGTGCAGTGGCTCATGTCTGTAATCCCAACACTTTGGGAGGCCAAGACTGGTGGATCACCTGAGGTCAGGGTTTCGAGACCAGCCTGACCAACATGATGAAACCCTAGCTCTTCCCAGCTACTCAGGAAGCTGAGGCATGAGAATCGCCTGAACCCAGGAGGCAGAGATTGCAGTGAGCTGAGATCACGCCATTGCACTCCAGCCTGGGCAACAAGAGCAACACACACACACACACACACACACACACACACATACAAGTGGAACGAAAAATACCTAGTTATCAATTAGGGTGTTGATGATGACTGTAAAAATAAATAACATCTATTGATCACTTAACACATGTCAGTCTTTGTGAGTTTTCTGGAAGTTACCCCTATTTGACTCTCACTGCATCCTGTGACATGGGCATCGCCATCTGATTCACTTCATAGATGAGAAAACTGAGGCTCAGAATGTTAAATGACTTCCCCTAGTTAGTCCAGAGGAAGTGACAGAGCCAGGATCTGTCCCCATGCAGAGCGACTGCTAAGCTCTGTGGCCAGAGTGCACATTTCACGTGAGGAACGAGGGGAACGAGGTACCAGTTTGGTGGCTAGTTTCTAGCTCAGGCACCTAGCTGGATGGAATTGAGACAAATCATAGGATATGAGCAAAAAGAAAATGCAGTTTATGAAGACAAGAGAGGGAGTAATTGAGGGGTGAGTTAAAGTTAAGAAGGAAAAAGGGAGAATAAACTTTACCCCTGGTCCTCCTCAGGAGCAAAGTGCCTGTGCTGGATTCTCACGGCACATGCCAGTATCACATTAAGGAGTGGCAGACCCAATATTTCTTGATTATCTGATATGGTAAAAGTGTATGGTCACCATTACCTGGGAGTACAAACTCGGGGCCTATTATCTCGTGTTCAAGAAAATTCTTTCAAATTTGCTTAAACTTAGATTCTATTAGCCTAATTCAATACACAGATAATTTAAGTGATCAATATCTTACTGCTTTAAGGGCTAGTTTTTTTTTTTTTTTTTTTTAAAGAAGTAAAAACTTTGCCCAACATCAAGCTGAGAGAAATGAAAAGAAGACTGTTAGAGCTTCCTCCAGGATGCAACTGTCAACTGTGTTTCTGTCAACAAGCTGTTCTCACTGTCCCCCATGTGACAATTTCCCATCTTTTGATTCTCTTGCAGATAAAACATGTAGGCTGCTTTCTCAGTAGTAAAATAAGGTAGAAAATCCATACGGAGCAAATTGGGTGAAGATTTCCGCTGGGAAATTCTCCCTGTGTCTGGTAATGACACAAAGTGAAAAAGACTGTTACGATGTTTGTGGAAATATGTGTATATCAACGGGGTCTGTTTTGGCTTTCTTTGGTGAATGTGGTTCCCTCACACTGGTGAGGAATGCAGCTCCTCTGCTTTCGAATGTTTAGCTGGAGGTGCTGGCCCTCCGGTGGGGCCAGAAGGTCCATATATATATATATATGGAAATTGCACAGGGGAAATTGCATGCATTCTGCTAACATCTGCAATGTCTTTTATATATATAAAAGGATGAGATATAAAAATATAAATGTATATATAGTATATAATTTACATATAAAATATATAATTTATATAAAATAATTATAATTATAGTTTCATTTATAAATTTATATAATTATGTTTTTATATAATTTTAATATATAAATATAAATAAATATATATAAAATTATATAAATATATAATTATATAAAATATATTATTTATATACTTATATAATTTTATATATTATAAATATATACATAATACATTTATATATATTTTATATATAGACGTATAAAAGGATGAGAAAGAATCTCTGGGAATACTGGGATGGACTTTGTCTCCTGCTGTTGGGCTCCCCAGCCGTCTTTTCCAGCGATTGCACACACTGTGCTAGTTCCTTCCCACAGCAGCCTAGTAAAGCAGTGAGGCTGTTCCATGCTAGACCACGACTGCGGTGAGGGCAGCAGTACATTTTTCCTTGGCTTTGCCATTCTCACTGCCTGGTGCAGGAACATGATCAGAACTCAGAAGGGCTTGGGTTAAATGGCAGACAGAGACATCATCTCGTGGAGCAGACACAAAGTCACATCCCTGAGACAAGTGTCATCAGAGACAAGGTGTGAAAGGTGGGGATTTTAGAAGGTGGGGTGAACAGACAGAAAAGACCCCATGTGGCTCTTCTGCTAGTTCTCCAGGTGCTTTTGTGGCCACTAAGGGAAGTGGATACTCTGTTTGGCATCTACGATGAAAGACCTATGCTAATGAAATCAATAGCATGAGTTAGAATCCTGTGTGCTCAGGTTCCTTTGCTTTGCTTTCTGGCCAACAATAGAGCTTTTTCCCGTTTTGTAAGAAAACACAGGCTACACAGGACCAGGGACCTGAGTCTGAGAAAGGGAATGAATGATGATCAGTTTAAAACCACCAGCTCCTGGCCGGGCATGGTGGCTCACTCCTGTAATCCCAGCACTTTGGGAGGCCCAGGCGGGCAGATCATGAGGTCAGGAGTTCGAGACCAACCTGGCCATTATGGTGAAACCCTGTCTCTATTAAAAATAGAAAAAATTAGCCGGGCGCGGTGGCGGGCGCCTGTAGTCCTAGCTACTCAGGAGGCTGAGGCAGGAGAATGGCGTGAACCCAGGAGGCGGAGCTTGCAGTGAGCCGAGATCGCGCCATTGCACTCCAGCCTGGGCAACAGCGTGAGACTCCGTCTCAAAAAAAAAAAAAAAAAAAAAAAAAAAAAAAAAAAAAAAAAAAAAAAAAAAATTAGTGAGGCATGGTGGCGTGTTCCTGTAGTCCCAGCTACCTGGGAGGCTGAGGCAGGAGAATTGCTTGAACCCGGGAGGCGGGGGTTGCAGTGAGCAGATCTTGCACCACTGCACTCCAGCCTGGGAGACAGAGTGAGACTCCATCTCAAACAAAACAAAACAAAACAAAACAAAACAAAACAAAACAAATGAACAAACAAAAAAACCACTGGCTCCCCCAGACAGGCAGACAGGCAGAAAGCCAGATGCCTAGACATCTCTGAGCCCATGTCCTATGTCTTTGTGAAGAGAGGACAGAGATCTTGTTATCTTGGGAAGAATATAATTAGGAATCTGGAGGGATTTCTCCACTGATCCTGATGGAAATTGTGTAGGATACTTTTAGAAAAAAATAGAAAAATGCATTTTTACTAAACGTATTCTTTTATTCATTCAAATATCTTTCGAGCATAATTTCCAGAGGAACAATAGCATCATGACTACAGCCCACTACCCCCTGCAACTTGTGTAAAGTTACTCCCCAGGGAAGGGGAACACACTGTTTTACCGGAGATGGCCTTGAGCAGACTGGTTTACGGGACAACCTGTCAATCAACTGGTAGCCACATGTACTGTATATGCCAAAATGGTGGAGTGCAGTGCGGAGCTGGTTCCACTTAGGAGAGGCAGGGGAGGTTTGGTGGGGGCGTTTAAGCTGGGTCTGAAAACATCGGCAGGAGTCTCCCAGGTGGATGAGGGAAGGAAGAGCGCACAGGCTGAAGGAACAGCATGTGCAAAGGACAGAGGGCAGGTAAGGTCCTCGTAGGTTTGTGGAATAACATTATATTTGGCAGGAATCTAGGGTGTTCAGAAGGAGGGCAAGGAGAGGAGGCCAGACAGTGATTTGGGACTAGATTACAAGGAATTTGGAGTTGCTGTGCGAGGCAAGGAGGAGCCATCAGTACTTTCAAGCAGAGGAGAATGTTTCAGAAAAGGAGAATGTTCTGGAGGCAGCAAGAGAATGGATGGAGTTGGGAGCAGAGAGGCAGTTCTGAGACTCTGCAATGGTCCAGGAAAGAGAGGCAAGGGCAGGAAGTGGACAGAGGCCTCAAAGGAACAGAATAGCGAGCGAGTGGCTTTGGGAGCTGATCATGAGGAGCTCTGGAGGATGAACTGGGACTGAGGGAGGAAAGGGAGAGTGAGGATCCTTTATAACTGCTGGAAAAGACACTGTTACAGACGTTGTAGATGTTAGCAGAATGCATGCAATTTCCCCTCTGTCTTCTCAATCCTTCCCATCTACCAGCAAGGAGGCATTTATTGCTGGTGCCCTTTGTTGAATCCAAACCCCGGCCCCACTCGGGAGTTGGCCAGATTTGCTCTGTTGGGTTAACTATCGTCCCCTAAAGCCATAGCAAGGCCAAAGCATATTGAACTACATGAACTGAGCTCAGAGTAGAAACAATGATTCATCAATAAATCAGTGACATGTGTGGACATTCATTATGCTCAGAAACCTCATAAATGAACCGTGAACAAGTAACTGTTGAATTTGGAAATGGCATATAAGACTCAAGAAGAAGGACCAGAATTTCATCCTGTTTGTTCTTCCTAGGAGATAAGGGAATTTTCTAGTTACCACTCTCTAGTTCATCTTTATAAGAAATTAATATTTTTAAAGGCCAAACTTGTGGCTTCATTTTTCATCTTGACAGCTTCTGAAATGCAGATAGATTTTGCATCAGATCGGTTTTTTCCTTTTGTTTTGGGGGTGAGTTTCATTTTGTTACACCAGCACATGTATTCAGACCAATGAATGCCTTTGAAATGAGCTTGGGAGGAGAAGAGAATTTGATTTAAATGGGAAGCTCTGCTAACTGGACAGTTGGTGTGCATCCTGTCTGCTTGTGAGCTGGGTTTGGAGGTGAAGTAACGAGGTGTACATGTTGCCGATTCCCCAAGTGAATGTGGGCAGCACTCTGTGCAGAATGTGATGAGTTGGGCTTTGGTTGCAGTTAGAGGCAACAGAATTTACAGGGTTAAAACTTGTGTCTAGGCCGGGCATGGTGACTCACGCCTGTAATGCCAGCACTCTGGGAGGCCGAGGCTGGCAGATGATGAGGTCAGGAGATCAAGAGCATCCTGGCTAACACGGTGAAACCCCACCTCTACTAAAAATACAAAAAATTAGCCAGGCATGGTGGCAGGTGCCTGTATTGCTAGCTACTCAGAAGACTGAGACAGGAGAATGGTGTGAACCCAGGAGGCGGAACTTGCAGTGAGCCCAGATTGCGCCGCTGCACTCCAACCTGGGCAACAGAGCGAGACTCCATCTCAAACAAAACAAAACAAAACAAACAAACAAACAAAAAACCTTGTGTCTAGACATTTTCTTGCTTTTAAAAAAATTTTTAAATAAGTACATATTTCTGCCTTAGACATTTTCACACGCATCAGCTCTGCCATTTACTAGCTAAGTCTTATGCAAGTGACACTTCTTGTGCCTCAGTTTTCCTGCCTGCAACTTGTACCTGCAGATATTTCCAATTTTACAGGCATGCCCTGGACTCAAGGGGCACTCATTTATCTCTGATTCATCTCTAGTCTCTGTGAGTTCCCCCACTATGCGCCAAGAACCGGGAATACAAAGTTAGATTGATATGGCAAATCTTACACAGATTCACAGACTGCTAGCGAAGGCAAAGAAGTCAATGGTTTTAGAGAACATGGTGATGAGAGCCATGACTGGGCCCTGGGAAAGCCCAGAAGAGTGGCAGCTAAGCCTGGCTGGGGAGTCAGGGATCTCCTGGAAGAGGAGAGGCTGAATCTGAATTTTGAACAAGCAGGGGTTGGCTGGATGGCAAATGGGGAAAACTGTAAGGACTTTCAGGCACAGCCAGGACAGAAGCACAGAGCCTAGAATTGTATGACACACAGGGAACGGCAGGTGGTAAATCTCCCAGGGATGGAGGGAACGTGGGGAAATGGAGAAAGGATAGGCGAGGGATGAGGGTGGGAATAAGGAGAGCATTTCTCTTTCACTGTGTTTTTGTTTTTCTTGGTTGCTGAGCTTTTCTGCAGGAGTGATTCTTAGGAGCTGAGAGCTCCTTCTCTTCTCTGGGATTCTGCCTCTGGAAGTAACATGCAAAGAACACCAGGCAGATGAAAAATGATGAGCTAGATTATTATCTGAGCAGGTGGTGACAACCCTGAGGGCAGAGTGCTGTCATAAAGTGAGCCGGAGGGCAGGGCTTTGCCTAAGAGTGACCAGAACCTCCCATTAGATGCTCTGCCTGGCCTCATCAGATGGTATGAGGAGGGCAAACCCACGCCTGCTCAGGGCATGGGTGAGTCCAGGAAACAGGAAGCACAGAAGGGCTTGCTGCACCTGGATGGAGAAAGTGGAAGAGGGAGAATGGAGAATGGAGGTGGGGTGCTGCCTTTGAGAGTCAGGGACCTTATCTAACAGTAAATGTGGCTGGAAGGGCATTTCAGTTTCCCACAATCATTTAGCAACTTGTCTGCCTATGACAGGAGTGAGTAAGGGATTGAGAAAGAAGCTGGAACTCCCACCCCAGCAGGCCACCCCTGCCTCATGGGGGGAAAAGGGCAAATATTCTTTATGCATTGAGGTGCAAGTTAAAGAAAGGGGAGAACAGTCCTTCCTTCCTAGCAAAGGGTGGGTGCTGGGGAACAATGCTGACCCTTCCTTCCACTGCAAGCAGAGGTAACTGGGCTGCTACTATCAAATGTCTGGACATCCCCAAGAAATTGGAAGAGTGTTGTGGTACTGTTAGGCCAATTTAGAGCCCAACACACCATTCAGGGCATCTGAGCAGGTGGCAACTTCCATAGTCCAACTTCCAAGTCAAGAGAGGGATGAACACAGTTCTATAGCCTCGCAAAGCTTCTCACACCTGCTTTACAACTCAACTGAATCCCAGTCTTAAACAATATGGAATGGTGTGCAAATGCTATAGCATGAGAGGTGGGTGCTGAAAGAAGAAAGATCAGACAAGTTACACATTTACAAACTGGTGTCACAAAAGAAAAGTCATAAGCCAGAAAAGAATAAATAAGTTATCACAAAAGAATAAATCAGTTATCAGAAAATAATAAATCAGTTATTACAAAAGAAAAGTCATAAGCCAGAAAAGAATAAATCAGTTAAAAGCAAGGAAGAGAAAGGAGAATGCCCAGAAGTTCCCATGCAGCAGGAAAAAGGGTGAAGAAGGAGATGAAAATCCATCACCTTCATCCACCACATAAAGATCACGTTGCTCAGATGTTCCACTGCCTCGTCCTTCCTCTCAGGGAGTTCCGAGAATTCATCCAAGCAGAGAACAGGAGATGAATTAAATGTCACCAAATGTCCTCAAGGAGTGGAATCATTTGTGACAAAGAAGCACTCTTGGGGAAAGAAGAGACTTGGTAATCAGTCCTTCCGAAAAACTCTGCAACCAAGAAAAAAAAAAAAAAAAAAAAACAGTGGAAGAGGAACAGAAATCCCAAGGGACATGTGAGGTCAGGGTTGTCAGGGCTGGAGAGAGTGGTCCATGCCTATAGCAGAAATGAGGGCTTCGAGAACTTTTGGATGGCATCCAGTAGGAGTCTGGGGTCAGGGTACTATGAGGGCAATTTTAGCCAGAAACCGAGAAGTAAGCCTTCGGCCAGATCTGAATAATTGCTTTTCTAGAGGACAAGAGTCTGAAAAGGATCACTGGGCCTGAAGAGTATTGGAGAACTACAAATGTGCAAGTGGACCCACAAACCTGGCAGGTGCACGGCAGGGAAGTGATGCAGGGAGAGACTCAAAAGCACTGAGGAGCAAGAGATAAAATGAGAAGTTCCCTCTGCCATGGTGGTCCTGTTTGGTATTTCATTTGTATGAACGAGACTGTTTCTAACTGAAAGAAAAAAAAACCCAAAAAACAAAACAAAACAAAACAAAACAGTTTGCAGTATTTATTGCAGGACTCAGAGAATTGTGCTGTGGTGGACATGGGGTCTCTGGATCCAGGGCAGAGGAGGGTTGCCTTTCTCTGTCCTCCATACTCTTCTCTCTGGCCTCTGCACAGACTATCCCTGATCCTTGAATGTATCAGACATTATTTTTACCTTTTTGCCACTCGGTTTAAGATTCATCCCTGCTGGGCGCAATGGCTCACACCTGTAATCTCAGCACTTTGGGAGGCCGAGGCAGGTGGATCACCTGAGGTCAGGAGTTTGAGACCAGCTTGGACAACATGGTGAAACTCCATCTCTACTAAAAATACAAAAATTAGCTGGGCGTGGTGGCAGGCACCTGTAATCCCAGCTACGCAGGAGATTGAGGCAGGAGAATCACTTGAACCCAGGAGGCAGAGGTTGCAGTGAGCTGAGATCATGCCATTGCACTCCAGCCTGGGTGACAGAGAGACTCCATCTCAAAAAAAAAAAAAAAAAAAAAAAAAAAAAAAAAAAAAAGAAAGAGTCATCCCATATGCCACCCTTTTCAAGAAGCAGCCCCTCCCCTCCTTACTGCCCCTTGTCTGGGTTTATGCTGATACCTTATTGTCACATCACTTACCCAATCGTTTCCTGATTACTTGCTTTCCTGCCACTTTTCCCTACTAGATTTTGAACTACTTGAAAATACATACTCGGTCCAATTTGCATCTCTGGGGATTCGCCTGGCGCCTGGTACACAGAAGGCACCTGATAAATACCAACAGTTCTACTGATACTCGAAGTACCTCTCAGATGTTTAACACTTACTTGCAAAACACCAGGCATGGTGCTAATTATTTCACACATTTGACCTCATTTAGTCTCATAACTGCTCTGTGAGGAAGGTTCTACATCCCCATTTTGCAGATGAAGAAACTAATGGTTAAGGTTGTTCATTCCAGTCATACAGGCAGGCTGTGAAGACACTGAGTTTCAGACCTGGATCTCTCAGATTCCAGGATCTGCACTCACAGTAACTTCGTGGAATAAGTAAAATGACCCATCACACTTCAGTTTCTAGATAGTACTGGTGCCAAGTTACCTAGAGACATAGTAGGTCAGCTCTGCCAGGGAGCAGAGGAAAGGCAGAAAAGAGGGCAGGAGGCTTTGGTTTGGGGATAGTTATACGCCACTTGACACTACTGGGTCTGTTTTTCAAGAAGACTTGTCCAGTATATGTACTTATACACACACACACACACACACACACACACACACACACACACACGCCTTCCTAAAACTGGTCTTTTCTAGAGGAAACTTGCACTTCAGTCAAAAGGATTCATAAGGCTATATGTAAAATTTCCAGCAAATCAAGCACATTGATCACTAACAGGGACAGGATGAACTGTCACCGCTCCCAAAAGACTTCAGCTTAACCAATTTTAGTTGACATTAAATTCTGAACATCTCAACCCTAATTAATGCATTTGCTCAAAGTCATTCTTTGTCTTTGTACATTGCCTTGAATTTAACCTTTTTTTCAGGATGCAAAATTACAGCTTCAAAAACATTTTTAGCATGTTGTATTTGAAATGAATAAATGCGGTTGTTCGTCTCAGGAGTCCATCCTGGTTCCATGACTGTTTAAAACCTCCAAAAACAATAGCCATTCACTCCAAGTTAGTAATCTTGCACAAAGTCATAATTCAGTAATGCTTCCCCATGTTATTAGGCTCTGTTGGAGGCTCCTAAGAAAAGGAAGCAGCTGGTAGATGCCACTTCTTGCCCCTCTTTGCAAATCCATGGGCTATTCCTGGAATGTGGCAACAGGGAGAAGTTTGTTCATTAATTCACGCATCATTCACATACTTGCTCTGTACTTCTGATCATGAAATGGATCTTATAGACCAGCTAATTCAATCCTCCTTCTATTACAGATGAGGAGACACACCCAGAGAGAAAAGGGGACTTGTGCAAAGGGGACTTGTCCCTCTGCCAGCCTGCCATAAGCTCAGGACAAAATCCAAGTCCTCGTCCCTCTTGGCTACCCACAGTCTAACCGAATCTACAATACTCAGGGTCCCTTATAGTAACAGTAGAATAGCACTTCTAGCTAAGTTTCAGATGCATGTTTATCAAGTCTGGTATTAGTTTTATAGGAATACAGACATGATTTATTTCTTGATGTTCTCCTCCCTTCGACATTACTTTTGTTCTAAGTATCTTCTACCCAAAATAGACAGGCAGAAACCCTCCACGTGGGTAACAGACATCAAAAACATTCTTCACCAAACCTACGTGGCATGAAGGTTGAAGGTTCATTAAGAGCAAAGACAATCTATTCACTTAAGATACATATTATCTCAAATCTTACATCTGTAGGACTATTTATTTTCATGGGTCTCTTCTTACTCATGCAGATTTTTGTGTGATTGCCAATCTTTCATGAAATAGGCAAATAAAAATTAAACATCTAAAAATACATAGAATCCAAATGTAACCCACGGTTGTTTCTGAATCCAATTGAGACAATTGCTTCTTGTTCACTGTGGGTTACATAAGAAAAGAAGTTGGTGTTGTTTGCTATTTTTTTTTTTTGCTATATATTTTGCAATTTTTTTCCTATTCTGGTAGTAGAGCTGAACTCCTCTGCTGACACGGGAAGATGAAAAGTTCTTACTCTCTGACAAGGATCCTGACGCACCGTCTAATGCAATCAAGAATTCGATTGCCCTATCCAGGTCAGAAGATTCCAGTTCTGAACTATCCCTTTGGCACCCAGAGTTCCACTTATGTCAGAGCCTCCAAATAAAACAACATGAGACCCTTACAAGGCTGGAGCCCCTGTGCAGACTTTTGCACTAGTGTGAGATCTAAACTGTGGAAGAAACCTGGACATCACCAAGAGCTCTCCAAGGTCCTGGCCATATTCTCTGGACACGGATTTCTCAGAATTCTGCTCTCTGGGATCTTGGCTCTGAGGCACTATCGCTCCACTGGATTCCAACTTGTGACTCTAACCATTTGTATCATTCACCTCTCATCCTCTGGACCTCCGAATTCCCATTTGCTTTTGATGCTCTGTGTTTAGTTTAGTCAGATTCAGACCAGTGGTCGCTTTTAAGGAACTACAAAACGGTGTTGCTACTGAGCTGTGGAACAATGTTGTAGTTGATGATACCACTATAGCAATCACCAGGCACGATTTATTCAGTATATACTATGAACAATAAGAAATTCAGGTACATTATCTCTCAAAATTCATCATCACTTTCTATATTAGGTAGTATCATTTTGGAAATAAGAAAATGAAGGAAATTCTGCTTAAGATCATTGTAGAAAATAAATTAATTTTAACATGTAAAGTACTTAGACCAGTGCTGATAGCCTAGTAAATATTCAACAAATGTTAGCTGGTAATAGTCTTTCTTCTTATATTGTGCTGCTATTGACTTAAATGTAGAGACCTTGCTGAAGGGTAGGAAAATATACTTTGATAGCATGCCCTCCCTTGCTTGAAGTATTTTTTTTTTCTGAGATGGAATTTCCCTCTTGTAGCTCAGGCTGAAGTGCAATGGCATGATCTCAGCTCACCGCAAACTCCGCCTCTCAGGTTCAAGTGATTCTCCTGCCTCAGCCTCCTCACTAACTGGGATTACCAGCATGCGCCACCACACCTGGCTAATTTTTATATTTTTTAGTAGAGATGGGGTTTCTCCATGTTGGTCAGGCTGGTCTCAAACTCTCGACCTCAGGTAAACTGCCTGCCTCAGTCTCCCAAAGTGCTGAGATTATAGGCGTGAGTCACTGCGCCCGGCCTGAAGTCTCTTTTGAGGGAATGAGAGAAGAACTTGAATGAATATTTTTCAAGGGAAGAAAAGAACAGCACACAATCAAAAATGATTTATTGGTTTGGGAGTCACAGAAGGTCTGAGAGGAGAATTAAATAATAATAATAAAAAAACCTCCAGAAAATGTAGCATGAACTTACAGGTGATTATACTTCTTACTTGTTCTAATTTGCTAGACATACCCTTTCCCTTCCAGGTTAATCTGCTCAACCCTCAGCCCCTGAGGGGGCAACCTTATGGAACACGTGTCCTTGCCACAGCACCATGGCTTACTAGGCCAGGGGTGGGCATACCCCAAAGGGAAACCAACTCATATGATTAAGGTTGAGTCAATCATTGTAATCTCTTGGGAATTTGGAATTGAAACTTGGAGAGACTAAGTAAGTAGGTAGCAAGGCAAAAAGATGTCAATACAGAGAAAGAAGCTAAGTAATACCAATGGCAGAGCACACAGAAGGGAGGCCCAGGGACCAATGACCATTTTTTTTCTCATCAACATTATAGAGAAGCAACACTAAGTGAAACTCTAAATAGTAGATCTTTAGGAGTTGCTCATCTTGTATAAATGAAACTTTGTACTTGATGACTAACACCACACCAATCCCCCTCTCCCAACCCCCCGAAACCATTTTCCCACGCAGCTGCCATGAGTCTGACCATTTTAGATTCATCGCATATGTGGTATCATGCAATATTTGTCCTTTTGAATCTGCCTTATTTCACTGAACATAACATCCTCCATGTTTATCTACGATGTTGCAAATGGCAGGATTTTCTCCTTTTTAAAGGCTGAGTAGTGTTTCATTGCATTACCTATCAAATGCAACTTTTATCTTTGTAGCATCAGGTTTCAGAGCTGGAAACTATGAACAAAAGTAAGAGAGAAGAATTTTGCCCAATCAGAACTATGAATATGTGTATTATGTTCCAAACTCCATGAGAGGGAGACCTCTCCTATCTCGTTCATGCCTTTGCTCAGCTCTTGTCCAGGGACTAACACAGAGTAGCTACTCAATCGGTATTTATCACATAAAGAACTAAGGAGACAATGGGTTCTATAAAAAGGAGCTGGGGTGCTGCAGGAAGTTGACGAGATTTGGGTTTCATGAGTTCCAAATCTGCTACTGTCAGTACGGGATGTATCAGGCAATGAAGCCTCCATCGTTTGAATAACCAACATGTATATCGGCCAAGTGTTTCATCTGATTTAATCTTTTTTTTTTTTATTTTTAAAAATAAAAGAATTAGAAAACTAATTATCAATCAGAGAATTTGGGCAGGCACGAAAGCACCAAGTTTCAAAAAGACGCTGTGGTGCCTTCGGCTTCTTGGCTTCCAATCCCTGTTCTTTGGGACAGTAGGAAAGTTGCTTGGCCAATCTGTGCTTCTTATCTGGAAAACCGTTGGAATTAAGGTGAAAAGTAGGTAGAATTAAGTTGTCTACCTCAGAGTTTTCAATTTTTCTTTTCTTTTTTTTTTTTTTTTTTTTTTTTTGAGACAGAGTCTCGCTCTGTCCCCAGGCTGGAGTGCAGTGGCCGCATCTCAGCTCACTGCAAGCTCCGCCTCCCGGGTCTACGCCATTCTCCTGCCTCAGCCTCCCGAGTAGCTGGGACTACAGGCGCCCGCCACCTCACCCGGCTAGTTTTTTGTATTTTTTAGTAGAGACGGGGTTTCACCAGTCTTAGCCAGGCTGGTCTCGATCTCCTGACCTTGTGATCCGCCCGTCTCGGCCTCCCAAAGTGCTGGGATTACAGGCTTGAGCCACCGCGCCCGGCCTCAATTTTTCTTTTCTTTCTTTTTTCTCTTTTCCCTTCCCTTCCCTCCTCCCTCCAATCTTTTCTTTTCTTCTTCCCCTTCCCCTTCCTCTCTTTCCTTCTTTCCTTCTTCTTTCTTTCATTCTTTCATTCTTTCTTTCTTTCTCTCGTGTTTTGCTCTTGTTGCCCAGGCTGGAGTGCAATGGCATGATCGTGGCTGACCACAACCTCTGCCTCTCAGGTTCAAGCGATTCTCCTCCCTCAGCCTCCTGAGTAGCTGGGATTATAGGCACACACCACCATGCCCGGCTAATTTTGTATTTTTAGTAGAGACAGGGTTTCTCCATGTTGGTCAGGCTGGTTTTGAACTCCCAACTTCAGGTGATCCACCCACGTCGGCCTCCCAAAGTGCTGGGATTACAGGTGTGAACCATCACTCCTGGCCTTCAGGCTTTCAAATAAAAATTAAAGATGATGGTACATATGAGGTGATCAACACAGTGCCTGGCTCATCATAACAACTCACAACATTATTATTCACTATCTTCACCCACAGAACTGCTTCCTTAACTTTTCAGAATACAGTCTTTGCATTTCTCTGTCTTTACTCTACCCTCCTAGATCCTGGCAGCAGATCTTAACACGATAGCAGTTTTTAAAAGAAAGGAGTTCACCTTCCCTTTAGCTCCCACCAGGAGCTCCTGGAGAGGGCTCCAGCATGACTAATTTATGAGATGCTGGCCCCACTGAGCGAGGTGAGCCTGTGGTCCTCCACAATGTTGGACACTGACCTCTCTGTCTGCCCTGGTGTCACAGATACAGAGGACCTGATGTGACTGTGGACACCCAGCTTCGGATACCAGCACACTAGCCATGACCACAGATCCAGTTTTCCCACCTACCCACGTGGGTAAATTATTTAAAGATGTACCTTTTCCCTGAAGTTATTTCTCTGTTGCTCTCATTAATTCGCAACAAGGGCCCACATGAGTTACGGTAAGTACTAGGTATTGCAACAAAATTGAAATGATGCCAACTAAATTAATTGGAACACTAACACTCAAATAAAGGCAATTTAGCTTTTGAAAAAAAAGGGAAATAAAAGTTCCACTTGCATTCATAAATGTTACACGTAGACTCAGATGCCTCTCTGACTATATGCAGATTTAAAACATAAATTATTTAAGGTGCCCAAGACCTGTGGTCCACGTTGCTTATTCTAAGGCAGTGACACATACATTATACATACATTATTCATGCATTAGGCACCCAGCGATATTGCCCAAGGCACAATCAGTCAGGGAAGAAGTTGTTGCACATAAGAGACAAATCTAAATGCTCTTAAATTCCCCATTTTTTTTTTTTGCCTTCAAGCTTTGTTTTTGATGGAAGTATCTTTCATAGATGTTTGTGGCTGCTGGGAAAGACTCTTTAGAAACATCAACCCTCTCTGCTAACCGGTACCGCCCAGATCCAATCTTACCACTACAACCTGCCAATATCCCAATAAACAATGTAGGTTCACTCTTAAATCTTCAGGGATTGCAGAAAGCAAATGTGATGGTCTCAAACTCCAGCCCCTTCTACAAGAGGTGACATCTTATGTTCAGCCAGAAGGATTCTTGTCAGTGTAGCAAAACTCATCTGCCTCAGGAAGAAAGGAGCCCTGCAGATTGTGTGAGCATTGGTGGGTGCCCTTTTTATACAATGCTGTACAATCATCGATTTCCCAGTGCTCGATGCCCCCCAGGTCTCAGCAAACAGCCAAGAAAACGAACCTTGTCTGTGGAAGTGACAGATGTATAGCTCCTTCACCCCAGAGACCCTGAGCAGTTCCTCTTTTATATTGTTTTTATCTGGAAATCTCTGTCACTCAAAATGATCGGAACATGTACCCTAATTGCCTCTCTACTCACCCTAAGTCCCAGGTGGCCGGTAAAGTCTGAAATCGGGTGCTACTAGGGTCAAACTGGTATCACAAATGGGCATTGAGATGAAAGGCACCAACCAAGTAACAGTAACATCTAGGAAGACGGCAAGTCCCTGCTGCTTATCTCCTACTGAGACACCTCCCAGTACCTCCCAGACTCAACTCCAGGGCGTTTCCTACAACAAAGCGCAAGGCGGGTATGTCACCCTGAAAGCCTGATGGCTGACTTTTAGATGTCCCCGTTTCTGTATCTGTACTGTTTCAGAAAGGCTTACAGAGAGCTTTAGTTGCTTCAACATAGAATAGTACATATAATGTCACCTATCAGTAACATATTCTATCATACACACAGAACAGTGGCCCCCAATCTTTTTGGCATAAGGGACCAGTTTTGTGCAAGGCAATTTTTCCACAGACCAGGGTTGGGATGGTTTTGGGATGATTCAAGCACATTACATTTATTGTGCACTTTATTTCTATTATGACTACATTGTAATGTATAACAAAATAATTATACAACTCACCATAATGTAGAATCTGTGGGAGCCCTGAGCTTGTTTTCCTTCAACTAGATGGTCCCATCTGGGGGTGATGGGAGACAGCAATAGATGATCAGGCATTAGATTCTCATAAAGAGCACACAACCTAGATCCCTCATACATGCAGTTGACAAGAAGGTTCATACTCCTATGAGACTCTAATGCTGCCACTAATCTGACAGGAGGAGGAGCTCAGGCAGTAATGGGAGTGATGGGGAGTGGCTGTAAACACAGATGAAGCTTCGTTCGCTCACCCACTGCTCACCTCCTGCTGTGTGGCCTGGTTGCTACAGGTCTGGGGGTCGAGGACCCCTGATGTAGAAAAATCAGCTGAGAGTTGTCATTATGGTTATTAGCTATCATGAAAATCTGTAGACAGGATGACAGAGGCACAGGGATGGAGGGACACAGCCTAGGAGACATTTCAACATTTCCTTTGCTGTAAAGTTCCCTGGCGTCAGCTGAGACTGTGAACATTTCTTCTTGCCTAAGTGTGGCGTGAAGTGTGGGGTGCCCCATGACAAGATTACCTCTCTGTTAGGTAAGTTATCGAAGTCAGGCCAATATCGATTCTAAGTGACATTCTTGATGTTATGGAAACAGTTTCTGTTTCTCTCCATGTCCCTTGATTTTTGAGAAATACAGAAATAGAGACAAGGAGAAAAATGTGATGAACTTAGGCTGTGGATTCAAATCCTATCAGAGCCACTTAAGGGCTTTGTGATTGGGGATGAGTTATTTGACCCCTCCCAGCTTCATTTTCCTCATCTTTGAACTGGGTACAACAACAACTTTGGCTTTACTTGGCTGATTGACCACCTCATGTGAGAATGTGTGTTGCCTGCTTTGCATCCTGCTTGGTGCATAATTGCTGCAATTTGTTCATGATGATGGTGAGGACTGTGGTAGATTTAGACGAGGCACTTGACCAGTATTTGCCTCCTCCTCCTGCTTCCTTACACTATCTTTGCAGAATCTCCCTTACCATTTAAAAACATGAACAAGGATTTTTAGGGCTCGTTTACTCCAGAGACTATGAAGTCCTTATCAAAATAACAATCATTAAAAATGATAGTTTATCTGATTTGATGCTAGACCCAAATTGTCTCTAAGCCCCTCTTAATGTTTGAGTTTGAACGCTGCTGCAGGCAGACACAACAGGAAAGACTAACTATTTTACTGTGCCTGCATGATTTATCTCATTAAGTCTTTTTGTAAAGTCATTTAAAATTAATACTGTTGCATAGTTTGAGTCACTGGGAAAGGTAGGGAAACAGTTAAATCCTCTGGGTACCAGTGTTGCTTCCCCCGGGCCATAGCTTTGTCTATCTCTAATAAGCCCATGATTCCAAAACCATTTGCCATTGAAAAAACATAAGAAGTTGATAGAAACAGAACGGAACACTCTTGATGGATTTTTCATGTACAGTGCTTGTAACTGTCTAAGGAGTTTACAATTCTCAACTGCAAAATATTTTGCTTTCTGGAGTTGGGGGCAGAGAGGTTGTCCAACATTAGCCAAACTGCCATATTCTGCTTAAAATCGGATTTAATGACACCTCTTCTGATGGACTTTCCAAACTATCCCCCAAACAGATTGCACTTCTCAAAAAGTCAGAATGGTTCCATGTAGCCTTGGGCTTATCGACTGGTTTTCTCCACTTATGCTAAGTATCATACATCATGTTTTAACTTTACATCTGGAAATCCCTCTTATAAAATCACGTGTAATTCAGTCAACTAAGTGCTCACATAAATCTTTTGGCTTTTCCAGTGAACACTGGAAATCCAAGCACCGGCAAAGTCTGAAATTCACATAAAAAGATGTCTTTTCAGACAGCACTTCTCAAATTTTAATGTGAATATGAATCACCTGGGGAATCAGTTAAACTTCAAACTGTGACTCCACAGGCAGAGTCTGAGTTTCTGAAAGTCTCAAAAACTTCCAGGTGTTTTCAGTGTTGCTGGTCCGTGGACTGTACTTTGAGCAGCAAGGTTCTAAGATACTCCCATGTCTGTTTCTGTGCTTGAGTTTACCACTGTACAAACCATGGTCTCCATGAACATTGTATACCAACTTGTCACTCTGCTACATGGAAATATCTCCCCTCTTCCAAGCTGCTCAACTGTCTGGTTGATGAAGTACCAGAGTAGCTCTCTCTCTCTGTATACAAGGTGGTCAGTGAGGGGCTGCAAGCTGGTAGATCTTGACTTGTTTTTTCACTCAATGGCTCCTACCCTCCACCCCTGGCCCTGCAGTGTTCTGTCTGTCTGGCACAGGGGTGGCCTCAGGAAGCATCAACCTAAATAACAAAGAGGGAGAGGTTCTCTACAAAAAGAAAGATTCAGGCACAGGGCAATGCAATGGGAATAAGTGTGCTGCAGTAACTTTGTGTGTGTGTGCAGGGAGGTAAAGAAAGACAAACGTTTTTGAAGGAAAAAATGAGGAAGATTACATAATTGCTTTGAAATAGTTATTCTTGGCTACGAAGATCAATAATAAGGGTGACATCAGTCTGCGCTTGGACAGGCAGTCGCTGGGCAGATGTCCTTGCAGAAGTATTTGTGTCTCTGTGTGTGTGTGTAAGGTTGTGATGGTCTTTGTGCAAGGTTGTGGTTTTCGCAGAGTCTTTTGTGACAGTTTTTGTTATCAGGCATCCAAGTGTGAGACTCCCCTCTTCATAACCCTCCTCAGCTCATTTTTCAGGACTTTAAATTGATTGTTAATTTTTTAAAAAAATGTTTTAACATAAGTGGCTTCATTTTGATTCTGACAGCTTTTGCAGAAGTTAGTGTTTCCTTCCTTCACAGCCATGCTGATATTTTTCTTCTCTACTTTCCATTGGCAACTTATCGTTGCCTCCATCACCATTATATGCTCCTTTCTACGCCTCCCTTTAAATATTTTGTTTTCCTATCTCTTCTTCAATCTCATTTCGGTTTGGCTTTCTGTTGCCTGCCAGAACATCCTCCTGTCTCCAGGGACCCTGTGATTTTCGGGCTGGAGTTCAGATTTTGGCTGTCCTCCATTATCTATTTTTTTTTAAATAAGTGTTCACTGCTTCTTTTCTTTTCTGCCCAATAGGATTTTACCTTCTGTTTCTATTCCCTAGTTTGGAAAGATCTAGAAAGCAAGATTCACAGACAGAAATGGCATTACTGCATTGAGGTCTAATGTATAATCTCCTAAAATGATCACACCTTTTGACTTAGTAATTCCATTTCTAGGCATTATTAAGAAAATAGGCAGAAACACAGACAAATATATCTGCACAAGAATGTTCACTGCAGAACTGTTTATAATACCTATAAAAGAAACAAAATTATCTATAATAAATCGGTGGTTAAGTAAACAATAGTTTGTAAAAATGGTGAATATTATATTGGCATTTAAAAACCATGACTTTGGGCTGGGTTCGGTGGCTCACGCCTGTAATCCCAGCACTTTGGGAGGCCAAGGCAGGCGGATCACCTGAAGCCAAGAGTTCAAGACCAGCCTGGCCAACATGGTGAAATCCGTCTCTACTAAAAATGCAAAAATTAGCCTAGTGCGGTGGTGGGTGCCTGTAATCCCAGCTACTCAGGAGACTGAGGCAGGAAAATGGCTTGAACCCAAGAGACAGAGGTTGCAGCGAGCCGAGATTGCCTCTGAACTCCAGCCTGGGTGACAGAGCAATACTCCATCTGAAAAATAAAACTAAAACGACAACAAAAAATCCCATCACTTTGATGTCTACAGGGCAGGTAAAAATGGTCATGAAAGTTACATGAAAGAATATAACTAAACAACGTTGTATATATTAAAATTCCAGCATTATAGGAAAAACATACGCTTGGGAGGCCAAGGAGGGCAGATCATGAGGTCAGGAGATCAAGACCATCCTGGCTAACATGGTGAAACTCCATCTCTACTAAAAATACAAAAAAATAGCCAGGCATGCTGGCGGGCGCCTGTGGTCCCAGGTACTTGGGAGGCTGAGGCTGGATAATGGCGTGACCCTGGGGGGCAGAGCTTGCAGTGAGCCAAGACTGGGCCACTGCACTCCAACCTGGGCAAAGAGCGAGATTCCAGCTCAAAAAAAAAAAAAAAAAAAAAGAGAAAAGAAAGAAACAAAAAGAAAAACATGCATAGAAAAGAGCTAGCAAGAAACACTCATTAGTTACTAATAGTTTTCTCTGGATGGTGGGATTACAGATGTGAATTTTATAACTTTTGTATTTCCTGTGTTGCCTACAATGAAACTCGATTCCTTTATCTTCCTATAAAAAGTCTTTTTATTTCAATTTAGATATTACATCCCAATCATGGATAATTTTAACTCTTGGAATGTTAGGACTGCTCTGAACTTACATTAGAGTTTCCACCGAATACCATAAAATGCTACATTGAACAGCTGTAATAAATGCTTCCTAAGCAAAAATGTTTACAATAACCACAGTCTTTTTTTTTTTTTTTTTTTTTTTTTTTGAGACGGAGTCTCACTTTGTGGGGTGCAGTGATGTGATCTTGGCTCACTGCAACCTCCACCTCCCGGGTTCAAGCGATTCTCCTGCCTCAGCCTCCTGAGTAGCTAGAATTACAGGCACGTGCCACCACTCCTGGCTAATTTTTGTCATTTTAGTAGAGATGGGGTTTCAACATATTGGTCAGGCTGGTCTCGAACTCTTGACCTTGTGATCTGCCTGCCTCCACCTCCCAAAGTGCTGGATTACAGGCATGAGCCACTGTGCCGGGCCAATAACCATAGTCTTTTAAAGAGTGAACACAGGCATGGTATGTTTTCATCTTTCCCCTGAAATACAGTAATCTCTTTGCCAGGTTTCAACATTCTTTCTTTAGTGACAAATTCATTTAAGATGCAATTCCTCAACTGGCTAGCAAACTAGCTTGACTATTTTGGGCATAATTACAGATAATTAGGCAGCTTCTTAGAGTAATGTGACTTTCTACTCACTGCAAAAAAAGTAATTTGCACTTTCAGTGTGAATCTCTTCTGTCTCTATATTCTGCAGTATCAACATTTTGCATCTCCCCTATTAGTTAATGCCTGACTAGGAAATGGAGGGCCATGCCAGGGTGATGTCTTGAGAAAGAATTTATCATGTGAGCACCAGCAATTGGTGCACCCTCCACTGGAACACTCAGTTACAGGAGTTGCCAGATTGGCATTTCCTTGTGCATATGTCTTAGTTATTTCCTGGTAGGATAATGGCTTTAGACATAAGCAACTGGGTTCTGGCCTCCCACGCTGGCCTCCCTCAAACTATGCTCTTCTCCATGGCACAAAGAGTCCCCAGGACCAAGAGAATATGCCCAACTAGGTCCATAGGCCCCTTTCTAGATCACACCCTGATGCTCATGTACCTGGAACCCCAGAATTCACTGTCTAAAGGACAAAGGGCACTCAGTCTTCCCTGGACGGGGACATATCATTTATCCCAAGGTGGGAGGTGGCAGAGTTGCTAAATTATTTTCTTAGTATTCCCCTGGAATGAATCAATTTATTATCCATCCAATTACTTCTTCTATTCATTTTGTCATGCATCTAATCTATTTCTTATTAACCCACTAACCAACCCATCCATCCACCTATCCACTTACCTGCCCATCCATCCATCTATCCATTCATCCATCCATTTTTTCTTTCAACTAACATTAAGTAATTATGTGCAAGGAACCATATTAGTTGCTGGAAGGAACAGTGAAAAAGATGTTATGGCCTCTGACTTGACACCTTCATAGGCCAGTAGGTGAGATGGGTAGACAAACTGACAATTCAAGTACAAAGTGATGAAAAATGGAAGAAAGGAAAGGGAGAGGCATTTTTTTCTCCAAGGGAGGACAAGAATCAGAAAAGGGTCCCCAGATAACACATCTTAAACAAAGACAGTGTTTTGCTAGGAGAAAAAGAGAAGCTTGGACGTCCAGCCTGAGTGGATACATGAGCAAAGACTAGGAAACATGAAGATGCAGGGTGGGTGTTTGAAAGGTAAGACATGACACACAGTGAAGCACTAATGCGTGCACTGACATGAAGTGAACCCAAGGCTAGGAGGTGGGTTGTCATGGCCTAAAAGATATCTATGGCCAAATAACACTTGTTGACTTTGATTATGTAAAGCAGGGTTGTAACATGATGAGATTTATATGTTAAAATAATTAAGCCAGGTGCAGTGGCTCATGCTTGTAATCCCAGCACTATGGGAGGCCGAGGCAGGTGGATGACTTGAGGTCAGGAGTTTAAGATCAGCCGGGTCAACATGGTGAAACTCCGTCTCTACTAAAAACACAAAAATTAGCCAGGTGTGGTGGTGTACACCTGTAATCCCAGCTACTTGGGAGGCTGAGACATGAGAATTGTTTGAACCCAGGAGGCGGAGGTTGCAGGGAGCTGAGATCATGCCACTGCATTCCAGCCTGGATGATGGAGTGAGACGCTATCTCAAAGATAGATAGATAGATAAATAAATGACTTAAGAGGGCCATGGAACACAGATGGGGGTAGGCTTACTCATCAGAAGACTACTTGGGAGACACAGATTGGCTTCAGAGAAAGAAGACAAGGGAGAAATGTTAGAGATTTATTCCTGGGATGGAATATGCAGAGCTTGGTGGGGAAGGGAGAGAGAGGAACGTAAGTCAACTTAGATTTCTAGCTTGAGAGGTTAGGCTTACCATCAGTGAAAAAGGACAATCCTGGAAGTGAAACAGGCTAAGGAAGGCAGCTTCCAACTCATTCACTGCTTCATCGATTTAACAGACGTTTATTGAATGGCCGCTATGTGTCAGCAACAAAGGATACAACCGTGAACAAAATAGACGTGATCTCTGCCCTCATGGAACTTTCCATGAGGTTTCACAAGGAAAGCTTTTCTAGGTATTCATCAGAGGCATCAGTATCTTTCCCCATCTTCATGTGTCCACAGCTGCATCAGCAGGAATCCCCCACCACGCTGGTTTGCATGCATGAGCCAACGCTTCCATTATGACCAGAATTTGCCATCGGATTAACTGCTTGGCAGTTGACCTCCTATCAATCAATTGTCTCTATCATTAAGACACTGCCGCCAGCAACGTTCAATCACCAAATGTCACTGATGGCTCCATGCCACACGTTACCTCTGTCACTCCTCACAGGAGGATTAAGACATCACAGCAGATGCTGGAAAGCTTCGCCAGACGTACTGACAACTTCCGTTAGCGCCCCCTGGCTGAAAATGGCTTCTTTGGGAGAATGTTTTGAGTTCACCATGGCTTCAAACTCCTGCTGGACAGCTGACCGAGAGATTCCACAGGTATTTTGTTTGTCCCTGTCAAGTACTTGGGGCTTCACGAATGTTTGAGCACCAACGCACACAGCCACGTTGGAGAATGCATTTCCCCTGGCAAAGTGCATCCTGTGGTCTAAAGTTGTGAATCTTGAAGAGTCAGAACAAGTTGTCACCCCTGCACCAGAAGGCAAGAGCATCTTCGACTTTGAGCAACTGGTGCTAATTAGTGTTTTTGGCTTGGTCAGCTAAATGTGGCAAACCCTGTCTCCTTTCTTTTTTTTTTTTTTTTTTTTTGAGACGGAGTCTCGCTCTGTCACCCAGGCTGGAGTGCAGTGGCCGGATCTCAGCTCACTGCAAGCTCCGCCTCCCGGGTTTACGCCATTCTCCGGCCTCAGCCTCCCGAGTAGCTGGGACTACAGGCGCCCGCCACCTCGCCCGGCTAGTTTTTTGTATTTCTTAATAGAGACGGGGTTTCACCGTGTTAGCCAGGATGGTCTCGATCTCCTGACCTCGTGATCCGCCCATCTCGGCCTCCCAAAGTGCTGGGATTACAGGCTTGAGCCACCGCGCCCGGCCACCCTGTCTCCTTTCTGTATGAACAATCCAGATTGTGTCAGCAAGATGAGCAGGAAAGACTGGCACGCATACAGTTAAAACCTCCAAAAGAATCTTCCCCTCTCTGTGTCTCTCTCTTTCACCTCCTGCCACCAACAGTTACAAATGCCTTGATTACAGTAATGAGCTTTTGTATCACTCCTGCTTCCACCTCTCCTGGAAAGGATTACAGTGAACGCCTCTTTCTTTAGTTGACAAGTTTTGCTTTGCCTTTCTCTTATTGGAAATTCAATGTGGTAGCATTTTCATTAACTTGATTTCTCATGCTGAGCGTTTTTTTTGTTGTTGTTGTTGTTGTTGTTGTGTTTGAGTGTAGAGAAAAATGATGCAAGAAATAAAGCTATGGTCCCAGTGCTACAGGAGTGGGGGTAGGGGGTGCTCTGTGCCAGAATATGATCATAAGCCAGACTGCGGACCCCAGAAGGGGACCCTCGAGGGCACAAGCAGGTGAAGCATACGGCAGCCTACAACTGGCAGCAGGCAGCCTGGGGCCCACATTCCTCTACCACGTTCCCCTTGATACAGGCTGCTCAGCTTGCACACACTTAATTTGATCAAAATGCTGATGTGGTACTTTCTTCTGAAACTTCTTTCCTTTCTAACTGATATTTTACTTTCAAGTAGGTGCTTTGCACAAAGGAAGAAAGAGAGGTGGGGTAAAGCAGAAAGAGGTGACTTGGAGAGTGGGATGTTTTCTGGGAACCAACTCACAGGTGCTCCTGTGGGCTCTCCTAGGTGAGACCCAAGGACTCCATCACAGCTTGTTGGCGTCCTTCCCCACAAAGGCCCTCCAAGGACCGAGCTCCGTTAACAACAAGTGAACCAAGGTTCAGCGCGGCTCTCACCAGGTCACCTGGGTCTCTTCCTGCTCCTCTGAGCTTTCAGAGCGCTCTTGATCCGTCAGAGTGCTGACAAGCACACAGCCACACAGGGAAGGAAATTATGCAGATGAGGGGAATAAATCACACTTCTTCCTCAGTTTTCTTAAGGAGAAAATGACACACAAGGGGGCAAATAAAATATTCAAATGAAATTCTATTGAAGGCTTTCTTTTGCCCTTGTCTATTTTGCTACAGTGATGGCAGGAAAACCCTTCTAATGCAAGGACCATAGGTTTCTCTTCAAGGGCAGAAAAAAGAGGGGTGGAATATTGGAAGGTAGGGGGTTGGAGGTGAGAATCCAGGTTAAGGTGACTGGAAACTTCATTAACAGAGAAAAGAAGGCTGCCTTCTCGGGGATAGTGAAAATTTAGGAAGAAAAACCATCTCCTCACTTGGACGTCTCCAAATGCCTCAGAAACCCATCTTGTGGTCTCCACCGACACCACATTCCCCTTGTAAAAGAACTGGCTATCCAGGGTCCCAAGATCTCAGAGAATGGCATGACCTTTCACCTTGTTAGCAAGACAAGACCCAAAAGTCACCTCTGACACTGCATCTCTGATCTTTCTACAGCTGAAGCCAGGTTTCTCAATCACTGCACTATTGACATTGGGGCCAGATAAAGCTTTGCTGTTGGGGGAGGGGCTGCCCCGTGCATTGTAGGATATTTAGCCACATCCCTAGTTTTTACCTATGAAATGCTAGCAGCATCCCTTTCCCACCAATTTCCCAGCCAGTTGCAACCACCAAAAAATACCTGGATATTTCCAGGTGTTCCTTGGAAGACACAACTGTCCCTGGTTTAGGGCCATTGAGCTAAATAAGCCATCCCCAAGGCCCGTTGAGTGTGCCTCTTAAATATCGCCTGAATCTGTCTACTTCTCTCCACCCTGGCACCCCCACTGGGTTTAAGTGATCATTCTCTCCCACCTGGACACCTGCTCTTGGCAACTTCCCATCCCCCTCCTTCCTGCTCCAATCTATCCTACAGTGAACAGCCCAGGTGATAATTCCAGACTCAGCTCTTCACATACCATCTCACCACCAAAATCTCTCAAAAGCTTTCGTGTGCTCTGCAGATACCAAGGAAGATTCCTAGCAGAGCTTACAGAACTCAGCCTTGGTCTGCCTGGTCTGCTGTCTTATACCATTTCCCTTCCCCAGCAGCTCCTGATGCCCCAGGATAGCTTCTGCAGGCCACAGCTTCCCACTACAACACCCTCCTCACTCCTTCATCTACTTCAGCCTTGGAGGTCAAGGCTCCACAGTGACTTCATTCTACCATGAAGACACATGCACTCATATGGTCATTGCAGCACTATTCACTATAGCAAAGACATGGAAGCAACTGAAATGCCCATCAACTGTAGACTGGATAAAGAAAATGTGGTACATATATACCATGGAATACTATGCAGAATGAGATCTTGTCCTTTGCAGGAACATGGATGGAGCTGGAGGCCATTATCCTTAGCAAACTAACCCAGGAACAGAAAACCAAATACTGCATGTTCTCACTTATAAGTGGGAGCTAAATGATGAGAATGCATGGACACACAAAGGGGAACACCACACACTGGGGCCTACTTGAGGGTAGATGGTGGAAGGAGAGAGAAGATCAGAAAAAAACAACTATTGGATACTTAGTACCCAGGTGGCAAAATAATCTGTACACCAGACCCCTGTGGCATGAGTTTACCAACATAACAAATTTGCACAAGTATCCCTGAATCTGAAATGAAAGTTAAAAAATAGATTAAAACAACAACAGTCACTTATCCAGGGTCCTGGACTTCCCACATCCTCCTGGGTCCAGGCTCACTGCTATGTACTCTTGAAGTCCCATTGCCTTTCCTTCTTAGCTTTTACCATACTCTATAATTCCACACTTATTTGTGCCATCATTCGATTAAAGTTTGCCTCCCCCACTAGATGGTTATCAAACTCCTTCATTCTCCCGGCAGCTTGCACAGTGCTTGATGCGTTCACCTTTATGGAAGAAATTGAACACATGGAGATGACTTGATGGATTAAAATTCAAGCCAACTGTGGTCCTTGAAGTTGAAGCCAGGCTGTTCAGGACCAGAGGTGTCCCTTTCACTCCCTGTGTTTGCTGTGCCTTCATTCATTCATTTCTTCATTTTGCAAGTCTTTTCAGAGTACCTACTGTGTGCCAGATGCAAACAGATTGGCACTTGAATCTTTCAGAAAGACAGACATGGCCATGGGGCTGCAGCGCCCTCTGTCTAGTGGCACCAACTGACATTAACCGAATAACAATAGTGTAATAAGTACTATGAAAGGGCGCTGCTGATATGCAGATGGCTGGTGTTTTCTCTGAGGTCAGGGAGAGAGAAGCTAAACACAACCCTCTCTCCACATCACTGGGTTTCCCAGAGTAGGAGTTGAATTTGAGTAAAGATCAGAGACATGGCATAAGACGTTAGTTACACCAGACCTCATCAGTCATGGCACCAATCCCAAGATGTTATCTGGCACTTAAATTGCATTTCCTAAATGTAATTTTCAAACTTTGTTTCCAGAACGTCTTGAACCCAAAGGAAAGAAAAAAAATAGCTATTTTCTTCTTTGATTAAAAAAAACCCAGTAGCATGGCTAACAAATGCATAACAGGTACAACTGAAAATAGTTTTAAGTTAAATTAAACGAAGTCACTTGAGCCATCACTTGTGGCTACCCGCTGCTATGCACGAATTCCAGACAAGGTACTGGGGATGCCAAGAGTCTGGGGATGCCAAGAGGGCCACCCTCCAGGAGTTCAGAGCCTCTGAGAAGGGAAGAGTTGGTGAGGTATCTGCCAAGACGTCCCAGGCTCTATACTTGGAGGATGGATGCCTCCCTCTCATTATTCAGGTTTTAGCCCAAACCTCACCTCACAATGACTCTTTCTGATTGCCTCATCAAATATCACTCTTCACTCTGCCAGTTTCACTCTTTCTCATCACTCCATATTTTCCTTAGAGCACTTATCACTTCTGAACTTCTTAAGTATTAGCTTATGTTTTATTTCATATTTGTTCCCCAGCTAGAACATAGACTCTATGCTTTCCTGTTCACCTCCACACCCCAATGCTTAGAACAGCTCCTGGTAGGTAGTTGTCATTGAATGAATGAATGAATGAATGAATGAATGAATATGCTCAAAGAAAGGGAGCCATGAATTCTCCCTGGGGAAGTTGAGGAAAGCTGCAGACAGGAGGCAATATTTGAACATGGTCTTGAAGTAGGAGTTGGAGTTAGCCTGGCAGATAAAGGGTGGGCAGATAAGGAGGGCTTGCTTGATATAAATATTAACACACAAGAAGACAGAGCAGGGAGAGGAACTATATGTAGAGTCTAAAGGATGGCAGAGGAGGTCTGGTAGACAGCTAATGGATTAAAATTAACCTGCAGCCCTTTTCATTAGAAGGACTTTGCTTCCATCACTGTAACAAAATAGGCAAGGGTAATGGACTGGAGGCTGGGGCAGGTTGTGAACAGCCATGAAAGCCTTGTCCAGGCGGTGGACTTTCCCCTCTCTGGACATTGCAGACAATGAGACTTCTTTAAGCATGAGAAAGATGCAGCTGGATCTGCAATCTGCAAATCCTCCTCTAGTGTCCCAATAGAATGAAGCTGGTTATGGTGAAAATTAATGAATCTTCCCCTGGAGAGAGGAACATAATTTGTAAATATCTAATTTAGCACATCCACAAATTTTTTCCTTCTTCATTAACATCAGCAATCTTTAGAACTCCTTAACTCTTACTGTGAAGTCCTCCTAGTCACTGGGTATGTCAGATGGTGCTTGGAGGGTTTCTACATCTTCCCATCCAAGGGTCATGTGGGATTTAACATTGAACAACTTCTAAGAAGGGCTAAGGAGCTGAAGGACTAATTAAATCCTGGTTGGGTAAAGAACACGAGCTCTAACAGTGGGCTTGTGAGTTATTTTTAAGTACTCCCCAAAGGAGATGAACAGAATAAAAGCTTCATCATTAAGTATGTTCCCAGTAAATGGAATCTTCTAGTTAGTTTAAGGAAAGTCTCATTAACTAAGAGAATTACATATCATACTTACACATTTCTTTTTCTTAATACCTGTGAATGTAATGACTGCTAAGGGGGAGAAGGACTAGCATTTACGGAGCTCCTACTGTGGCCAGACATTGTTAAATGTATTTTGTATCTTTTAATCCTAGTAGAAACCCTTTGAACTGTTATAAATCCTCATTTTGCAGATGAGGAAACAAAGACACCGAGGGTTAAATCCCTTACCCAACACCATGCAGCTAGAGAGAGTCCCTGACTTACAATGATTTCACTCATAATTTTTTGACTTCATAATAGTGTGAAAGTGATATGCATTCAATAGAAACCATACTTCGAATTTTGAATTCTAGTGTTTTTCTGGGTTAGCAACATGTGATGCCATATCCTCTTGTGATGCTGGGATGAATCATGTAACATAATACCTATTTTATAATGAAGTGTTAAACATCTCATGTAATCTATTGAATATTGTACTGGAAGTGTTCTGAGTATGTTTTAGGTAGGGTAGGCTAAGCTACGGTGTTTAGCAGGTTATGTATATTAAATATGTTTTTGACTTAACGATAATTTTCAACTTACTATGGGTTTATCAGGTCATAAACCGTCGTAAGATGAGGAGCATCTACAGGAAATGGTGGAGCAGGGATCTGAATGGAAGTGTAAACCCAGACTATACAGGGATTAAAGTCACAGACTCAAGAGTCCTATAGACTGGGTTTTATGTAGGACTTTAACAGTCCACCCTATATGACATTGGGTGAACTACCCACTCTCAGTGCTGGAGACTCCTCTTCTGCAACGTGGGGACAGTAATTGTTCTCATCTCAGAGACATTGCGAGTGGGAGCATCATCTCACATTCAGCAAGAGGGTGTGCTCGAAGCACGCCCCACCTAGTAGCCATTGGGTGCAGCTCACTTTGTCATATTGCAGTGGTGACTGAAAGGTCCCATTTCCCTCTGATCCAAGCAACTGGACATGGAACGACAAAGCTGTGTTCTCCCTGGCACTCCTGCTACGGGTCACATCAAGTGTCATTGATGGGGTGGTTCAGAAATCATGGTCTTGCCCATTGAGGCAACTTCATGTCCATTTTGCCTTTGCTTAGGTCAGGGTTTCTCTACGCTGGCACTACTGACACGTGGGGCCGGAGATTCTCTATGGTGCTGGGAACTGTGTTATGCACTGTAGGATGTTCAGCAGCACCCCTGGCCACTGCCCATTAGATGCCAGCAGCATACCCCCTGTTCCCAGCTGGGGAAAGGGAATGCCCCCTGTTCTCATTACAGACAACCAAAACATGTCTCTAATATCTGCTCCCTGAGGAGCACAATCACCCCCAGTTGAGAACCACTGACTTAGGTGAAAATTAACAGTGATTTATGAAGCTAAAGACCAAGCTAGAGGTTGCTGGGATTCAAAGAAAGAGATCTCCTTTACTGGAATAGTTCACAACACCTGCTAAATAGAGATGAATTCTCACTGGAGAATCAAGGCAAGGCAAGCAACAAATCATCATAGTCAGTTAGCACCTCAAACGCCTGCTACCGAATCCACAACATTTTGTAGATTGTTAATTTCCCATTAAAGGAGCCGTGTCATTTAATCAGCATTCTGTCACTGGGCTCCATAAGGTGGAATAAAAGCATGAAGGCCCAGTAAGGTTATTTTTTAAATATGTAATGAGCAGTGACAGCTATGTTCAGTCACCCAACATTTATTGAGCGTTTGCTATATGAAATGTCACACATTAAGTCTCTGGCAACATCAGGAAAATACTGAAGTCTTTTATGCAGGCCAAATTGCTGTGTGGAAGGAATATTAATTAATTCAACCTATAGTTACTTAAAACATATGATGTGCCAAGCGCCAAACTAGACTGTGGGTAGAATGTACGGAAAGAAATAAAAGCTGTCTTTGCATTTTGCAGCTTACAACAAGGCAGCCATTCTCAAGGAGGGGTTCCTAGACCAGTAGCATCAGCATCACTTGGTGTTGTAAGTCAAATTATATCCCCTCAAAAAGCTTATGATGATTGTCTTAGCCCTTAATACCTCAGAATGTGACTTTATTTGAAAGTGACGTCTTTGTAGAGGTAAACAAGATAAAATGAGGTCATGAGCATGGGCCCTAAGCCAATATGATTGGTGTCCTTATAAAAAGGAGAAATTAGGACACAGAGACAGACATTCAGACAAGGAAAACAATGTGAAGACACCCAGGGAGACAGCCATGTAAAGACAAAGGACTGGAGTGGTGGATGCTTCTGCAAGCCAAAGAGCTCCAAGGGTTGCTGGCAAACATCAGAAGCTGGAAGAGGCAAGGAAGCTTTCTCCCCTGGACTAGCTGCCAGAGCATGGCTTTGCCAACACCTTGATTTCAGAGTTCCGGCTTCCAGAACTGTGGGAGAATACATTTCTGCTGTTGTAAGCCAGTTAGTTTATGGTGCTTTGTTATGACAGCCCTTGCAAACGAAGGCACCTGGGAACTTGGGCAAAGTGCACGTTATTGGTCCCTATGACAGACGTACTGAATCAGGCACTGTGGTGAGGTGACACCCAATACCCGGGGGATTCTGACGCAGGCTGGTGTTTGAGAACTAGTGAGATAGAACAGTGGTTTGCAATCCTGGCTGCACATTAGATTCATCTGGAAAGTCTTAAAAACAAAACCAGATTCTGATAGGAATTCTGATAGGGTGATTCTAAGATGCAACCAAGGCTGAGAACCTCTGGTCTAGAGCGAGGTATTTCAGATATTAGTATGTGCACCTCTGCAGGAATGGCCTCACCTGAGAGTCTTGTTAAAAATGCAGATTCTAATTCAAGAAGGCTAGCATGAGGCTGGGGGCTCTGCATTTCTAGCAAGCTCTGGGGTGACGCCATGGTGGCCCATGGCCTACACTGTAAGGAGCAAGGGTCAGATAACACTAACACATTAATACTAATAGCAATAATAGCTAGTATTTACTGACTGTCTTCCAAATGTCAGACACTTGCTAGGGAATGGGTACAATGATGGATAAGAAAGACACAGGCTCTGTCTCATGGGGCTTGCATTCTAAAGCTATGATGCAAGCTCTGTCTAGGGCTCTATGCATTCTCACAGGAGAAGACCTTACTTTACCCATGAAGAAACCTGATATGGTAGAGCAGAGTCTTACGTTAGGCAGACCAACATTAACTGCTGCAACAAATAAACCACTACTTCTCAAGAGCTTAACAACCAACTATCCATCCATTTCTTCCACTTTGCTCAACGTCATGGGGGAGTCAGGGATTCAGGACCTTCCATCCTGGGCTGTGCCTTTCTCCAGACCTTTGGAGTCCTCGGTTCAGCTGGTGGATAGGGAAAGAAGGTGAGGAGACGAAGGAGTGGTTTGATGACTTCTGCCAAATTCCGTTGTCTGTTACATGGCCCTGACTAGCTGCAGGGAACATTGGAAAATGAAGTCTAACTATGGCCAAGAGGTGGAAAAAAAGAGTTTAGTGAACACACAATCTCTGCCACATGCCCCAAAGGATGTATAAGGTTGGTCAGGCAAAGAAGAGAGGAACTTGTGGGAATGTGAGGGACTGAAGACATGCAATGAACATTTGGTAAAGGATAATAAAGTAATAAAATTTCCACAGCTTCTTTGGTTATCATTTTCCTTATAAGAACAATTAGGAGAATTCATTTAGATTTTCAATGCCTCAATAGTATGACATGTTAAAACCTTTCTAAGGAAGAGTGTCGGGCAGCTTCCTAATACTCAACATGCAGCGGGGTTAGATGCATCCAGATTTCTTCCCAACATCTTTGCTCACCACTGGGCACTAGTGTAGGCCAGAGGCTGGAGTTAACAGTTGGGCTGAGAGTCTGAGATAAGATTGTCATATGACCTGGGGATGGAGCAGGAGTGAACACGAAGACTCCAACCAGAAGATGTCAAGATGATCCCAAGATAATTTCTACAACTTTTCACCTTGGGCTCTGTAGTCACATTTACCAAACAAATTGGCATCATGGATATAAAAATATTTTATTGACAATAGGCCAGGTGCAGTGGCTCATGCCTGTAATCCCAGCACTTTGGGAGGCTGAGGCAGGTGGATCACCTGTCGGGAGATCAAGACCATCCTGGCCAACATGGTGAAAACCCATCTCTGCTAAAAATACAAAAATTAGCTGGGTGTGGTGGTGCACGCCTGTAATCCCAGCGGTGGCTGACTGCCACAATTACTACTTGAGACCATCACTACGACAGTTACTACTGTTACTACTTGACCGTCATTACAACAGTTACTACTGTTACTACTTGAGACAGTCATTGTGAGACTGAACAAAGGGGGGCAAACGTAGAAATGAAAACTTAAAACAAAAGAAACTATTTCAAAGGAAGGGACCTGGGAAGAAGAAGAGAGCTCGCTGCTTCTAGCGAGCAAAGGCAGCCCCTGAGCTTCTATAATCCTTTGTATTTATTGGGTAGAAGGAGCAAGGATGAGGAGGTAATGACTGGTCAGCTGCTTAATGGATCACAGGTTTATATTATTACTAACAGGCTTCAGATATACCTAATCGCAAGAAACACCGTGCTTGAGGCATGACTGCCCTTAGTGTTCCTTCGGGGCAGCAGACGCAGTTTGTCGGTCTGCCAACATTCTGCATTTATGAGTACCAGTTTGCTGCTTAGACATATAGCCTCCAGTGGTATACTGAGTTGATCACGACCCTCAATCTTTCGGCCTCCAATACCAGCTACTCGGGAGGCTGAGGCAGGAGAATGGCTTGAATCTGGGAGGCAGAGATTGCAGTTAGCCTAGATGGTGCCCCTGAACTCCAGCCTGGTGACAGAGCGAGACTCCATCCCCTCCGCAAAAAAAAAAAAAAAAAAAAAAAAAAAATTTGACAATAACATAAAGAATTTAAAAAATCAGTCTTGTCCAGGACAAACCACCTAAATTAGCAGAGATTCAGAAGCTAGAGAATTGTATCTAAAGTCAAAGAATGAGTTCCACCAATGGAATGTCAGGGAATTATATGCAGGATACCCAAGTCATGCCCAAATTCTCCCTTGGGGAGATAACCCTAATAGATGATGCCCAGTTTCTGACTGTGGAGCCCTTCTTCAAATATTAAGCTAAAATATTTCTTTCTAGAACCCTTCCTCCTCTGGGGCCACACAGAGTGAATAAGTTTAACCTGTTCTCATGACCTTGGGCAAGGTACTTCACCTCCTTATGCGCAGTTGCTTCATCAGTGAAATGGGAATAATTACAGCACCTCTTTCATGAAGTTCTTGTGAGGACTACATGAGTGACACATAGAAAATGCTCTGAAAATATCAGCTAGAACCATCATTATCACTGTTAACAACACTTTGACAGATGGCCCTCATGCTCATCTCTGTGCCTTCTCCTGTCAGATATTTCCTCTTTCAATGGTTCAGCTTTTCCTTTCTGCATGTTTTCAGCCTTTTGCTTTCACGTGGACTAGCATTTCTTGAACTGTGTTCTAAGGCAGGGGTCTCCAAGCCCCTGGCTACAGACTAGTGCCGATCCATGGCCCATCAGGAAGTGGGTCGCACAGCAGGAGGTGAGTGGCAGGTGAGTGAGCACTACCACCTGAGCTCCGCCTCCTGTCAGATCAGCCATGGCATTAGATTCTCGTAGAAGTGTGAACGCTATTGTGAACTGCACAACAAGGGATCTAGGTTGCATGCTCCTTATGAGAATCAGATTAATGCCTGATGATCTGAGATGGAACAGATTCATCCTGAAACCATCCCCCAACCTTGACCATAGAAAAATTGTCTTCCACAAAACCGGTGCCTGGTGCCAAGAAAGGTTGGGGACTGCTGTTCTAAGGATATTAGATCCTCAAGATGGTAGTAGGAGTTCCTTTAAAATCAAAGTTTCAAAAACATTTTGTATGCCAGATGACTCCCTCAAAGATTTACAATGTATCTTGGTTTAATAAAAGTTCTGAAAAGTCCTCAGAATAGACCACTGTTTACATGGGTTCAAGTGTGTGCCCTGGTAGTTGAAATGTAGATTGGCATGATGTTTATGAAGGATGATTAATCATTATCTAACTAATTTTTTGATAAAATTTTATATTAATATACCTTTAACCAGGAATTCCACTTCTAGGTATCCAAGCTGGATAAAACTTGTACATGGGTTATTCCAGTTTAATATGTCTTTAAAGACAGATTATGCATTCTAACTGGACAAGAATTCCTTCCAAACTTGTCTCATCCGCTAATCTAAGAGCTATGCCTTTCTTTCCGTGCCTACATCCAAATCTCCGATAAAAATGTTCATAAGAGCTACTAAGTCGACACCAATCTACGCTTCTCTTCTATGGCTCTACTATACTTCCTCAACTCACCCAACAAGGATATCCTATTATTTTAGGATCACATTCCTTCTTGCAAATGTTCTCTCAAGTTTCACTCTACATTTTAAGTATACATTTAGAAACAACCACCTGCATGAAATCTCATAAAAGTCATTTCAATTCAGACTGCATATTTTTTCACCCTCCACCAGATCAACAAATTCTTGGTCTGTCTTAACTGGTCATTTCAGTCTCAAGATTCTGATTGATCATCTGTGGAGATGAGTATAGTGTAACTGCTTCAGGGGACAGTGATGACTAATGCTTGGGAAACTGTGCAAACCAAAATAAATCTGAAAAGAAATAACCTAAACATACCCAGAAATAAATGTATTTGTGCACAGTCCAAGCAACAAGAGGCAGAGCTTCCCAAGCCCTCTCCTAATCTTTATAAATGATTTTCTCCTCAGCCACTTGGCACATTTCCATTATGGCCTTCTGAATATGTATAGACACAGCAGGTAATTTAAGATTGCTGCAAGTGTCTGGCAAAAACATAGTGGGTATTCAACTTGTTTAGGAAACATCTTAATGACAAGCAAAGCAATTTATAGAGGACATATTTTTATAGCACGGTAACATCAACATTTATTATTTGGGCCATAACTGGGAAAGGAAGCAGACTTCCCCCATTTAGACAACAAAATTAAATTCCTAGGAAGGCAATAGAGAAATAGGCACAATCTTGAGTATAGTTATGGTATAAAATAATATTCTTTTAGAAATATGGTAGAAAACATGGGGAGAATGGTGTAACGGCCTGATCAGATATTCCAAAGATATAATTCCAGAGTACAATTCCTTCCAAGGGGCTAAAATTTGATATTATCAAATTCAAGGTAATCTATCTAATACAGATTTATTTCTTTCGACAGAATACCACTATATTAGGTGATAACTATATGTAGCTATTCTTTGTGACTAATATTTTTTTCCTGTAGAACTAATAATGTCTAAGAAGCTTCTATCTTAGAGTACTGAAGGTTCTAAGAAGTCCTACAGTAATGAAACCTTCTTTAGATCCACCAGAGTGTGGGCAAATGGTTCCTTTTCCTTTTCTTCCCATCTCCCTCATCTTCCAATCCCCAAGAATTAAACAATCATATATCCACCAAATTCAAATTCAAATTATATGATATATTCAAGTCTTTTCTTTCTTTCTTTCTTTTTTTTATTATTATTATACTAAGTTCTAGGGTACATGTGCATAACGTGCAGGTTTGTTACATATGTATACTTGTGCCATGTTGGTGTGCTGCACCCATCAACTCGTCAGCACCCATTAACTCGTCATTTACATCAGGTATAACTCCCAATGCAATCCCTCCCCCCTCCCCCCTCCCCATGATAGGCCCCGTCAAGTCTTATTGATAAGGAAGAACCCAAGTAAATTATTCAAGCCAAATTAAGTGCATTTCACCTTTAGGTTGCAGCCTATACTTCTACACAGAGATTGCCATGGAAAGAAATACAGCACGACAAATTGTCTTGCATAGATCAGCCAATTCACTGTCCCAGTTGGCTTGGGAAAGTCACACAAAATCACTCTTTGGTTTTATCTACTTGCTCAGCAAATACTTGTTCTATACCTTCTTTGTAGACAGAGCATCCTGCTGGGCCTTTGAGACGTATCAGATGAAATGCCTACTCCAGATCTGTGGTTTCTATGTATTTCAATTTGATTTCAATTAAGTCATCACTTCTGCATGTCATTCTTGTTGCTCGAATCCCCACAGCTGCCATTCAAAAATGTTTGTACGTCCTTAAAATTCTGCCTTAGTCCTCAATGCACTCTTTTTCAGCAAATGAGCCAGGCTTCTGTTTTACTGATAAGATGAAACACCTGTGGCATGAGTTACCTCTACCCGCAATATCCCCATTTCAATTTTGATTGCACCAGTCAAGGAATGCTGGTGTTATCCTGGCTACCTGACCTTCCATTACCCCTTCTGTTCAGTTTATCACGAGTGCTGCTGTTGATTTTCTCTCCTAAACAGCCCTCGAAGTGGTGCCTTCTCCCCATCTCCACCACCTAATTGCCATCTCTTGTTTGACCCAATATGGTAGTACCCTAGTAGGCATTTTTCTTCTCTCCTTCTCTATCTCCCCTTAACACTCAAACCAGATTCATCTTTCCAAAGACGCATCTCTGTATATATCTCCATATAACTTAATATACTTTAAGGATTTCCCATTTCCATTAGGATAAAGATCAAACCCATCAGCCTGTTCTACAAGGTTCCATGGGTGTTCAGCTCCTGGTGGCCTCTCCAGCCTTATCTGCACCCACACTCACTGCATTCCCACTGGCCACAGGACCTTTGCTCATCCTTTTCTCTCTCCCTATGATGTTCTTTCTACCCCTTCTCGCTCAGTTAACACCACCTCGTCCTCTTGATTCACTCCAAGGATCACATTCACAAGGAGACCTTCCATGACTACCTTGGTCAGGTCAACTCAGCCCACCAAAGACTCTCTTGGAACATGGTTTTTTCCCTCTTAACTTGTACTATCTTCATTTGCATGCTTATTTGACTAATGTTGGTCCCCCCAATTACATTGTAAGCTCTATGAAGACAATGATTGTTGGTTTTTATTCATTTTTTCCCCCATAGCAGCTACCATAGTTTTAGCTCACAGTATATACTCAGTAGATATTATGGAAAGGATTTCTCAATGCCTCATAATGCCAAATGACATATGCCACCCATAGCTGTTCCTGGGTGTTTATGCAAATACTGTCCTGGATGAATTTTTCAATGAGTACTCTAGAGAGAGGAGGGCCAAAGCCAGGGTGGTTGTTTCTGTGGGTGTTCGTGGGTTTTTCTTTCTTTTCTTTTCTTTCCTTTCTTTTTTTCTTTTTTCTTTGTTTCTCTTTCCCTCCCACCCTCCCTCCCTTCCTTTCTTCCTTCTTTTTCTTTCTCTTGCTTGCTGCTCCAAATTCTTCTTCTGTGTCAAGCACTGTCCTAAGCTCTTTCCTTCCATTCACTCATTTAATCCTCATGACACTCCAAAAAAATGAACATTATTGTATCTCCATTTTCCTCATGGGGAAAATGAAGCCTCAATGTTAATTAACCTGTCCAGGATTGCACAGTTGGCTCAGCATTTCATTCCCAGCACCATGCATAACAACTTCCCCATGTTGAGGGCTCAATACGCACTTATGGAATGAATGAATAAAGTAGCAAAGCAGAGCTGGTCAGCTGTAAGTCACAGATGCCTGTGACTCTGTCCTCCTCCTCTGGTCCTCACTGTCACACACTGACCTTTGCCTTGGCCACCTCTCACTAGAACTATCACAACAGCTTCCTAACTTCTTATGAGTCCACCATCGTTTCCCTCTACTTTGCCCATCTACCATGTGGCCACAGCATCTACTAAAATGCCAACCAAATTATGACTCCTTTTCTTGAGATTCTTTAGTGGCATCTCTTTGTCCTTGGGATACTGACCCAAGTCCTTAATTTGGCCAATAAAAACCTGTGTCTCTTTCCAGCCATGCAACTCTTTTCTCTTGCACATACCAGGCTCCCTCCTGCCTCAGGGCCCCTGCACATGCTGTGCCCTCTGCCTGGAGCACCCCTTATGCTCTGGTCTCCCAGTAAACTCTTAATGAACCTTCAGGTCACAGTGTATGTGGTAGACTGAATAAGGACCCCAACAATATCCCGATCCTAAAAATTCCCAGGACCTGTGAGTGTTACCTTATATGGCGAAAGAGACTCTGCAGATATGATTAAACTAATGACTTCAACCATATCCACATTCCACCTAGGCTGTTGCTTTTTTCAGATTGTCCTATAAGATTGTCCTAGTCATTGACATTTATGCTCTAAAGAATTTGTGCAAAGAAGAAATCCTTGATCATTATCAATAAAATCATGGCTTTGGCAACCCAGTTTTGGGTGTGTATATGCACTGCTAATTCACATTTAAATAAGAATAACTGTTTGCAAATGCCTGCTCATAGCAGCACTGCTTATAATAGCCAGGAAGTAGAAGCAGCTCAAATGTCCATCAATGAAAGGATGGGCAAACAAAATGTGGCCTATGCATAGAGTGGAATATTATTCAGCCATGAAAAGAAGTGCTGACCTATGCTACCACATGGATCAGTAAACACTATGATGTACCTTGCAAACATTGTGCTAAGTGACAGAAGCCAATCTCAAAAGGCCACAAAAGACAGGCATCACCTGAGTCAAGCCATATACATTGATTTAACATAGGTGCTACCCAGGAAGAGGAGGTAGCAGTTATAACCTTTGATTGCTTATTTGATGTCAGATTCAATAGCAAGAACTTTACCTGAAGAAGGTTATTTAATACTTGTAACTGCCCCATGAAAACACACTGCTAGCATTTTCCCTTTGTAGGACAGGAAAAGGAAAAGTGAGGAGGTCAAAGAACCTAGCCAAGATCACAAAGCTAAAAAATGAAGGAACTGGTATTTGAATTCAGTCTGTGTGAATCCACAGCTCTGCCTCTGAACCACCATGACCAGACCACCTTCCTAATGGGCTCCTCTCTGTATATTTCATTTATATGGAGCATCCAGAATAGGTAAATCCTTAGAGACAGAAAGTAGATGAATGGTTACCAAGGGCATAGGGGAGGGAGGATGGGGAGCAACTTTTTAACAGGTATGGGGATTTCATCTGGGGGTGATGAGAATATAGACAGAGGTGGTGCCTTATACAACACTCCATGCACTAAATGCCACTGAATTGTTCACTTTAAAATGGTTAATTTTTATGTCATGTGAATTTTGCCTTGACAAACAAGTTTAAAAATAAGTCCAACTAGATTTTTAAAATAGATTAACGTGCCAGGCCTGGTGGCTCATGCCTGTAATCCCAGCAGTTTGGGAGGCCAAGGTGGGTGGATCACTTGGGGTCAGCCTGGGCAAAATGGCAAAATCCCATCTCTACTAAAAATGCAAAAATTAGCTAGGCATGGTGGTGCACACCTGTAATCCCAGCGACTCAGGAGGCTTAGGCAAGAGAATCACTTGAACCCAGGAGGTGGAGGTTTCAGTGAGCTGAGATTGTGCCACTGTATTCCAGCCTGGGTGACAAAGCAAGACTCCAACTCAAAAAAAGAAAGAAAGAAAAAAAGGATAATGTAAATTATACTTAAATCCTCACAACTTCCACAACTAAGGAAGCCATGGGCCGTGGCATTCTACCACCTCCTTGTGCTGGGTCCTTACTTCAATACCCATGAGCTAGTAGGAGTGTTGAGAAACCTGCCAACTCTACCTACACAGATCCAACCTCCTGTCTGTCGGCTTCAGGCAGGGACCTGCCGCCCACAGAGGAGGAGGTGAAGGGTGTGGGAGGCACCTCCCAGCTTGTCTTTGGGGGATGCCCTGTAAAAATGACTCACCTCTGGGCATCTCAGTATTTATCTTTAGCTCAGTGGTGAGGTTGTGAGTCACACTGACTTGAGATTTTCTGAGCACATTTAAGTACAATAAACACCAATGTAAAGCGGGCCGTCACATCGAGGGGAAGTTTACCTACATTTGCCCCTCTCTAGCATGACACCAGCTGCTGGCATCTGCTGGTCCTCTGGCATAAGATTGAGTGGAGAGAGAGTTAGCATCTCGCTCTCCTCTCCCTGAATAAGAGCTGATGTTGAGGTAGACAGTAATAGGAGCAGGCAGAACAGAACAATAATTGGAATCCTTTTAGCGATGCCTGATGCTCTGCAGACTGACAATTGCAGTTAGCTTCTTCTACAGAGAGCTCTGTCACCATGGGTTTGTGTCAGAAACAGCTGGTGGCTGAAGGACTTGGAACTAACAAGCCACGCTGCTCAGATGCAGGGGAGGACGCTGGCTCTCTCCCATGGCACTGCTGAATTCCGTCTGTCGGGATGTTGGCACAATGCATGGCTCGTAACACACACTGGCAGGATTCACGTGGCTTAATAGGACAACTGCTCCAGTGCAAAGGGAGAGAGGGAGAGGATCGCTCAAGTCCGGACCAGCGTGACTCCTCGGGCAGATGGCCAATGATTGCTTGCAAAGCACCTACAAGGCACCAGGCATGGTGCAAGCCACTGCAGAGATTGCAGAGGAAGATTCTGACACGGTGAATGTGGAGCTGATAGGCTACTTGGGGAGACAAGCGGCCATTTATTCATTCAGCAAATATTTACGGAGAACCTGCCAGGTACAAGCACTGAGCTAGGCACTCTGGATGCAGCAGCAAAGAGCCCGGATGTGGTTTCTAGGAAGCCCACTGTCTCTGGAAAGACAAATGTTCATTTATCCAATAACATTTTATTCAGGGACTCCCATGTGCCAAGCACTGGTTCCAGGTGCTAGGCATTAAACTAACAGTCCCAAGTGCAATGAATGCTTTGAAAATGAATTTCAAGGTGCAATGTGCATATGCAATGGGGAACTTCTAATCTTGGGGCGGGGGTGGTGACAGAAGTCACCTTTGAGGAGTGAATTCTACAATGTATGAGTTTGTACTAGTCTGTTTTCATGCTGTTGATAAAGACATACCTGAGACCAGGAAATATGCAAAAGAAAGAGGTTTAATGGACTCACAGTCCTACATGGTTGAGAAGACCTCACAATCATGGCAGAAGGTGAAAGGCACATCTCACATGGCAGCAGACAAGAGAAGAGCAACTCCCCTTTATAAAACCATCAGATCTCATGAGACTTATTCACTATCAGGAGCATAGCACAGGAAATACCTGCCCCCATGATTCAATTACCTCCCACCAGGTCCCTCCCACAACACATGGGAATTGTGGGAGCTACAATTAAAGATGAGATTTGAGTGGGAACACAGTTGAACCATATCAGAGCTTCTTGTGGCTGCCCTAACGAATTACCACAAACTTGTTAGCTTGAAATAACACAAAGTTACTCTCTTACAGTTTTGGAGGCCAGGAGTCCAAAATCCATTTCGCTGTGCTAAAATTAAGGTGGCAGCGGGGCCACACTCCTTCCAAAAACTCTGAGAGAGAATCTATATTTTGCCTTTTTTGCTTCTAGAGGCTGAATTCGTTTCTTGGCTAGTGGCCACGTCACATTGCCTCCTTCCTCTTCTTCAGTCAATACCACTTGCCTCCCTCTTATAGGGACATTTGTGATTACATTTAGGGACAACTTAGATAATCCAGCATATCTGGCTGGGGAGGCCTCACAATCACGGTAGAAGGGGAAAGGCACGTCTCACATGGCGGCAGAGAAGAGAAGAGGGCTTGTGCAGGGAACTCCCCTTTATAAACCCCCCACCCCTCATCTCAAGATCCTTGACTTAATCGCACCGGCAAAGTCTCTGTTGCTGTGTAAGGTAACATAGCCACAGGTACCAGAATCAGACACGGGTGTCGGGGGGAGCCATCTTTTAATCTACCACACACACCTTCCTATTTCTATTATACTGTGCTGCCTTCAGGCCATACCAGGCTCCACCAGGAGAAACTGAGGCTGAAAGGCTGAATGGATTTATAGGATGGCAGACACCAGGGGCCTAGTTACATGTAAACAGACAAGTCAAGATTACAGATATCACCTGAGTCAAGCCATGCACATTGATTTAACATAGGCGTTACGCAGGAAGAGGAGGTGCTACCATGCAGGTGGTGGTTGTAATATTTGATTGCTTATTAGATGTCAGACACACCACCAACAACTTTACCTGAAGAAGGTTATTTAATGCTCCTAACTGCCATGAAAACACACTGCCAGCATTCCACCTTTATAGGACAGGAAACGGAGGAGTGGAGACATCCAAAAACCCAGCAAAAGTCACCAAGCTAAGACATGAAGGAACTGGCATTTGAATCCAGTCTGTGTGAATGCACAGCTCTACCTCTGACCTACCCTGCACAGATCACCTCCCTGATGGGTTCCTATCTGCCAAGGCACTATTTATTGGTAAATATCATTTCAACATAGAGGTGGCAGGTGGCAATCTGGGATTGCCAAAGGCTAGTTCATCTTTGTCAGGACCAATTGAGTGACTTGGGAAAGTCACCATCCCGCTGTGGATCTCAGTCTTCCATTACAAAATAAGGAAGTTAATGAGATGAATTCAGCAGCCTTGTATGTGTGGTTAAGATGATGGGCAGATTGAAAACAGCTGCTGTGATGGTTGGTGAGTGGTTGACAGGAAAGCCTGGGTGCTGGGTTATAGAAGGAGTAGATCGACAAAGACCATTAATCCTAATAATTGCTCATCAACAACTTAACACAGGCTACATTGGGGTCCTCAAGGACAGAACCACAGTGCTACCAGGAAACAGTGCTCAATTTTGGCTCTCTGTTCTGGTGTCCTGATTCAGTGACTATGAAGCAACTTCAGACAGTCAGCTGGAAAAGCCATCCAAATGTTTAAGAAGGTGTCTAATATGAGAATCATAAAACTCAGCACAAGGTCAGCTTAATGGTGACTCCATAAAATTCAAGCGATGGAGACCTACAGAGACTGACTTTACAGTGCACTCAATTTTCTGATATTTCTCAACTGAGAGCTTCACTGTCTTAAGCTTTAATTGAAAGCATTTAACGTATTACAAATTATCATGAATAGCACCAAGCTGGACACCCCCAAAATGCTCATTTCAAATATATGAACCTCTTCAAGGGCCAGCAGGAACAGGTACACAGAGCCAAGGGTTTAGATGGAAGACAGACAATAATCTTCAGAGAATATGCCTCATGTCCAGCTCAGCGTCTGCACCAGGCACCCTCTGCTTGAAACTCCAGAGAAGTCACTGGATTCTTACCCAACCCCATTTAACAAACTCTTTTGCACTCCTACTTAACTAGGACTACAGTTTCTAATTTTCCCATATAAGTGATTTTAATAACGTTATTTTATTACAATTACATATTAAAATAACAGAAATGTAAGAAAAACATTAGCGCTCCATAGTCACCTGACCAAATGTTCAATATGTTGACATTTATTTTCGCCTTTTAAAAAAAATCAATATCAATATTTTTCTTTTATGTGGTCATTTAATAGATAAAATTCTGTTATGCATAATTTTCCTTTGTGCTTGTATTAACATCTCTATTTCCATTTATCTTACTCAGAAAACAGTAGTACAGATCATCCATGTCTTTTACTATCCTTACAGAATCCTATAAAAACACATGCAGGGAATTTTTATGACTTTTTTCACAAAAAAAATGGCATGCACATTTCTTTATGTAAGCTGTGTACATTGCTCTGGGCTAGTAAATCATAGATATTATCAGTTATTTTTTAAAGCCATATAATATTTCCTAGAATAGATGTAGTACAGTGTAGTGTGAATGGAGATCTAACCTTTTACTTTCTGTACCTACACAAAACAAGGCTTCAACAAACATCCTTATACATATATACTCAAATATTAAGGTTTTATCATTTTTTACACTAGTTTTCAGAAGTAAAATTTCTGGGCAAAAGACAATGCCTGTTAATAAGTTTAATAGATGTCATCCAATTAGCTTGTACACTGCAAAGCTAGGATTCAAATCCAGGTACACTGGACTCTAGAGTCTGACCTCCAACCATAAATACTATGTACTGCTCATACTTCAGAGATGCCTAACAATGGGGCTTAACGTCTTAAAGCAGCAAGTTTGCCTAGACCTACAATTAAAAAAAAAAAAAAAAAAAAAAAAGACAGAGGTATTCATGGGGAGGGGTTTGGGTGGAATGACTTCCACTTTCTCTTCTAATCTGAGATTTTCATGCTCCCTAAACTGAATCCACTATATTTCAGTCAGGTGGACCAAGCAATTTATATATAACTACCCCATTAGTAACTGAGCAGGACCACTGCTGGGACGTTTCTCAAGGTGACTCCTGCTAATTAAACAGTTATATAGCCATGATCCCTTCACCATAATGAACAAAGGAAAAAGGCATTGAGAGACTGAGATTGAACAGCCTCTGTCTTGACTACAACCAATGCTAAATGAGACGTGGATTTAGAAATAAGAATAAAAACAACGGTGTGTTCAGCACAATAACTCTTTTTCAGTGCTTAGTGTTTCAATGCTGTTCTTACATTTCAGCACTGTCAGAGAATTTAGGGACAGATGGAGATAGAAGGGGAATTTAGAGATAGATGGAGATAGTTGGAGAAATTAGAGATAGATGATCTAATATTTACAGTAGTAAATCTCTTTTGAAATAAGAATTATGTAATATATACATGAAGATAAGTGCTCTCCCAAGGGCCCTTAGACGAGTCCACTAGGGACTATTACTATCTCAGCCCCTGAGAATGAGCCTCATGGGAGCTGATGTTTCACTATACACCCCACAGAAGGGTAACCAGCCCATCCAGACGGCCCAACTGCAGCAGAGGAGGAGATTTCCCCAAGGAGAAGACTTAATGGAAAAATAATTTCACGTTTGCATTTTTAATTTTGCAGTTTAAAATCTCTCTAAATACAGTTTCCCGTTTAAAAAGTGATCAACCAAGATTTCCCCATCCTTATTATGGCAAATAGCCAGTTATAGTGTTCCTTTTGGAATAGCCGCAGGGATATTACTTAGATTTAAGGGAGAAGGCATGCGTGAAACTGTGATTAAAGCTGAATATGTTTAGTTATCACTGCTATTAAGAGGATTATTAAAGAGTCTGTGTGAGTTTGGGATATGTAGATGGGGCTAAGTAGGTGTGCCTGTATGTGGGGCGCCCACTTTTGGCTCATTGTGAGCTCTGTGGAAACTCGGATTTTCTAGTCCTGGCCTTCCCGATAAACTCCCTGCATGCTCTTAGAAAGTCACTTAACTCATTTGAGGAAGATCTGTAAGATTTCTTCTGGCTCTAATATCATTTGAAGTTTTGTTGGCACTTAAATAATAAATTAAAGTGGTACTGAGAAAATACAGACTTGTTTCTACTTTACAGTCTGATATGGATACCAGTGATCTCAAAAGTCTTTAATTTGGTGAGTGTCATTATCACCTAAATGACAAAAACAACCGTAATAGGCGCTGGCATTTATGGGGTTGCTTATTTGGTGCCAAGCCCTAGACTGGGTGTTGTTTCAGCATTCGCTTACTGGGTCCTCTCGTAGCGTCTGGGTAAGGTGTGTCTATCATCACTATCTTACAAATGAAAAGGCAGACTCAGGTTGCCCTGGGCCATCTCTATAATGCCATGAAATGGATGTAGTTACCCTGGGCTATCTCTATAATGCCGTGGGTAGATACAGTTGTTCTCCTCCTGTGCTGCAGTTAAGGCAGAAGAAAACTCTTTTTGTCTCTGAATTCCCATTCTTAATTTTTAATTTTTTTTTTTTTTTTTTTTGAGACGGAGTCTCCTTTTGTCACCCAGGCTGGAGTGCAGTGGTGAGATCTCGGCTCACTGTAAGCTCTACCTCCTGGGTTCACGCCATTCTTCTGTCTCAGCCTCCCAAGTAGCTGGGACTACAGGCACCTGCCACCACACCTAGCTAATTTTTTGTATTTTTAGTAGACACGGGTTTTCACTGTGTTGGCCTCGTGATCTGCCCACCTCAGCCTCCCAAAGTGCTGGGATTACAGGCGTGAGCCACCGTGCCCGGCCTTAAATTTTTTTTTAATTAAAAAAAAATTTTTTTTGAGACAGTCTCCCTCTGTCTCCCAGGCTGGAGTGCAGTGGCATGATCTCGGCTCATGGCAGCCTCCGCCTCGTGGGTTCAAGTGATTCCCCTGCCTCAGCCTCCTATGTAGCTGGGATTACAGGTGCATGCCACTACGCCTGGCTTATTTTTGTATTTTTAGTAGTGACGGGGTTTCACCATGTTGGCCAGGCTGGTCTCAAACTCCTGACCTCAAACGATCTGCCTGCCTCGGCCTCCCAAAGTGCTGGGATTATGGGCATGAGCCACCATCCCTGGCCTGAATTCCCATTCTATCTGTCTGCCTGCTTCAAGACAATTATTGGGATTGCCCCCAATTTCACTGTTCCCAAACTGGGACAAAGGGCTAAGGTAAAGAAGGTAAAGAAGAAGACTGCACAGGCTGGACTGGGGAAGCGAAGCAGTCAGTGTTTAAACAGTGGCAGCAAATTTCACCATTCCGGCCGGGAGCCCCCAGCCCCTGGGCCATGGACCAGAACTAGTCTGTGGGCTGTTAGGAACTGGGCCACACAGCAGGAGAAGAGCAGTGGGCTAGCAAGCAAGCATTACCATTGGAGCTCTGCCTCCTGTCAGATCAGCAGTGGCAGTAGATTCTCACAGGAGTGTGAAACCTATTGTGAACTGTGCGTGCAAGGGATCTAGCTTGCATGCTCCTTATGAGAATCTAAATAACCAATGCCTGATGGTCTTAGGTGGAACAATTACATCCTGAAACCATCCTCCTCCAATCCCAGTGGAAAAATTGTCTTCCATGAAACTGGTTTCTGGTGCCAAAAAGGTTGGGGACTATTGATTGAGGCTACAACACAAAGCTATTTTTGCCCCAGCTTAAGAGCTGGCACTTTGCAGAATAAAGGAAAACAAACAAAACAAAACAAAACAAAACAAGACAAAACAATTACCACCACCACCACCGCCACCGCTGCCCCCACAAAACAAAACTTCTGACTCTAATGACTGGCTGACCTTTGAAGGTGGTGGCTACAGCATTTCCTGCATTTGATGGTGTTTTTGGTTCTGCCTTGAATATCACATTCGTTTCCTATTGCTACCGTAACAAATTACGACAGCACCGTGTCTTAACACACCTGTATTATTTTATAGTTCTGCAGATCAGAAGTCCAACACGGGATGCTGGGCTAACATATAGGTTCTGGAAGGGCTGCACTCCTTTCCAGAGGCTCCAGGGGAAACTCCATTTCTTTGCTTTTTCCAGCTTCTTGGGACTGCCCATGTTCCTTGGTTTGTGGCCCCTCTTCTGTCTGCAAAGCCAGCAGTGCTGGACAGAGTCGTTTTTATGCTGCAATCTCTCCCGTTCTCTTCTTCAGTCTTCACATTTTCTCTGAGCCAGCCAGAGAAAGTTCTTTGATTTTAAGGACTCATTGGATTAGAGCGGACCCACCCAGATAACTCAGAATCATCTCCCCGACTCAAGGACTCCTTAATCACATCTGCAGTGTTCCTCAGGTAGGCAAAATATTCCTAGCTTCTGGGGCACTAGGGCATGGACACCTTTGGGAGGGCCATTATCTTGCCTACTGTGGATGTGAAGTCAGAAGGGAGGGTTTGCATGAAAAGGTCTGGGGAAGGAAATAAGCTTAAATCCACAAGGGCTTGGCAACGAGCAGGTGTTATTTGGGATGCCCTCTCCCAACCGATACTGCAATCAAGTCAGTATAACCCAGCATTTACAAATTAGGTTTAGAAGTCCAAGAAACCTGTTTACAAATTCCAGCTTCACCACTTTTTAGTCATGTGACCTCAGCCAAGTTATAGAACCTCTCCTTGTACTAAAGCTTATTTTACATTGTTCAGAAGGTTAAATAAGTCAACATGCGTAACACACAGGATCTAATGCAGAGAAAGTGTGCAGTAAATGCCAGTTATCAGGAAACTGATGGAAGCTGTCTTAGACTTCAGGTGCCTGGTCAATCCAAGTACTACATTCTACGGGCCCATGGTTGGTTCAAAGGATGGACATGAGGCACGGATGGAACCAACTGGAGTCTGTCCCTGGGGTTGCTACAAGGATACTGGGAGAGAGAAGTTTTCATTCCAAGTAAATTGCCATTTGATTCCACTGTGTGTGCATCAGACCAATAACTTTTCCTTACAGAGAACAAGAATCAGGGTCCCGAAAATTAAGTTTTTTGTCCAAGTTGACACAGCAAGAATCTATCAAGAGAAAATCATTGGTCTACTGACCTTCCCATCTCATGCGCATGCAGGATTTGCAGCCCATAGAACCCACTTCTATGATTTTCTCTGATCCCTGTGGCTTTTCTGTGTTAGATGGTGGCCCCCATTTAAAGATGGATAAAGTTGACATTCTCAATGCTACAGGCTTACCACGATCTCTCAGCTAGTAAGAGGGGGTGTTAAGACATGCAATTTGGCCGGGTGCGGTGGCTCATGCGTGTAATCCCAGCACTTTGGGAGGCCCGGGCGGGCGGATCACAAGGTCAGGAGATCGAGACCATCCTGGCTAACATGGTGAAACCCATCTCTACTACAAGTACAAAAAATTAGCCAGGCATGGTGATGGGTGCCTGTATTCCCAGTTACTCAGGAGGCTGAGGCAGGAGAATGGCGTGAACACAGGAGGCGGAGCTTGCAGTGAGCCGAGACTGCGCCACTGCAGTCCAGCCTGGGCAACAGTGCAAGATTTCACCTCAAAAAAAAAAAAAAAAAAAAAAAAGACTCTTTTTTCATGACTCTCAGTCCACCTGCTATACAGGCTGGAAGCTGTGTGAACTTCTTGCTTCTACAATTGTAAAGAACTCATGACAATGTGGTTATACATCTTTAAATCTATGTCTGTATAAACACACTAAATAAGTGTCTACTCCTTCACTGGGCCTGGCATGAATATATTACTCACGTATACTGCATGCTGATTTATTCTTCTAATAACGCACTATTCATTCTCTTAACTGCAAATTCTCTTGGTTGTCATGCAAACCCACAAGCTTCTCTGTGAAAACAAATCTATTGCATGGTAAGGTCATGACAGATATGATGACATTTCAACTCTTTGGGTTTCTGTTTAACTAATTTACACAACTGAAAAAAAGCCCATCTCCTGGTGGGTGGACTGCAGGGTAAGTGATTAAGAGCTATGACCTAAGAATCTTGGCTGAGAGGTGCAAATTCTCCTGGGGCCTTTGGTTGTCCAGGAAGCTCTCCCTTTGGGCTAGTGCAGAGAAGGTGAATCTTCATTCTAGGGTCCTGACGTAGGTTCTGGCTGCTTCATCTTTCCCAGAGCAAAGGATACTTCTACGAGCTGCATAACGAGGGGCTAAAGTGTTTGAAATGAGGACTGTTGTCATTCTTACCTCCCTTTCCCAATGTTCAATGTTGTCCTCGCAACCATGCCACAGGATGGGGAAGATACACCGTTCGGGGATGTGCAACCGGACATGCTCACTGAGGTGGAATCTGAGCCCTAAGAAGAGCCCAAGCCAGTTGCCAGGGAGTGGCACCCAGAAGACAGCTTGGGCACAGAAGGCAATTGACATCAAGGGTCTACCATGAAGCAAGGGAGTGACCCTGGAGTAGACCCAACTCAGGAATGGGAAGTGGAGGAGCACTTGGTGAGTACATACATGTGGTAGACAGTCTTGTTGCGGTGGGGGGGGGGGGGCCTGGTTGGCAGGGTACAGGATGCCCCAGTGGATTCTAGGGTGGGAGGTGAGTTTCTCTTCAAGGATAATGAAAAGAGTGGGGCACATGTGACAGGACAGAGCCTTGGGCTTAGAAAATCTAAAAAAGCTATCAGGATCGAAGAGCATGGGCTGGGTCATCAGGAATGGGAAATCATGTTCAACTAAGACAGTCTGCCAGCCAACCTTGCTTTTCTCCATCCATGCACTCATTTATTTATTCAAAAATATTAGCTGAGGACCTACTATGGACATGTCTGGCACAGTGCTAAGTGCTGTAGCTACAGGGTGGACTCCATAGACATGGATCCTGCACTCATTATTTGTGGGTAGAGAGGATGACATCAAACCTTTATCACTAATTTAGATGCAACCTGAACAGGTGCATGAGGAAGAAGCGCCTATAAAAGGGGCACCAGAGGAGGGTGGAATAGGGAGGCTGGGGGTCCAGAAATGCTTCTTTGAAGAAGTGATGTTTCAGCAGAACTGAAGAGTAAGTATAATTCAGCCAGGTGAGGACATAAAGGAAGAAAGTTCTAGGCAGAGGGAACAGCACCTGATAAGGTCATGAGTCTGAAAGGGACTTGGTGTGGCTAGCTGGAGTCACACTGGGAACAGCCACTAGGTGGTGAGTCATACAGTGTTGGAAAAAATTCTGTAAGTCCTTGGGGTGGAGGGGAATTGAACCTATAGGTGGGGGTCAGAGCCTCTGTAATAAGCCCCAGGAGAATGCACAGCCGTGAGGCTGGAATTCAGGCCAGTCTGATGCCATCTGTCACTACCTGAATTTGGAGATGGCTAGACCCTGACAGGGCCCGGTGGCGGTGAACTCTGCTGCCCACCTGCTGATGAGAAACGACCTACAGGTGTTTAACAACCCAGTGCGCTCGGCAACTTTGCTGTGCTTTATTATTTTCATTTATAGAACGGTATAAAACTAGACATTTATTGGCCACAGACCATTTTTGTGTTCCTGTAACTCAAAAATGGTTACGTTTTTTAAAATGAAGTATTACCAGCTTCAAGTCTGTAATAGAGACCACATCTTGTTGGCACCCACTGAATTATTAAGATTAGAAACTCCACGGTTGCATATTGTGCTGCGGAACTTTCTTCCCCAATATGCCTTACCTCATATACTCATCTTAACTTTTGACAGTCCATAACACAAATTGACATAAGATGGACATCTACACTCCATCAAGTGAATAATACATGACTTTAAAACAATGGCAGGCTACATTTTGACGTGATCCATTATAATGGACCTGAAGCACCCATTGCGGCCTTTCCACAAAGTTTCAATAAACATGTGGAGGCTGCAGCGGAGCAGGCATTAAACATGGCATTAAAGCGCAAGCCAGAGCTGGCTCCTCTAAACAGACAGCACCGGTGGGCAGAGAGCTGGACCTGCACACTGTGCAGCAGGGGAGAACTGGATTTGCAGACCTTAACTAGGAAGGAAGGTGGTCTGGCACCCGAGTGCGGGCATTTAACAGCTGATGGGTTCACCTCTCCATCCATCACACAACGTGTTCCACTTTCAGAAAATCGCTTGAAAAATAACAACACGTTTCAAGCGCAGATTCTACGCTCTTTCATTAAAACTTCAATGACCTCATATAGTAGGACAATTTGCCCTGTATTATAGGTGAGGTTATTGAAAATCCGAGAGGTTAGAGTTCTTTCTCAAGGTCACTCAGGTCAAGGTGAGGGGCAGAACCAGCACTCGCCAGGCCCCTTTAACTCTGAAGCCAGGGCTGGTTCCATGCACCTGGCTTGCATCCCATGGAAAAACCCACAGGTGGAAGAATCACCTGTTCATGTTCTTTTCAGGGGGTGGCTGGTCTCTACATATACAATTTAGATTGATTTCTCTAATATCCAGCTGCATTTGCCAATGATCACATCAATATTTGTAAGACTTTCACATCCCTTTAAACCCCACAAGGGATTTGACAATATTGTCATCCAGTTCTCATAGCATACCCTGTCTTTAACCTGTATTTTATTGCTGTTGTTGACACCGTATTGGTGTTGATATTATGTTGGTGGTGACACACTATTAAGGAAACTGCTAAGGGTCACCCGGGCTGTTACTACTCTATTAGCATAAAAATTCAATTTTTTTCCATTATTGGTTTTTCCATTCTTTTTTTTCCCTAAACTTCAAAGAGCAAGGGGTACCTTCTCTCTTGAAGGACCTCACAGTCATACGGGGTGGCCGATTACTTTATAATTTAAAATAATAAAGCCTTAAAGCTGGAAGAACCCTAAGAGGATGAAAAATAATTACTGTGAGTTAATACACAAGGCAGTACATGCAATAATTTAAATTTAAAATGTGTTAGTGAAGTGCTGGTTTTCCATTTACCATGGCACTGCGGTGATAGGGTATGTCTTACCTAAATACATTTACTGAAGTAAAAGAGAGCATGCTGCTTTAAAAAACACATGAACTAAATATTAGAACAGGTGTTAGAAACAGCAGGTATTACAAAGGTGAAACTTAAAAAATTGAAGTTTGGGAGGCGATGGTTGAAACCTGACGAGAGGCACTTCCTGTGAACACCTCTCTTGGTGGGGCAGCTCATTGCTCTCCTTTCAAGAGATTTTTAAATAAAACTTGGATGAAGATTTTGAGCTGGGCAGAACTGAGGCCAGAGCCATGTGGTGGGTCCTGTGCCTGTCCCTGGCTGGTGTCCCTCAGCACTCTCCAGGCTCTGCCCGGCCAGCTGAAAAGCTAGCCATGTCCTGTTCTGGCTCTAAAATTGATGATGCCACATTCCTGCAAGTGTTCCATTAAGCCCTTCCAGGACAATTTTCCAGGCTGAGAAGCTGTAATCAAAATTGGCAATTGAGCGGCAAACATAAACACTTCCGCAAAATTATATGCAAACAAGAACCTGGCTCTAAGGCCATCCATAGAGTGGATCCATGCAATGACGTCTAGACACAGATGATTTTTGCCTAAACATATTATTCATAATATCCAAGGCCAAACACAGCCCAAACACCTCCCTCAGAGCAAACCCTACAGCCCACTTAAGTATATATCCATGTAACTATTACCCAGACTAAGAGAACATTCCCATTTTCCAGCAGGCTCTCCTATGTCCTCTCCTAACTGCCATCCCTGCAAGGTAGTCACTATTCTGATCTCTGTCACCATAAATCCTTTTTGTTTTTTCTTGAACTTCATAAATGATGGAATCATACAAAATGGACTATTTTGTACATTTGGCTTCTTTTACTCCACTTAGAGCCTGTGAGTGTCACCCATATTCATTCTTTTTCATCACTGTTTACCTCTAGTCATTGACTTATCCTGTCATTAACAGTCATGCGTATTGTTTCAAGACTGGGGCTACTATTTTGAAAAACACTGCAAGACTCCTAGTTGTTCTACATCCTTGTCAGCACTTGATATTGTCAGTCTTTTAAGTTTTAGCCGTGGTGAACATTTATATCATGAAGTTTTTTACTCAGGCCTAACCCTTTTCCTGAATACAAGACCTTTACTTGCTGTCTTTACCTGAAATTTTTTCATTTATTTTTCAAACTCAACATAGCAAGCAGAAGATTTCACATCTCCTTTCTGATCATCTGCTTCTCTTCCTTTGTCCCCTAGCTCTAAGGAACCCATTCAAAGCTAATTTCCTCATGCGTGTTTTTCATTTACCCTTGTTGCCCCCACCATTCACACTGGGGGGATTGTACCTTTGCAATGCTGCTTGTATTGAGGCACCTTTCTTTCCTCTCCCAACACCATTGCCCTAGAGCATCCTTCATTATTTCTTGCCTAGAATATTTTAGGCTCTATAAAAAAGATTTCTTTGAACAGCTATTTTTGGACATTTTAGAAATAGGTTTAACTCATTTCCTAGGCAACTTCTCTGGCTTCTGATCAAAGGGTCTATAAACTTATAACTGGATTAGTCTAATATTCAAGGTATTACAGTTAAAGTGGCTAATTTTCTTTCTCTGTTAGTTTGTTCAAATACCTTCGAAAGAGGAATGTAAAAGTGCGATATGAAATTCATTTTCATTGAAGTATTTGTTTTTTTCATTGAGGTATTAGTTCTTTCTTTGTCCCTAGACTATTACTGAGACCAATCAGCTGTCTTCTGGGGGCTCCAAAACAGAGGCTGTGTTGTGTTCACATGTTGCAATTTGCCTCATAAAGGCCCTTGGATATCACTCCAATACTAGGCCTGGAACAGGCCTGATCATATTCTCTGAAGTCACCTTGTTAGGCTGAGACAAGATAAGACTCCTGGTATTTCTCCTTCCATCTGCATGTAGGAACTGCCTCCTAACTTAACTAAAATTCCTCAAATTTCCAGTGTGTCCCAGTGCCTTTAAAACTCTATTCTTAGCAAACTATCACAAGAACAGAAAACCAAACACCGCATGTTCTCACTCATAGGTGGGAACTGAACAATGAGATCACTTGGACTCGGGAAGGGGAACATCACACACCGGGGCCTATCATGGGGAGGGGGGAAGGGGGAGGGATTGCATTGGGAGTTATACCTGATGTAAATGACGAGTTGATGAGTGCTGACGAGTTGATGGGTGCAGCACACCAACATAGCACAAGTGTACATATGTAACAAACCTGCACGTTATGCACCTGTACCCTAGAACTTAATGTATAATAATAAAAAAAAAAACTCTATTCTCCATCCTTCCAGATTCTAAGCTTCCAGGCTATGGCCAAAGAACAATGGTAAAGTTTAGTGGCTCTGAGAACCAGCTGCCTGGGTTCTGTGAATCCCAGTGCCTATGTTACAAACTGCAGAGTCTGGTGTATTAGTCTGTTCTCATGCTACTAATAAAGACATACCAGAGACTGGGTAATTTATAAAGGAAAGAAGTTTAATTGACAGTTCAGCATGACTGCAGAGGCCTCAGGAAACTTACAATCATGGTGAAAGGGGAAACAAACACATCCTTCTGCACATGGCAGCTGCAAGGAGAAGTGGTGAGCAAAAGAGGGAAAAACCCTTTATAAAACCATGACATCTCACAATATCTCACTCATTATCATGAGAGTAGCATGAGGGTAACCACTCACATGATAAAATTACCTCCCACCAGGTCCCTCCCATGACATGCGGAGATTGTGAGAACTATGATTCAAGGTGAGATTTGGCTGGGGACACAGAGCCAGACCATATCACTAGGGTTAGTCACTTCATCACCCCAGGGCTCAGTTTTCTTATCTGTAAAGTGAGAATAATAATAATATCGAGAGTTGCTGTGAAAATTAAATGGGACAATCTACATAAAGCCCAATGCTTTGCATGTAGTGAGAGTGCCACATGTAGTCTACTATCATTAATGCTAAAAAAAAATGCTAAAAAGGAGCCTCCAAACTGCCCATCTCACTTTGCTCCTAATCATATTCTTATAGACTGTCAGCAATTCTTTCTCTTCTTTAGCATTTTCACCCTTAGATCCATTTTTAAGCTTCTCAACCAGTTCGCATTGTTTCCCAGATTGTCACTGCAACAAACAAAGGAACTTTCTGGTGATTACACATGTGTTCCCTCACAATTCTCACCCTCCCTTCAGGTAGGTGGGGCCACATGACTACCATTTGTTCTACTCAAAGGGAAGGTTGAAGCATTTAAGAGCTGCTTTTGATACTGTAGCTCTTTGTTTTGCCACAGGTGCAAAAGAGGCCAGCACTCCACATGCTGCAAGCTGGCAGAGCCTCTGTCAGCCTGGATTCCTTAATGACTATGTGGAGCAGAGTTCCCCAACAGACCCATGTTGGACTCACAGCTTGAGCAAGAAAGAAACTTTGTTGTATTATGCCTACTAAAATTTGGGGGTTAACTTGTTATGGCAGCATAACCTAATCTAGCCCTGATTAATATTTCAAGTTTGCTTTTAGATTGATAATCTGTTTATGAGCCTCTTTTAGACAGCCTACATCCTTAAACTGTCTTGTAAGGACTTCCAAGCTGAATATGACCTGCCCTCTCTGGAACCTCTTACAGTCACCCTGTTAAGCTTCCTTTTATTCTAGAACTGTAGTTTCTTTGGGATCAGCAAGAGATTCCAGGAATTCACTTCATTTTCCCCCTTGCCAGAATTACTAGACCCACATCTGGGAAAACATGACAGTCAATGTATCCAGACTTTTTTCAGTTTTTAACTATACCAGCAATTTCTTACACTGACTGATTTCTCTGGTGAAAATATTTTTGCTCTCACTCCCACCACTTTATTTCCTTTCCTGGCTAACAATTTCCAGGTCTCAAAATAAATACTATTTCCTCCAGGGAGCATTCCTTGCTTTCCTCAACTAGGTGGGAATCCATCTGTTGTACACAACAATACCACTCTAAAAACACTCAGAGCATTTGTAATACCTTTTTAATAGCTTCACTACTAAATTATAAATTCCGTGATGACAGGGAGGCAGCTGGCTTATTTATCACTATACATTCATTTTAAATACTGTGTCTGGAAGAGAGTAGGTGCTTACAAATTATCTTCTGATCATTGCCTTTACAAATAAGAAGGAGAACAATTCAGACAGACATTCTCCTCAACATGATAAGAGAGCTCTCACGTTAAAATCCCAGGTCTAGGAGGAGAACACGCCTCTCCTTTGAAGCAGTCTATAAGTCATACTACAGAGAATTGCTTCCCACAAATTGCTTTCTGTAAAGCTTAGTTCCATTTCAGAACTCTGAAATAAAATCAGGATCCTTGGCTTCTTGATTCTGCTTATACTTAGCTTACTGTAATGTTGGCACTATTTTTATAGGCTAGAAACTAGTGGAGTGTTCATAAAGAGAGATGACATGAAAGCCTGGCTCAAGATCTCAAAATTACAGGGTGCTCCCACTCTGATGAGAAGAGAACCTCAGAATGGAGCCACACTCCCCAAATGGTCCCGGTGCTGAATTGCTTTTGCTTCTCATTCTTTGGCACTACGAAGAAAACTTTGAGGGTAAAATGCTTAGAGGAAACTTTCTACCAACCCCCTGAGCTAACAAATGCCATGAGCTATCTGAGGACATCCCTTTATGTTATATACTTTTATGACGAAGATAAGAACCCACCACATGCTCTTATACGGAAACTTGGAAAAGCGAATTTTTGAATAAATCACGAGGAACAATTTTTGAATTTTCTTGGTTGGAGCGGAAATGGAAATAATTCAGCTAATATAAAGAATGAGGATAACAAGATAATATTATACCCAAATATCAGCTTATCATTTCTTTTCTTTCTCTGGCTAGTCTAATTCCTTTACAAAGATTAAATCTATAATACGTATGCAATCTTTTAATGTGACAGGACACACTAATACAATATCAAAAAACAACTTATTAATTTTATTTCTAAACAAAATGAGTGCTTTGCTTGGTGTGTGTTTTAAAAAATTTCTTCATGAATTCAACCAAATATTGAGCCTTTTAGAAAAATAATGTATTTTTGTCCTGCTTATAAAAAACTTGATTCTCATATTTTGGTAACATCTCTGTTGTGACATCTAGAAATTCTAAGCATTTGAGAAATTTTACATTGCTTTTTAACATTGGAAACTTTGACAGCTGGGGCAATTTTCTAGTCAATCACCCCAGCGAATCTAAACCCGTATCTTTTTCTAGCTTGTATCAAGGGAAATTACAGCACGATATAAAGTTTCACTCCTGATTACAGAAGCTCCTTCAATTGTGTCATGGAAGAGACTGAACACATGCAAATATCTGAAATGAAAAGCAGTCTTGACTGTTTATTATTGCTTGTTAACTCTTCCTGAGTACATAAAATGACAGTAACTTCAAAGTTACTGCAGAGAGAAGTGCAATGCTTAAAAGAGAAATGTTGTGCAAATGAATTTTGTAGTGGTGGTTTCAAAGCTTCCAGAATTCTAATCAAAGAGGCTCAAGGTTGGTTAGGAGAGACCTTAAAAGGAACCCAATCCCACCACCCAGCTGAGGCACGAGTCCTCATGTACAGAGTTCTTACATCTGCAGAGGAGAAGAGAGAGCTCAGAAATGTGAAATGACTTCCCCAAAACCCGAACCCAGAAGACCTACGACACAGCAAAAGGTGAGGAAACCAGATTCTAGATTCCTACCCCACAAGCTGCCTCTGTAAACCTCCAAAAGCTGACTTTGCACACTTGGGTAAGACATCATTTTTCAGTCTCCATTTTGGCATCAATAAACAGGGCATTTCAGTGTATAGGAGCTGCAGAAACTACACGTCATAAACCGGAGGGACTCCAAACAACAGAAATTTACTCTAATAGTCCTGGAGACCGAAAGTGCAAAAGAAGACATTTACAAGAGTCCTTCCTTCCGGAAGTTCTTGGGGAACATCTGTTCTCTGCCTCTCTCTTAGCTTATAGTGGTTTGCTGGTAACCCATGGTATTTCTTGGTTTGTAGACTCATCACCCCAATCTTTGCCTCCAACTTTACTTGGCCTTCTCCCCTGGGTCTTCTATGTGTCTCTGTCTCTCTCCTCCTTTCTTTTTTATTTTGAGATGGAGTCTCACTCTGTTGACCAGGCTGGAGTGCAGTGGTACGATCTCGGCTCATTGCAACCTCCGCCTCCCAGGTTCAAGTGATTCCTGTGCCTCAGCCTCCTGAGTAGCTTAGACTGAAGGTGAGCACCACTATGCCTGGCTAAATTTTTGCATTTTTAGTAGAGATGGAGTTTCACTAAACTCCATCTGGCCAGGCTGGTCTCAAACTTCTGACCTCAGGTGATCCACCCGCCTTGGCCTCCCAAAATGCTGGGATTACAGGCATGAGCCACCAAACCCGGTCCTCCTCTTCTTATAAGGATACTCCAAGGCATACTGGACGTAGGGCCTACCCTAATCCAGCATAACCTCATCTTAACTAATTACATCCAAAAAGACACATTCTGAGGTTCTGGGAAGACACGAATTTGGGGAGGACCCCAGTCAACCTAGTACAGAAAGTGATAATGGGATTTATTGCATAGAGTAATTCTGAGGATTAAGTGCACGTAAATAAATATAGAGAACAAAGAGCAGGGCCTGTCTCATTGTGAAAGTACAATACATACTGGCTTTAATTAGTAACGGACTCTAAGTCCAGGTTGTATTCCTGTGAGGCACACAAGATAGCTTCATTCTACTCTCAATTCTTTCAGCTCCTAATGATGAACTTTTAACATCCAAGACAGTCTCTATTGGTCAGATGAGGCACATTTTGCTCTCAAAAATATCCTCTTACCTTTTCTATCCTTCATTCTCTGTAATTTTTGTCTACGTTTTTATCAGCTACTTAGGGACTACAGAGAGGCTGGCAATAAAGGTGATCTGCGGCCTATTATGGTGGCATTTGTCTTTGAACCCAAATGATATGATTTGGCTGTGTCCCCACCCAAATCTCATCTTGTAGTTCCCAGAATCCCCACGTGTTGTGGGAGGGGCCTGTGAGAGCTAATTGGATCATGGTGGCAGTGACTCTCATGCTGTTCTCGTCATAGTGAATGAGCTCTCAAGAGAAATGATGGTTTTATAAGGGGCTTTCCCTGCCCATTGCTCAGCACTTCTCCATGCTGCCACCATGTGAAGAAGGACACGTTTGCTTCCCCTTCTGCCATGATTGTAAGTTTCCTGAGGCTTTCCTAACCACAATGAACTGTGTGTGGGTCAATTAAATCTCTTTCCTTTATAAATTATTCATTGTTGGGTATGTCTTTATTAGCAGCATGAGAACAAACTAATACACAAACACAGAAGTCTGCACTTTTTGGAGAAGTTTTCCAGGCCCACAATCACCATTGATCTAAGGGATCTAAGGAGGTTCTAATATTTTGGAGAAAATGCCATTTCAGGTCCCATGATGCCTGCCTCTCTGTTCATCACTGTGTGTTCAGCATCATATTCAGATGGGAACACTGATCTTTGCTTGATGCTTTGAAGCTTGGAAAAAAAGCAAATCCAGCCTCAACTTAATTTTGTTTCAAAATCTATTTTCTCATGGGACTAGCAGGCATTATAGGCTCAAAGACAAATCTTGAATTGTTTTTACAAGCATAATTATGGGGTTTAAAATGAGATTCAACCCAAAGACACTTATGCCTCTTTTTTTCTTCTTTTATTTATTCCCAATCTGCAAAATACTTTCTGGATTTAGCTGATTGCCCAGGACCAGGGTTAAAAAACTTGCTGGGCTTGATCAGAGGTTCTCAAATTTTAATGTGGCGTGGCATCATCTAGAGGGTTTGTTGAAAACACAGGTTATGGGGCACCACTTCCCAAGGTTCAAAATCAAGAGGTTATTGGGGGAGGCCTGAGAATGTGTTTTACTAACAGGATCCCAGGGGATGTAGCTACTTCTGGCCCACACTGGTCTAGATCAGTGTCCCTGTGAAAGTTCATGTAGAACATATTCCTTCCCCATGTACTTTCTTTATTATTATTATTTCGAGATGGAGCCTCACTCTGTTGCCCAGGCTGGAGTGCAGTGGCACGATCTCAGTTCACTGCAACCTCTACCTCCCAGGTTCAAACAATTCTTCTGAGTCAGCCTCCCCAGCAGCTGGGACTACAGGTGCCCGCCACCACACCCCGCTAATTTTTGTATTTTTAGTAGAGATATGGTCACCATATTGGCCAGGCTGGTCTTGAACTCTTGACCTCGTGATCCACCTGCCTCGGCCTCCCAAAGTGCTGGGATTATAGGCATGAGCCACTGCGCCCAGCCCTTCCTTTATTTGTACTTATTTTTATTTATTTATTTATTTATTTTGAGACAGCATTTCATTCTGTCACCCAGGCTAGAGTGCAGTGGTGCGATCTCCACTCAGTGCAAGTTCCGCCTCGTGGGTTCACGCAATTCTCCTGCCTCAGCCTCCTGAGTAGCTGGGACTACAGGCTGCCACCACGCCTGGCTAATTTTTGTATTTTTAGTACAGACGGGGTTTCACTGTGTTAGCCAGGATAGTCTCGACCTCCTGATCTTGTAATCCGCCCGCCTCGGCCTCCCAAAGTGCTGGGATTACAGGTGTGAGCCACTGCACCCGGCTCCTTCCTTTATTTTTTTAAAAAACGAGTTTCCAATGCTATTAGCTAACAGTTACTGAGGACTAACCGTGTGCTGGAACTACTCACCAGGCAAGAGCCCCGTGCAGTGGTTGCTTTTATGAGCCCCTTTTGAGGGTATAAGAGGTTAACCTGCCCAGGCCTCAAAGCTAGGAAAGGATAGATCCCAAAGCCTGAGTCCTTATCTGCCATGGGTGTTGGGCTTATTTCTCATTAAACATTCAGATTCCCATTGTAAGCATTCTAAGTATCCTACCTTTGCCCCTTCCATTTTTACTTTGCGATTTCATTTTCAATAGGACTTCTAGGATAATTGTACTTTTTTCTTCTTCTTACTATCTTACATTAACCTGTGTGATGCTCATATCAGAATTTTTACTGCTTTTTAGTGAGACAAGCATAATAAATGTGTTCGTATGGTAAAATTTACTCAATTTTGTTCACTCTGAGATTATAACTCACTTGCTTCTATGGGAATGTGTGACTGTATGTGTAGGTGTATGTGCGAGTGTGTGACCGTATATGTGAGTGAAAGTATGAAACATTTTTTTTTTTCAGATGGAATCTCACTCTGTCCCCCAGGCTGGAGTGGCGTGGCGTGATCTCAGCTCACTGCAACCTTGGCCTCCCGGGTTCAAGTGATTTTCCTGCCTCAGCCTCCCAAGTAGCTGGGATTACAGGCACCCGCGACTGCACCTGGCTAAATTTTGTATTTTTAGTAGAGATGGGGTTTTGTCACATTGGCCAGGCTGGTCTCAAACACCTGATTTCAGGTGATCTGCCCTTGTAGGCCTCCCAAAGTGTTGGGATTGCAGGCATGAACCACTGCACCTGGCCACGAACCATTCTTTTTTTGTGTGAGTGTGTGTGCATGTGTGTGTGCATGTGTGCATGCATGTGCGTGTCTGTGTGCGTGCATGCACGTGTGTGTGCGCGCGTGCATGCATGTGTGCATGGGTGTGCGGGTGTGTACGCGCGTGTGTGTGCGTATCTGTGTGTGTGTGCATGTATGCATGAGTGCATGCGTGTGTGCGTGTGTATGCGTGTGTGCGTGGGTGTGCGTGTCTGTGTGGGTGTGTCTGTGTGTGTGTGCGTGTGCGTGTGCATATGTGTGTGTGTGTGGGAAGACGGTAATACCAATGTGTGCAGGGTGCATGCGTGTGTGTGCGTGTGCATGTAGGCATGTGTGTCCGTGTGTGTGGGAAGACGGTAATACCAATGCGTGCAGTTCTTCTTTAGATGTTGTTACACGACAGAACAGGCATGGTAGTCTTCTCTCAGTCTAAAGTTTTCAAGGGTAAATTTTGTATGAAATTCCAAACCCTGAAATGCACGGACCAACATTATTGATTTTCTGAAAGACCTTTAGTACATGTAAAGATACCTTTAGTACATGTAACTGTTCTCCCTTAGTTCTCTGCATTTATTTTTCTTTAAGACGTACTTTTGCAAACTAATCATCTGCACAGGTGGGTGGTGAAAGAAACCCAAACCCTGTTTGGCTTCATCTAGAAGTAGGTGGACAAAGACCTTGTGGTACATTGGAGATGAAACATTGGTGTTGAGAACATCAGCTTTGAGTCTTGATCCCTGGGTCTCCTGTCCAGGGGTGGATTCCAGGTAGGATTTCACAACTACTACAGCCCTTCTCGCCTAACATATCCTTATTCCAAGGGTTACTGTTAGCTGTCAAGATCTCTCTCTTTTCCTGATAGCATTTTGAGAAATGAAAACTTTGCAAAAGAAAATTATTCTTTCATTGGTGGGTTGTGTATTTTTAATATTCCATTAGACGTAGCCCACTTATCTCTATCATTTTGTGGGCTGCAGAAGGATTTTCACAGGCAAGTTAAGTCCAATTGTGGAATGGTGGTGTTTATCAGTTTTCTTGAAATGTCATCTAAATTCATATTTTACATTCTAAGATCTGTACTGTGTTCTCTCTCCATCTCAGAGAGCAGAAAAAATTACACACATCCAACTATCACTTCTAATATGAATAAAAAATGTTCTTCACTTTATCTATTCAAAAATAATATCCCTGAAGAATTTAAATATCTCACTGTTTTGCTTTTATTTCTTACAAAATGGCCCCAGGAGAAAAAGCCGTCAGACTCATTTCAGCCATCCATTCACAGGGCTACTGGGCTGAGCCAAGGAATCACATCCCACTTGTAAAACACAAGCAAAAACACTTCTGAAAAAGTCCATTAAAGCAGGGCTAATGATCGACACAGAGGAGATATGCTGGCTATACCATGCTCCCAATCCTCTGTCCGGGGTCTTGCCACTTGGCCAGCTGGCAGCTGTGTGCCCTTCAGCCAGTCATCTACCCTCTCTGAGCTTAATTTACTCCTTGTGTGTGCCAAACTCAGAGAGAGTAATAATAAATGAGAATCCACAAAAAATACTTAGCCCAAAGCTTGACTCATAATAAGCCTTTAATAAAACTTAGTTTTTATTATCAGTATTATTTACCACCACCAAAAAGGACTTTTTGATAAATCAAATTTGTCTTATTCCCTCTGGTTTCCCACTCTTTGCCTTTATGTGTTTTCTTCTCTCTGCTAGAAATAGTCTTCCTTTCTCTCTTTCCAGAAATCTTCTTCCCACTCTTTAAATCAGAGGTCAGCAAACCACAGCTCATGGGACAAATCTGGCCCACCATCTGCTTTTGTAAATAAAGTTTTATTGGAACACAGCCATGCTCATTCATTTATGTGGTATCTATGGTTGCTTTTGTGCTACAAAAGTAAAGTTGCATAGTTGCAGCAGCCACCATATGGCCCACAAAGCCCAAAATACTTATTATCTGGCCCTTCACAGACAAAGTTTGCAGATCAGTGCTCAAAAATCTTTTGCTCAAGTTATCCCATACCTGGGCATCTTCCTGATCCCCTTGAGACAAAGTTACTTCCCTGGCCATGGCATGTCCCACATATCATCCTGCTGTAAACAATCATTTCCATGACTGCCTCCCTGCTACACTTTGTGAATACCATCAAGGTGGGCATCAGCTCTTACGTATTTGAAACTCCGAGATAAGAAAGGGTGACCCTAAGTATGGGAAGCCCCTGGGGGCTGGGGAAGAAGGGGATTGAGTGGAGGGATTATGGAATCTTGGCTTCAAATAGGGGCATGGGAAGGGAGGGCAGAGGGTTTTTGTGATGTGTGCATGCTGCATAGACCCCACAGGTACTCGTGCACACACAGCTATGATGGCATATACACACTTATGCATAAACTCTCAACTCCAGATACCCATTAGCAGCGTGACAAAGTACAAACAGATCAGCTGGGTTATTACACCTCAGCCCTACATGGTACCTTGTGCCTGTTACAAGATATCTAAAATATAGAAGAGAGAATAATGGATCCAGCTAGCTCTCTGCCTATGTGAGTGCAAATAACTTATTCAGGATACAATCTTAAGAAGCACAAGTCAGGGAGAAAGAGAAGTGAGAATATGTAAAAGAGTCAATACACAGGTGGCAATGGGCAGGTTATCACCGGGGGCAACTGGTGTTCAAAATCACTGGGGTCATCTGGGAGACTGGGGAGAACACATCTCAAAGTTGTCTTATTCAAAGGGTGAAGAAGGGATGGTAATTCACCAACTCTTTCCACTCAAAGGCTGACGGCTGTTCCCTGGGCAGTAAGAATGAGCACATTCCTATGGTCAGAGGAAAGTCCAGGCAGGCAGCTGCAGGGATTAAGAGGCCGACAGCCTGTATGGAAGTGGTGGGTTCCTGGGGATCTCGGTGAATCATCAACAGTCACTGCTCTATGATCTAACCCAAGCATTGTAGGGTGGGTGCACAGACCACACTGCAGAAGCAGGTATGCGGCAATGCACAACTTATCTCTAATTTTTTACCCCATCTTCTCACTGCTCTCCTCCAGAACCCCAATAAGTCAGTTACTGAACCGGGGACAGGGGAAGGAAACTGCCAACTTGATTTGAAAGACTCCATTTACTAAATGTATTTCTTTCTTTTTCCTTCCTTCCCTTTCTTCCTTTCCTTCCCTTCCTCCCCTCCCTCCCTCCCTCCCTCCGCTTCTTCCCTCCCTCCGTTTCTTCCCTTCCGTCCCCTTCCCCTTCCTCCCTCCCTCCCTTCCTTTCTTTCTTCCTTCCTTCCTTCCTTCCTGCCTTCCTTCCTCTCTTTCTCTCTTTCGATGGAATGTTGCTCTTGTTGCCCAGGCTGGAGTGCAGTGGCATGATCTCACCACAACCTCTGCCTTCTGGTTTCAAGCGATTCTCCTGCTTCAGCCTCCTGAGTAGCTGGGTTTACAGGCACCTGCCACCACAGGTGGCTATTTTTGGTATTTTAGTACAGATGGGGTTTTACCATGTTGGCCGGGCTGGTCTCAAACTCCTGAGCTGATGATCTGCCTGCCTCAGCCTCCCAAAGTGCTGGGATTTGAGGCACCCATGAGGCACTGCACCTGATCTCATAAATTATTTACTAAGCAAAACACTTTTAAATTAAGTGATAAAACGATTTTTATTTAAAACCAAGTATATCTGAGCATGTACCAATAGATGAGGTCAGGCAATTCAGGGTGCTATGCCTGCAGGCAGGCTGGCATTAGATATTAACAGTCTAGCTCAGTTAAGCATTCCAATTGCCTTTGGAAATGTTTCTTGGGCTCTCTAATTTGTTTCCAAAGTAGCAACCAATTATCATTATTCTATTGTTAAGAATGGGATAAAGACTATGTACCATTAATACTGCTTCTAAACCCCTTTAAAGAACTTAGTCTTTCTAACCAAATATGCTTTGAAAATGTCACTGGCTTTAAATGTATTTGGTTTAAATTTCCTCAGGTTCTAACACACGCTCTTCATTCATTCAACCATCTTCTGAGCCCCTGTTGGTAACAATACCTCTTTGAAGAATGCATACATTGCAAACTTTCTCAAGAAGCCTAGAACTGACAGAGGAGAGAGACTATAATAAAAGTACTGCTTTTCCTTGTGATAGCTGCATTTAATAGAATGCTAAACAATCTGTGTGAGAAAATGAAGAAGGAGGGATTTAGTCATGCAAAGAAAATGAGAAAAAGTCCACAGAGGAGGGGCTACTCACACCAGGTTTGGAGGGTAACAGAGAAATAGGCAGCAATTTTAGCTGATGAAACAGACTATGTGTATTCGTTATCTAATGCTAGATAAAATTACTCTAAACTTCGTACTTTAAAGCAACTATAAACATTTATGATTGCACACAGTGTTTGTGGGTTGGAGATATGGAAGCTGCTCAGCTGTGTGGTTCAGTTAGGATGTTAGCGAGGCTACAGTTATTTAAAAGCTTGACAGGGGCTAGAAGGTCTACTTCCAAGGTGGCTCACACACACTGCTAAAGAATTGATGCTGGCTGTTAGTAGGAAGACTCAGTTCCTTGCCATGTGGATTTCTCCATGAAGCTACTTGAGCTTCCCTACAACATGGCATTTGGTTTGCCTGTAGTAAGAAAGAACAAGAATAAACAAGGCTCAGAATTCATACAAAGTCATTTCTGCCATGTCCTATTTGGCTACACAAGTCATTCCTATTCGATGTGGGAGGGGACCACTCAGGAGCACGGATACCACGAGGTGGGAATCAGTGGGAGCCCTCTTGGGGGCTGGCTGCCATAATATGCAAAAGTCAGAAGTGCATTATCTTTGAGGGAAGAGAAAATGCTGATGCCATTGGAACGAGGGTGAGTTAGGAACGTAGCGGTAGGATATAAAGCCAGAAAGCATGGCTCAGACTGTAGTTTGGATCAAGGAGGTGACATAAAGGCAGGCACTGCATCTGCCAGTCTCTCCTCCCTTTCATCTGCTGGGATTTGAGTGCAGGAGTCAGAAGCATTCATAGCAGAACTGGATTCCCGCCGATAGGTCCATTTCCCAGGAACTGCCCCATTCCCCACCCCCCGGAGAGATCAGTGGCTCCAAATCTTTAAGAGGATACAGAGGAGCTTATCCTCTTACACTCTTCACTCTGACCAGCCTTTTGCCTCAGGCCCTGATGAAGACAGCATCTTCTTTCCTCCCCTTTGCCTTTTTATTCCTGCATGGCCTGATGGTCTGCCTTGGTTTGGAACAACTTCAAATCCTGTTTGTCATGAGTGGAACAGCAAAGCATTCTGACAACCTCTTTGGTCTCACACTGACCTGGGTGTGAATTCCACTTCTACCCATTCCCTGAATGTGTGAACTTGGACAGTAAATGCTCCCTCTGACTCTCAACTTCTCCCACGTTATGGAATGTTGAAGGAAAGAGTATGCTGATGTGTTTGCAATGCTGGCAATGGGGGCTACTTTTAATAATCACATCATATCTGTAGCTCACGATCTGCTTCCTGGATCTCTCTAAACTGGGTTAAGGCACTTTGGGAGGCCAAGGCGGGTGGATCACCTGAGGTCAGGAGTTCGAGACCAGCCTGACCAACATGGAGAAACCCCATCTCTACTAAAAATACAAAATTAGCTGGGCGTGGTGGCCCATGCCTGTAATCTCAGCTACTCGGGAGGCTGAGGCAGGAGAATCGCTTGAACCCGGAAGGCGGAGGTTGCGGTAAGTCGAGATCACGCCATTACACTCCAGCCTGGGCAACAAGAGCAAAAACTCCATCTAAAAAAACAAAACAAAACAATAAACAAACAAACAAACAAACTGATCACAAAGCTCATCAGCTTTACAAGAACTGTGCTCCTTTGGCAGAGTTTACCAAATGTGTTCCCTTTGGTGCTCACATGTAGGCCAGTTCCCATGAATTCAATATCAGGCTGGCTGGGAGGGTCCTGGGGGAGGAATCTGTATGGGTTTCCACTGGCCTTTCAAGGTCAAGAGCAAAGCACTTCTGAGTCCTAGGGTTGTCCATCATATGCGAAGGTGAGGATAGATTGAATTATCCTTCACTGTAGGCTAACACCTGCTAGGCAATATGACAGCTAGAACTGGGAAACAATTCTTGTTTCTTCTGGGTACAATGGGAGGGGAAGCCTGGGATCTGGAGGCTAGATTTTAACTTAACGTAGAAATAAGAGCACCAAATTCAAGTCCAAATCCAGAATTTGAGGCTGGGTAGGATCACATTTCCTCTGCACATCCTTTGTATGAGAGTGAGAGGCAAAAACAGAGGTGGTGCCACAGCAGGGTGGCTGTGATGGGGCATCAACGCTCTGGGACCCTTCCCATCCTTTCCTTTCACTCCCCTTAATCATCTTTACAGAGAAAGGAGATGTAAAGCAGAAAATTTTGATGCTTTATTTGAGGCAGACTTTAAAAAATAATTACACTGATATGTCACCATGAGACTTATTAGGTAGGACACTAATGGCTTGCTTGTATGAATATATTTTCTGCTTTAAGAAACACAACTATAAACAAATGTTATTTTTTTAAAAAATGCCTTGAAGCCACTACTCTTGCCACCAAGCAGAGACCAGGTAATCTCATTATCTGCCCTAACACCAGTTGCTGTCAGGGCCTCAGCTGCTCTGTCTGGGTGTCTTGTGTCAAGGATGAGGCTGTTATCTCCCGCCACCTGCCATGACCCCATACTAGCCCCACTGGCACCGAGAATGGGTACAGCACCGGGAGTGGGTCCCATCTTGCCAGAACCCCAAAACATGAAGTCCAGGTCATAAAGATCTGGCCTGCTTTCCACCCTCACAACAGAAGAAGTTGTCAGCAAAGCCTCAGGTGCCCCCCATTGCCCGTCCTAGTGTTAGGGACATTTGACAGGTTGAGTGTCTTCTGGTGGCATTAACCTCTGCTCTCTCTTTCATAGGAAAGTTGCTGTGCTCTGGGCTCAAGAAATTCCTCCGAAATGCTTCATGCACAGCAGATCTTTAGAAGAGAAGTAAGGGTGAGGTTGGAACCTCTGTCTTTCCAAACTCAGACTTCTTTGTGGCAGGGATGGAGGTTGTGAACACTTTTCTCTAGTGCCCTGTGCTTCACCAAGGGTGCAAGCACCTGAGGATTAAAATCCAGCTCTTCCACTCACCAAGCCTTGCCCTTGGCATGGGCTACATCCATTCAGAGGAATAGGCATCTTTTACTCTCTCTTCTAAAATTTTACTTTAAGTTCTGGGATACATGTGCAGAACGTGCAGGTTTGTTACATAGGTATACATGTGCCATGCTGCTTTGTTGCACCCATCAACCTGTATTCTAGGTTTTAAGCACCACGTGCATTGGGTATTTGTCCTAATGCTGTCCCTTCCCTTGCCCCCTACCCCGCCGACTAAAACACCAAAAGTAATTGCAACAAAAGCCAAAATTGACTATGGGGATCTAATTAAACTAAAGAGCTTCTGCACAGCAAAAGAAACTACCATCAGAGTGAACAGGCACCTACAGAATGGGAGAAAATTTTTGCAATCTACCCATCTGACAAAGGTCTCATATCCAGAATCTACATGGAACTTAAACAAATTTACAAGGAAAAAGAAAAAAACAACTCTATCAAAAAGTAGGAGAAGGATATGAACAGACACTACTCAAAAGAAGACACTTATGTGGCCAACGAACATTTGGAAAAAAGCTCATCGTCACTGGTCAGGCATCTTTTCCTATTGTACAAAAGCGGCTTGTGGGCTAGGGGCCTCCCTGCCCCTTCCCTTTACCTCCACCCCACCCCAGGAAAAGGAATGGAGGTAACTGATTGCTGAGTGGCATCTCCCTAGCTATGTCTCCCTTCCTCCTTTCCCTCTCCTGGTTCTCTTCCCCTTCCTGCCTCCTTCTCACTGACCCTCCTGCTGGGCAGAGGCATCCTGAGATGGGCTCCACCCAGGTAGAAGTGGCCTGTTGTTACCTCACCCCACCCAAATCTCTCTAATTTAGGTAAAAGTATTAGCAAATTTATTTGGGTACAAACGCAAGACTTTCCTAATCAGCTTCATAGGTAGTGAAACCTATGGTTTGGTCCCCAGTTGTCCAGTATTTCTTAGGAGTTCTAATTTGGGAGGGGAAGAAAGGGTACAATTCACCAATTCTTAGTTTCTCAACACTACTGCATTTACCTGAGTGATTCAAAGCCTCACTTTATACCCCTTGCTTAGCTGATGATGTGAACATTCTTACCGATGTGTATTGAGCGCCTACAAGGTACAGATCTAGGAGGCAAGGAGCCCCTCTCCCGGTGTAGCCTTTGTAAGGCTGGATTTATGTAACTGAAGCAGAACAAATGGGCTCCGCAGTGCCCTTGTGAGGGCCAATGGAAGGCCACTCCCTGAGAGGAACACTCTCATGTGCTTTTACCAACTCAGGCAGGCTGGTTGGGTGGGATGGCAGCCACCCAACCTTCCAGGGAGGCCCCGCGGTTGATGGAGATGCCTGAGAAAGATCTGGTCAAGTGGACTCTGCCTCTGTTAGAACACTCCTGTGACATCTCAAGTCTCACCATTATTTTATTATTGGTAACACCAGCTACTATTGGTCAAGAGCTTTTCATGGCCAATGCTAATGGCCATGAAGCTAATGCATTTCATGGCCAAAAGTTAATGTATGTCACATGTCATCTCTTTCAAGTCCCCCAAAAGCTAATGTATTTCACACATCAGCTCTTTGAAGGCCAAAAGCTACTGTATTTTACACGTTATCTCTTTCAAGCCCCCAAACCATATAATAAAGTTTACATCCATTTCCTATTGCTGCTGTAACAAATTGTCATGTCCTTAGTGACTTAACCACGTGACTTTATTCTCTTACACTTCAGGATAGGGGTCCAAAGTGAGTCTCAGTGGGCTAAAATCAAGGTGTGGGCAGAGCTGCAATCCTTCTGAATTTCTCTCCTTGCCTTTTTTTTTTTTCTTTTTTCTTTTAGCTGCCAGAAGCTCTGTCTATAGCCCTTGTATGGTGGGCCCTTGCTCCGTCTTCGAAGCCAGCAGTACAGCATCTCCAAATCTCCAACTCAGCCATTCCCACCTCCCCCTTACTAAGACTCTGCGATTATATCAGGCCCAACTGGATAATTCAGAATAATCTTCAGATCTCAATATATTTGACTTAATAACTTCTACAAAGTCCCGTTTGCCCTGCAGAGTAACATATTTACAAGTTCTGGGGATTAGGATGAGGACTTTTTTTTTTTTTTGACAATATTATTAAAAGCTTTATTCTAATTCTGAACACACAGGCAGAATAAACTGTGTCACTGGTGCTTTTTAGGTGTTCTTTTAGAAATCCATTTTTAATATTCGGGTACTATATAAAATCTTTAGCACTTAATGGAAAAGTTTCCATTTTTTTTTTAGATTAAAAAGCTTAGACATTTATTGTTTAAAATATTACATTCTTTTTTTTAGATTGCGTCTTGCTGTGTCACCCAGGCTGGAGTGCAGTGACGTGATCTTGGCTCACTGCAACCTCCGCCTCCCAGGTTCAAGTGATTCTCCTGTCTCAGCCTCCCGAGTAGCTGGGATTATAGATATGCACCGCCTTGTCTGGCTAATATTTGTACGTTTGTATAGAGAGGGTTTTGCCATGTTGGTCAGGCTGGTCATGAACTCCTGACCTCAGGTGATCTGCCCAACTTAGACTCCCAAAGTGCTGGCATGACAGGTGTGAGCCAATGTATAAGGCCATCAAATACTTCTTAATACTATGAGAGGATCAACTCTTTCCCTGCCTTATAAAATGTAATTTTCCCATGGTTTCACTTCTTTTGGCAATTTTTTTTTCCTTTTAAATCTTTATTTTTTATTTTTTATTATACTTTAAGTTCTAGGATACATGTGCACAATGTGCAGGTTTGTTACATATGTATACATGTACCATGTTGGTGTGCTGCACCCATTAACTCATCATTTACATTAGGTGTATCTCCTAATGCTATCCCTCCCCCCTCCTCCCACCCCACAACAGGCCCCGGTGTGTGGTGTTCCCCACCCTGTGTCCAAGTGTTCTCATTGTTCGATTCCCACCTATGGGCGAGAACATGAGGTGTTTGGTTTTCTGTTCTTGTGACAGTTTGCTGAGAATGATGGTTTCCAGCTTCATCCATGTCCCTACAAAGGATAAGAGCAGGAAGAGGACTTTTTTGAAGGGGAGGAGCCATTATTCTGTCTTCCACACAGGCCATGCTATGAGTTCCATTTTACAGCCAGAGAAACCAAGGCTCAGGTAGGTGAGGTGACTTGCCCAAGGCCACACGAGTAATAAGATGCAGAGCTCAGATTCACGGTTCTGTGAATTCCTAAGCCCAAGCTCTGAGCCACTGTACCACATGGGCTTTCTAACGGAAGAGCTGAATCAAGCTTCCCAAGTATGTGAAAAGTCTAGGAGCAATGAATACAGCAATCCCTGAAATGAGTCTGATAGAAGATAAAGTTGTCCTTTAGACATCTGTCAAGATTTTTCCATCAATATGGCCCATCCTTTTCTTTAGTTGCCCAAGGGAGTGGATAGAGCAGCGGCCATGGGGTCAAATCCAGTACCCTGGCTCTCCAGTGGGTGACTCAGGCAAGGCAGGTCGGCGCTTGGAAACTCCATAACCCTCCTAGTAGAATGGATGTGGCAATTTCAGCCTTACAGAGCTCCTGTGAGTGTTATGGACCTAATGTAATGCCTGGATGAAAAAATGCTGTAATTGTTCACATTGCAGCTGTCCAATGGTGAGCACAACATAAACTGTGTCACACATATTAGATATTCTAACATATAGAGGAAGTAAGAATGGAGAAGTCTCTTGACTCTTGCTTATTCCAGAATGCTAGAGCCCAAGGAGACAGAAAACTTGAATTTAGGACTCTGAGAGTCTTCCATGGAGAAAACATCAGCCCACACAACAATTTAGAAGACACAGGAGAGAAAATATCTAAAGGAATTTAATTTTGGTTCCCAGTTTTAAGGCCCATAAGCAGAAATGCCATTCATTGAATTTCAGCGGTCATTTCTATAGCTGTTCTTCACAAAGGTAGAAATAAATTTATTTCCCTTGGCTGTCTTAGAAACACATCACCACAAAATGTCTATTAAGTTGCCTGTTGGAATTTGTGAAAGCAAAGGTAAGCAGCTGGTCAGCATGTCTGTGATGATCACATTAGCCAAGAAAGCCATTGCTATGTCTCTGTCACTTAAACAAATGAGAATACTTATCAATTCAAGTGGGGATGTTTTGACAAGATTTACCTTAACACACCTTTGAAAACCTTTGGAATGCTTTCCCTGTAATCTTAACAATATTAACGGAGGCCATGATTGCCCCTCATCTGGGAAATCTTCTGTTCCCATCTCCAGCTCCCCTTGCCCCCTCTTCTCTCACCTATCAGGGCTCTAACATAACGAAAATAGCCATTCCAAGATGGTTCCCTTCAATATTTAGTCAATGTCTAGATGGCACTTTTTCTTTTACTCTTTTTACATTGAACTACTTTTTAAAAATTACTGTAACCAAATTTTGAGCTTAGATTTAATTACCAAGTGTCTGTCTGAGGTTGCCTATTTCTTAATTGTGGGGGAAATGAACTGTGCTGTCAACATGTGAAATCAGACCCATCACCCATGATGAGTTTCTGTCCCTCTAATCAAACTTCAAGGTGATGATTAATAAGTGTGATTTGATATTTTTAGAGTGGACCTCAGATACAGACACACGACAACACGCTGCAGTCAGTATATGAAACTGTCACTACCCTGAGCATTTTGGCCAATGATCTAACAGACCACTGTTGGCCAACTATGGCCCGTTGGTCAAATCCAGCCTGCTGTCTATGTTTTGATGATGCATGAGCTTTAAAATGCTTTTTATAATTTGTAATGGTTACATTTTAAATGGTTATATAAGTACCTACATAATGAGGACTAAACTCTGACCTTTTTTCTTCACTTGCCCAAATTCCTATCGAAGACATCTGGGGAGTCACGCTCTACAAACCATAAATTCTCATCAGAGGGCTTTCATTTAACCCTGTGTAATGTGGCTTACTTTCCAGCCTGACTCTGGCAATAACATCACATGACAGATAAGGAAGTCAAAATATTTTAACACCAAATATGTCTCTTTGCCCTATCTTAAAATAGTCCTGCAAAGCTGTCTCTTATGGGGGAAAAAACTACATTCTGTAGAAAATCCCTTTTCCCCTTCGCAGGCCTTTTTCCTGATCCAAGAGAGAATCAACTAAGAGTCTGACACCTTTTTTTAAGTCTGATGAGAAATATTTACCATCTCTTATCTCTGAAGCCTGCTACCTGGAGGCTTCATCTACATAATAAGAACCTCAGTCTCCACAATCCCTTATCTTAACCTAGGTAATTCCTTTCTATTGATTCCAGGCCTTTAAACTCTTTCAACCAATTGCCAAACAGAAAATATTTGAATCCACCTATAATCTGGAAACACAGCCCCCTCCAGTTGTCTTGCCTTTCCAGACTGAACCATCATACATCTTACAAGTATTGATGAATGCTTCATGTCCTCCTAAAACATATAAAGCTTGCTTGTGGCCTGACCACCATGGGCATATGTTCTCAGGGTCTCCTGAGGGCTATGTCAGCGGCCATGGTCACTCATATTTGGCTCAGAATAAAATAATAAGTCTCTTCAAATTTTATAGAGTTTGATTCTTTTTATTGACAATAATATCCTCAAGTTTGCCTGTTGGCCAAGAAAGTCTAAAAGATTTACTATTTGGCCCTTTAAAAAAAAAAGGTTCGCTAACCTCCAATCTAAAAGATGATCCTATAACTTGAAATCCCTTTCATTGCTGAATGTGACATCATAGTGCCATGTATTCAATAAGATTGACCATGGCTTTTAGAACTGCAAAGTGTTCAACTAAATAATGTGATCAACAAGCTTTTATCCTATGGAAAGGTACAGCAAATGAGATACCCCTTAAAACAAAAGTGAAAAAAATGTGGATCCCAGGCATTTTGAGATGTCATCATGTCTTGAAATGGTCTATCATTAGTCTGCCTTAATCTAAGTGTGGTAGCTTTTGATTGCCTCTCTGCAAACTGCTTTCCAGTGGAACCATATTGCAGCTGTTCTAACTACCCAGTTCCTGTGCTGGACGCTGAGTACATTAAAGGAAATACGAAACAGTTACTTCCCAAAGACTCTCAACCAACTTTTCTTTCCTTAAATGATGGTCATTCTCCATATGGCAGGAGCAACATTTTTCTTATTTTTCTCTGCTGGTTTGAAACCAGAACTGAACTAGATATTCTTTCCAAATTAGAGGTTACCTCTTTCACTGATAACAGGGATTTAGAGGATTTGGGGTTTAGAACAATGTTATTTAAGTTCAATAACTGGAAAATCTGTTGATGAAGCAAAACCTGCATTAACATACTAATCATAGTTTTTGGCTGATAAAGAAAAATAAACAGCTCTCGAAAACAACTTTTTCCAAAAATGAAAACATTCTTTAGCTTTTTAGGGTACTTCATATAAAATAAAATGAAGAAATTTAAAATGACAAAAAAGAGAAGTACGCTAAATTCATCATCACTCTGCATATTAAGTTATCTTTACCATATAAAATACAAAAAAGAAAAGAAATATCTTAGAGAATTAAACATTTGTTAAATCTAAAAAGATGAATCTTGCTTCACGATAAAATTAAGTGTCTCTTGATTCAACATGTGTCCAGTAACCACTGATTGTCTGATACTTTCAGAAGCCCAAGAACAGAAGAAAGAAAATACCTATGGACAGATGTTTATTAATCTATTTAACAAGCTCAGAATTTAGATTCAAGTGGTAACTCCTCATCTCTTCTCTCCATCAGGCTAGAAATCTCTGACAATCAACTTGTCAGTCTCAACCTGTCTCCAAAATGCCCGAACTTTGCCACTGATGATCTCTCCTTTAGCTTAACTAGTTTTCTGTCCAAGCCACAGCTCTGAAAATGCTGTGTTTAACAGAGCTATGTTTAATGTTTAAATAATGGTGGTTTCCCATTTACAGTAGGATATAGCTATAATCCTTTGAATGACATTAGAAGCCCTTTGCAACCTTGTTCCAATTCCCTGCCCTTTTCTGGTATCTCTCTATACCATAGCCTCAACTCCGGAGCCTTTAAGTAGCATGTGAATATGCCATGCCTTTGTCCATGCCATTCCTTTCCCCATGATGCCCTTCCTTCTGCTTCCGCACTCCAGGTTTCCACTCCTCCATGAAGGTTCGGTTTGAACAGCACATGTTTGCATGTGTGTGCTGTTGACCTATCTGCTTTCCCTCCAACGCAGGCAGCTCAGTCTTTGCATCCTGATATCCAGCAGCATGAGTTCGGCAGACATTTGTAGGTGCTCAATACTTATTTTATCACTGAATTTTGTGGGCTGGATTACCTTGGTGTTTCACGCAATTTTAAAAAACTTGCCATAGTCTCTACCGTGTGGGCAAAGTGTAAATGTACTTCCTGTAGGGGAAACTCCAACTTCTTTCTGCTTCTCCAATTTCGTTGTCAATCATGAAAACAGCTAATACCTACTAATATTTACAGAGTGCTTATAGATAAGTATCATGCTAGTACTTGGCACATCTAATTTGGGTTTTTCAATAAGCCAATGAGATTGGGATTGTGATTATTCTCATTGTGGCAGATTAAGAAATTGAGGTTTAGAGAGTTCTCATAGCTGACAAACAAACAAACAAAAAGCCAAAAACAATAACAACAAAAAACCACAGGTAGGCTATGCCCTTGGCCCATTTCTCTTTAAGCCAAGTTTCGACTAAATTGAGGTCATACTAAGAGACTAGTCACAGTCGTAGAAATTGAGGTCATACTAAGAGACTTGTCATGATCATAGCTTTAATGGATTGACAGGTCACACTTAGAGGGATGGGGGAAGTGGTTAGGGTTACCAGTGGAGTCCTGAGACTCATCAAGTTCTTCTTTAAGAATTTATCCAGAGTGAAGGAGCAAATGAAGCCAAAAGATAAAGACCCTGGCCTTTCCCATCTCTAATGCCCCCACCAATCCCCATTGCCATCAGCAGGAGGCCTGCACTCACGGAACTAAATTTCAGACCCCAGGACTTAGCATCCTGCCTGTTGAGTGTCCTATTCTACTTTATTTGCTGAAACAACAGAGCAAGTGCAATTAGCATAGGATGGTTAGCTGTGTTTCATTTGCAAGAATAAGGCATTCTTTTAAAAATAATGAGGCAATTTATTTACATCTACTTTTTCCTTCTCAATTTTCACAGCAGCAAGTGATAAAAAAAAAATGGAGAAAATTACCCCAACAGAAATATTTATAAGTAAATAGCTCGAAGAAATGGTGAGGATGCTACTACCTGAATAATTCTGGTCCCACCCACCAAAACAAAGCAAGATAATACTCCTGACAGCATGATTGAATTGTGTGTAATTACTGCCAATGTTTTAAACATGATGATAATGAGAAAAGTATTAGCATTAAATCAGAAAGGCCTAAAAACATTTATTTTCCTAAGAGTATGACTACTACCTCTATCTTTCATTGAAGGCATTGGAGGAAACACTATCCTTTATTACCATTGTTCTTTTCTGGCAGCTTGATTTGATATCATCATTTTCACAGATTTCTTTAGTATGTTTCTGGAGATGCACGCTATATGACAATATCTTAATGTGGATCATTTTGACCAAACATATAGTTCTCTTTGGACTTGCAGCTACACATCCAAATTCATTGAATAGATGGCATAGGATGTTCTCCCTAACATTCTTCAGTTTTCTTCTTTGACATATTCAAAGACTCTTGAATGTCTCATAGCAAGTAAATACACATAAATCTAAGACTAAGTCCTTATATAACACTTACCATGGAAAGAAAGAAAGAAATTCTCTCTGTTTTTACATTTGGCCTAAAAATTTGAGCATTATAAAGTTTCAGAAAATGCTTTACCAGCTGAAAATATAAAATAAATTACATTCACAGCCCTAATATCTTTTATTGTATGTACATTTTCACGGGCAGGCTATCACTTTCCCTAGATTATCTGGAAGATAATAGATAATAAGGTAAAGGCAAATTCAAACAAAGATAGAAAAGTGCTCCGCTCAACCCCCTTAAAAAGACTAATGATACTTTCTCAATGTAAATGTTAAGATTGCTTTTTAAGAGTCTATTTTGGAAACTATTTCCATTAAAAAAGAAAAAAAAAAAAACCCCTGACCATTAGCTACTCTGAGTAGTTGCAAATTGTGGCTGTGTTCAGAAAGTTGGCAGATTTCAGCAGATGAATTTCAGTCTAGCAGCCAAGATGATCAACTAAATAAACCATTTATCAAACGTTAGAGACCTTTATCTGATTTTATTTTGTAGTGCAGCCAGACATAGTTTAAAAACATAGACAGAGATGCCAGAAACAAGGAGCTAAGTATGGCTATAGAAAATAATAAAACAGTGCCCCAAATGAACCCAATTTCATTTACTAGAATATATGGCTCTTATTTTCTGCAAACATTTCCCCAAACACTTAAGCAAGAGGCACAGATCCTCCCGTCCATCCTATTCACCCAGTGGACCAAGGCACTATTTTTTAAAGCAGTTCCTGCAGAAGGTAAACATAAAGTGAATAAATTAGATTACTGGATGATTGCACAAGGGTAAGACTAAGCTTTCAACTATAATAAAGTAACTTCCTCTGTTTATATATCCATGCTAGAATGTGGATCCTGCAGAATGTTCTGAGATAATATAAACTTAAGGAGCACAGGTCATCCGCTCATCCACCCTGCTAACCTGACAGATCTTGACCCAGTGCCTATTATTTATCCGGTGCTATATTTGGCAATGGGAATAGAGAGACAGAACAGAAATCCAAGGTCCCTTTCTTCTGGAAGTGTATGTTCTGGTAGGGTTTCCGAACAAGTAAATGGATGAGCTTGTAATGGAAAATGCACATGTCTTGGGGAAACTTGCTATCTATTAATGCTGAGCTCATGGAGGGGGAAGAAATGGCCAGTTCACCTGCCCTCAAGCCAGTGTGAATCACGCTCTCTTCCTCACATCTTTCCTGCCTTTCATCTCTCAACAAATATTTCTTTGAGCATCTCTCATGTGCTAGGCACTGGGAATATGTCATGGGAAAGCCAAATATCATCCTGCAAATTGCATGTTTGAGCATTGACTATGGTGAGTGCGGGCAGAGAGGCCGTGGACTCTTTCAAGAACAGTGGCTGCCAATCCTTGGAGCAGGAGAGGAGCAGATTAGATGAGGGCACCTGCCTCAGTTGGCTCCAGGTGAGACATCCTGGGAGGGGAGGAGGGTGGGAAAAAGAAAGGATGACAACCAAAGTGACAACGAAGTAAGGGTCATTTCTCCACTGCCCCACGTGACTATCCTCAGTTACAAGCCTTGTTACGAAGTAAATAAGTCAAAGGCAGGGACAATGATTAGGCAGGCATATTCAAAGAAAATTCCCATTGCCTGCCACCTCCCCACTCATCTTGCATCATCTGTCTCTCCCTTGGTGAAACACTCGCTGCTGTGGTCCTCTTTGGTAGACGCACTTAAGAAAGGAAATGGACTAAATGGAAAATAAAGATGAAAAATGGTTATTGTGTCAACTGAGCTCCTATCACCCAATGGGCTTCCAGAGCATCCACTCCCAACAAGCCAAGAAACACACGTTTGCTTTGTCCCTCATTCAGGTGAGAGCCAGAGGTGCTGGTGAGCTGTGTGTGTGTGTGTGTGTGTGTGTGCGCGCGCGTGCTTGGGGGAAGTGGGTGGGTGTGGTTTCTGCAGCTCCTGCTCTTGAAGGAGTTTGTGACAGAAATGCCTGCACTCACTATATTTATTGCTCCAACATGCAATTTGAGATACTGCGAGTGAAGACAGGAGACAAGGTAACACACCTTAAAATCAACTTGAATCATCTCAAAGTCCACAGGGCCCCAAATGGGATACTTTCTTGAATGAATGCTGCAAAACACTGTATTAAATGTTCTTTCTGCCCAGCAGGCTGAAAAGTAGACTTTAAAACCACACCTAAGACAGGCCTTCTCAGAAAGTCTTCAGAAATAATAATAATAATAAAATCCCACAAACCTGCTGAAGAAACTATCGCATCCACGTGAATCCTACAAAAAGTGCCGCGCCTCAGTGAGAGGAAAACATTGCAAACTCTGGGAAACTCCATTGGACATCTGATGTGCAAGCTTTTTACCCTCAAAGACAAGAACTTAGAGTCACGTTCCACCTCCTCAGCAAACATGCTGAAGTGAAGCTTATCACAGCACAGGAAATAGCCAAGGCTCGCCTAAATTTAGGGACATTTCTTTCCTTTGGATTGCACTGATGTTGCCTGGATCAGCACTGAACTCTGGAAACCCTCAGAGAAGAGTGATACTCTTTATTCATTTTCATTGATTTTCCAATTTTGGTTAAATTGCGTTGATCTTTTTCGGGGGCCTGTTTATGTTTTGTGACTAGAAATGCTTAATTCAACTCCCATAATTACATACTTATTACAACTTAATGAAAGCCCAAATGAAAAGATCATGAGCTGAAAACACATTTGTCCCCTAAAATAAACTTTTAAAATGGGATAATTTACTACATTATCACTTTGATTTATAAATAGAGACTTATAAAATATTTTCTCTCAGAACAAAGAGAAGCTGAAATGGAGAAATCACCATGCTTCATCTTTTTCCTGTGAAAGGATCTTGTGAGAAGCTTCGGGAGCATTAAGGATTATAGGAAAGCTGGCGTGTGTGTGTGTGTGTGTGTGTGCACACGCACGTGCACGCACATGCCAAGTGGGCAACAGAGAGCCTTGGGAAGTCATCTCTGGCCTCCAAAAGAAGAAAATATGTCAGCCACAAAAATAGGGAGGGGTGGCTGGACACGGTGGCCCATGCCTGTAATCCAGCACTTTGGGAGGCCGAGGTGGGCAGATCACCTAAGGTCAGGAGTTCGGGACCAGCCTGACCAATATGGTGAAACCCCATCTCTACCAAAAATATAAAAAATTAGCCAGGCATGGTGGCAGGCACCTGTAGTCCTAGCTACTCAGCAGGCTGAGACATGAGAATTGCTTGAACCTGGGAAGTGGAGGTTGCAGTGTGCCAAGATTGTGCCACTGCACTCCAGCCTGGGCAACAGAGCAAGACTCTGCCTCAGAAAAAAAAAAGAAGGTTAGAAAGAGAATGGGAGATGAAATGAAGGAAATGGACTCATTACTTTTTCTACTTCCCTATTCTTTAACTAGAAACAAGTACATTTTCCAAAGGACAATCAGAGTTTCAACGCAAATTTCTTTCTCTCTCTCTCCCTTTCAATAATTACCTATTTCGAGCTTCTGTTTCGCACTGCTTATGTAAGATCTTAGTTTTATTTCCAACTCTTTTTCCTTTTTTTTCCCTCTATGCCAACAAACATATAATTAGGATTTTCAGGAGTGCTTCAACCATGCTAGGCAGTAGAAATACAAACATGCATATGATCACAGTCTCTATTGTCAAGAAATGTACAGTCTAGGCCATTGTTGCCCCATAGAACCTTCTGGGGTGATGGAAGTGTTCTAGATCTGCACTATCCAGTACAATAGCCACCAACCACGTATGACCACTGAGCACTTGAAGTGTGTGGCCCATGTGACTGAGAACCTGATTTTTACATCTTGATTTCAGTTAATATACTTTAAAATTGCAATAACCCCATGTGACTAGTGGTTTCTGTACTGGACAATTCAGGCCTAGACCAAGAGAAAGAGAATCTTCTTCAGAGACAAATGACAACCTTAATTAGCACATGCCAATTTCTATAGGATGGCGACAGGCAAGGGTAGTCAGAGATGGGAGGAAGAACAAGAATGTGGAAGAATCAGGTGGATGAGGACAGCTTCTTAGGGAGAGTTGATGTAATCCAGAATCTCTTGAGAAACTACAGCATGTAAGAGAGGAGAAAGCAGAGGAAACGACATTCCGAACCATGAATTTATTTCATCAAAAACACTGAGGGGGAATTGCACAGAGCCCCTGAGGGAAGCCCAGCAGTTACCACAGAGTGGATGGTTCTTGCAGAAGGTCAAGGACAACTCCAAGGTGCTATGCCTGTGGGATGATGTCAGGAGCAGGGAATTGCAGAATAGGAGTAGGCTTAGGGTGGATGGAGAACGAAGAATGGGTAGGAATCCAGGAGTTGGTTTAAGGATGCTGAGTTTGGAGGGCCGCAAGGGTCTTCTACTTAAGGTAGCTTATGGTAAGCTACAGGGTGGACCTCAAACTCAGGAAAGGGCAGGGCCAGAGGGGCCCATGCGGGTGGAAATGTAATCGAGGTGGGAGCACATGTCCCATCTGAAGGGGGCAGCTGACCCTGGATCCACTGGAGCATCACACCTCACGTCATCGATGGTGCATGTGTGGAAAGTGGACCTGATGTCTCCAGGATTTCTGATTTCTAAAAAAACTGGAAATTGGCATTTTTAAAACAGAAATATGAAATCTAAATATTTTGATATGGCAACTAATTCTGAAAACTGTAAAACACTGTGGGCAAAACCAAAGAGCAGGCATGTGGACTGACTGGTCCAGGGGTCACCGGTTTGTGACATGTGACCCAGGAGACGGGGGAGATTTCACAGAGAGAGCCAAAAGGGACGAGAACAGAGATGGAGGAAGAGAAGGGTTCAAGGAGGAATGCAGGACGCCTGCAGCAAAGGGTTGGAGAAGGGAGTCATGGCCATTTGACTCTGCAGCAGGGACAGCCTCTGTGATCTTGGACGAAGCCACCTCCCTTCCCTTCCCCTCCTTCCCTCGTCTTTCCCTCTCCCTTCTAGCATCAAAGCAGGGGCTAGAGGCAGAGTCTGGAATCACCAGGGCCTAGAGAATAAGTGGCTGTTGAGGAAACAGGTATCAGGTTGAGTGAATACAAACAGTTCCAAGAGCTTTAGCCTTTTAGAGCATGTGTTTTCTGGGGTCACACAATATCCCATTTCCCGTTATAGATTTTCCCCACCAAAACACGGTAAACACCTGATTTCTGCCTTTACAGTATAAAAAGCCACTGACTGGAGCCCCACATCATCCCTTGCATGAAGCCACATTCTGTTCTCGTGAAAAAGAAAGTATATTCTTTTCAGCTCACCTCTCGGTCCAGCAGTGCAGGTGACACAACAGTGACAATGTCTCCTTTCTCAGGATCGATGTAGAACATGTTGGGAGATGGCTTGTCAGGCGTCTGCTGACGGATATTATACCGCAGGAGGGCATTATCAGTGGCTGGGTCATCTGCATCAAAGGCTGTCATCCGCATCACCGTGGTCCCTATCGGGGCAGGACAGAAAGGCAGGGAATGGTTATCAATGGGTCAGCAACGGTCAGAGCCCCTTCCCCACCTGGGCAATAGCAATGCAGCAGTGTGCCAATCACTCTCCAAATTAAAAAAGAAAAGTATTTCCTAAGCTTTGCTATGTTTCAGCTATTCTTCCTCCTTTCCTTCCCTGCTCCATCCCATGGAAAGACCTGAAATAAAGAAAAAAAAATCTTTGCTGTTCAGCAGACTGACCGCTTAATTTTTCCCTCTGTTGATACACTGTTTATTTTCAGGGGCTTTCATTCCACTGTGGACGTGGCTTTGCGACAGGGACATTCTTTATTTTATTTTTTTCTTTTTTTGAGACAGAGTCTCACTCTGTCACCCAAGCTGGAGTGCAGTGGCGTGATCTCGGCTCACTGCAACCTCCGCCTTCCAGGTTCAAGTGATTCTCCTGCCTCATCCTCCTGAGTAGCTGAGATTACAGTCGTGCACTAACATGTCCAGCTATTTTTTGTATTTTTAGTAGAAATGGGGTTTTACCGTTTTGGCCCGGTTTGTCTGACCTCAGGTGATCCACCTGCCTCGGCCTCCCAGAGTGCTGGAATTACAGGCATGAGCCATCACACCTAGCCATGGCCTTCATTTTTAAAGCTCTTATTGAATGCCAACTCTATGCGCCTGGGCTGGGTGTTGGGGAAACAAGAGTACAAAGAGGCATGTTCCTGGGTGTGCAGGAGCTCAGAAATTAGTAGAAGAGATAAACATATAACGAGCATAAGACCTATCAGGCACATTGAGAGAGGGTGTTACGAATACAGAGGCAAACAACCTCAGTGAGTCTGGGGTTTGCACAAAGGTATCTGATGCACACACCTAAGAAGAGAGTAGGCAGGAACAAGTAGAAGGGACCCCAAAGCAAAAAGACATTCCAGTTAAAGGGAACGAGAGCAAACCTAATGTGTACCTACTATGTAGCAGCCGTGTTATTTTAGGGACTTCCAATATAAAATGAGGGTACCACGGTTGGATTCACTCACAAACAAGCAAGAGTCACACAAACAGGACCTGATTCTATAACAAGCATGTGGAGTGTTAGGTTACGTCAATGATTGATAAGGGTGTCAGATAATGGGTCTTCCTCCCATGCAGCTGATATAAAGGGAAACGGGTATATCCGCTGTCAAGGACCATTGGGCAGCAAAGAGTAACACAGCAAAGAGTTCATCTCCTTGGCATCTACTTTCAGAAACAACTGCATGTGTCCACAAGGGATCTGTGCAAACAAATTTCTAGCCGAATTATCTGTCTAGGTGAAAAATTTGGAAACAGCCTAGCTGTTCATCAACAGGGGAATTGTTAAAATGATAGTATTCTCACACTGAGATATTTTATAGCAGCTTAAAAAGACTGTAGATCTAATGGGTTCCAATGTGGGAAACTCTTCAAGATATATTATTTAGTAAAAATGTCAGGTTGAGGAATGTTCGGGGTTCAGCACCCGAACAGAACATTCTTGGCTCATGCAGCCCCTTGCCTTTGGAGAGCAGCAGGAACAACATGGTTCTGTTTCCCATTGACCTCGGTATGGAATCAGCATTCTCAAACAGCGGTCCAGGCAGCCACTTGAAGTATACGGAAACTGATGTGAAATGTGGCACATTTTAACTTTCCTTACCCACAGGATGATAGTGATATCATTTTTGTGAACTTGCTTACAGAACATGCCACAATACTGTATTCACATGTTCTACAGGTACAGTTTATAAGTGCATAGAACAAGGTCTATAAGGAGAACTTCTTTCTGGTGATGGTGGTTAAATGTGGAGAAGAAGAGAGGGGATTGGGATTTGGCATGGTCATTGGGAAAGATGTTGGCCCCATCTATAACATTTTGTTTATTTTTACAAGGTGAATGTATTGCTTTGGCCATTAAAATTTAATTTACAAAGAGTATAATTATAAGTACCCATAAAAACATGCCTGCCGGTTTTGGTGATTGACAATAGCAATTGTATTGCTATCATATTTGGCTTAGGGCATCCTGCCTAACCATAACTTTTTATCCCAATATATTCTTCTACAAATGTAAGGCCCCATCTTCTGATTTTGAATCTGTCTGGACTCAAAGTGTAACCTAACCGGAAGAGATCAAAGCAGCTGATGTATGTTCATCAAAGAAGCAGGAATACTCATACGAAGAAAACACTGAGGCCTAAAGGAAAGATAGAATTCATCTGGTTTTACCACCTCCCAGTATTGCTTTCCCTTCCATAACAATGCTTCTCTAATCATCAAAGCCAGTTTTTTTTTCCCTCACCACTGGAATTAGATTATCAGCCATTAGGCCTGACTGATCAGATAAACAAGGAAGATCTGGCCACCCTCAATGTTCGATTGATTTGTTAAGCAGTCTCGGTTAATTTCACCAATGGTGTCATCCAGCCACATGCTTCAAGGTGCACTTCCTATCCACCTTGTTTCTTTGCCCTGAGAAACGGTCTCAGGGCAAGCTTCAAGGTTCAGCGCCCAAAAAACACATTCTTGGCCTATGCAGCCCCCTTGCCTCTGGAAGACAGCAGGAACAACACGGCTCTGTCTCCCATTGACCATGCTGCAGAACCAGTGATATCAAACAGTGGTCTAGGCCATCACTCGCAGTCTATGGAAACTGATGTGAAATGTGACACATATTAACCTTCCTAATCTAGGCAAACTTGAGAATTACCCCATCAGAAATCAGAGGCAGATTTCAGGCCTGCGATCTTACCCAGGGATTTGCTGTAGGGAGCTCCGTGTGGCCAAAGACATAGAAGGAAGCCTTAACCCCATCAATTCCACACCAGTCTCTGGTCAAGTACACTTGACCCAGGGCCTTGCACCTAGTTAATGTCTAATGAATGCTTGATTGATTGGATTTGTGCCCTATTTAATCTGCCTTTAATTGAAGTCATAGAGGGTATAAAAATGAAGTCATCATGGCTTGCAACTGACATATGCATTAAAATGATTAGAGGAAGAAAAAAAAAGACCTCTCAGGTTGATGAGTCTTTAGTTTTCACCAGGAAATTCACTGAGGATATCTTTTTGTTTACAGATTTGACAACACGATATAACACAAAATTATCCTGGAATATTCCCAAGCATACACAGAAAATGCTTTTTATTTTAATGGATTTTTACAGAACAACTGAACTCGGTCTTCAGCCCTGTGTTTGTCTCAACCCAGACACGAATGCATCACTGGATTTACTTTGGAGGAAATCGCGCCTCTGTGGGAACCGCATTGTGCATAAGTCAGGTAAATAGGTTTGCAGCATTGAAAACGACGACTCTGAGGTGACATATCTGGGTTCAAGTCTTTAGAAGCTGTGTGCCCATGGCCACAGTATTCATCTCTCTCTGAGCCTCAGTTTCCCTGTTTTCAACATTCCTCTTTGCTTGTTGTGAGGATTTCATGGGATGACCTATTTGTACAGTGCCTAGTACATTAGTGTTCAGAGAAGATGCCCTGTAGTATTAAACTCTGTCCTGGCTTCTGAGCCAATTATGGCAGTGCAGGCAAAGGCCTAAAATACAGGAGACTAGGATTAAGTTGTGCAAAGAATGTGGGACAAAGGGTGACAGGACAGCCCTCTCTCTCACAAGGTCCTTTCTCCCTTCCACCCTGCCCATGGTCTTAGCGTGCAGATCTGGGTTTCTATTGTGGCTATCACAACAACCCTCAACACACACACATGTGCATACACTCATTCTGTAGTCTACACCATGTCTCCACGTGGTCCTCTAGTCTGCCTCTAAGACCAGGCTTTACTCTGAACCTCAGCCTATCTGCTGAGTGCAATGCTTGGCCCTCGCCAGTACCTCCTCTGGAGGCTGGATCATGGTTTCTTTACTTCTGTGTTCTGCAAAGGCTGGATAAACTCCCTAAACCAGCATTCCCTAAATTGGTTCCGAGGAACTCTGGCTTCATAGATTCAGTGCAGAAACAGATTTGGGAAATATGTGACAAACACCGCGAAGCAGTGTTTCCCTGGAGGACTTTTCAATGCCTTTATTAAGCATGCTTACAGCGTCAATCTCCAAGAGCGGGTGGACTCTGCCGCACTCGCCAAACTTTGCTGTTGATGGAACCTCTTTATCTCAGAACTGTCTATCTTTTCGTGATGGGCCACATGGTCCTAGATGTGACCTCTTGGACAGTATAGACTCTTTTATTCATTTTGTAAGCCCAATATCTGACACGCAGTACGTCTTCATCAGTGTTCTTTGAGTTGAATTGCCTTCTTGCCATTCACTGTAGTGTTGCCTCATTCCACACTGACCAGAGCCACCAGTACCTTGTCTTCAAAGAAGAACGAACAACTAAGCAATGTGCCTGGAGATTTTTCACAACTGCCTCTGAGCTTCCTGTTCAAGGTGCCCTGGAGGTCCTTGCTGGAATGGGATTCCTGGGTCACACATCAATGCTATGCCCAAGGCTGACATGCAGCAGGTGGGCCTCAGTGTACCTGCTCCAATTGCCTGTGGGTGATGCCTGTACCTCTCCTCTTATGCAGTCCCATACACTGGAGTCCATGTCCACCACTTTGTTTTCACCAGCCCAGGCAGCTTCCCATCCGGGCTTGTCTTGTGTTTCCAGACAGCAGAGAAAGGATAATTATACGATAGACACGCACTGGGGCTTCCACACAGTACATTTCTGACTTTTCCCCCGTCACAATATTCTCCTGAGTGTCAAAATAAATTATAATCACCCTGTCACCCCATGAGCCAGATGAACTAGCAGCGGCTCCTCCAAAGTGGGAAAAAAACATCCCAGGTTGCTGGTTGAAAGTCTCAAGTCGGGCCGTCATTTTCTTTTGTCGAAGGACACGGCCGCCAGCCTGACGGGCTGATTAGCAAGCATGATCGCTTCCTTGTGGCCAGGTAGCCCCTTCCTCTTGACTGCAGCTCTCTGATTAAAGCAAGTGCCGCCTGGTTTCTTGACCTTGAAAGCCAGCTTTGAAGTTTTGCTTTCCTGTGACTTCAAGCACAGCCAAGCCCTTGAGAAAGGAGAGTGCAGATCTGACAGTGATGGAGGATTTTCGGCCGGCCGCAAGGATGGGGATGCTCCAAAAGACAGTGACAAAATTATTCTGTTCTTAACATTTCTTTGACTCCATCCCTAAACATTTCCTTTGCCTGATCAAAAAGTGTCAGGCTCATTTTTTGCAAAATGCTATTCCTATAAGCGAATCATGTATTGAGACATAGACATTCAGATCTATATTCAGCACCGGATTTCTGATAGCACAGTTAGGGCAACCATGTGCTTTCCAGGGAGAAGTGTGATGTTAAAGCAAACATGAGCAGAGATGGCAGATGTCACCAGGTGAACCTCTTTGATGTGACGAAATGGCACATAATTGTCAAGCATCAAACTCACTAGAGGAGGCAGTGAGTTCTAATTCCACCCAAACGATGGCTTCTGTGACCAAATGATCTAACAGTTGAGCTTTCAAAGGAGAATGTGGTCATGGATCCTGCACTGCACCACGTTACTTACGTGTTTGCCCCTGTAACAGAAGACAAGCCTTAGACCAGCAGCAGCTGAGGGTGCTTAGCCAGGTGAGACAGATGTAGAAGCTGCTATTTTAAATTCTAACATTTTGGGATATATCTAGTTGGAATGATTCTCATCGGAAACTAAATTTCCATTGAAGATCCTTCAGTTTGAAGGTTTTGGGTCTCCTGGTTCCAAGTGAGAACCACATAGTTCTCCCAGGACTGAGGGGATTCCAGGACAGTCCTGGGCAAACCAGAATGAGGTGGTCACCCTGCAGGCCAAGTTTTGCTTTCAGATGTAGACATGTCTCTTGGTCATGAGCAGCAGACTGCCGATGTGAGAACTGTTGCAAATGTGACTTTAGTGCCTGGGACACAGCCCACGACCCATTCACTCAACTGACTGCCCCAAACCCACCAATCTAAAATTGCTTCCTGACCAAGCAGGTGGACATGAGCCAGTTCTCTCCTAACAGTCCTCAACAGCAAAGAGAGAGACCTCAGTGTGCAAAACCAAAGCAGAACCAAGCCAGTGGCCCAGCTGAGGACTTGGGCTGTCTAGTTTGAAACCCAGGCCTCACCCACTGAGCTTCTCTGGGCAGTTAAACCCCAACTTTTTTTGTTGTTGTTTGAGACAGGGTCACCCTCTGTCACCCAGGTTGGAGCGCAGTGGTGTGATCACAGCTCACTGCAGCCTTGACCTCCCAAGCTCAAGCGATCCTCCTACCTCAGCCTCCCGAGTAGTTGGGACTATAGGTGCGTACCACTATGCCTAGCTAAGTTTCATAGAGATGGGGATGGGGTTTTGCCATGTTGCCTGGGCTGGTCTTGAACTCCTGAAGTCAAGCGATCTGCCCACCTTGGCCTCCTAAAGTACTGGGATTACAGGTGTGAGCCATCACGCCCCGCCTCAACTTTTCATTGACAAAACAGCTCCTCTCTCATGGGTTTTTGGAGGCACTGAGTGGACTGATGCTCTCTCAACCTCTTGTATTTCCATTAACACCTTCCCCCAAGAACATTTTTAGACATTTTTTCTACTTGACACTCTCTCACTCCATCACAAAATGTTAATTCTATAGATATACTGTATATCTATTTATGTGCTATGGCCCTGGCAGGGCACAAACCATTGTAATATCTAATACATCTAATATGTTAAACCCATCTCTCCTAATTACCAATTTTCTCTCGCTTAGAAGTAATATTGCCCCCTTTGAGAATGCATAAATTAATCTATACGAAGTCCAATACCTGGATGATGGTAAGTAATGGAGAAATGTAAGTTTTATTGTTATTTTAATTGACTCTCACAATTTAGAACTCAGTTCTGTGAGGACCCACTGCTGAGTGCAATGATGACGAGGGAAATGTCTTGTGGGACCCAACCACTTAGGGCTTAAGACATACTACTTCTGGGACTCACTCTCAGGATCTATGGAAGCAGGAGTTACTTAAAATCTCATCAGGAAACAACTCCTCTCTTCCCTTAGACAAGCCTAGACACTTCTGTTGAGTGCATGCATGCATGCATCCCCTTCGTCTGGTCATGTCAACATTCTTGAGTAGACAGCAATTGATAGGGAAAGTGTCGAATGACTAGTTGATGAAAGATAACCAACTAGCCTGATAGGGATCCAGAGGCAGCCCACGTTTGGCAGGGCACGCGTTCCTGGAAAGCCACCCATGTGATGAATCGTAAATAATGTCTCATTTTCCCACTGGCCTACGTTTGCTTTTCAGACTGGCTTTATTTTCATTTGAGGGGATGTCCAATTGGAAGCCACTCCTCATCATTCAGTTTTTTTGTTTTTTGTTTTCCTTTTTTTTGCTCATCTTCAAAACACTCTACTGGCCAGCCAGGTGGGAGGAGGAGGTTGGCTCTCAGCTCTGGGTGTGAAGACTGTTAAAGAAATCCCTGCCCCTATACTCTGAGGGTAGGAAGATGGAACTGTAGAGTGGCAGAGAAAAGAGGTGATTCCAGTCTGATTTTGGGAAGACAGAAGCCGGCTTAGGTCTAAGGTAAGGTCTGGGAGATTTGGCTTTGCAACCCTTGCTCCTTTTGGGGGCCTGTCTCTCCGCTGCCCAGTTATCCAGGGGTTGTCATTCACCAGCACAAGGACCCCTCCCACATTTTCATAGGGTGGCTCAGCTGTGCATTTGATCCAGAAAGTGCTTGGTAATGTGAGTTTTGATGAAGATACTTATGACCTTTGGTCGGTCCTCTGATAGGAGCTCAGTCCCACTGGCCTCGAAGGTGGGAATCTCTGTGGTCAGAGTGGGAGCCGGGCCAGGAGTGAGAAGCTCACCTACTCACTCAGTGCCCATATAAGTAGCTTCACTTGAGTAAAGTGCTTTCAAGACAATCGGGAGAGGTGGGGATGGTGGCAAACTGGAGCGTGTGCCTCCTGCCTAAGGCGGCAGCTGCCTTTTAGCTCAGAGGAATTACTGTATGACTGAAATACGAGCCTGGACTAGCCAGTCCTTTTCATTTTTTAAGAAAAGGTGGGAATTCGAATTTTTGTATAAACTGTCAAAATGTTTACAGGTTAGATACTAGTTCAAATTTAAAAAATAAAAGATCATTGAGTGGGACTAGGAAGGCCAAAGAAAAGAGGTTATGGCAGGCTTCGGTCTGAGGCCCACCAGTTTTTGATCTTGGCTACTGGTAGAGCCATTCTTTCCCCCAAAGGCATGAATTAAATGTTGTTGATGAGTCCTCCAGTGATAGATTACAACTTTAAAAAATGGTACATCCATTGGAAACATCTTGCCCTTCTTCCTCCCACCTCCCTGTTTAGAACAGGAAAATTCATCTGTCCAAGAATGATCTGGTTCAGAGAGCTCTCACCCTGTGGGAGAACAGCACTGAATAAGTGGGCATGAGATATATATATACTCCTGACGCAGGTTTGAGTCGAGGAAGTGCCATCCCATAGGAACACAACGCTGCTCTTAAAAATGAGAATGCCTTAAATTTTGGGACAGTTGCTGACTTCATTTGAAAGCAGTCCTAAGTGTCTCCGTGCCGCTGAAATTACCACAGGCTTGAATTGAAATGCAATAGGCTTCGCTTCTCTCCACTTTACTTTGTCTCCCTGGAGCTAGTTGGTTTTTTAAGTATAAATTGACAGTCAAATATGTAATAAGTTATGACAAGTTGAGCAATGACTGTCTCCATCTGTTTTCAAAGGTTGTTTATTTTTATACTGATAAAGAGATAATGGCAACAGGACCACCTTGTGATTATTTCAGGTTTTCATTCACTGCAGTTTAACCTCCAGTGTCTGCCCTTCTTTCTGGTGAGCTATGGTTTAATGAAGCTGAAGAACTGTTTATGACATATTAGGTAACACATGGCCAAAACTGGGGTCCCCCCATCATGATTCACTTTACTGTCCTAATTTCTTCATTTTATCCAGATTTCTACAGTAATATTTTTCTTACACCCTTTAAAAATTCCACTTAATCTTTTTATTTATCATTCCTATGAAGTTCTTTTTGAAAGACATAGGATACTCTATGCTGAATTAAATGATCTTGCCTAAAACCACTTCAAAAATCAATTTTAAGTGGAAACTTTGTCTTTAATATTCCAAACTAATAATAAAAAAATCTTTATATTGAATTAGCCTGGAGTAGTTGTAACTCTCAAATATATTTTTCCATAAACTCCTAAAAACAACAAAAGGACACCGTGGGTGTATTTTTGTTTGTTTAACCAATTTAAGAGTTTTTTTTGAAACAGAGTCTCGCTTTGTCATTGGGGTGCAGGCTGGAGTGCAGTGGTACGATCTCAGCACACTGCAACCTTTGTCTCCCAGGTTCAAGTGATTCTCATGCCTCAGCCTCCCGAGTAGCTGGGATTAAAGGCACTCACCACCACACCTTGCTAATTTTTGTATTTTTAGTAGAGACATGGTTTTGCCATGTTGGCCAGGCTAGTCTCAAACTCCTGACCTCAGGTGATCTGCCCACCTTGGCCTCTCAAAGTGCTGGGATTATAGGTGTGAGCCACCTCACCCAGCCGATTTAAGAGATTTTAAAATGGCAAGTCTAGTCCTCTTTACAGCAGTGGTTTTCAGTGAGGGGTATTTTAGCCCCTGTACGGGACATTTGGCAATGCCTGGGGATACTTTTGGTTGTTACAACTGGGGCAGGGGTTGTGATACTGGCATCTAGTGTGTAGAGGTTAAGGATGCTGCTCTATATCTGACAAATACGAAAATGTTCAAAGGCACCAAAATAACGCTTTGCATGTAGTAAGAGTCTAGTAAACATTTGCCAAATGCACAAGTGAATAAATACATGAATAAGTGAATAAATAAAGATGAGTTTTTATCATTTTTCTTCTTTTACAGCTTAAGGTAAGAAAAAGGTGGAGTAGAAAGCAGGTAAGTAATTGATGCTTGACTGACACTAAATATTAATGAACCCCTAGGTTAATTCTGAACAACAGGCTTGTTGTCCCTATCATTTATATCTATTTAAGGGCAAAGGCACAGCAATTTGCTCTTTAAAAACACGGACCATAGCCCAGGCATGGTGGCTCATGCCTGTAATCCCAGCACTTTGGGAGGCTGAGGTGGGTGGATCACCTGAGGTCAGGAGTTCAAGACCAGCCTGGCCAACATGGTGAAATCCTTTCTCTACTAAAAATGCAAAAAATTAGCTGGACGTGGTGGCACGTCCCGGTAATCCTAGCTACTGGGGAGGCTGAGGTGTGAGAATTGCTTGAACCCGGGAGGTGGAGGCTGCAGTGAGCTGAGATCACATCACTGTACTCCAGCCTTGGTGATAGAGAGAGACCCCCTCTCAAAAACAATAACAAAACCAAACAAACAAAAAATAGACTATATTAGGCTAGGCTAGATTGAGATAACAGTCCAATCCTGTCATTTCAATGGCTTAGCATATAATGTTAATTTCTCACTCAAGTTCAGTCCACTTTGGGGGTTCCCTTCAAGGGGCAGACCCTCTCCAAGTGGCGGCTTAGGGATCCAGACCCTTGCATCTTATAGCCATGCCACCTGGAACATGTGGTTTCCTGATTGCTGCAGGAGGGGCAGAGAGATGCAAACTCACCTGCTGACTCATTGAATGCTTCAGTTAGAAATGACACACAGCACTCTTGCCTGCAATTCAGCGGCCAGACCTGGTGTCTAAGGCAAGTTCAAGAGCAGGTGGACTTCATGAACGTGTGTCCTGTGCAGTTGCACAGAGCCCTTTGCTCAGATGGCACCTCTGTTGTGTTTAGTGCTCTGTTGTCACCCTCTAGACATTCTTAATTGTTGTTGAACAAGGGACCCTGAGTTTTCATTTTACAATGGGCTCTGCAAATCACACAGACAGTCGTGGTCAAGAGCCAGGAGTCAGATGGTGGAAGGCCTGGGAAATACAGGGGGGCACCTGGACACTCAGTGTCTCGGCCTCAGTGCCTATACTCAGGTGATCAGGCAACAATGCGCATGCCTTCCTTTTCATCATTATGGCCCCAGAACTGCACCTGCTCACTGAACTCTTGGTTTCTCTAGCGGTTGTTTCCCTACTGGGTGAGAAGCAAGATGTACCTGGGCAGAAGTCAAACAGTGACTGCGCTAGGGTTGGACCTTCTCTGGGAGTGCCTTCTCCAGCCCTAAGCTCTGGGTTCCCTGTCCTGGGAGACCTGTGCTGGCTTCACCGTTTATTCCTCCTCTGGCTCCCAGCTCTTGACCTTGCTTTAGACACTAGAGAACTGCTATTTCCTTGATTTCTGCTTTAATTTGCTATATTCTAAGATACATGCTCCTTTTTAATGCAATATTTCTGCTAAATTTCCCCCGCCCTTTTTTTTTTTTTCTGGTGGGACCCACCAGATGTGGGCCATACATGAGAATATGGTTGAGCAAACATAGCCTGGGGCTATTGCCTTGCAACCCCAGCTGCTCATTGAGGATATTTTAAAATACTCTTGATGTCTGAGACTCTCCCCCAGAGATTTTTATTCTACTGGCCTGGTGTGGGGCGTTGAGAGTGGAACCCTTGGAATGATAGGAGGTGAACAGATGGAGAATCTGACGCCTTACTTACTGGATATGTGATCTGAGCAACATACACAACCTCACAGAGGCTCAGTTTCCTTACCTGTAAAATGGGCCAACACTTACGACTGTGTAAAATATAGGGGACGCTGATGAGGAGACTTTTGTAGTAATTCCATGGGGGAGGACATACACGTGTGGACTGTGCACCAGAAATAGTTCTTTTAACAGCCCTGCCAGATCAGTAATCAGTAATCAGATCATCTCTATGTTAAAAGAAAGATAATCAGGCTTGGGGAAGTCAAATAACCACTCCATCATCACTACTGGCAAGTGGCTGAGTATGGACTCAGAGGGACACACACAAGCATCTTCCTGAATGAATATGAAAGTTGGTGCGAGAGTGAAGGGGAGCTAACCTTTATGAGGGTTCATGCCACTGCAGATGACTCAGGGCATTGCAAGCATTTAATCATCCCCAAAACCCTGTGAGGCAGGTGTCATTAGCCCATTTTATGGAGAGAGAAGCTAAGGCCCAGGGAGGTGAAACCACTTGCCCATCAGCACAGTTATCTAGCTGGTAAGTTGCTGAGCTGAGAGGCAAACCCAGGAAGTATGGTTTATTCTCCCCACTTCCCTACTCAACTCCACACAGTTCATGTCAGTTAGGTATTTCACATTGCATTTTGCAGGTAGAATAATTTTCCAGAATTCTCCCTACAGAGTAGCTATTGAGCACCTTGCCCTGCACTACAGCTTGTCTGCGGCATCTTCGAGCTAGGTCCAGAAGCCCAAGGGACATGTAGGACCTATATCCTTGAGGTGTAGTGCAGGACAGATGATTGATGATTCCAGAACCACACCTGTTAGGTGAGTGACCTGGCTGAAGTTCCAGGTATGATCAACAAGGAACTCCATGAGGTTTGCAGGGTGCTGGTGATTACTGCAGTTACAAGATACAAATGAGCCAGGATGTTGAAATACCACACAATTGAGACTCCGTGTTCAACGGGAAGAAAGTGCCAGCAAATTGCTAGTAAAGCTGTAATGTTGCTGATTTTGCAAACATGTGTTCTCCAACTTGATAAGTAAATACATATTGGGTAACATGGTGATGTTGCAAGCTGTTGTTTTATGGCTGGGAAGTCGGCTGCCTGCGATTGATGCGAGCAATGAAAGTATTTATAAAATAACACTGAATTAGAAGGAGTTGCTTTATGAGTCTATGGAAATGGATCTTTTATGAAGAATAAAACTTGATGAAGGATCTCTATCAGGGTCACACAGAACTGAAATTAAATGTGCTGGGATTGAGATCTAAGAGGGGGCCTTCTGGACTGTCTGGGCTCACAGCCTGGGTAGCTTCTCCCAGGCCATCTGTGCCCCATGGAACTGGAGAGTCATTTCCATTTGACGGGATTCATTTCTCTCCACTGTGGATGTCACAACTGACAGCTGTAATACCTCTTCCAAGCCATGAGGCCACCACTCAAGGGATAACTTCGATCCATGAAACTTAACAATGCACATTTGATTCACCCTCATATCCCCTGAATGAAACAGGGCCAGCCACACAGTAGGTGCTCAATAAATATTTAAGGAGTGAAAGGAGATTTGATCCAGGAGCTTCTGGCACATTCTGTATGAATACTCTGTTTCATTCGTGGTTTTAAATGGTCTTCCCCATGTGTTCGTTTCTACCCTACAATAATACTGCTTTTCCAGATTGGAATGCTCTTCTCTTGGAAACCACCTGGCAGGAGAGAGAGCAAAGGCACCTGCTCCCCACACCCCAAGGGCCAATGGACATGACTCAAGAGAGCTGCACTTGATGCTCCCTCGGATCTGGGTTGTGAGTCCCGCCCCTGAGTGGCAGTGCCCTGACTCCACTGCCTCTGCTACAGGCCAGCTCCTGGGGCCGGCTTCAGGGCTCCAGAGTCATCATGGCTCCTGCTCTCCCCAAGCTGACATCTCCAGCCTCTTGTTAGGGGAGAGATCCACTCATCAATTCCCCTTTGCTAAAGAAAGTCTGGGTTGGTTTTCATTGGTTACAACCACAGGGCACCATCTGACATAAATCCCACTGGCCTCCCATCCAGACTCACAATACTCAGAGGGTTAGGAGCATGCCCACAGGAGACAGAGTCCCCAGTTTCAGTCCCAGCTCTGCCACTGAACAGCTGCTCCTCTCTGGACAACTGTGAGCCTGAGGTTTAATGGTGGTAAGTGGGGACAGTAATGGTTTTCACCTGACGGGGTTGGTGCATGGATTAAGTGAGTCACTACATGTAACATTCAGCCCAAGACACCGTGTTCTCTGAGAATATTGTTATCAAAAGATGGGGGAAGCACGGCCCAGAAGCACCACTTTTGACAAAGCAGCAGAAGAGAAGTCTTGAATGAAAGCTAGGTTAGTGTGAAATGGTTCTTTTTAAAAATAAACAAACAAACAAAAACAAAGTAACCCTAGGTTGTCTAAATAGATTTGTACAAGGGAGGCAACTACCATTTTAACTCAATATTAAGCCTCAACAATATCCTGGGATCTCTCCCATGCACTTGGTGAGATTCAAGAGATAGTTAAAATATGACTCTTCCTTGCAAGTTGCTGAGAGCCTGGCAAAGAAGATAGGCATTTAGGCACTGCTTGGGTGAGCATATGGTGTAGTAGTGGTTTAGAGCCCAGGTTCCAAGATCAAATCCTGCCTGCTTCAAATCCTGCCTTCAGTTCACTCACTGAGGAGCCTGGGCACATGGGCAGCCTCTCTGAGCTGCAAAAGTCACTAAACAGTTACAAAGGCAGTCATAAAAGTATGATTAGAAAAATAACAGTCCCAAACATCCCTATATCCTAATCCCCAACACCGGTAAATATCTTACCATGTTATCTTACAAGGTAAAAGAAACTTAATTGATGTGATTGAAGATCTTGAGATGAGGGGCTTATCCTGGATTATGTGGGTGGGCCCAACAAGGTCCTTGTAAGAGACAGACAGGAGAGTCAGAGGAGATGTGACCAGGGAAGCAGAAGTCAAAGAAAGAGATCTGGAGACACTATACTGCTGGCTTTGAAGACCAAGGAAGGGGCCAGGAAGCAAGGAGTGCAGGTGACCCCTAGAAGTTGGAAAAATCAAGAAAGTGAATTCTCCCCTGGAGCCTCCAGAAGGAACCAGCCTTGCCTACACCTTGACTTTAACCCAATGAGACTGATTTTGGACTTCTGGCCCAAGGGTAAGAAGATAAATTTGCATATTTTAAGCCATAAATATGTGGCAATTCATGACAGCCACAACAGGAAGCTCATACTAGTAGCGTCTGTCTTGTTGGGTATCTGTGATGGGCAAATGAGAGGCAGAGGATGTGCAGCTCTGGGCTAGGCATGTTGTCTGCTGAGCCTGTGGTTGTGGTGGTTGCTATTATCATTTGCAGCAGCAGAACAGGTAGAAGAATTGGATTCTCCCTCCGACCGAATGAGTAGGGTGGACATACTACACTCTTTCAGAGGTGGCAACTTTGAGGCAATGCGTCATCCGTGAGCACTGTTGGAACGCTGTGCTCTATTACAAGAGGAATCTAGGCTAAAATGAAGAATTTCAGAAAGGACAAAGCTAAAGGAAAAAAACCAAGATCAAATTATAAACTTCCACTATGGCCTCTGCGAAGGGATGGCCAGGAGAGCTACCTTTTGATAGCCAAAGGGATGATGCCATGAGCAAGAAGCAGCAGAGATGGGCTGGGTGTGGTGCTCACGCCTGCAATCCCAGTACTTTGGGAGACAGAGGCGGAAGGACTGCTTGAGCTCAGGAGTTCGAGACTAGCCTGGGCAACATGGTGAGACATCTTTTTCTAAAAAAAGCAACAAACTAAAACAAACCAACAGAAAAACACCAGCAGCAGAGGGTTCTGAAGGAGGGAAGCAGAGGGATGGGTGAATGTCAAATTGAGAGGGTGCACACAGGTGTATGTGTGTGCAGGGGCTTTGATTCACTCCAACTAAGGGCCCAGGAGGGCTGCACAGATCTGAAGCGGACATCTTGTACTGTAATGGTTGTCTGTTACACCAAGTATCACCCAGAGACTATGACCAAGTAAAAGAAATTTATGAAAACTGCAGAAACAAAAGTGGTACCAGGGTCTCTTAAAAGTCTCCCAGCCTATATGACCTTAGGGGTTTGGAGACACTGCAGCAGCCTCCTCAGTGTGTAATGCACACACTGTATTTTGCACTATCCAAGAATCTCATACATTTCAAATATGAGATGTGCTTTTATGGGTCAGTCCCATCGTCTGCTGCAGGGAAGAAGAAATCCTGCCCACGTGTTGCAAACAATGCGTTTTGTTCAACTCCAGTCTGTATGGGGGCCTATTTTGTGGCAGGCCCTGTGCTAGGGCTGTGGGTACCAGACTGAAAAGGCCTCATCTGAACTTTCCACTGGTCACATTTTGCTGGGAGACAGAGATGCTTAAACACAGAGTTTTCTTGCAGCATGAAGATGCACTAGACAAAAACCCATGATCAAGGTTGCCCTGAAAGCATCTGGTATCAGGGCAATGTGGCTCACCGTGGATGTAAGGTGACTGTTGAATAGTTCTAGTTATTCGCCACTGAGATTTAGGGTGGGGCCAGCCTCAATATGTTTTTCCTGTGTGAATGACTGTGGAAGGCCTGCTCACCCCCCGACCTATTTGATTATTACTTAGCACTGAAGCCTCTAATATATTTTCTTCCTCAGAATAACTTGCCCATTCACTGAGCACAAAGAAGTATTAGGTCCTGAAAAACAGCAACACTGGCCATCTTCAAATTCTCCCTCCTGCTATAAGACTGGACACATTGAAGATTTTTAAGAGCTGAGAACTTTGAGGCTCTATTTGCAAGTCAAGCTGAAAAAACACTGAGTTGAAAAGCCCTTTGCAGCTGCCACTTGAACTGCTATCTTCCACACCCTTGAACTTTCTGCTTCTGCTGAATTCCACCTCCTGGACACACTCCTGGCCCAGCAAAACTAAAACGTATTGCCATCTAAAAGTCCGACCTCAGCAGAGAAAAGACACATCAGGGAAAGCCGTAGAGTCCTGTGCACCTGTTCCTGCAGACTATACAACTCGCTTTAGCAATTGTGGGCAGTCAGAAACCCACGGGCAATGGAAGAAAGGAATCAGCTGGCATCCAAAGGGAGACCAAAGCTTATACTGGGCTAATGCGTGTGGGGCTTAATGCCTAGGTGATGGGTTAATAGGTTCAGCTAACCACCATGCCACACGTTTACCTATGTAAGAAACCTGCACATTTTGCACAAGTATCCCAGATCTTAAAATTTTAAAAAGTTCATACAGGACGATGATTTATAGGCAGATCAACTTCATCAGGAACAAAGAAGAGAAGGAGAGACAGTGAAAGGAGACAGAAAGGGAGAGGCAGAGAGGCAGCAGTCTGAATGATTTATTATCTAGGAAAGCTTTGCCCTGCGCCTCACACAGTGTGGCCGGGTTTCTGTCTCCTCAGTTCTGTGTTCAGCTGATGCTAATGGCTCACCCGTCACTCACTAAATCCTTTTCCTGGGGATGCTGTAACAAATATCACAAACTAGGTGGCTTAGGGTCTCAGATACTTGATCTCTCACAGTTCAGAAGGCCTCAGGTCCAAAGTTAAGGTGTGGGCAGGGCTGTGCTCCTTGGACGCTCTAGGGGAGGTCTGTTCCGTACCATATGCAGCTTCTGCAGCTGCCTACATTCTTTGGCTGGTGGCCACATCTCTCTCTGCCCTGCCTTCACCTTGCCTGTGCTTCTGTGTGCCTGTGTTCTCTCCCGTTGCCTCTTTCTTCTAAGAACACCTGTGATGGCATTCAGGGCCCACCTGGATAATCCACCGTACTCTCATCTCCAGACCCTTCAATAAATCACACCCACAAAGACTCTGCTTCCAAATCAGATCACATGGACAAGGCCCAGGGAATAGGACTCGATCTCATCATGCCAGTGATTTCAAGTTCACGGTGCCAAAAGGGCATGGAAGTAAGAGAGAAGAGAGTTTGTGAGATGCTTCCTCAGCTGATACACTTGTGAACTGTGCTGACTGCCAGAGAGAAGAATGGAACCAGAGGAGAAAAGGAGGCAACTTTGCTTCTAATCTCATCCTACCCCACAGAGAACCTCATGATAGAAAGCCCTGATTGATCCTGTCACACGAACTGTTTATGCTGCCCAGGGTATGTGCCGAGTACCAGTGTGCACATCTGACCCCAGGAAGACTCCATTATTATCCTTGTGTGGTTAATGGGAGAAGAGAAGTGACTGGCTCAGGGTTACACAGCCGGTGTGGGTGGCACCAGGATTGGGGACTGAGGACTCAGCGTCTCTGCTTGGGGGCTGTGTTCTGCAGCCAAGAACGACACAGACAGCAGATGGCAGAAGGAACAGGATTGGGTCCAAACATGAGAAGCACACAGGTGTCTTGTGCTCAAAGGAAGTTTCAGCACATTTCTTGAGAATCAGCTCCGTGGAGTAGGGCTCCTCTGCATGAAGGCGTTGCCAGTTCTGTTCTCGGGGTCAGTTAGAAACAGACACGTTTTCTAGGCTCAATTTACAAACAACTGTAAGGGGCAAGCTCCTAAATCTCAAGATGTCTGCACTTGAGGCATCGATGTCATCTTTTCAGAAACGCAGCGAAGCGGCTGGGGAAGACGAATGTGTGACATCCGCTCACACTTAAGCTCTTTCATGGGCTTGCTGGATTTAGAGGGAAGGAAATCTGTCACAGAGGACACGCGCTTTATGTTTTTCTATAAAACCATGGACAAGACAAGTCTTTTCTTCATTTCTTTCCAATCTTTAAAGAAAGAAAAATGTGCACGGTGTATTTGTTTTCTCTTGGAACCACAAAACGTTTGAGCAGAGAGAGGCGTTTGAGTTCACTGTGCGCCGGGGCTTGTTACGAGTGTTTTTCTGGAATGTCAGCCATTACGGCTTATATGGCTTTCTTGTATCAAGAAGTAAATTTTATGGAGAAATTTTAGAACCCTCTACCCTGGCCCTTGGATTGTGGCTGGAGTCCTGGATCCAGCTGGTTCCTGTGGTTTTCAAGGAAAATAGACAAAGCAGAGACTATCAGGAGGAGAGAAGTTAGTGGGTGGTCTAGATGCTGGGGTATTGCCATATAAAGACTGGTTGTAGTAATTGGGCCTGGCTTGGAAGTCTTTTTTTTTTTTTTTTTGCAGCTTCATGGTTGGTTTTGGCCAAACTTTTAATTTAGTATTCTGTAGTTGTTTAACACACACTTAAATGGTCTTACTGAGCGAGGGGAAAGGGGAGGTTCTTGCAGATTCCCAAGGAAATGTGAGAAAGGCAAAATGGCCAGCATTATCCATTTGCTTTTTTTGGGTTTACTGGGTGAATAGCACTTTCCTTATATAGGCATGTGATTTCAGGTTTTTCATACTGAGAACATTGAGATTTCAGTTGGAAGACACCCTGAAATCTTATGAGTAGCATGCCCCAGCCACCCTCCAGTAGCTAGCTTGTTTGTATAGGTAGAATGATTCATCTGTCCATTTTAAATGGCTAGATGTTTTGTGGAAGATCTTAGAATTGCTTGCCTCATTTACTGTGAAAAATCAAGATAGGAAGTGGACTTTAGGGATACAGGGATACTTGTACTAGTGTTGCAACTTCCCAAGTATAAGTCTTAACACATTTAACATTTGCTTGTTGAAAAGCAATGTCATAAAGTCAAATAAAATTAAACATGTTTTACTTTTTGCCTCACAAGAACATAAAAATTATGGAGGAGAACTTAACAAGGAATTTAAAAAATGTAACACAGTTTTTCCTTTTAGTAGTCCTTGGGTAGTTATGACAGAATAGTTTCTACTTTTTGTTTCTTTGAAATGGGATTTTGGTCCAAAGTTTTGTTTGTTTCTAGTATCTGCTTCTGCCTCCCCCTCTATCAGATCGGCCTGGCTTGGAAGTCTTAATCTTCGTTTCAGATTTAAAGGGCAGGAATGATACAAAGAAAGGAAGGAACTAGGCTGACATGATGTGAAGGTGTGTTCCCGTAGGGTAAATGCACCTGGGAACAGTGACTTAAGCATACCCTTGGGACGACCCTGGATGGCAGATGCACCTGAATGTGTGTTTCGAACTAGGGAATCCAGGAGAGGTTGACCAGGAGATTCGTTCCTTATCTATGACAAACATCGGAAGCCCCACTCTGTTTCACTCCATGGAACATGAGCTATACAGGCTGAGGCCCTGAGTGTTGGGTTAAATGAAGGTTGCCAGGTGGAGGTCATTAGGGGGAGGGTGTTAAGTGAAAATGTTATATAACTTGCATGATGTTTGCTGTTTTCCTGCCGCTAGGCTGTGTGGTTATGTCATCCAGCCTGACAGTGGACCACAGGAAGGTGAAATCTTATCCAGACCTCTGCTGCTGGACTGTTTCTGTATATAAGGCAGTTCTAATGTCCGGCTTGTTGCCACTAGGCTCTCTCTCCTGGATGTAAGCCCCTAATAAGACCCCATGCCTCCTTTGCTGGCTCTAGGTCTCTTCATCAGCCTCTTGAACCTGGTGTCTTCCTTACCGAGGTTCACAGGGTTTGGCACAACAGTTCTAAAATGGGAGCACGCTCCCTTCCAACTTTTGAATGACCTCATGCTTAAATGGAAACAGCATAACGCCATGTGGCTCCCAGCTAGGATGGGTGACGGGTCTTGGGGAAGAACACGGCAACTGCAGGGGCTGCTTGACCATGGGGTTGTGGGGGCGGTCCTGCCTCGAGAGACCACAAACTGCTGTGGTTCAGCACATGTGTGTAGGTTGAACAACTTGCTGTGGATGGACAGAAGAGACTTCTCCTCCCTCTAGAGGAAGGAAACCATCAGATTGCCTCTGGGTGACTTTCAACTTGCAGTGTCTGTGATTCCAGCAGGGTAAAGAGAACAATGCCAGTGATTTCAAGTTCACGGTGCCAAACTGGCATGGAAGTAAGAGAGAAGAGAGTTTGTGAGCTGCTTCCTCAGCCGATACACCTGTGAATTGTGCTGACTGCCAGAGTGAAGAATGAAACCAGAGGAGTAAAAGAGGCAACTTTGCTTCTAATCTCACCCTACCCCACAGAAAGCCTGACAAGGACATGCACAGACCGTCAATTCTCTCTGAGCTGATGGGGAGGTCGGCTTTGAGTGTTCCAAAGAATTCCCCAATACTAGGACGACACAGGCATCAAGCATCTCCCATTTCCTTTACTGCTGAACTGCTCTTATCAATTAAAAAGGCGGCTTCCATTGACTTGAATCTTTATTTTAGCCCTTGTGAAAATTTCCATGTTAATAAACCAGCTGAGTGGCTTGTCTGTTACCCACTCTCCTGGAAAGGGTTGGTGTTTCATCTATGTCCGTGGGGACAGAGTGCTTCAAAAGAGCTATTCCAACTCCACATTCAGATGCAAATAATGTTTATCAAAGCCTCCTGCCCTAGGCATTGCTATAGATTTTGTCTCAGGGAACCTCTTGTAATTCTAGAAGCTCACTAAGTTCTGTTGCTTCTGTCTCCTTCGTAGCTGTCTAGCCCATTCGCTCCTCACACCTTAACACTTCTGGCTTTCTCTAACAGGCTGTCAGCTCCTGTTATCCCATCTTTATTTTTACTTCTGCAACTTATCACCATCTGAAACATTACAAATTCATTTGTTTAGCTCGTTGATTAATGAATCCCTCCAACCCTCTTTGCCAAATGTGATGGGGGGACTTTGCCGCCTTCTGTCACCACCCAAATGCTTGTGGAACAAATGAATGAATACTACTCTGGCTATATCCAATTCAACAATTCAGAAATGAGAAACTAATTGTGTCATTCCCAGACTTGATATCCTGCAATGGCCCTTGCTAGATACAATAAAAAAATCTAGTGGCTCGTGTCTGTAATTTCAGTACTTTGGGAGGCCGAGGCAGGCAGATCACTTGAGGTCAGGCATTCAAGACCTGTCTAGGCAACATGGTGAAACCCCATAAAAAATACATTATCACTTTCTGTGCTAGGTTGACTAGGGTCCTCCCCAAATGCATGTCTACTCAGAACCTCAGAATGTGTCTTTTCGGATATAATTAGTTAAGATGAGGTTATGTTGGATTAGGGTAGGCCTTACATCCAACCTTGGGGTATCCTTATGAGAAGAGGAGGGCCAGCTGCAGTGGCTCATGCCTGCAATCCCAGCACTTTGGGAGGTCAAGGCAGCTGGATCACCTGAGGTCAGGAGTTCGAGACCAGCCTGGCCAACATGGCGAAATCCCATCTCTACTAAAACTACAAAATTTATTTATTTATTTATTTATTTATTTGAGACTGAGTTTCACTCTCGTTGCCCAGGCTGGAGTGCAATTGTGTAATCTTGGCTCACTGCAGCCTCCACCTCCCAGGTTCAAGTGATTCTCCTGCTTCAGCCTCCTTAGTAGCTGGGATTACAGGCATGTGCCACCATGTCCGGCTAATTTTGCATTTTTAGTAGAGATGGGGTTTCATCATGTTGGCCAGGCTGATCTCGAACTCCTGACCTCAGGTGATCCACCCACCATGGCCTCCCAAAGTGCTTGGATTACAGGCGTGAGCCACCATGCCCAGCAAAATTTAGCTGGACGTGGTGGTGTGTGCCTGTAATCTCAGCTACTCTGGAGGCTGCATGAACCAGGAAGGTAGAGGTTGCAGTGAGCTGAGATCACACCACTGCACTCCAGCCTAGACAACAGAGCAAGACTCTGTCTCAAACAAAACAAAACAAAACAAAACAAAACAAAACAAAACAAAACAACAAAATCCCCCTACAACATAGCATAAAGGAGCTTCCTAATCTGGCTGATGTTTCTTTCCCACCCTCTCCCCTTCCAGACGGCCCCCTTCTCCTGCTACGCTAAACATGGTGGTGGTCCTTAGTGCTGTCAACTGATACTTCTAGTTCTCCTTCTGGCCACACAGAAGAATTGCACTGTCTTCCCCTGTTGGATTCAGGTGTGGCCCTGTGACTTACTTGGCTTATAAACAGAAACTGAAGTGCTCCATGCCACTTTCTTTGCGTTTTTTTTTTGGAGACACAGTCTCACTCTGTTACCTAGGCCGGAATGCAGAGATGTGATCATAGCTCACTGCAGGCCTGACCTCCTGGGCTCAAGTGATCCTCCCACCTCAGCCCCTCCCAAGTTGCTAGGACCACAGGTGTGCACTACCATGCCCAGCTAAACTTTTACAACTTTTTTGTAGGGACGGCAGTCTCACTATGTTGCCCAGGCTGGTCTTGAACTCCTAAGCTCAAGTGATCCTCCTGCTGTGGCCTCCCAAAGCACTGGGATTACAGGCAGGAGCCGCTGCACCTGGCCTGCATGCCACTTTCATGTGAAAGCTTCTAGAGCCTGTGTGTAGTGTGGTATGCCATCTTTCCCTCTGCACAGCCACTGCCACTGTTCTGCAAAGTGGCCACTCTGTCAGCCTGAATGCCAGAGAGAGGGTGACATGGAGCCGAGTCCCCAGCCAGCCCCTGGAGGATAGAGATAATGGGAAGAAATAAACTGTTTTTTATTGTGAATCGCTGCATTTTGGGTAGTTTACTATGACAGCATAAGCTGGCTCATCCTCCTGATGTGCTGAGCTTGAACTTTCTCAGACTGGCTGTGCTATCTCGAGCCTGGGCCTTGGTCCCTACTGTTTATTCAGCAACAGAATCTTCAATGCACCTGCCCCAGGTTGTTCCTGCTTCATCTCAAACAATTTCTGCTCATCTTTTAGGACACGAGAATGTCTGCCCCAACACTCCTTCCTGAGGCAGTGTTACATATTCCTCCTCTTCCATTCTGCTTGTCTTCATGGTTTTATCCTCTACCTAGAGCTTGGCACACTGGGTTTGCCATTGTCTCTTGGGTGATCAGTCTCAGCTACAAGACTATAGCTTCCTTGAGAGAAGGGTGTATTTCCACAAGCGTATTCCCAATGGCTCAGAGGCCACCAGGTACCTGGGATCTAGGTATTACATAAACTTTTATTGGACAAATTGTTGAGTAAGTGAATAAATAGTAATAGAGATGTTTCAGGGTCAGGCATTGAGAAAGGAATATATACCAGGTGCTCCAGTTTCTTTCTATTTGAGATGGAGTCTCATTCTGTCACCCAGGCTGGAGTGTAGTGGCATGATCTTGACTCACTGCAACCTCCACCTTCCAGGTTCAAGCGATTCTTCTGCCTCGGCCTCCCGAGTAGCAAGTTGCAGGCATGTGCCATCACACCTGACTAATTTCTTTTTTTTTTTTTTTTTGTATTTTTAATAGAGACGGGGTTTCACCATGTTGGCTAGGCTGGTCTCGAACTCCTGACCTCAAACTTCTGCTCGCATTGGCCTCCCAAAGTGCTGGGATTACAGGCATAAGCCACTGTACCCGGCCTCCAATTTCTTTCTCGATCTCACCACCTTCTGCAATAGTAAGCTGTCCTTGACCCTTGTTTAAAGAGCTAGTAACTGAAATTCAGAGAAAAGTAGAAATGCATTTGAGACTATATAATCGAAAGGAGGCAGAGGGAGATTCAATCTCAAGTTGTGACACTCTCAAACCCAAGTTCTTTTCCTTGTCCGCCGCTGAAAATGGAGCCACAGCGTCGCATCCGTTTCCTAGGGGCTAAGGCAGCAGAGACAGGTCCTGCTGAACAGACCACAGGTTTGCCTGCAGGGGCTCATGGCTGCCTGAACAACTGCAAGGCAGATGCAGAAGTGACAGAGCACAGCTGTCAGTCATGCGCTGCCCCATGTTTCCCTCTTGGCCCCTGTTAAAACGATTTCCAAGTTTCTACCAGTGACTTCTCTTTGGTTACTCTTATAGACTCATGAAAGCCATGACGTGGAAGGGATGTTGGAGCCATGGAGCCCACCTTTCGGCACACCTGTAGGGACAGGGAGGTGTACAGCCTTTGCCTAAACACATCCAGAGACCTGAGCTCACACCTTACAAGGCAGGCCACTGCTTTTTGGGGCTTCTCTGGCTTTGGTGAGATCTTGGGTACACAGAGCCAGAATCGATCTTCTGGCAACCTCCAAGTTCCACTAAGGCTCTCCTACATTCCCCTCCGATGAGCTACAAACTTACAAGCTAATCTTTTACATTGCTAGTTACCATCCTCTGACCATGCTTTGATTTGTCAACTTTCCATTAAAATCAAGATGCTGGGAGCAAACTACACAAGACACAGCTTGATGCATGCTAGCTGCTGTAGGATGATCAGTCTTCCTAGAGTGGAAATTAGCTCTCTGGGTGGACACTTGTACAGAAGGTTCCTTTTGAACTTGTGGTTAACTAAGACCCCAATATTGTTTTCGCATGAATTGCTGTTTAACAAAGGCGGGGGTCTCACCCCAATTTAGTGAACTGGTTTTTAAGAATCTCAAGGGGAAGATTTTATCTTCACCTCTGTTCCATTAAATAATCAGTTCATGGCCGGAGCTTATCCACGCCTTTCAGAAAACCTGATTCAATCATCGTCATCCCTCACCTGCTCTGGATGAGCCACTATTTTAATAAATTATTGATATAAATGTTGAATGAGATAAAATTCATGCCTGATAAATGTTACATAGCTCATATTTTGTCTTTTCCTTTAAAAGCTATATATTTTATACATACATAGGAATATGTATGCATACATGTATGTGTATATGTACCTATATACACATATGCATATACAACACATAGCAAGGTAGAAGAAATAGTACAATCAACACTTGTATCCACCACCCAGCTTAAGAAATATCACATTACGATACCACTACAGCTCCTGTGTGTTCCTCCATGATCTTAGCCTGCTACCTTTCCTCTTAGGAAAATGGCTATCTGCAGTGTTTGTTTTTTGTGGGTTTTTTTATTTTTTTATTTTTTTTTGAGACAAGGTCTTATTCTGTCACCCAGGCTGGAGTGCAGTGGAGTGATCACAGCAGCCTCGATTGCCCAGGCTTAAGCCTTCCGAGTAGCTGGGACCACAGGCATGGGCTGCCATGCCCAACTTTTATTTTTATTTTTTAAAATTATTTGTAGAGACAAGGTCTTGCTATGTTACCATGCTGATCTTTAACAAAACCCTAGGCTAAAGCAATCCTCTCACCTCAGCCTCCCAAAATGCTAGGTTTACAGGTGCAAGCCAGTATGCTCAGGCTATCTGCAATTTTAAATCTATTATTCATTGTTTGGCTTCATAGTTTTACTGCTTATCTGTTTCTAAACTTACTAGTTTTTCGTGTTTTTTTTTTGAACTCTATAAAAATGAAATCAACTGTTGGTATTTTTCTGCAAACTGTGTTTTCCACATCATGCATGTCCTGGAGATCCACCATTCCTGCTGTAGTTTACCAGATGCACACACTGCCAGGTACTGAGCTATGCTTCCATCAATGAGCATGTAGGCCATTTACTATTTTTCTATTGCTAGCAATGCTTCTAGGAGTATTCTTGTCTCTGTGCCCAGGGGCATAAATGAAAATTCCTTGTCGGGATTATCTCAGGAATAGGTTACACATCTTCCGCTTTGATATGTAATGACAAACTGTTCTTCAAAGTTGTTGTGCCAATTTACTCTCCAAACAACAGTCAGCAAGGGTCTCTGTTTTCCTGTTATTGCCAAAGCTTGGCATTTCTACACTTAATATTTACCAATCAGGCAGACATAAAATTATATATAATTACATCTAACTGTTATTTGAATTTCAGCAATGGCTGAGTGTGAACAGCTTTTAATACATTTATTAGTCATTTATGTTTCTTATTTTGTGAAATGACCGTTTATATCGCTTAGCTATTTTTTACTTACTTTTTTTGCTTTCTTATTGAGTTCAGGGGTTCTTTATATAATCTTGTTACTGATCCTTTATCCATTAAATGTGCTATGAGTATCTTTTTAAAGATAGTGTCTTGAATCTCTGCCTTTTAAGCCCTAACATCTCATGGAAGAACTTGTTGCATATCAGGCTGAAATCTATGTGCATTATGCCTTGAGCATTCCTCATTTTTACCAGTTGAGTAACACTATTGAAAACTATAATGCTCATAATCGATTTCTGTCTGAATTCATTCTACACTTTTTGTGGTACACAGGGGAAGTTTACTGTTATGTAGTTTCTAGATCCTTCCTTTTACCTCCTTATGCAGTTGAATCATTTGCTTATTTTTCTTCCTACGATGGAATGACTCTTAATACAGGTTTTACCTTTAGCATTTACATGAAACCATCAAAATTTTCAAAATCTCCTTCCACTTCTTCATTAGAAAAACAGTCACAAATCTATGAATCTGTCAGCCATTTTCCTAGGGCTCTGGTACAGCATAGTGAAATCAAATTGCAAAGTTTAATTAGTTAGCTTGCTTCAAGATAAAAATGCAAATAAAAAAGTTTTTAGTTTCACCTGTTTATAAGCCAAAGGCAAAATTAATTAAAGTCCATGGAGAAAAGTAAACAAACATGTTGAAATAAAGGAAATAAACATTCTGAAGTGTGAGGTTAAGGCTCATGAAACATGAGAGAGTTAATTGTTTATAGTCATGTGTTTCTGTCCGATAATTTAATCACGTTTACTCTGTCCTCTCTCCCACTGGAATGCACACTAAGATGAAAGGCTCATTAAGCATTAAAAGGTGGTCCACATGGGTTTCTAATCAATGGCATTGCTGCATCCCCCAATGCTAACAAAATATTTTTGGACAAAATGCCAATGGATTTTCTGAGTTCTGTTATTTTCATTAAGATGTTCTTAGAAACCTGTAAAATGGGAAGCTCATAAATAATTTTGCCATATGCAAAAACCAACCAAACAAAAAGTTGGTATTGTGCTGTTGGCCATCTTGGTACTTAAATGAGATTAGTCATAAAGGAAAACAAGTGTTTTTTTGGGGGATTGACAGTTAAGATGTTAAATAAAAAGACAATCTCCATGAGAAATGGTCATTTCATCATCTGTAAATAGACACTGCTTTTGCATAATAATATATCCTTCTCTTGACAATATCAGGAAGCAGTGCATGATGGGATGTGTTCTCGTTGCTGCAGTGGTGCAGTGAAACTGAAATCTCATCAGACTTGGTTGAGTCAGAGAAAGAGAAAATCAGTGCTGTGGCCCACGATCAGCAGACGGAATGTCAGAAATGAGCAATCGCACCCTTGGGAATTCATCCAATAGGACTGAGAAGTGTCAATCTGAAAAGACACTATATAAAGAAGATTGTTGCTGGGTGGCCCGGGTTTGCAAAACAACAGGAAGATGGTTGCGAATGGGAAATCAGTAAATAAGTTACAAGGCTACCTTAGAAATGAAAAATAATGAGAATTTGTATTGTCATGGAAAGATGACCACAAGATTGTTAGTGGGGGGGGGGGGGGAGATGAGTTATAAGATCAACTCCATTCTATAACTCCATAGGTTTGTAAAATCATATCAAAACAAAGACCTGTCTGTAGATACGTATTTATATTCCAGAAAAGGAAAACAGAAGAGGACTACACACAGTTGTTAATGGTGATGATGTTGGGAAGTGTTGGGGAGGAATTAGGAGAGGTGGAAGGCTCATTTTAATTTAGTCATTTCTGTGCTTGAGATTTTGCTACAAGAATGACTTAGTTTGGGCCGGGCATGGTGGCTCAAGCCTGTAATCCTAGCACTTTGGGAGGCCGAGACGGGCGGATCACGAGGTCAGGAGATCGAGACCATCCTGGCTAAAACGGTGAAACCCCGTCTCTACTAAAAAATACAAAAAACTAGCCGGGTGAGGCGGCGGGCGCCTGTAGTCCCAGCTACTCGGGAGGCTGAGGCAGGAGAATGGCCTGAACCCGGGAGGCGGAGCTTGCAGTGAGCTGAGATCCGGCCACTGCGCTCCAGCCTGGGGGACAGAGCAAGACTCCGTCTCAAAAAAAAAAAAAAGAATGACTTAGTTTGATAATTCAAAGGCAACTAAAAAGTAAACAATAACAGATCAACAAAGGAACAGCCCAAAGAACGAGGTGTCAAGTACAGGAGAAGCAGCAGATCTGGAGGTGGAGCCAGCCCAAGGTCTCAGAGCCAGCCCGGGATCCTGGATCCAGCAGGAGCAGGCACAGGAAGACAGAGACGACCCAGCAGATGACGAAAGCCCTGGGTTTCTTGGAAGCTCTGTTAGGAGTGCTCTGTCTGTAATGGCGACAGTGGGTGAGTTCCAACCTCTGGTGCACTTAGCACACCAGGGCCATCTTAAGAGACCCAGAGCTGCCTCCCATTCTGCCCCCAGGACCCTCTTTTGTTTATGCCCAGGCTTTGCCAGCATCAGTGCGTATGTTCAATGAGGGTTCTCAGATGTCTGCTGGAAAAGCAAAATTCCCTGGGGAGCTTTTAAAAGTGCAAATTTGGGGTGCCATGACCTGTCAAATCAGAAATCTGGGGGGAAGACAAATGTCTTTCCTAGCATGTGTGTTTTCAGATTTTACCTCAGGGATCTTGGATGTGGAGCGGGTCAGTGACCACTGTTTTGGCTTGGCCTGGCCTGCTGATTCCCTGTCTTTCAGCTTCAAGCCCTGAACTCATCTCTCCAAAACAGAGTCTGCCTTAGGTGATCCCCCTGCTTGTTACTGTGGATGTTGTTGTTGAGGATAACAGAGGTAGATGATGATGATGATGATTGAGGAGGAGGAGGATAATGACGACAACAACATTTGTGTTTTATTGAGGATCTATGTGGCGAACATGGGGCTGGGTGGCAGACACACACTTTCCTTAACTGAAAAGCAGAAGGGGTAAGGGAGGTAAGTGACACGTCTGGGGCTATGTAATGAGTGATGGCAAGGCAGAATGGATCCCAGGTCCTTATGACTTCAAAGCCCCTCACTGCCCACCCTGCCCGCTGCCCACCATGGTGATCAATACTAACACAGACACTTCTAAGCTATAACAATTAGAGGTAAGATTTGTCAAACATTTAAAGCCCAGGCACCTGCTGAGGGTTTTATGTGCATTATTGGGTCTAATCCCTAAGACAACCCCAAGGTGTCAGTGCTCTTATTACTCCCAGTGATTAAAGGAGCTGGGGAGCTCTCCAAGGCCACACCAGGGAAGCGGCAGAGCTCGGGCTGGTGCCCAGGTGTTTTGGCTTGGACTCCATCTTCCATCACCTCTGAGATGAAGCCCAAAGTCAAAATCAAGCCACACCAGACCCCCAGTAACCTGCCTCTTGCTTACCTGGCGTTTCAGCTCCATCAGGGACATTCCCTAGGGATCTTTCTCTTTTTTTTAGACACAGTCTTATTCTGTCACCCAGGCTGGAGTGCAGTGGCACCTTCTCAGCTCACTGCAACATCTGCCTCCCTGGTTCAAGCGACTCTCCTGCCTCAGCCCCCTGAGTAGCTGGGATTACAGGCACATGCCACCATGCCTGGCTAATTTTTGTATTTTTAGTAGAGGCGGGGTTTTGCCATATTGGCCAGGCTGGGCTCAAACTCCTGACCTCAAGTGATCTGCCCGCCTCAGCCTCCCAAAGTGTTGGGATTACAGGTGTGAACCACTGTGCCCAGCCCCCTAGGCTATCTTTCTGATGCATCCCATCATTCACTGCTTCCTAAACATACCCTACCCTAGACTTCTCAGCATCTGAAATGCCCTTCCTTCCATTAGCCCATCTGGCACACTCTTGAAACTGGCGCAAGTATCTGCTCTTCCTCGCAGCTGCCTCTGAACCCACAAAGGGCAAAATGCCCCCCACCCCGGAACCCAGGGCTCCCCGTGCATTCTGTTGCCATGACATCTGCCATGTTGTACTGCAACTGACCCTTTAGGTAACTTTCTCACCAGTTTGGGTTTCTCCAAAGACCGGGACCATGTCGATCTATTTCTGTATCCTCTTTCCCTAAGACGGGGCCTCACTGTGCCCAACCAATCCCTTTCCTGTCTCCATGTCCTTGGCCCTGGTCCATTCGATTTAGTGAAATGTTCAGAGACACCTGCAACTGCCACATCCTGACATCCTTATTTTTGTCTGGCGGTTTCTCCAGAGCACGGAATGTGTCTGCCTTGTTTGCTGTCGTATCGACAGTGGGAGGCTCACAGTGCCTGGCACACAGGTGACTCCCCACTGGTGTTTGGTGGATGAAGAAATGCAGTCTTCCCAACCTCTGAGTAAGTCAGGGCTGGATGCTGGAATGCAGGCGAGAAAGGCTCAGAACAACTCCAGCCTCCCTGAAGACAGACAGCAGGGTAAGAGTCAGTGGGAGCCTCCTCCCCTTAGCCCTGCTGTCTTTACAGGATGCCATATGCCTCTTATTCCACACTGTTGAGGAAAGTAATTGGAAGCACTAGCCTGTCATTTTTCCAGAGCTGCGAGAGGTGAAATTTAATTGGTGATTTGTTTCCAGGTAGCACAGAGAAGGAAAGGGAGACTTGTCCACAGGGGAAGCTGCGCCACTAACAGAAAGGGATGCTTAAAGTTCAGGGCTTTAAGTGACAAAGGGAAACCAGTAGAAAGCAGGAACAGTTGTCCAGGTGTCCACCCACTCCGCCAGTGTCACTGGCATATAGGATTCTGAGGAGGGATAAATTGCAAAGCTCGAGGTTCTTAGAGATCTATGGATTGACTGATACCAGAAAGCCTTTGAGGAAAGTGCAGCTGGAAGCAGAGAAGAGCACAAGAAGGAGCCACATGTAGCAATGGCTGAAGCTCCTGCGTGGGAATACACAAAAGTAAATATTAGAGAAGAGGAGAAAATCCAGAAGGTGCACTAGAATGAACATCCAAGTCCTTGGAGAAGGCGGCTTCTAAACCAGAGACAGGGCAGCAATGGATGGAACCTGGGGCTCATCCCCCAGAGACTCAGGTGGGCCAGTGCGCACACCAGGCTCCCTGCATTTTAGATGTTCAGAAACAGCTGTCATTGGTTGAATGTCCATCTGCCATTCATCAGGGGCAGGTTTAGAGGGGTTCAGTGAATCGCTTGGGCCTTGCCAGTTTCCTTGTCTCACTCTACATGGTCCAAGCTGTATTGTTCAATGATGAAGAATCCACCCTCCGAAGTCAGAGATACGTGGGTTCATGTCTCAGGTCTACAGCCTGCTAGGTATCCAGCCTTGAGCAAACTCTACAATCTCTCTGAGCATTAATTTTCACTTAGAAAGTGTGATAATAATGATTCCTATTTTAAAGATTATTTTGAAAGTTAAATAAGCTAAAGTATTCACAAATAATCAATAGAGAGCCGGGCATGGTGGTTCACCCCTGTAATCCCTGCACTTTGGGAGGCTGAGTCGGGTGGATTACTTGAGGTCAGGAGTTCGAGACCAGCCTGGTCAACATGGTGAAACCCCATTCTCCACTAAAAAATTACAAAACTTCGCCGGGTATGGTGGTGGGTGCCTGTAATCCCAGCTACTCAGGAGGCTGAGGCAAGAGAATCGCTTGAACCTGGGAGGCGGAGGTTGCAGTGAGCTGAGATCACGACACTGCAATCCAGTCTGTGTAACAGAGCAAGACTCCATCTCAAAAAAAAAAAAAAAAAAAAAAATCAATAGAACATATTTGGGTTCTACATATGGTTTCTTAAAACACAATTTCTACAGCTAAAATTGCTAGAAAATCGATGGCCTAGATGTTTAGCCATAGGAAAATGGCCAAATAAATTAGACTCAGCTACCTGATGGACCATTACACAGTCATTAAAAATTATAATGATAAGGACCATGTAGCAATCTGGAATGTGCTTATGATACATTAAATAAAAAGCAAAATATGTAATGCAATAGGAATCAAGTGGACACAGATGAGAAGGAAAGACAAAGTAGCAAGGTCAGAGGGGAATAATTAGGGCTGATTTCTAGTGTCAATATTGAAAAGGTATCTTTCAAATTAAAAAAGGTAAATCAAACTGTCACTTTGATTTCTTTTGGGCTTATTTGGGAATGTGTATCACGCATACAAAACAGATTTTACTTTTCAATCATTTTCTCAGACACCCACAAGTTATGCCCAGAGATGGATATAATTTAAAGACGTCTTCTGGTTAATCTTTTCTATAAACAGAGGTTCCTTTTCTGAGGTGAGTCATCACCCCTTAATATACCTGTTTTGCATACTTGCAGTTGCTAATTGAGGCTTCTTTTGGAGAATCTCCTAGTGTTTCATGGAGCATACAGACTGAATCAGTTTTTCCACAGACAGTGACAACGAAACACCCACGCCCCTCAGAAGTCAGGATAAAGTTGCAAAGATAAAGATGAGAGCATATCTAGAACCTGGACTTCAGAGGGTGCCTGCATGCACACCCTGCTTGGGAAGGCAGGAGCGTAGCATGGCGCCATTTGAGCTGGCCCTACAGACTCATGGCAAGCTTTTGACCATGCACTACAAAGGCAGGGCCATTATCAGGCACATGTGGTCCCCTGAACAGAGCAGGCTGATTTGGGGAGGCTGTGAACCAATAAGTGATCTGCAGAGTCCCAGTTCTCACAGATGCACGGTGTATAAAGAGTGTCCTTTTTAAACAAGTTCGGGAATACAGTAGAGAATATTACCCACATACAGCAGATTCACAATGCCCTCGTATATACAAGGATCTTAGGGTCCCACCATTAAACAGATGCACACACCACAGATAGACTCAATTCCCCAGCCCTGACTCCATCCACTTTGTATCATATGACACCCATCACCATTGAGATAATTATAATAACTAAGGCAACTATGATTTTATTAAGTGCTTATAACATGTCAGAAACGATGCTAAGTGCTTTTTAAATATTATTTTCTTTTGTTTCTTTCAACAATCCTGTGTGAGGTGTAATGTTATTCATGTTTTTTTCATGATCAATGTTGTTTTTTTTTTTACTTTTAATTTTTTGTTTCCATAGGTTTTTGGGGAACAGGAGGTATTTGGTTACCTGAGTAAGTTCTTTAGTGATAATTTGGGAGATTTTGGTGCATCCATCACCTGAGCAGTGTACACTGAACCCAATTTGTGGTCTTTTATCCCTTACCCCCCCCCCACCCTTTCCCCTGAGTCCCGAAAATCCATTGTATGCTTCTTATGCCTTTGCATACTCATTGCTTAGTTCCCACAGATGAATGAGAACATACAATGTTTGTTTTTCCATTCCCAGTTACTTCACGTAGAATAATAATCTCCAATCCCATCCAGGTTGCTGTGAATGACATTAATTCATTCCTTTTTAGGGCTGAGTAGTATTCCATCATATAGGCTCAAAAATTAAGTGATTTCCAAAGGCACACAGCCAGAAAATGGCAGAGTTGAGTTTCTCCCCTAGGGACTTGTGCTTAAGCCCTTTCCTTACAGTGAGTCTAAGTCTAATGAAATGCTGGTGTTCCTGGAACCACAGGAGGGGAAACTGACTGAGACTAACAATATGAGAAAGAGATTTCTCCTTCCAAAATCCACCTCTAGTATCACCTCATCCAGGAATACTTCTCTAGACATCACAAACACATACATTATTTCTTCCACTGAGCTACTTCTCTTGTTCCTCATTGCACTGCATTGTACATCTATTTTTAGATGTTTATTTTCTCTATTTAATTGCAAGCCTCTTTAAATATCATGTTTGTCTTTGCAGGAACCCAACAAATCTGTTTATTCTATATTATTACTTACTTACAAGAATTGCTGGGCAGGAAACAAGTACCATCCCCAAGCAAAACAACAACAAAACCATCAACCAAACACAAAACTAACCAAGAAAGTGAGGTGCCATGCGATGCTAAAATCATAAAAGCCTTTGTCATTCAAAAATAAGAAACTTATTACAAAGCTCTCATGGTCTGAACAGAGGATGTCTATATTTGTCTTTGTTTTCACAGCCTAGTATAGAACTTGGCACCAAGTAGGTAATCGATACAAACACTTGCTGAACAAATGAGTGAATAAATGAAAAAATGAATCATGTAGGAGCAAGGTTTCAAGAAACTGATTATGGGCAGCTAAATCCTCTGCACAACAAAACAGCAAACACAACCTTATCTGAATTGCTGACATACTACCCACTGTCACAAGGTTGATTATAAACATTAATTTTTATGAAAATATTTCCAATAACTTTTCTCTCTCCAGTCTTGAGACTAATCATATTTTCAGAACTTCAAATTGAAATGTATTTCCTGTCCTGTGATCTCGGGCAGTGGGGAGGGTGTGTGACATTAGGGCTGACCGGGCAGATGAGGCTCAATTTGGCACAAAGGAAAAATCAGAAATATCAGTCCCGATACTCAGGGGTCCACAGGGAAAGCAAAGATTACACGGAAGAGCAAAATCCCTGAGCAGGGTCCAATTCACACACATACCAGATGCACTGAAGGCTCTATTTTAAATTAACCTTGAAAATAAAAATGTTCAGTTTGAAAAGAAAAAATAGGAGGAAGAATATATCAGTATGAAAAAAATGGGCTGGGCATCATGTGGCACATGCCTTTAATCCCAGCACTTGGGGAGGCCAAGGCAGGAGGATCACTTGAGCCCAGGAGTTCAAGACCAGCCTGGGTAACAGAGTGGGACCTCACCTCTACAAAAAAGTAAAAAATTAACTGCACGTGGTGTGCATACTGGTGGTCCCAGCTATTTAGGAGGCTGAGGTGGGAGGATCTCTTGAGCCCAGGAAGTTGAGGCTGCAGTGAGTTGTGATGGTGCCTGTACTCCAGCCTGGGTGACAGAGGGAGAGCCTGTCTCCAAAAAACAAAAACAAAAACAAAAGAAAAAAAGAGTGGTATGTTTTGGCTGTGTCCCCACCCAAATCTTGAATTGTAGCTCCCATAATTCCCACGTGTTGTGGACGGGACCTGGTGGGAGGTAACTGAATCGTGGGGACAGGTCTTTTCCATGCCATTCTCCTGATAGTGAATAAGTCTCATGAGATCTGATGGTTTTATAAAGGGGAATTGCCCCGTACATGCTCTCTCTCTCTTGCCTGCCGCCATGTGAGACGTGACTTTGCTCCTCCCTCGCCTTCTGCTATGATTGTGAGGCCTGCCCAGCCACGTGGAACTGTGAGTCCATTTAACTTCTTTCCTTTGTAAATTGCCCAGTCTTGGGTATGTCTTTATTAGCAGCATGAGAACAGAATAATACAAAGAGAAAAGAAATGATTCTCCTTCGCTTACAAACATGTGACTCCTTGAAGTCAGTGTTTCTCCAAGTGTGGTCCCCAGACCAGCAGCATCACTGGGTGGGGGCTTGTCAAAAATCCAGATTCTCAGACTCCACCCAGACCTATGGAATTGGTAACTCTGGGGGTGTGGTTCAGTCATCTGGATTTTCACAAAACCTGTAGGGGATGCTGACGAACACACAAGGCTGAGAACCACTGTTTTACATCATCATCTCTTTATCAATTTTTTTTTTTTTTTTTGAGATGGAGTCTCACTCTGTCACCCAGGCTGGAGTGCAGTGGCGCCATCTCGGCTCACAGCAAGCTCCGCCTCCCGGGTTCACGCCATTCTCCTGCCTCAGCCTCCCGAGTAGCTGGGACTACAGGCACCCGCCACCATGCCCAGCTAATTTTTTGTATTTTTAGTAGAGACGGGGTTTCACCATGTTAGCCAGGATGGCCTCGATCTCCTGACCTCATGATCTGCCCGCCTTGGTCTCCCAAAGTGTTGGGATTGCATGCGTGAGTCACTGTGCCCGGCCCTCTTTATCAAATTTAACAAACAACTTGATTTTCACATTTTTTTCCCTTCGATTTAATAAAGTAAGATATAGCTGTATTTGGCAGGCCTATAAACCATACAAAGTCCTAGTAATGAATCACGTACTACCCTTTACACAGATCCTCATGAGGAGCTTGTCAGGTAGAAAACTGTCCCCCACAACCCCACTCATTTTTCAGAGGGACTGAGTCACTCGTTGCTGGTCCAACCCCAGGGACCATATACTGCTAACTCATCGAACAAGCTGCACTCCACACTCACATTTCTGTTTTTGAGGGGCAGAGCCTAAGCAAGAACAAGCTGCACACCACACGCTCATCTCCTTTTTTGAGGGGCAGAGCCTAAGCAGCTAAGACAGAACATCCAGGTTTACGGGCCTCACAGGTGGGTTTGTAGGCAGCATGCAACCTCCCTGCAGGAGCTATCTGGGAATGTGCACTTTGTCCACCCCCTGGTAAAGAATCAATCACAGGGCGCTGCTGTGGTTTATCCATATCTGCCTTCCCCAGTAGGCACCCTGCTGGGTCAGAGTTGGGATGTCTGCATTGATCTCTGCATCCCCAGTGATGAGCAGCTGGGCGCGGGGTCGGGCGGGCGGAGGGGGGGAACTATCTGCCTTGCCCTGCTAGTGAAGACCGGTGATTCAGTCATCAAACGCTCTTTTTTTTTCTATTAGAGTTCTTCTCAGAATAACAACAAAAACAGCAGTTGCCACTTATTCAGCACTTCCCCTGCATGAGTCTGCAGTCTGAGCTCCCCCTCCCTTGCATTAGATCCTTTTCTCTTCAAAACGACCCAGCGGAGTAGGTCCCAGCGTCAATGTCCCTATTTACAAAACCAAGGCACAGTGAGGATAAAGCACTTGTCCAAGATGACACAGTCAGCAAGTTTGCAGAACAGGGACTTGAAACTATCATTTGGCCCCTGGTCCTTGTCTCCACCATGATTATTGATCCTATGGTGTTAGGAAGGGAGGTGACATGGGAACTGTATCCTGTGTATTTAGAACTGTAAATGACTCTGAAAGAACTGTTGGTAGAAGCAAAATTCCAAGGATTGGAAATCCAGGCTCAGAGTGACTAAAGGAGAGAATTGTTTTGATTCACCGAGTGGTATTTAGAGAAGCATCAAAAAGTCGCCATCTTCCTGCTTTGCATTAGAACAGGATCTGGGGCCCCGAAGGACATGACAAAGATGTGTGATCAGGAAAGGGAGCCGTGTCTCCTTTGCCCAGCGGTAGGGACCTCCATGAGCCCCGTCTGTCCGTTATTTTCCTCTTGGTACCATCAGATCTTTATCATGATCCTCTTCATTTACTTTCATGGATCATCCTCTCATCTCAGGTCTCAAAGAAACATCGAGGGCCTCCTATCTCCAAGGACTTGACATTATAACTGAGAAGACATATCATAGATCGTTATAGATCACTGTGGCAACGAATTCCATCCGGGCTGGTTTACTTTGTCCAGAGGAATGTAAGACATTTGAAACGTAGGTTAATATGGAAGCTGCAGCCTGCTGATCATACACACGTTGCCCTTGATCTATTCTCGAGTCTAAAATGAACCCAGGTCTCCCTCTTGTTGAGGATTGCCAGGTTGTGGAAATTCGGTATCTAGGAGCATATTGTTGCTTCACTTGACTTCCTTCTGTAATCTCCTGTCTCCATACGAAGAATCCTGTATTCTTCACTGGCTGCTCTTTCGAAAGTCACCAGGACCCTCCAAATCCTCAAGTCCTGTGACTTTTGCTCAGAAACTTCTTGGAGTCTCAGCAGTGTGGAACCAGTCCACCCTCTGCTCCCCAAATCTCCATTTTTCCATTCATTTCACTCCTCCCCCCGCCCCACTCGAGTTCATCTTCCCCAGCTGGGCTGTCTTGCTGGCATGGAATGAATGCATCCTCTTACTCTCATCTCTACTGCTTTTCCCTGGAAAAATTTAGCAATTCTATAAATCATCATGAAGAGAAGGAGGAGCTATAATAATACCAGTTAGTATCTGCTGAAGCTTACAGGGCCAGTCGCTCTTTTCATGTTAAACTAAACACACTCAATGCAGCTCTATGAAGAGGCCACTATCACAGTGCTGCCTTTACACAACAGTGACGTGAAGCTCAGATACATTAAGCACCTTGTTCCGGGGCACACAGACATTGAGCATCTTGTTCCAGGGAAGAGATCTGACGCAGTGTCATGCACAGAACTGTAGAACCCTCTTCCTTTGTTCTTGGTTCTCCCTCCAAGCTGAAGCTGGTATCTTGGATCTCTGCATTTATATGTCTAGCTGCCATGATGGTGTCCGCATGCCTGCCCTGGTTTTACCTCCTTTTATCTGCAAATGAGCCCCTCCTTACTGATTTCTCTATATATCAGTGATACCACATTTCCTGCCCCACTCCGGATAGCGAGACTCAGACCATGAGATTAAAAAAAAACATCTTTAGCTCACTCAGCTCCACTATCACCCACACAGCTGTCACTTAAAAGTTATATCTCTATAATAAATAAAAGATGGGGACCATTTACCATCTCAGCTAAACACTGTCCTTTCTCTATCATTCTCTTGGAAGTACCTGCTCCAGGAAAGTTCCTATTGGGAGTCGAAAAGGCTTCTGAAAACTCCCAGAGCAATCTTTTTCCCTGTAACAGAGCAGACTGGGGGCCAGAGAGGTGGGGCACCTGCTGGAGACCACACAGTGAATCACCTCAAGGGCTACTTGATTTGGGAGCTTCTTGAGAGAGAACTGGTCCATCTCAGTTTAACTATAGTGCCTGGCACACAGTCGATATTTAATATAATTGATTTTTTAAAAATGATTATCTCTAACTTCACATTCCGGCCTCCACTACCCTTTCGCCACCTTGATATTCTCACACTTGGTTTATTTCAGGATCCTCTTGACCTGTTTTCACACGCTTCTTCCTGTACACAGGTGTGAAACTCATCTTCCTAAAGATCCGGTATCATCTGCACCTCCCAGCTCAAACAGCACCAATGGTGTTTATCTGTGCTTTAGGTGAGGGCAACACCCCTTGTCTAACTGGTGGGCTTTTCCACAGTCCTGATCCACAGTAACTAATCTGCCTCATCCATCAAACGATTTTTGTTTTTTAGGACGGAGTCTAGCTCTTGTTGCCCAGGCTAGAGTGCAGTGGCGTGATCTCAGCTCACTGCAACATCCGCCTCCCAGATTCAAGCAATTCTCCTGCCTCGGCCTCTTGAGAAGCTGGGATTAGAAGAACCCGCTCCCACGCCTGGCTAATTTTTGCATTTTTAGTAGAGATGGGGTTTCACCATGTTGACTAGGCTGGTCTCAAACTCCTGACCTCAGGTGATCTGCCTGCCTTGTCCTCCCAAAGTGCTGGGATTACAGGCGTGAGCCACCGCATCGGGCCCAAAACTTTTTTTTTTTTTTTTTTTTTTTTTTTTTTTTTTTTTTTTTAAAGGCAGGGGTGAGCAGCGGCGATAAGTTTATTTAAACCATTTCCTTCTTAACCCCTTCAATGCAGGTACACGACCATTAGGTGGCAGTAATGCATCACTGTAGGGAACGAAATCAATGGTTCAGCTGAACTCTTGAGATACAGGTAAACGTGGTCCCCAGCTTTTATTTTATTACAAAGATTTAACTTTAAAAAACCCCCCAAAAACGATAAGCTTAAAGACTTTGGATTTGTTACATGTACTCCTTAATAAAGCCATGATGGAATTCATCCCCGTTGCCCAGGAGCTCCTTTCCCAGTCATTTCTCCATGTTGTAGCAGACTAGATAACTGGAGTCTACTGAACTTGTTTAATTAATTACAGGGAAGATCTTCCTATCTGAAACTCCTATTCCTTTGATTACCACCAGAAAGAGACGAGATGGAGAAACCAGCACAAAATAGCCCCGGAGTTTAATGGTACCAAATCCCTGTGTGGTTTTTCTTCCATTGTTCAGAAGAATGGAACTCTGTACCCTGCTAATTTTCATTTTCTGTCCTTTCTTCTCGTCTTTGCGGCTGGGAATAATTTACATTATTTTATAAAACTGGAGGCACAAAACTCTAACACTGAGTGGTGGAAACCGATCTCATTAAGCAACTTCCTTTTAAAAAAAAGGCTCAGCTGACCGTCTATGCCTAAGGGCCTATTTCTAAATCCAGTGAATGTACTTTCTCATTTTTTCCTTTTTTTTTTTTTTTTTTTTTCTTTTTTGAGACAGTTGCACTCTGTCGCCCAGGCTGGAGTGCAGTGGCATGATCTCGGCTCACTGCAACCTCTGCCTCCTGGTTCAAGCGATTCTCTTGCCTCAGCCTTCTAAATAGCTGGGATTACAGGCACGTGCCACCATGCCTGGAAAATTTCTGTATTTTTTGTAGAGATGGGGCTTCATCATGTTGGCCAGGCTGGTCTTGAACTCCTGACTTCCTGTAATCTGCCCCCACCCCCATGCCGGCCTCCCAAAGTGCTGGGATTACAGACCTGAGCCAGCGCGCCTAGCCTTCCTCATGTTTGTCTATACCCAGTAAAAAGGTTTGATGGGGGAGGGATGGGAATAATGCTTTGGAAATCTTTTAGTTGCCTTTTTGCGTTAAGAGGCACAAAGATCTCTGAACTGTCTGTTGTTTGGGTTGGTTTGTAGGAATCATCTTCCTCCTACTTCAGTATCTCCCAAGCACCTACTTGGGAACTCCGAGTTATATTTCCAAGCTAAACACTTCTCCCCCTTCCTTAGGACAATTTTTAGATGCTTATCAGATCTTCTAACTGAAGTTTGGAAATCTCAGCTATTCAGTTTTACTTAGCCAAGTGATGAAAACATCTATTCAGAATTCTAAAAGCAAAGAAGGTGGAGAAAGGAAAAACATGATGGTTTTTATCGCTAACAAAATGTGCAGAGAGAAATTAAAGCCAAGTGTGAAAGTTCCTTGCTATCTTTCGGTTGCGCCTTTGTGGAATACTAATGCAGCTGTGGGAGGCTATCGGTCCGGAATCCTGGCTTCCTCCGCCCTGCAGCCAGGTGATAAAGCCCCTCCTTAATGACCCAGAAGCCTGAGGAAATTGAGGCCAAGTGTGAACACAGCAGGATCTGATTTTCTAGGCCAGAAATTCATTTTAGTGAAAACTTAGGAAGCCTTTCTGAAATAACTTTTCTTCTTTTGTAGAAGAATGATTCAGGTAGGGGAAAACGATGCAAACCTTTTATAAATTAGGTACTTAACCTCTCGCAGCCTCAGTTTCCTCAGCTGCAAAATGGGTAAACTACTACTTAACTGTCAGTGTTGTATGAGGATTAAATGAGACAGTAGGAGCTGGCATGGAAAGAGGTCACACCTGTGAGTTTATTCAGACTCCACTGCCATGCAAAATATCAAAAATTAAGAATATAAATAATCCCTGAGAGGCAAAGTCTTAATTAACTAGCATGGCCTCATTTGAAAAAAATCCCAGCACTGTGGTTTCTGAATATGGATGAACAATGCCATCATTTCTTAAGAGCTTTAATTTCCTACCTGCAGCATGGGAACAGAGGCATTTTGGTCCATTTTTGGAGTCTTTCTTCAACTCCCTCTTCATCAGAGGAAAGCGCTGATTTACTGATTTGGGAAACTGCTTGCACCATGGACTTCTATCTCCATCTCTAGGGACTCAGGCTTCTAACTACGGCAGACACTTTAAAACCAGCTAATATTGGTTGGAATTTTACACCTTCAGCAAAAATAACCATGAGAATATTTTCATTTAGAACAGAATATTATGAATGAAAGAAATTAACTTGGCAGACAGAGATTTAAGCTGGTTTCAGCACACTGCTCTACAAAGATCGGCCATACTACTCAAAACATTACACTCCAGCTCGCCAGTTACTATTATTAAAAACAGCCTCACTGGAGGGACATGAGCAATGATGACCATGAAAATTCCTTGGGCACTATGACTGGCTCTTCACAAGAGAGACTGCGCAGGGAGATGAGGACATCATTCTGGTGCTCAGTGGCTGGGCTGTAAAGCCAGGTTCTGCCACTCATCAGGTGGGTGCCCTTGAGCACGTTACTCAACCTCTGGGTCAAGATTTTAAAAAAAAATCTTTCCAGGTGATTCTAATATATAGCAAAATTTAAGAAGTATTGTCCTAGGGCAAGTTCCTTACCATGTTTAAACCTCAGTTTCAGTATCTTTAAAACGGGAAAATCCCAGCATGTACTTCATGCGATGATGCTGAAGATTAAATAAGATAATGAACACTCAGGGCCTAAATGCTTAACATATTACCTGTTACCTGGCAAGGGTTCAATCAGTGCAAGCCTCTAACATTGTTGTCATCATCATTACTGTTGTCATCATTCTCATCATCATCGTCATCACTGTCACCATCATCACCATCACCATCGTCATCTTTGTCACATCAGCAGCCACGTCTTCATTGCTGCTATTCGTATCTTCACCATCATCAACCTCAGTATTGTCATCTTTGCCATGATGATCATCACAGTCATCAGCAACCCATCATTATCACTGTGATCATCACCATCACCTCACCACCATCTTTGCCATCATCATCATAATCAACACCATCACCTGATTCTATAGGAGATACCATTGATTCTTTTTTTTTTTTTTTTTTTTTGAGACAGGATTTTGCTCTGTTGCCCAGGCTGGAGTGCAGTGATGCAATCTTGGCTCACTGCAGTCTCAACCTCCTGGGCTCAAATGATCCTCCCACCTCAGCCTCCTGAGTAGCTGGGACTACAGGCACATGCCACCAAGTCTGGTGCGTGCTCTCTCTCCTTCTGTCTCTCTCTCCATATATATATATATGTTTTTTTTTTTTTTTTTTGGTAGGGACTTCTCACTTTGTTGCCCAGGCTGGTCTCAAACTCCCAGGCTCAAGCAACCCTCCTGCCTTGGGCTCCCAAAGTGCTGGGATTACGGGTGTGAGCCACCAGCCTAGCCTGACACTGATTCCTTTAGGTAGACTGTTGAGTGCTTTTGTACTCAACATGATAATCTTGAATTCCTGGTTCTGCTTTTAATCCTCTGGAAAAAGTGAGGGGCTAGTAACCTATAAAAATTCTCTAAACATTTTGATTAGATTCTATTTAAGTAAAAAATGTATAAATCAAACCTTTTTGTAACATTCAACACACACTGAGAATGTGCTCCTAATGAGGGTCCTATCTGTGGGTGCAGTGCTCCAAGCTCACTCCTTACATTCTTTCACTCACACCTGAACACCTGTTGTGGAAGGGGCTCCCAACCTCTTTCTCAGAGGCGTGGCCTCCCCAGGGTTAAGCAGCAGAAACACAGCTAGAACTCCATCCACCATTCTAAGCGTCACTGTAGGAGTAAGTCACCCACCCTATCACATTCTCAGCTTCGAATAAATTCCTCTCTGCGTTTGGCATGGAAGGTGATAAGTATTTTCTGAGCTATTTTTCAGCTGCAAACTTCAGTCTGCTGAGATGAAATATGCAGATTGAGGCCTGAACAGCTGTAGCACTGCAGAGCGGCTGGTATTTTGGTGGGCTTTATTTTAAAGTCATTGACAGTTCAATCTCACTAAATAATTCAGCTGTTTAGGAAAAGCCATATGATCTTAAAATAAGTCCCTGAAGGTCAAGCATATAGGGTGAAATTTTATTTTTCAGTAAATAATAGCGTTCGACAAAATAACAGAAATGTCCTTCATAATGTCTCTTCCTTTACATCTTGGAATGAAATTACCAAGTGCACATCACTGGATGTTCATTTGTAAACATTTTACATCTTCTCCACTCCTTTCTGGCAGAGTATTAAGGTAACATTCTGATATCACTGTTCCCAATGAAGTTAGAGATTCTAAAGAACAATTTCAAAATGCAGCCCTAACTTGGGGTGTCACTGATCATTTGGAAAGTCGTTTGTTCCATCTAGTCCAGAAAAATACAAGCTTCTTGTCATAGAAAGGCTGAAGTATTGACTATAAATCTATTTTAAAAAAACACTTGCAATGTGAAAGTTTTCCAGGTCAAAGCTGGATCTCTCTCATCCATCACTAGGTTCTCCAAGGTGACATGCAATTCAGGAGAAAAGCATCAGCATCCAGAAAGATACAAGCCATGGATGTCCTTTGTGCTCCTTAATGATGGGTCTTTGGCTGAATCACCAGACTGGTAGCTTTAGAATAGCTGCTCATGGAGGTGGAAGGCAGGATGGGGAGGTCCTTGGATAAACCTCATCTAGACTCACATAGAATCCTGTACTCGTCGAGGCTGATGGGATCTTGACGTTCATCTACCTCAAATACCTTCTTGTCTCATTTTACGGATGAGGCAACTGAGGCCCAGGGAGAATAGATGATGGGTGCCCATTAAGGCACTGGATTAATAATAAAGCCAGAGCTAGGATGCAGGTGGCATTGGAGCATGGTGACAACCATGCTTCGCATCAGAGTTGGCCTGTGTGTTCCTCCGGTTCGACTGCAAGTACAGGCATGGCCATTTTGCTTGTGGACAAAAAAGACTGTCATCTCACTCCCAGCTCTTATGGTGTGGCCGGAACCAAATCATTCAAGCCCTCTCAATCCTAGCCTCCTTATAGATAAAGCCCTCTTAATAATCCCTACCTCATAGGGATGTTGTATGAATGAACTTCTATATTAAAAACTATCTTGAACAAAGCCTTGTGTACACATTCATGAATTCATGCCCTCTGATGCCCTGAAACATTTCCTTTTGGAGTAGAGTGTGGGGTGCAGAGTTGAGTCATCATCACATCTACTCACAGGGCTCCACCAGGTACTCTCTCACTTCCCAGACACCATTTCCATCGGGGTTCAGGGAAATGCAGTCATTTCATCGTCACAGAGCTAACTGACATCTTGGTGGCAGCTGTGAGTCATAAACCGTATCAGGAAAAGCAGGAGCTGAGCTTCTCGCAGCTTGCAAAAGCTGCCCAACTCTAAGGACTAGCATGCAAAAAATATTGTAGAGAAACTTTTCTCATTTGTCACAAAAACTATTAATGTTCCTTTTTGAAAATTAAGAAAATATCATTGACCAAAACTTGGGAAAATTAAAACCATCCCTAATTCTACCACTCAGGGAAAGTTACTGTTAATATTTGGTAGGAACCTAAGTTTTACATACATCTAACATAGATATAGATTAAGCTGATGTTCTAGAGCTTGGCTTTTGCCAATTGTAAATGTATTGTGTTTTCCCAAGTAATTGAATTGTCATCTTTCAAATGGATATACAATATTCGACCATTCATATTATTTCATATTACCAGAGTGGTATTCAAAGTATTGAACAACAGGAAGAGACTGTGTGCCAACGAATGACAGTTGAGAGGAGTCTCTGGGAGACCCATCCATGGTCAACCAGATGACTACTGATCCTGGCTGTGCCATAATTTAATTATTTTCTTATTCAAAACATTTCATTTTTAAAGTTTTTCTCCTGTCGTAAACACCTCTCTAATGAAAGAACAAATAATAAAATCTTCACATGCATCCTTAAGTATATTAGAAAGTTGGTTTCCTAGAACTGCAGTGGTCATGTTCAGGGATGAACACAGGTTTGGGACATTGCTGGAGGGCAAGCTCTCCAGAATGTCCACCCTCCATGTAGGTCACTGTCATGGGCTCATGTTTCCTTCCCTTGGCAAACACTCCAAGTAGACAATTAAGAAAGGCCAGGTAGTTGTTCTAGAAGGGCACCAGGATTATTTCCCTCCCCTTGCTGTCTTTTTTTTTTTTTTCAGATGAAGTCTCACTCTGCTACCCAGGCTGGAGTGTAGTGGCTCAGTCTCGGCTCACTGCAGCCTCCACCTCCCAGGTTCAAGCAATTCTCCTGTCTCAGCCTCCTGAGTAGCTGGGACTACAGGCGTGTGCCACTATGCATAGCTAACTTTTGTATTCTTAGTAGAGACAGGGTTTCACCATGTTGGCCAGGCTGGTCTCAAACTCTTGACCTCAACTCAAGTGATCTGGTCCGCCTCGGCCTCCTGAGGTGCTGGGACTACAGGCATGAGCCACCGTGCCCGGCCCTTGCTGTCTATCTTCTGACTGTGACCTGCCATGTTTGCAGAGACCCCTCCCCACCATGACTGACTGAGTCCCCATTCCACAGTGTTGGGGGCACAAGGCTAGAGTTGTCTTCCGGGCTCTGGCCCCTACTTGGAGCTCTCTACTCTGTACTAACTAAATATTTGGGTGTGGACAAGCCACTTCATCTGTCCTGGTCAGTGCTGATTTTCCTACATGTAAAGGAGGCAACTGGGCCAGATGAATAACCAAACTCCTTTCCGTGTCCTCAGCCTAAGTCTACAACTCTGTGACCCACATCTAATGCTGCCACATTTAAATGATGAAAGCTTTACTTCACTTCTTGAACCTCCTCTCCCTTTTTCTCCATCCCCAACAAGCCATTCTCCATCCTCGCTGGGACCAAGCAAACTTTTAAAAATGTAAATCATCCAATGACTTATTTATTTCAGATGTCATTTAAAATGAAAGCCAGCCTCCCTCCCGTGGCCTGCACAGACATCGTGGGTTCATCCTCTACCACCACATCAGCCCTACTTCTCTCCTTTGAGCCTATCTTATTTTCTTCTTTACACTTGACACCCAAGTTTTATATGTTTTATTGACCTACCTAGAATTTTTTTTACATAGAATTTGTACTTTGTTAGAGAAGGGACACCCAGGATTGACAGTACTCTACTCACTAAATACATGAATAAATGTGATGGGGAAAAGAAAAGTAGCCACTGACCTCCAGGAGCTGGCCTGGGACATTAGTTAAATGTTGGTGTTCTCCAGTCAAACATGATTTCAGAGAACACCAACATCAGACAAGGCCACTCTGTGATCGCAGTAAATCAGACCATAAACAAGACCACTCCGTAATTATGGCTGAACACAGACAGACCTGAACATTGTCGAAGCCATCCCCTTTCCCGGCTAAAACAATAGCTGCTTCTTTGCCAGTTATGGTTGTGGCCTCACCCTAGGCTGTCCTACCTACAGATGAGATTTAGCACTGGTCATAGAACTACCCTTGCTTCCCGACAGCATCCAATTCAGAGAAATGGTTCACTCTTGCGACCGTTGCCCCAAAGCAGCTCATAATGCAAGCCCAAATTCTAAGTCTTTTCTAACACACTCTTACTAAGACATTCCATACTTCCCTGTGGTATATTCTCTCTCACTGCAATGAGCAATCAACCCAACTCATTAATTACAGATGTGTTCCTGGTGCTCTTTGGCTGAAGGGCAATAGCAGTGGGAAAATAACAATAAATAGTATTAATAGCTTCTTTTTCACGAATAATTGCTATGTAAATTGCTTGGGTTAATTGCTATGTGCCAGACACTGTTCTTTCCAATAAAACAACATTAGAATATAGGTATTACTATTATTATTCTGACTTCAAAGTTGAAGAAACTGAGGTTCAGCCTGGAGAAGTAACTTCCCAAGATCACATAGCTGTTGGAGGAAGCTGCAGTTTAAACCCACATTTGCCTGACTTCAAATCTTGTATATTTTCTCATTATTATAGTGTTTCTTTTTCTCACCCTTTCCTTTAAAAACGATGTCAGGTGCTCTAAGCTAGTGATGAGAATATGCATGATAAATGTGTTCCCTCTAATAATTCCTCCATTTGAAGTAATTAACATTCCCAATAGTTATTGCAGGTTTTCAACCCTCTGTGAATATCTGCAGTTTAGATTTTTCCACTCTTTCAATGTCACTGCTGCATAGACTTTCTGGCACAGTCTCAAACGTACAGAATATGTTCAGCATCAGAAGAAATACTGTCAGACAACCATTCTGTCATTTGGGGGATTATAATTGTGAAATGGAGAAAATATTTAAAAACACAGATCTGTGGGACAGAACGTACTACATACAGGCTCTAGTGTAAGACAGCTGAATGGCTCTCGGTATTTTGTATTATTGCTTTTTAAATAATGTCTCCTATCCATTGTCCTTAAAATATGACTGATGAATGACTGAATTTAGCAGTTGTACTAGGAATGAAGACTCCAGGTAGTTGGTCAATGAATAAACATACCTCGACTTAGAATGTTATGGAGAGACAACTGTGACTGGGCCCTGCCCTAGGTGCTACTGTCTGTGCCATCTCAAATATATTCCTTTCACATACTTCAATTCCTAAATCAACCCATAGGAAGATAAGAAGTCAGCAATATAGACCTGGTGCCATTAGGTTTAGGCAACACTGGGGAGCTTCAATTCCCTTCCACCCTGTGATCCAAAATGTCCATGAGCTGCAAATCATTCCTGTAGATGGGTTGATGGAGCATGGTGAATACCAAAGACCAAATATTCCAGTTTCATCTGATTCCAGAATAGCTTTGCAGACAAGTCCCTCAGGCTCTCCTGTAGGCAGTTTGATACAGGAATCTAGGGTCTATGATTTAGATGCACGCTGCTTCTTAAACCATCGAAGGGGTTGTGAGCAGGACAGTGGCATGATCAAGTGTCTGCTTGAGAGTCCACTCTGGCACAGGGGAGAGTAGGGAGACTGGTGAGGGGTGGATGGCTGCAGCAGAGGGTGGAAGCATGCACATGAGAGTGGCCAGGAGGATGGACGGAGGAAAGCAGATGGAAGAGATCTTGAGGAAGCAGAAGGAAGAGAGTTGGGTGATGACTGGCCATCTTGGAGTGACATGGAACAAATAATCTTTATTTGCTTATTCTCGTAAGTTGAATTCCACATTAATTTCTACCCTTTGGCCAAACTATTATAGATCAGTGCATATTATGTCAAGTAGATCTGGGGTTCATGGGAAAATGGCAGTCAAGAATGTTAATTTTTTTCTGACTTTGGCTGCATATTATGTGAAACCTTTACTTTTTTTTTTATATTGTTTTTATTTTTTGAGACGGAGTCTTGCTCTGTCTCCCAGGCTGGAGTGCAATGGCATGATCTTGGCTCACTGCAACCTCTGCCTCCCGGGTTCCAGTGATTCTCCTGCCTCAGCCTCCCGAGTAGCTGGGACTACAGGCATGTTCCACCACGCCCAGCTAATTTTTTTGTATTTTTAGTAGAGACAGGATTTCACTGTGTTAGCTAGGATGATCTCGATCTCCTGATATCAGGTGATCCACCTGCCTCGGCCTCCCAAAGTGCTGCAATTACAGGCATGAGCCACCGCGCCCCACCAGCCTTTATCTTATTAATCGAATATGTATGTACCTTATTAAGCTGAGTACGTTCCCTGTTCTAAATGCTTTAAGGATATTAATTCATTTCATATTCATTACATTTCTATGAGGTAAGGACTATCATTACTCCGTCTAACAAAGGAGGAAACTGAGACACAGAGAGGTCAAGTAACTCACCCAAGGTCACACAGCTGATAAATGAGAGTCACCTTCTGGACTCTGTGCTTTTAACCATTATACAGCATGGCCTCTCTTGGGAGGCTGATGTCAGAATCAAATCTGTAAGAACTCCAACCTACTCCTGGCAGGGGCGGGGGGAAACAAAACAAAATAGTACCAGGCATGCCTCAAGGACAGCCAAGGGAAAGTTAGTTATATTGTTTTGACTTTGATTTAATTTGTTCTCAAGCACCACAATCAAGAAGCAGTTTCACCATCCCAGTCTGTTACATTTAAAAAAATGGTGGTGACTTTCTGATGGAGACTCTGATGGAGACTCTGATGGAGTTTTATAGATAATTATTTTAGGCCTGTTTATCCATAAAGAGCCCTACCAACGGCATGTGATGATTTATCTCTATGGATTAAATGTCACAATTGAGCTGTGGTCTAAATCATACATTCACAGCAGACCTTGAAAACCTCTGCAAGGTCTCCCAGCCACAGGCACCAAAGTCAGCCAAAGTTTTCCAACTTTTCTTTTTACTGTCAGAAAACTGGGATCACATATGGAACATATTACTTGTATATCACAGCTGGATAGGCATTTAAAGGCACTAAGTTCTTTCAAAGAGGAAGCAAACTTTATGAGTTCAGGGAAGTCTAACAGATTTATTCTCAGATTAACAACCTCATACTGCTTTGAAGAAAGCATTAAGGTATCCATGGCTTGGAGACAACACAGTACTTGGGTCATTATTCATTGTTTGATTTTTCTTTTTTTTTTTTGATTCAGGGTCTCACTCTCTCACCCAGGCTTGAGGCAGTGGTGCCATCATAGCTCACTTCAACCTTGAACTCTCAGGCTCAAGTGATCCTCCCTCTCCAGCCTCCAGAGAGAGTATGTATTTTTTTTAAAAAAAGACAACTCCTTCAGCATAAATATGACATAAGCATTATTATAAGCTCCAATATGAAGAAACATATGCAGCGAAATTGCCCCAGAATGAAACAACCAATGAAATGGAATTTAGATCAAGAGTCATTTGTTGCATTGTTCCTCATAGTTTTTATTTGGCAACAGCTTCTTTGGCAGTTTCTAAAGCAGGGCATCTCCACCTTGGCACTGTTGACATTTGGGGCCAAATTATTCTTTGCGACGGGTGCTGCCCTTTGCACTGTAGGATATGAAGCAGCATTCCTGGCCTTGACCTGCTAGATGCCACTAGCATCCCTGAGTCATGACAACCCTCCAGACATTGTCAAATGTATCCTTGGGGAGCAGGGACAAACTCTGAATAGCTTTTTAAATCGAAGAATTAAAAATGTAAGACATAATTTTACATCCCATTCATTCGCCATATTGAGTGGCTACTATGTACCAGGCCTGGTGTTAGCCACAGAATTCATCTCTTCACACAGTGGAGTCTGCAATACAATGAAGGAGACAGCCAGCCAACCAGAGATAGCAGGAAATGCAGATGGACAACTCTAGTGAACATGGAGACAGGGAGTAACAGAGTGGCTTAGCCTCACCTAGGGACACAGCAAAGATATATCAGAGGAGGAGACAGCTGAGCTGAAGCTGGAGGCTTAGCAAGAGTCATCTAGACTTAGATGTGAGGTGCAGGGAAAAGCACCATAGGCAGAGACAATAGTATGAACAAAGACCCTGTGATCAGGTAGAGAGTGTGTGGCATGTTCAGGGAGGCCACCGTGGACTACAGTGGGTATGGGAGAGTGGAATGAGACAGAGTGAAGAGAGGCAGCAGGGCTGGACCACATCAGAGTTAGACGCTGCTTTGGGGAAATGGGGCAATGGGGAGCCACAGAAGGCTTTAAATGGGGGTGACATGATTCTAGTGTTTGGGAAAAAGATCACTTTGCCTACACCATTAAAAATATATCAAACAGGGAGTCAGGCATGGTGGCTCACGCCTGTAATCCCAGCACTTTGGGAGGCTGAGGCAGGTGGATCATCTGAGGTTAGGAGATTGAGACAAGCCTGGCCAACAAGGTAGGTGTGTGTGTATATATACATATATATACACACACATATATATATATACACACATACACATATATATACACACACACGTGTGTGTGTGTGTGTGTGTGTGTGCAGGTCTCACAATTCCAAATCCTATATTCTTTCCATGATATATATATATATATATATATATATATATATATAAAAACAGGGATCTATTTTATGCACACACATAAACATATCTAATAGGTCCAGGTATGCCAGGTATGAGGCTCTTGTAAGAGTCCAAGAGAGAAATTGGAGTATATCCTTGGTTAGGGTGACAGCAGAGGAACCAGACAAAATGACAGATTGCAGACATATTGAGGGGTGACATTGGCAGGGCTGGGATATGGATTGGCTCTAAGAGAGGGATAAGAGGAAGGGCTATGTACATGATTACTAATCAGTTTCTCACTGTGGCACACTGGATGGATTTTTTTTTTTAATTGAGTTTGAAATGGAGGGAGTGGAGGAGGGACTCTCAGCTTTTTCAGCATGTGGACTTGAATCATTGGCACTTCAGTGGGCATGGGAGACTGGAATGAGACGGGGTGAGGAGAGGTGGCTGGGCTGGACCACACAGAGGCAGACACTGCTTTATATTTCAGAGGCAACAGGGAATATGACCCTTGAGGAAGGCATCTTGCATGTCATCTCTATCACACAAGTGGGGAAGTAAGTTCAGAGCCAAGGCTATCCAGCCAGTGGATGGAGCAGCTATGACTAGAACGCAGGTCTCACAATTCCAAACCCTGTGTTCCTTCCATGTAGTACCATGACCTGGCCCTAATAGGGTCCATCTTGAACCTGGAGCAGAGTTCGTTTAGATGCTGGACAATTCTCATTAACCTGAGTGGCAAGGTGGGACCTCATCTTAGGTACATAGAAGACTGGGCTATTAACGATGCCCCTTCAAATTACTTTGGACAATTTATTCTGCACTGGACTAATGAGCCTTGTACTGCACTTCTGGGAAACCTCTCACCTTGTAACATAAAGTCCATCAGATAATGTTCTGCATATTAACCTTGCTAGAAAGAAAAGAAAAATAAGCAACAGAAAAGAATGATTCCCCCCAACGCAAAGGAAATACTTTCCAATGAGCCACTAAGCATAATTCATATTTTTAGATTAAGAGTGTGTTTTGCACTGAGGAAAAAAACATCATTACGAACTATTACCAATACCATGATGCCAAGTAATAAAGGCATTTAAACACTCTTATCTGCCGCATGGTTCTTGCATAGACAAGTGTAATGTGACATGACAGTAGCTAATGGTACATTCAAGGAATCTACATCAGCCTGTTTGCCACAACTGGACTTGAGAGGGTTCCCCTTTCTTTCCTGCTGGGGTAATGAATCTTCTGGTGGTTGCACTCCTGAGTCAATAGGAGAAACCATCCTCATCCCCAAGCTCACAAAAAGGAACATGAAAACTTCTCGCAGTCACAGGCAGTGAGGCCAGCTGCCTTTGGTGAAATTAGTAGGTGCACTAAGGAAACAATGATGCTCTTTACACTGGGTCGTTGTGGTTTGTCTGCTGGTCATGCATTTTTCCAGTAATGAATGATAGCCCATGTTCACATAAATGCTGAATCAGAAGTCACAACGCTGTTTTGTGTTTTTCATTTTTTGCTGACTCATTGGAACTACTCAGCAAGCCTCAATGGGAAGGCAGAGGCAGTCTTATTTCCCTCATTTTACAGGTGAGGAAACTGAAGCGATGAGATTCTGGGTAAGCAAATCGTCATGTGCTAATTAACACAAGAGCCAGGACGAGAACTCAGGGCAACCCCTTCCTGGTCCCAACATGCTACCAGTAAGTTCCAGGAAGATGGGGACTTGGTCTGTCTAGTCTAATATCTGGCATATAGTAGGTGCTCAATAAACACCTGCTGATGGCTTCTTTGTGCCTCTCATTCCCCAGAAGCATGATGCAGTAAGAGAGCCAAGGGGGTCAGAAAATTCTATCCTGGTTTAGTAGGAGACCTCCTGCAATGGCATGGATAAGTAATACTCCTTAGCCCGTGGCTTCTGTTTTGTAAAGTGAAAGTAATTCTTATCAGCTCTAACCATGAAGAAGAAACGTAAGGGTCATGTCAAACAGGACCATGCAAGTTTTCTTCAAACACTACACATTTATGGTGCTGTGGTGATTTTTAAATAGAGGAAAATATTCCCAGCAACCTGTTTGCACTTCTTGATCAGAGATGCTCTGGGGCTGTGTGCAAGATGCATCTCAGAGATCTAGCTGCCTGTGACATGCAACTCTGCCTTCTAGAATTTTCTTGGAGTCCTTTGGGGAAGCTCATGCCATCTGCATGAGCCTGAGAGTCGGCTACACCTTTCTCCACCCAGAGTGAAGTGGCATGTGGTGGCCCCAGTCCCAGGCCAGCACTCTTTTCAACTTTGGGCTAAAAGCTTTACTTAAAGCTCGATTTTCACCCACTCTGTTAACAGCAGCTGTGGTCAGGAGAGGAGGGGATCCTTGCCACTGTTCTCCATGCCCCAGAAGAACATCTCAAGTGTGGAAGTAGGCATAGATCCCCACTCTGCCATTTGCTAGACATTGCACTTGAGGACTGCTTCTGAGCCTGACCTCAGTTTCCTCATCTGTGATAAGGGAATATTAACTACCACTGGGGTAGATCATAGGATGACATGGTATGAGTTCTGTGCCTGGCACAGCACTAGTAGGAGCTACTGCAGCTACTGATACTCTGTGTATGGATCCATGGTGTCCCAGCAGCTCATGTTGATAATTCACTTCTCTTATTCAAAATGCATGATGACCTTGTGGATAAAAGATTCCCATGTCATAGGGAATCTGAAATTTCCAACTGTGCAACTGGCAATATACCACGATCTGACCACTTTCCACAGCAACCCTGCCTCCACTGAAGTCCAAGCCACGATCCGCTTGGGTCTGGGTGATTGCAGAAGCCTCCTGCCTGGTTTGTCCGTTTCTCCCCTTGCCTCCTTCTCCAGTCTATCCCTCAACAAAGTGGCCAGAAGGATCCATTAAAACATGAGTTAGATATCTCCTTCCCCAGCTCAAAATCTGCCAATGGCCCTATATGTCACTGTATAAATTCAAAGTTCACATAATGATGGATATGGTTTGGATCTGTCTCCCCACCCAAATCTCACATTGAATTGTAATCCCCAGTGTTGGAGGTGGGGCCTTGCGGGAGGTGATTGGATCATGGGGGTGAATTCTCATGAACGGTTTAGCGCCATCCCCTTGGTGCTATCCCCATGATAGTGAGTTCTCATGAACCCTGGTTGTTTGAAAGTGTGTGGCACTTCCCCTCTCGCTCTCTTTTGCTCCTGCTCCCACCATGTGAAACACCTCACTCCTCATTTTCCTTCATGCATGACTGGAAGCTTCCTGAGGCCTCCCCAGAAGATGCCAGCATTGTGTTTCCTGTACAGCCTGTAGAACTGTGAGCCAATTAAGTCTTCTTTTTTAAAAAAATAAATTACCCATCTTCAGGTAGTTCTTTATAGCCATGCAAGAATGGACTGATACAAAGACCTACAAAGACCTCCATGACTTGCACAATGACTTCTGTTCTGTTTCCTCTCTGCCATCATCTCCTGCTTGGATGAATGAATGAAATAAATGATAAGGAGATAGGGCCAGGATCATAAAAAGCTCTAACCTATGGTTGTCTCCTCAACACAATCAACTATGCAACAATTATAAGAACTGGTGTGTAGATTAAAGTAGACAAGAAAGCATAATAAACTTTTTTTAAAATCTGGAATGTGGAAGAGGAACCATCAAGTAAAGACAGGACTACTGGATGGAACTATAGGAATAATTTCAGATCCTTGTTGAGAAAGAACTTTCTTACAGTTTCAACCGACCAACAGTGGAATGATCTCTTTCATGAGAGTGTAAATTCTTTACCACTGAAAATGCTCAAGCAGATACTTGCAAATTCTGTGGATACGAGATAGAAAAGCAGGATTTCAAAAATAAGAAAAAAGATTTGATGAAATCACATTTAATTTTGCTTGTGAATTCAGGGAGTCTATTATTTGTAATGTTAAAGAATAAAGTGGAAATAAATAAGAGTCAACTACTTTAGCCCTCAACAATTGTTTGGCAGGAAATCAGTGTATTCATTTTTAGGTTATTCATTTTTATTTATTTCCCTTATGCCCTGTTTTCTCTCTTTGGAGTCCTCTTCAATGCCGTGTGTGTGTCTGTGTGTGTGTGTGTGTGTGTGTCTCCATTGTTTTTTCATGTATAGTTCATCTTCATGCAACAAATATGATCGCTGTAAATTAAAGTAATTAAATTACAAAAGAGAGTGCACATTTAGGCTGGTTCCACATCTTGCCAACTGTGAGTTAGTGCTGTGGTGAACACAGGAGCCCTAATGCATGCTCAAGATCCTGATATTAATTCTTTTAAATACCCAGAAGTGAAATTGCTGGATCATATGGCAGCTCTATTTTTAATTTTTTGAGGAAATTCCATAGTGTTTCCCATAGTGTCTGCACAAGATCAACTTAGATGAGGTACCTAAAACAGTCCAATTTATAGACTCGAAGAGGAGAATGGTGGTTGCCAGGGGCTGAAGGGAGGGTAAATGAGGAATTAATAATCAATGAGCATCAGGTTTCAGTCAGACAAGCTGAATAAGCTCCAGATAGCTTCTGTACACAGTAATGGATTGTCCACTTAAAAATATTTGTTGAGAGGGTAGAGCTCATGTTAAGTGTTCTTACCAAAAAAATAAAATAAAATAAAAATGGAGTTCATGTCATAGTGGAATATTATAAAGGTATTTTACAAAAGGGTCTGTGCTTGCCAAGTTACTGAAGCAGAGCACTAGCTCTAAGGAAAGATTAGTCAGAACTGGTCCCCTTCCCCTCAGCATTCTGAGGGGCAGATGGGACGGAGCAGAATGTGGGCTCTGAGACCTTTCCTCACGATGGAAAGGTAGCCGATAGTCAATCGTGACTGAGGGAAAGGGAATTGTTCCAATAGCCAAATGACATCTTAGGTTGTTCGGTAGGAAACCAGGTAATTTATTTTTATTTCCCTCAAGCTTCGTTTTCTCTCTTTTGGGTCATCTTCAATGCTGTGTGAGTGTGAGTGTGTGTGTGTGTGTTTCTTGTCTTTTAGTGTATATGTAATGTTCATGCAACAAATATAATCACAGGAAGTCTCTGAGCCTGGCACAGGGGATATGATAATGAATAAAACCCAGACTGAAGGTTCTAACCCTTTCCTTAAAGATCGGTCATCAAAGGAGAGGTTTGCATATTAAAGGAGAGGTTTGCAAAAGTCGCCTGTACCTCATGAGGAAATCAGGTGTTTGAGCTTGGTCGAAGAGGGTCCTTCTCTGGACCAATCTTAGAAAATGGGCTTCTCTTGTCATAAATGAGATACCAGTCCGTGTCACAACACACAAAAGGACCTTCTTGTAAATGCTACGGCTTGTTCAGATCCAGTCTTATAGAGAGTGTTAAGAAGTCATAACTGACTCCAGGCTGCAATATTCTCTCCTACTGCAAAATGCACATTAATTAATGCCATATTTCAAATGATAAGACTTTCCTCTTTCTTCGTTTGATAACTGTCTCATCAAGACAAGAAGAGAAGATACTTTCCCCTAGGAAATGGATGAGAGAAGTTATTTGTGCCCCTTGACAGGGAAAGTGATGGCCAAACAAACCCCTAGAGTTGGTTATTAAAGATAAATTTAATGGATTGGCCCAGTGCAATGGTTATTTTAACAAATAAACCAAGAATAGTGGCTGAATGCACTGGAAGATGGGGAGATTTGAAACAACCAATTTCACAAGAAAGCAACAGAATTAATGCACCAAATAGATTTTCCCTAAAACGTAAACAAATAAATAAATGTGTAGCTTGTTCCACAAACAAAGGCAAGAAGAGAAAGGCAAAAAGATAAAGAATCTCATCCATCCCCTTGTCTTATGGACTAATTTCTAGTGTGTCTACTTATTCATTCAGCATCTCTCATCCTATCTACATGACAAGCACCAAAGTTCTGATTTCTTGGGCTAGCACTTATTACCATGGCTTATTCAGGGAGTTACTTAACAAAACATTGCAAGTTATGAAATGTTATTGTTATCTCCATGCCATGAAGCACTTTTTCCAAAAGCAGAATCCTATTCTCTAACTTGACAACACAATTAAAAAAGAATCTTGTCAATGGAAAAACAAATCCAAAATCAACTCAGGGAAATATTGGAGTAAAAAAAAAAAAAATCTAACCATGGAGGTCAAACTAATTAGGGACTTATAGCATGTTTCCAATGTTTTAAAAACAAAAAATACATTTCTTGAGCTAGTTCATTGTTTTTGCTGCCTGCTATTTTTCCTGTGTTTCTCAGTCATTGAATCTCCCTCGGGTCCCATGGAAGGTCACACGAAGCCCAATAATAAAACTCATTTTTCCCCTCCCATAATAAACATGAGCCATCAAAACGTGCCGTTTCCACCTATTAAAATGCTGCTACTAGCCAGTGGAGCTTTTGCCCTAACCTTACGAACACAAATGACCCTCTCTGTGTCATCTGCAAAGGGGAAATATTCCAGAGACCAATTCTCTTAAAGTTTTAATTTGAACCAGTGGAACTGACCAGAGGGTCAGCTACAGATCACCCTGGCTTTTCTGTCACCATTCAAAAGTGAGGTGACATGGAGCAGCCAAAGCTGTCAGCAGTTCTGCCCTTGACTGGGTCCAAGGAACATCTTCGTGGCCCTGAAAGGAGTCATAGGAATGTAACTGTTAATACTATTAGGGGAACAGAAGCTCACATTGTTACAAGTGGCCCCTGGTCAACTCTGTGGTTGGTTTTTGATGTGCTGGGAATGAGAATGGTAGAGCAGGACAGCAGACCATAAGTGCAGAGATGAGTAGTAGCACCCAGGCCCGCCAAGGGTGGAGGAGAATCCTGAAGGCACAAGGCACCAGAGTCACTGCACTCCCTTGCTGTGTTATCTAGTAGTGCTGGCATCTTATATGAGTCTCTTGCAGCTGCAGTAACAAATTACACCATTTTAGTGACGTAAAACAATTCTGATGATTTATAGTTTTAGAGGTCAGAAGTCTCAGACGAGTCTCATGGGGGTGAAGTCAAGGTATTAGTGGGGCTGGTTCCTTCAGGAGGCTCCAGAAGAGAATTCGTTGCTTGCCTTTTCCAGCTTCTTGAGGCTACCCACATTCCTTGGCTCAGGGCTGCATCACTCTAACTGCTGTCCCCAATGCCACATCTCTGTCTCTGACCCTCTTATATCCCTCTTATAAGGACACTTGTGATTCTATTGGGTCCACCTGGATAATCAAGAATACTGTCTCCATTTCAAAATCCTTAATTAATCACATCTGGAAGACTTCTTTGGCCACATAAGAAACATATTTATAGATTCTGGGAATTAGGACAAAGTAATATTTGGGGGGGACATTACTGTGATCACCACACACCTTAAGAGCAAGAGGGGAGAAAACAGATGGTCATGTTAATAAGAAGTTTAAGTTTGGTAGGACAAGTGGGAAGGGCTCATAGTCACTGAGGGCTTAGGAAAAATGAAGACAATCATTGACTGCAGATGCAGTGAGCCCAGGAGGCTGGAAAACTGGCAAAAAGGTAAGCATGTGAGAGAGACAGAGAGAGAGAGAGAGAGAGAGAGAGAGAGACAGAGAGAGAGAGAGAGAGAGAGAGTGTGTGATTGTTTCCATGAGAGTTGCTTCCATGGGAGACAAAATTGGGAGAAACAAAAGGTTATGGTCCAGGAGGAGATTTATGGTGGGAAATATTGGAATTAGAGTAGTTGACATATTAGCAAGGACTAGAGTGAAGTCTTATGAGTTGGCTTCTCAAGTGAGGGGGAGAGAAACATTATTGGAATAATGAAAATCAAGAAGCTGACCCTTCAAATCAGGTGCAGAAGTCACTCAAATGCTGAAAGGAGACAGGAAAACTGAACCAGAATCCAGAGCCCTAGAATCCCAATGCATGTAGGGAGGAAACCCAGAGGCTGGGAGGAGTGATTAATAGTGTGATTAATCAGAGAAGGAGTGGATGAAAGAGGGGGATAGAAGAAAGGTTCTTCCAAAGGGTCCCCTGGAATATTGATTTCTCCTCTTAGCTTTGAAATAATGGGATTAAGAAGATGGGAGGATAGGAGAAAGGACCAACTCCACTTAAAAAGAAAAACAATTTTATCTACTGCATTTCTATTTTAGCTTAATATATAACTCATTTTAATTTTAATTTTATTTTCATTCTCCCCAATAGAATGTAAGCTTAATTTGGGTGGTTCAATGCTATATCTGTAGTGCCTAGAACAGTGCTGGGCACATATTAAGTCCCTTATAAATAACTGTTGAATGAATAAATGGAAGAAAGGGAAAAGGAAAAGAAGTAAAAAAGAAAGAAGAAAGACACAAAATAAGAAAGAAAAATAGAAGGAAAGACAGAAAGGTATTCGTACTTGAATACTGCACATTAGTTGAGGGAAGAGCCAAGTTTCTCTAAAGCTGAGGAAATGTGTGTTCTAGGAGATGACTAAAGACATGAGGAAGTTTAGGATAAAGTGAAAGCTTCAAAGGCAACAGTGGAAGAGAGGATAAGGGAGAGGAATTAGCAGGATATTTTTGAGGGAGTTAATGGGCTAAAAGGAGAGTTATTGTGGAGGTGCGATATCATAACCTGGATCTTCTTCTCAGTGAGCTTCCTGAGTGCAGGGAGCTTGTTTCATTCATTAATTGGCCCCTGGCCAAGAGGGGGAATGCAGCAGGTAAGTGGTTGGTTCAAGTGTAAGAACATCAATAATTGTCTAATTCCAGAACTGGACTCCCCTTCCTCGACTAATTCAGGCAAGAGCCAAGTGACCACATTTTTGAGATGTCCTATGGCTGAAACATCGGCTGAAACCAATGTTAGATGATGTATTGGGTCCCATTTAACTCCCAAGTCATCAAATGGCCAAAGGGAGAATCATCACTCCTTCTTCCAATTTACATTCCAGCTGTTGCATTCACCTTAACGATGGGAGAGCAGAATGACCTTTTACGAATATTACCCATAGCTTAGAACTCGATGGACAAACAGTGGAATCACAACTCTTTCTTGACCCAGGTTGCAAGCATGCTATGGTGTGATAGCATGCCAGAACCACTAAGGGAAAAGGAATAGCTCTGTGGATTTAATTTCCCATTACTATGGCAACCTTGGGACATTTTGTTGCAGCAAAAGGTTAAATGCAACCAAGTGTTCATTAAGATGTTCCACTAACGAAGCAGGCCAAATCCTTACTTGTGTGTAAATCTTTGTCTGTGTGAGTGTAGGTGTGTAGAACAAAGGGAGAGCTTACAAGCTGCGAAGAGCTACCTGTCTAATCAACCTTGGGATTAAAATTGGTCTCTGACTGATACAATGGCTTCATCTGTAATGTGTGTGAAATAACTACAATTGAGAGAGAAAAGAACCAGACATTATACAATAATGTTCCAAGAGCATTTGTCTAGGACCAAAGATTTTCATTCTCGCAAAACCATTTTTGAAAATGTATAATTTCTTCATTTTTATTTTTGAGGGGCTTTAGTGACCCTTCCAAAATTAATAGCCCAATATTATTTATATTAGTTTGCCTCAGTCTAACTAATATTCCATCCAGAATAACCTCTTACCACAGCAGCTTAAAAAATAATAAGCAAGAAAGGCTTCAAAAGTAGGGGATGAAGGACATGGCAGGGCCCTCATAAATCCAACTAGTTTGAACAACTGAAATTAACTAAGGCCCCAAGGCTGCTTGTGTGATTAAACTCTAGGCTACTGCAGATATGCAACCAATGGTAACTATGTGACTATGACATAGCCTGGTGCACAGCAGTCCATGTTGGATTCCCCTCTTCTAGTCCATGTTGGACTTCCCTCTTCTAGACTGTTCAGTCCGTGTTGGATTTCCCTCTTCTAGACTGTTCAGTCCGTGTTGGATTTCCCTCTTCTACACTGTTCAGTCTGTGTTGGATTTCCCTCTTCCAGACTGTTTTCCCAGATGAAGTTCTTATTCATGTCTCTTACTTGTAGATGCCTTAAAGTTTAGTTATAGTGTACAGCCATGTCCCAGGCTACCATAGGATGGAGGGAAATGGGGGTGGGCAATAAGAATTATCTTTTCCCACGATTTTGGCATTCTCTGAAGTTCCAAAGATTGGCAGGAATGCTCAAGGGCCACCAGAACATGGACAAAGGGACTTGCATATCTTTCAGTTCCCACAACCAGAAACACATGTTTTGATCCTATATATTTATTAGGGTTTCATACACAATAATTTACACTAAAGAATTCCACTGCAACAGACATATGACCATGATTGCAGTAGATGCCTCTGGGAGTATTTCCAACCCCATTCTTCAAGTATTCATTTAGGCATGCCTAGGTAATAATAGGAAACCTGAAAATCAGTTTTAAACTTTTATTTCAGACTTTTAGAAAAAGCCTACCCATTTGAGGTTTTTCTTGTTTGCCTTTTTTTAAGTGCTGTCAGGGATACCCTCTGTGAAATCAGTTTAAAAGATGAGGGATCAAGGATTCCTGGAATTTCCTTCTAGCAGCAGAAGATAGATCACACAATGGTGATGCCATTCAAAGAGCAAGAAGTGAGTGGCTTTAGGGTTTTTTTTTTTCTCTTTGTATTTTCTGAAGAAGCGAACAAAATGAGAACTTTCAATAATGACTCAGTGAAAAGATGGTCTCTTGGGTGAGTGTTGACATGTCATGTTGAAAATTCCTGAAATACTTTAGAGGCTACTGAGGACTTACACAATTCTTAAACTGTACTCATCAGTGAAGAAAACAAAACAGACTTTTGCGTGACCCTGGTTATTTCTAGATACAGGGTCAATATGGCAGAAAATGGAGGGGAGGGAAACACATTTCTGGTGAGTTTGCTGTTACATGTAAATCTACATTATAAATGGAAGAAAGACATGTACTGAATTAGAGAACACAAAAACGAAGCTTTCTGGAATGTATATCCTGCATGTCTAACTTATCTTTGTAATCCTAGTATTTGGCATAGTGTTTTACACATAGTGGGAAATAATCGCCAAATTCTCCTCCTCCTCCTTGATCATGATCATCATAGCCATTGTCTCTACCCAACATTTCTGAGTGTTCATTGTGTGCCAGGCACTTTTCTAAGCATCTTATGTAACTATGAAAACAGGCTCATGAGGAAAGTACTGTTATTATCTTCCTTTTAAAGATAGGGCAACTTTGGGTGATCTCAATGAGAGGTCATGCAAGCAAATGGCCACATGAGCTTAGAGGTCAGAGGATTAAGTCAAACATCCTCTAATTCACAGATCACTTTAGCAGCAGTGGCTCAACCTTGACCAGCTTTTCCATTTCAGAATGAATTAATAGACCCGAAGAACTGTAATTTTTGAACCAGACACCAGAAACAGCTTTAAAGACATTTATCATAAGTATTAATTAATTCATGCAAGAAATTAAAGTCTTTTCTGTCTCTAATTATAAGCATTAATACTATAAGAAACTAGATGATTCATCATCTCAAAGACCTTTGCAGCCATCATTCTTTCTGAGATCACTGTCCAACTTAGAATTGGATGTTCTAGTTCATCATGATCAAAACTCACTGAATGCCTCCTAAACATCATAGGAAACAGCTCTGGTTCTTAAATTCTCCTATTAAAGAGAATGACTTTATAATTCCTTGGATGAGTATTAACATGATTTTTAGTTCAATGATACAACATCTTCAAAACAAATTATTTCTATACAGTACAATACAACTTATGAAAAATAGTATTATGGAAAAATCCAGAGGTTCTAGAATATCTAATTAAAGGGGAACATGGCCTTCAAATGATAAACAAATTTTTAGCTAAGTAGTTCTACTATAAATCCACAAAATCTACCAACTTTTCTGCATGATTGATTCTTAAAAACTGAGACCAACACGAATAAGTTAAAACTTAACTTTTATATGAGAAAAGGATGAACAAAACACTTATTCATATGATAGTTTTTTAAAAATAAGAAAAGTCGTCAATTTTTAACAACCAAAATATCATGGTTGAGGATTGCCAAAACTTTGTTTCCTGCTTTCATGAGAATGTGATTTGGGTAATCTTGACTATTTTATTAGCTTATTCAGAAGAACTAATTATGGAAAAAGCATTTCAATGCCTGAAAGAACACTGATGATGTTAATTCCACTGTGGCAGATCTTGTTGGCTGTTCACCACAAAGTCCATTTCCAACTGCATCCTTACTGGACACTAATAAGCCTGGAAAAGCCAAATACTTCACTAGTCTTCTCCACAGTAGGGGTGGCCATGTAATCTGGCCCTGAATAATTAAAAGTCATAAGAAGCCTATAGGAACTTCTGGAAAGGATTTTCTTTCCTGATGGAAGAAAAGATCACGATTCTTCTCTCCATCACTTACTCTCATCTCATTTCATTTCAGCGTGATCTTGATGTGTCTAGAGTTGCATCAGCCGTCTTGCAACCATCAGGCAATAAACACAGGGACAAAAAGTCAACATGCAGAGGATAATTAAGTGGAATGATGTAGAGAGCTTAGATTCATAATATTATGATGAGCTGCTGAACCACTCTTAACTGCCTACCTTCAATCACTTTATGTGAATTAATTAAATGTATTTATTGTTTACTCTAGTGCTGGGATTCATTTATTTGCAGCTTAATATAGCTTAAACTATTAACCCTCTTCTTGATATTTATTCTTCCCTTCACCTCACTAATCCTATACTTTCCTGAGAGTTTTCGTCTTCTCTGGAAGGGTTCTAGACTTATGCCACTTTATCTGCCAGTACCAGAATATGAGTGTTCCTCCTAGGTTCTAGATGCAGCCCTTGTTCTCATCTCCCTTCACATTATCCCTTATCCACGTACACAGCTTTTACTGTGGACAGGGAGAGAAAGGGAGAGAAAGACCCACCCTCAATGTGGGTGGACACCATCCAGCTGGCTGCCAGCATGGTTAGAACAAAGCAGGCAGAAGGTGCGATAACCTTGCTTGCTGGATCTTTCGCCTTACTTCTTTTTCCCATGCTAGATGTTTCCTCCTGTTCCTCTTGCCCTTGGACATCAGACTTCAAGTTCTTCAGCCTTTGGACTCTGGGACTTTCACTAGTGACTTGCCAGGAGCTCTTGGGCCTTTGGTCACCGACTGAAGGTTGCATTGTTGGTTTCCCTGGTTTTGAGGCTCTCAGATTTGGACTGAGCCACTACGGGCTTCTGGGTTCCCCAGCTTGCAGACGGCCTATAGTGGGACTTTGACTTATAATCATGTGAGCCAATTCTCTCTGATAAATGTCCATTCATATATACACATATCCTATTAGCTCTGTCCCTTTGGAGAACCCTGATTAATACAATGATAATGGTAGCACTGGTAATTTAATCGGTACGTAAAAGATGCTATGTCATGTGCACACATTATCACGTGAGAATGCTTGAACAATGAACTATTATGAGAGACAGCAGAGCTACTGAAATACTGCTGTGGTCTCTATCCAGAGATCTCTGGGAACAAAAGCTTTCTGGGGAGCTGTCCTTGGTACTGAACAATTTTCCCTCTGACCAGCATTAATCTCCGTGTCTGAATACCGCTTGAGAAATCAACTGCTTTGAATCTTCCAAATTTGTGTCTAGCCAGACCTCCTGCTCCAATTTTCACTGACTTTAGTTGATGCTCTCAATTGTGACTACCTCAGTGATATTTTTAATTACCTGTACAATTGCTTCATAGAGATTGTGACAGCTCGATTTAGTTCATTAAGGATAAGATCAAGCTTCATTTCAATTTGTAGCATCTATGGCACCTAGCTCTATGTCCTCATCTTGAGAATTCCTCTTTTGTATTTTTTATTCTGCTCATCTTTGCTGGGAAATTCTTTGCCCTCTATTTAAATCTAATTCTTTAAAATTGATGTCTAGTTAATCTGCCTCCCAAGATGCAATATGAGTTAATAAATTCTCTCAAGCTGAAATCTATGTATATAGTATCCAGAACACACATACATACAAAACTGTTTTTTAAAAATTGGACAATTCAGAGAAAAGAAAATCCTATTATGTAGAGCTGAATGTGTAATACAGTTTATTTTGTTTGAAAACAAGATGTCCAATAATTTTAGGTGACTCCTAGACCTGCTGGAAAACATAACCAGAGAAAAATGCATTTATAATATATATTTCATAGTGTACAACCACAATGCCAGTACACTTATGGGAATGCCTTGGGGCAACTTGTCAGTGAAGTCACCTTATATAATACTGTGGGTTTTGGGCAGCTGATCAAGAATGGTGTCGAGTAAATTCCCCTCTATGTAGGAAACATGCTACAGCCATGGTCTAGATATTATTGGCTCAATAAATGTCAGGTATTACTACTGATAGAGCATGGCAATTGTTCTGTAATGTCTGGTTGGCTATCATTATAGAACTTAGAATCCTGCTCCTGATCTAAAGATATAAAAGTAGAAGGTATCTTATTGGTGGCTGAGGGGTTTAAATAAGATAATTCACACAAGACTGACATTTCTCTCACTGTGTATATTCATGATCAATCATTAGATGCCCCATAAAGTAGTTCTGATGTCTTGTATGTGTGGCTAATTACACTCCTGAGTACCAATTATTCAGCATACCTTGTATGGATGGAATAGGCATCTTCCAAAGATAGGATCAATGAAAAAGTAAATGTCACCTCAATAAACTTATATGTAGACTCAAAAGTCTGATTGCAGAGGTAGGGGTTGGGACAGGGATGGAGCTGGTCACAGATTTCATGAAAAGCAAGCAGCAGCATCACAAAACTACAGCTGTCAGGGAGGACAACAGTTAGGTCTTCACACTGCCCTTTTGGCCCCTATTCCCCCGCACTTCACTAAGGGCACAGCATGCTGCTTAGCTGATTGAGAAAACAGATGAGGTGTCATGAAGTCAGTGTAAAGTTGGCTGACACCTGCATATGTTTCACGAATTTGGGGGGCTTTGCCCTTCCCTATCAGAAGAGAAGCATCTGCTGAAAATTCTCCATATGACACCTCATTTACCAAATGGGCCTGCAAGTCCACAAAGAAGGAAAACAACCTTCACAGAGAGAAAAGAAGGAATGAGAAGCCTTTCAGTACTCCAAGTTGAACTCTAGGTCTTCTCCTGTCTTTCCTGCTGTCACCTGGTGGTCACATTTAAAAGAGCCCTGACAATATCCTAGCACTCATCACCATGATATTCTCTGTCTCTCTCTCTCTCTGTTTGCTAAAACTAATTCCCAGCAGGCAGAGCTCATAGGCCAAGTTCTAACATCACTTCCTCTTCAAAGGAGTTCTTGGACAGAATCTTGGTTTGTACAGATCCAACCAAATGTCCAAGACATTGGATCAGATCCTAACTTGTAACTTGAAGTCTGCCCATACCTTCACTATATTGTCCCCATAGCTATGGGAACCACCTACTGACCTATGACAATGTAAGAAAGTCTGACATTTTATTTTCCCTTTAAGAGGAATAGAAACTACTCCAAGACTACTATATCTTCTTTCTTAATTTGGAAAAAAAAATATCATGCTTACTATGGGTATTATAATTTTCTAGGATGCCTGTATTTATTTTATGGCTATAAATTTCAGCTGGTAACAGTTACTGCATACTGACAAGTGCCAGCTGCTGAGCTAAATGCTTTTCACAATTTTTCTCTTTTAATCCTCCAGATAATCACATAGAAAAAAAAAAAGAGGTGAGACCACCCTCCATTTTTCAAATGGGGAAAGTGTAGCACAGTAAGACAAGGCAAATTTCTGACATGCAGCTAATGAATAGCAAAATCAGCATTTGAACACTGAATATTTTCCAAAGAGCCCATTTTCCTAACTGCCATGTTCTCCTGCAAGATTAAAAGGACAAAGTGTCTGGAAGAGTTGACAAAGGGCTTCAACAGAAAAGGCGTATTTTTCCTGGGCTTTAAAGCATGTATAGGAGTTTTCCACATTGAGGGGGTGGGGAGGATGCTAGGGTAGGGAAGGGAAAACAGTTAAGATTTCTCTTTCTCTCTCCAGTTGACTGGAACCATTTTGCTGTGAAACAGAATTTTCATTTCAGTGACCTTGACATCCCAGTTTCCCCATCAAACCAGAGAGGAATTTGTTCAGTTGGAAAAGAGAATTCTGATTGCTTATATACCAGGAGATATACGTCTGCTGAGCCTTGAATGGTATCTCTACAGCCTGTCTGCTTCGTAAGAGAAGCCTCTGTTCTAAATCATTGGTTGTTGCTTTGGAGTTTCTCTAGCTGCTAAAAAATATCTGAAACATATTTGTCTTGCCTGCTGAAGTGTTTGTTTGCTGCAAACTCCCTGCCTTAATGTTATCAAGCTGAAAATTCTATTTTTGTTTCCAAATGGCAACTGTGGTGTCAGTGAGCAGGATAAATTGGAAAGGCAAGAAGGCAAGAGCACGGTGACCAGGGAGGTGGTGTCACGACAGGTTAAGATAAAGAGGATAGTTCAACTAGTCAGGACAGCAAGAAGAGTGCAGGGTAGAGGTGGAGGAAAGATTCTGGGGGCAGCATTTGCTAATTCGCAGGTGAAAAAGAAAGGGGCTAAAATGGCAATCTTGGGGAACGGGGAGAAAACAGGAAAGGGAGGCAGTTCTGGGGAGAAGATAAGGAGTCAATTTGATATTTGTAATTGAGCAAGGAAGTGAAGGTCAAAAGTGTGGGTCTGAAGTCAGAGTGGCCTGGTTTAAATTATGGTCCCACCACTGACTCTGTGGCCTTGGGGAAACTGTGTGTCCTTGGGCTAATTAACCTCTCTTTTCCTCATCTGTAAAGTAGGAATAATAACAGTGATTATCTCATAGGATCATTCCCAGGATAAGTGAAATAATCTATGTAAAGCACTCGGACAATATTCAGAAAAGGTTACCTATAATATTATTGATTTTAAAAATACTACTTTTAAAATTATGGCTAATAGCTAAACAGTACTTAACATGTGCCGGGCACTGTTCTAAAGAGTGCACATTTTTTTAGCATAACCATTTCAAGAATTTTATAAGGCAAGTATTTTTATCCCCATTTTACTGATCGGAATCCTTAGGCACAGAGAGGTGAATTAGGTGGCGTAAAGACATATAGCTAGTTAGTGGCAGAGCCAGGATTCGAACCTAGGATATTTGACCCCAGCATTTGTGCTTTTATTCATCTTTCTGCTCTGCATCTCTTTTTCAAGCTATGAATACTGCCTTAAGGACAGGTGCTTGGAGATGCTCACAGAAAGATGGAAATTCAAATCTGGATGCTCAGGAGGGAGGTCAGAGCTTGAAGTGGTACTTCTGGGAGGCATCAGTATGCATATCTCGACCTATGGGCATGGCAATTTCCACCTACAGGGACAAGAACGTGTTATTAACTGAATATTGAGGAATACTTAAACATGAGAGGCACAAGAAGAAATAAGACCCAGAAAGAGAAATTGAGATATAGTCACAGGTGAATCTGGTGAGGACTCGGTCATGAGAGTCAAAAATAAGGAAGAGTCTCCACTGTGTCTTCTATTTCTGTAAAAAATGCCACTGAAATTCTGAATGCATTAAATTTGTAGATCATTTTGGGTAATGTGGACACTTCAACAATACTAAGTCTTCCAATCCAACTATACAAAATCTCTATTTGTTTGTGTCTTTTTAAATTTCCTTCATCAATGTTTTGTAGTTTTCAGAATACATGTCTTTCACTGTCTTAGTTAAGTTTATGACTGTATTTTATTCTTTTTGGGACTATTGCAAAGGGATTGTTTTCTTAATTTCCTTTTTAGATCAGTTAGTGTTAGTGTATAGAAAAATAACTAATTTCCGTCTGTTGATTTTGTATCCTGCAAATTTACTAAATTCATTTATTAGCTCTAATAGTTTTTAATGGGGTCTTTAGTATTTTCTATATGTGAGATCGTTTTGTCTACAAACAGGGACATTTTACTTCTTCCTTTCCAGTTTGGATGCCTTTTGTTTCTTTTTCTTGCCTAATTCCTCCAGCGAGGACTTCCAGGACTATGTTGAATAGAATTGGTGAGAGTGAGTATCCCTGTCTTGTTTCTGATCTTAGAAGGTAAGTTTTTAGTTTGGTCACTGTTGAGTATGACGTTCGCTATGGACTTTCCATATGTGGCCTTTATTATGTTGAGGTACTTTCCTTCTATTCCTAGTTTTTGAGAGTTTTTATCTTGAAAGGGCAAGGAATTTTGTCAAGTGATTTTTCTGCATCTGAGACAATCATGTGGTTTTTATTTTCTAGTCTGCTAATGTGGTGTATCCCATTGATGGATTCCTGTGTGTGGAACCATTCCTGACTCCCATGCACACTTGTCATGACCTATGATCCTCTTAATGTGCTGCTGGACTGAGTTTGCTAGTATTTTGTAAAAGACTTTTGCTTCTATATTTATCAGGGATACTGGCCTTTGGTTTTCTTTTCTTGTAGTGTTTGTCTGGCTTTGGTGTCAGGGTAATACTAGCTTTGTAAAATGAGTTTGGAAGTGTTACTCCCTCTCCAGTTGTTCGGAAGAGTTTGAGAAGGATTTTTATCAATGCTCTAAAAGTTTGGTGGGCCAAACATCTGGTCTTAAGCTTTACTTTGTTGAGAATTTGTGGTTACCAATTCAATCTCCGTACCAGTTATAGGTCCTTTTAGACTTTCTATTTCTTCATGATTTAATCTTGGTAGACTGTAGGTTTTTAGGAATTTATTCATTTTTCTCTATGTTACCTAGGTTTTTTTTATTTTTCATTTTTTGGCAGGTAACTGTTCATGGTGGTCTCTTATGAACCTTTTTATTTCTGTGGTATAAGTTGTAATGTTCCCTCTTTCATTTCTAATTTTATTTATTTGAATCTTCTCTCTTTTTTCCCTTAGTCTAGCTAAGGGTTTGTCAATTTTGCTAATCTTTTCAAAAAACCAACTCTTCTACCAGATGATCCAGAAATCCCACTTCTAGGTATTTGTCCAAAAATAATGAAATCAGGATCTTCAAGAGATAGTCTGAAGATATTATTGGAGAGCTACCATGTTCACCGCAGCAGTACTCACAATATACAAGAGGTACAAACAACCTAAATGTTCAGTGATGGATGAATGGATAAATGTGATACATACATAGAATAAAATATAATTCAACCTCAAAAATGAAGGATATTCTGCAATATGCAACAACATGGATGAACCTTAAAGACATTATGCAAAGTGAAATAAACCAGTCTCAGAAAGACTAATACTGCATGGTTCCACTTATATGAAGTACCCAAAATAGTCATATACCCCAAATCAAAGAGTGAATTGGTGGCTGTCAGGGTCTAGGGGGAGGGAAAACTTGAGAGATAGTAATCAACAGGCATAAAGTTTCAATTAAATAAGATGAAGGAGTTCTAGTGACCTGCCATGCAACGCTGTACCTAGAGTCAACACTATTGTACACTTAAAATCTGTTAAGAGGGTACATCTAATGTAAGTGTTCTTACCACAATAAAATAAAATTTAAATATAAACATATATATTTGTTTCCTCTAAAAATATAAAAGTAGACTGTGGTGATGGTTGTATCACCCTGTGAATTACATTAAAAAATTAAACTGTACATTTTAAATGTGTGAATTGTATAGTATATAAATTATATATCAATAAAGCTGTTTTTTAAACAACAACTGCTACAACAAAAATATCCTCAAGAAAATCGTTGAGCATATTGATTCATATGGAAAATTCCAAACAAATAAGAAAAACAGCTGTTGGATATAGGAATTAGAACATTTTTGGTACCTTTTCAGAGAGTACTTTTATAAAATTATAGCAGGTTGGTAAGTGGGTACTTGTTAGGGAAGTAAAAGCACCAAGTATTGTCTACTTTTCACAAGTTTTCAAAGGACAAAAAGAGAGAACAGCATTTTTTTTTTTTGAGATGGAATCTCACTCTGTTGCCCAGGCTAGAGTACAGTGGTGAGTGATCTCAGCTTACTGCAACCTCCACCTCCCAGGTTCAAGCAATTTTCCTGCCTTGGCCTCCCTAGTAGCTGGGATTGCAGGTGTGTGCCACCATGCCTGGCTAATTTTTTTGTAGTTTTAGTAGAGATGGGGTTTCACCATGTTGGCCAGGCTGGTCTCGATCTCCTGACCTCATGATCCACCCGCCTCGGCCTCCCAAAGTGCTGAGATTACAGGGTGAGTCACCGTGCCCCGCAGACAGCAGCATTTAGGTGAGGCCGGCAAGGTAAGGGAGGGCTGTTTTGAGGGTGGGTGGGGGTGGCACAGCCTATTATGGACTGCATGATGAGGACACTATTTGTCTTTAAGTTTATATATTTTACTGCTCTTGCCTGTAACTTTCCCTAAGATCATTACACCCCGATCTCTAGTTGGGGAACATTACTGCATTGCATAATGAAATTTGTTCTATTCCATTTATGAAGAATGCTCGGCAAAGGGATGATTAGTTGCCTGGTGAGGAATGAAAGTCGCTCGGTCTTATCATGATGGAGTATGGAGGAGGAGTGACTGATAATAATTGGAGAAAAATTCGGTTTTTATTACGGCCTGAGGCAATGATCACATTAAAGCTAAATACTCTTATGTGCTGCTTTAAAATATCATTGATTGTGAGAGGTGAAGCTATTTTATGGGAGACCTGTAGATGGAAGAGAATGTGCATTACAAAATTTAATGGGTTCTAAAATAATTTTAGACAAAACAGAGACCAATCTTCACGGCATCACCGTGCCTTTGCATTTGAGTATTACAATAACATTATACTAAAACACTTCCAATTAAATACAGATTGTGAAATGGCATTAGCACTGTTTGATGCTATGATGTATTAAGTAAAAACAGCCAAATGCAGAACTCTATGTGCACACAGATGTCAATACATTGGACAAAGACAACAATAGCTATGTCTTGATGACAGGTTTATAAGTAATTTCTCACCCAATTACATCTAATGGTAATATAACACAGTTACATTTCTTAAAAAAAGGAAATAACATGAACTAAAGCTACTTTTATTTGAAAATTCACACTATTTATAGATCTGGGAATTTCCCAAAGCTGCAGTTCTTGCCCTGGGTTCAAGGATGTCCTGAGATCGTACATGCATGGCTTACGTGCACATGGAATTGTTCCACTTTCATTGGGTCTTAAGGGGGCTCATGACTTCACAGTATCAGGAACCACGGGAAAGAAACATTTTGAGTAGAGCAGACATTCTTAGACATTCTTGTCATAGTGTCTACCTGCAAGGAGGTGACGTGCCCCCTGCGCCCTCGCCGCTGAGATCTTTCTTCAGGAACTACAAATACAGATGGGTGACCCACCTCCCATTTCGAGGTGGCTGCATCATTATCACTAAGGTGGGGGTTCATGCCTGACTTTCAAAAACCTTTGTTTGTAGACACACTTATTTATTCATTTTTATTTTTATTTTTTGAGACAGAGTCTCGCTCCGTCACCCAGGCTGGAATGCAGTGCCGCAAACTTGGCTCACTGCAACCTCTGCCTCCTAGGTCCAAGCGATTCTCCTGCCTCAGCCTCCCAAGTAGCTGGGCCTACAGATGCATGCCACCATGCCTGGCTAATTCTTGTATTTTTAGTAGAGATGGGGTTTCACTGTGTTGGCCAGGCTGGTCTCAAACTCCTGACCTCAAGTGATCCACCAGCCTTGGCCTCCCAAAGTACTGGGATTACAGGAGTGACTTTTGTAGACACATTTACAATGTGAAAAGGAAGTACATGACTCCACATGCATGGGTGCATTCAGCACATTCTTAAGTGGTCATTACTGGCATGAAGTTCCAGCCATAGAGTCACGAGCTTGTGGCTCTCCTCACGTCCCTTTGCCTCCTTCACAAACATCCACAGAGACCCTAAACTTAGCACACTGTGAGCAGCACAATGGTGCCCTGCAGAGAACACAGGTTTGGATTCCAGATTTGCTCCTTATGTACTTATGCAATTATGAGCTCGTGCTTTTCCTCTATAGTGTGGGATGTCACTATCTACTTTATAAACTTGTTATGGGGACTAAATGAGAAGGCAGATGCCAGTATATATATGAGATGCTCCATACTTGTTAATTTTTTACCCTTGTATATGATTTCCTGGCATCATCACACTGTCCACTAGCTGGTACATTTAAGTGCCTACTCTGTGTGAAACACTGTACTGTGTACTAGGGACCTATCAGAGAACAAAAGGTACTACATGAGCTATAAGGGCATAAAAATGGTCTTTGCCATGCATGTCAGTGATTCAGTCATTACAAAGTACATACAATGGGTAGATTAGTCAACAGATCAGTATTGGTGGTGAAACTCAACTCAGGTTTCACTCAAGTATCATAGGCTATTTGAGCCATCACAATTAAAAGTAGCATGTGCTGTGTGTCAAATGAATTGTAGTGTGTCTCAATATTTATTAATATTTAAATGAATGATTTTGAATATTCATTGACTCACTATGTGCTAACCCCCATATTGAGGGCAAATGATTTCACTGAGAACAAGCGAGACAAGGCCCCTGCTTTCATGGAGCTCTTGGTCCAGCAATGAGGAAGTTAACAATAAACCACACAACGGTTATACACACTGGATGCTTGTGGATGATCGTAAATGCTTCAAAAGAAAGAAAAGTGGAGGTTTAACAGATCACAGTGAAGGGGGATGCTAATTTTAGCAGGGTAACCAGAGAAGACCTCTCTGAGGAAGTTACATTTGAGGTAAGACCTGAATAACAAGGTGGTCTCAGCTATGCAGAGATTAGTGGGTGATTGTTTCAGGCTAAAGGAGCACTTGGTGTGAGGCCCCTGAGACAGGAGTGAGCTTGGCACCTTTAAGCCATAGAAAGAACCCTGAAGTCTGGAGGATGTACAGGAGGGCTGGAGTGTGGCCCACGCTATGGATGGATCAGCATGAACCATGTGACCAACTGGATATGGGAGAGAAAAAGGACGCATGGACATGGGTTGACTTATGAATTTTAATGCTGTGTATTTGGGCAAAGACTGGAATCACTGACAGATAAAAAGATTGATTGGATCATAAGTGGTGGCTTCAGTTTTTGTTTTTGTTTTTTTTTTTTGAGACGGAGTCTCACTCTGTCGCCCAGGCTGGAGTGCAGGGTGCAATCTTGGCTCACTGCAAGCTCCGCCTCCCGGGTTCACACCATTCTCCTGCCTCAGCCTCCCGAGTAGCTGGGATTACATGCGCCCGCCACCAACCCTGGCTAATTTTTTGTATTTTTTAGTAGAAACGGCGTTTCACTGTGTTAGCTAGGATGGTCTCGATCTCCTGACCTCGTGATCCACCCACCCCCGCCTTCCAAAGTGCTGGAATTACAGGCGTGAGCCACCGCGCCCCACCGGCTTCAATCTTGGTGTTTCAATACCTGGAGCTTTTTGTCATGATGATTTGGATGACTAAATTTGGCAGTCATTAGTGGGCACTCAATACTAGGACTGAATCCCACAAGAAAACAATCAAAGTGTTGTTACCTAATTGCCAATGACTCAGTTATTCGAACATGATTAAACTGAACCTTCTTTATAATACTTTTTGGAAGAGTTCAATGGAGAATAAAGAAATAATTTCTGAGACTAATATGTATAAATGGGGTATATTTAAAATGACCCAAAAAGACATAAAAGAAGAAAGGAAAAATATCCTATGATTGCATTGTATGACCAGAACTTACAAAAGATCTTAATACAAAATACAGGGGGTGAGTATTGCCTTCAATATACTATTTTTTCTCTTTCCTCAAATGCTATTTGCCAATAACCTTTATCCTGATAAACACTGAAATTAGAGTCTGGCATTCTCTTGGTCTATAGATTGTGGTCAGATGCTTAGAAATGCAACATGAATTTTCATATTTGCTTTATTTTCTAACATTTTTAGAAGATGGAAGGAAATTGCTATATAAGAGATAAAAAGGTTTTAAAGCAAAGAAGCCTTTTCCCCCAGAGTAAAAGCAATAAATAAATACCCATTCCAAAGTTGGACGTGGTTTTGATTCTGCAGTTAATTTGGGTAGCATTGAACCTTGTCTATTTAGAGACCCATGAAAGACACAGATGCTGAATTCCATTAACAACTTGGCATCTTGGTGCTTCACTTCAGCTGATAAAACCATGTGTTGTACATGGGCTATGCTCATAATCTTATTACCTGTTAACAGGATTTGTGCTTGGAACTCTCAGGGACACTTTCACCAGTTCACCCACACACCCAATGTCAAATACATTTTGATAACAGTTGGTTCAGACAGAAAATAAGACCCACTAGCCTGCTTAAGGAGGCTTTAAATATCTTCTAGAAACACTTCTCAGCTTGTAATTCAGAAATTCCATGTAAACATGGCTTCTTCTAAATCTGGTTAAGCAACTGGACACAAGTCAGGCATTAGAAAAAAAGCCAGTTAAATAACCTAGACTTACTGATATCCCAAGAATCAAATCTCATCTGCCTTGTTGAGAAATGGCACATCAAGATCCCACTTCTGGGGAAAAGCTGAATGATTCACTGGTCCTGTTTGATATAATCAAGGAGGAATTTTCATGTATGGGAGATGTCATTTTGAAGAGGGAAATAGGCTAGGGAAATGCATGTCGGTGATTCAGTCATTACAAAGTACATACAATGAGTAGATTAGTCAACAGATCAATATTGATGGTGAAACTCAAGTCAGTATTGACAGAAGTCTCAGTCACATCACCTAGGTGCCTCCCAGGTCGCTTGAACTCTACACATCCCAAACCAAAGGCTTAACCATTCTTGGAGCAGGTTCTGTTGATACTGTAGTCATAGCCCCAGGTCTTTCTCCTTCACAGGGCAGACAACTATCATCGCCTCATCTCCTTGCTTGAGGGCTTTCCCCAAAGACATAGGAGGCAGCTCTGCTGGGCACATGGTAGCCCAGGAGTGCTGGGGGATTGGTGTCCCTAGCAGCAGCCCTCAATCAGTCAAGAATGGGATTTGCATATCCACTCACCTGCTTCCATATCTTTCTCTGAAGTCTTATGCGTTTTTACACTATTTTTTTATTGTTTCCCAGTGGGACGATGCTCCAGTCTCTCGCGAAAGCAGCTGGCTGGGTAAGATATTGGCTGCCTTCCCTCCCCTGTCTTATTTCCTCACTTTTCTACCGGTGTTTCCTGTACATCCCAAAATAAACCAATTTTGACTTGATTTCTTGCCTCAGCATCAGCATCTGGGAAAACCAACAATAAACTCCCCACTCACCCACTCTGATTCAGCCACCTCATGGAAAAGCAGACACCAATCTTCTGTTCCCAAGCAGAAACACCTGGACTAAGGAAGGAAGCCTTGTGCTCCCAGCCTTGGGTTTAGTCTCTGCATTCCTCTCTCTCCTTAGCAAGTCTGCATGCTTCCTGGTGCATGACACCTTTTCACACTCAGTGGGGATATATAGGTTTATATCCACATAAGACAACATGAGCAGCCACCATCCTCCACTAGGCAGACCTGCTTTAACTTAAGGTTATATTTAGCAAGTCCCTTTTCAAATGACAACAGCTATATTCTTCATGCTTCTATTAAAGTTACTTAAGTACAGTCATTGCTGGATAACAATATATCAGTCAATGATGGGCCACATATAGGAAAGTGGCCTCGTTAGATTATAATCGAGCTGTCCAATACAGGGATACCATATTAAATATTTTATACTGTATTTTTATGATATCTTTTCTATGTTTAGATACACACATATTTACTGTTTTGTTATAATTGCTTACAGTATTCAATAGAGTAACAGGCTGTACAGACTTGTAGCCTAGGCGCAAGAGGCAACGTCATACAGGATAGGCATGTAGTAGAACATACCATATAGATTTGTGTAAGTGCACCGTATGATGTTTGCACAATGACAAAATCATCTAATGATGCATTTCTCAGAAAGTATCCCCATCGTCAAATGACACATGGCTGTATATGGTTTGCGTGAATATGTGTATGTGTGCGCAGTGTTCCCAGTTTTGTCAATGGAACATGCAGAATTCCTTATTATTTAGATTACTTATTATTCTAGTGATGATCAGAGTGATACAGTCATAGTCACATGGGTCATGAGATAATCATCCATGTGTCGGGAGAATGAGACCTGGTACATATTTAGCAGCAAATGAGGACTCTGAACATTGTCCTCAACACAGCTAAATCTTCCGGTGCCACTGCTGCTGGGAGGAGGCATAGCCCCTCCATTAAGATGCTAGCAGGGTGCTGACACCTGAGAGATGAACCAAGGAATAACTGGGAATGTTGTGGGAAGAGGGCTTAGGAAAATGAAACCCCCCCAAAATGTCAAGAAGCAAATGGAAACTTTGCCCTTTTAAAATGCCATGCATAGTCAATTATACATTTGTGAGTCAATTATGCATTTGTAAGTCAATTATAAAAAAGAAAACAGATGAGTTTTAAGACTTCTAATGCACAGTGCTGGAAAGGGCTTCAATTTAGAAGAACAATAATTTTTAAAAATGGTTTTGGGTCAAATGAGGAGGGAAGGCTTCCAAAATGCCTCCTGGGAATTAAATTAAAAATGAGTAAACTAATTTTATTTGCAGCTTAAATAAAACTCCCCTGAAATGTTTAATGGGCACCTACCTTCTTTAGGTATATTCGAGAGAAAACTCAATTTGCAATTATAGGCTAAGGAGATTAATGAATCGCTACATTTTATTTGTATTAGAACCAGTGATTAGAAAGAATTTTTTTCTGAGCTAGAGTCACAGTAGTGTAGCTGAAAAAAAGCAGGCTGAGCTTTTTCACTGATCTGCTTTAGTAGCCTGGACATTTCCTTAAGTTCAGGGGCTACAGTGATATGTTTATATGAGGATGGTGCTAAGCACAGTGCTTGGCATAGAGCAGGAGCCTAATAAATATATAGAAAATAGATAAACCTACAACAATATTTCAACTGTGTGTATTTCAAATAAACGGGCAGGAGGTAAGATTATGCTTCTGGAGGCACAAGCTGTGTTTTCTTTGCCTTGATACCTCCAGGATGCAAATAGCATGTGCTGAAACAATCTACTTGCTTCTGACATAGGAAAATGGGAGTTTTTGTTTGCTTTGTTCACCGCAGTCTTCCTGCTCCTAGAGGGCTGTCTGGCACATAGTAGGCACTGAAAATTATCTGTTGAATATACATGGTAGAAGGAATGAGAAATCTTTTGAAGGCCAAGACCAATTTTAGAAAATTCAGCTTTCATCAGGCATTTGATGTATGTGTTTCATTAAGTTACTTTTTATAAAGCAATTACTGTTATATAATAGACATAAACTAATTTTAATAATTGCAGCTGCGGACAATGTGTAAGACACTTTGTATACATTATCTCTTTCAAACTGTACAATACTCTATTGAGGTAGATTCTGTTATCTTCACCGACAGATTAAAAAAAAATTCAGTTTTAGAAGACTGGCTTGTTACAGAATCCTCAGCTAGAAAGAAGAAGAGCTGGCAGGGTGTGGTGGCTCGCCCCTGTAATCCCAGCACTTTGGGAGGCTGAGGTGGGTGGATCATCTGAAGTCAAGAGTTCAAGACCAGCTTGGCCAACATGCTGAAACCCCATCTCTACTAAAAATACAAAAATTAGCTGGGCGTGGTGGCATGTGCACCTGTAGTCCCAGCTACTTGGGAGGCTAAGGCAGGGGAATCGCTGGAACCCAGGAGGCAGAGGTTGCAGTAAGACAAGATTGCACCATTGCACTCCAGCCTTGGCAATAAAGCAAGGCTCTGTGAAAGAAAGAAAGAGAGAGAGAGAGAAAGAGAGAGAGAGAAAGAGAGAAAGAGAGAGAGAGAAAGAAAGAGAAAGAAAGAAAAAGAAAGAAAAAGAAAAAGAAAGACGGGCAGAAGGAAGGAAGGCAGGCAGGCAGGAAGTGAAGGAAGAGAGCAAGCAAGAAAGAGAAAGAGATAGAGAGAGAGAGAGAGAGAAAGACAGAAAGAGAGAGCAAGTGAGTGAGCTGGGGTTCCATTCTAACTTGGGCTCCACCAGGGCTGAGCCTGAAATGAAGACTAGAGTGTAGGTGGGTTTCTGAGGAGGGTGGGAGATGCAGGAAGCAGGTGTGAGAGGGCAGAGGAGGGAGAGAAGGAAGGAGAAAACTATTTATTACAGCTGTGTGGCTAAGCTGGTTACCACCGGGGGCCACAGCAGCTCAGTCCTACTGGGGACCTGCAGAAAGCACATCTCAGAATTGCCCTTCCATAGACAGGGCATTGATCCACTGACCCCTGTCCCCACTGGCTGGAGGCCACCTCTGGGGACATTAGCTTCCTTGATTTGGGCCTACTATGTGCTCGCAAAGAACTTTCTTGGCCTTGGAAAAGCGGGAAGAAGCTGCTGGTAGAAGGTGGGAGTGCCCAGTGCAGCTGCAGCCAAGATCCAGGTGGGCTGAGGGTACGTGGCTCAAGGGCATCAAAAGCATTGGTTGTCTGTTCTAACTTTGAACTGTGTGCCTTCAGAATCCTTTTTTGTTTTTAACTAAGCAGCTGTGTTTCCTCCGGCTGAGAGAAGAGCTGGGAGGAATGCAATGTGATACCAACCACAGCCTCTGCCTCCCAGGTGCTTGTAAACCTAATTTGGGAGAAAGGAATATGCCTGTGAAAAATTAGATAACATGACACTATTAGTAAAGAACAACTCAGTGCACATACAGAGTGTGGTACTTATGCAAATAAAAATATTCGCTAAGATATTACCTTCCTACGGCTGCTGTAACAGATTATCACAGACTCAGAGGCTTAAAACAACACAGGTGTATTCTCTGATAGTTCTGGAGGTCAGGAGTCTAAAATGAATCTAAAGGACTACATTCCTTCTAGTGACATGAGGTTCCCTTGCCTTTTCCTGCTTCTAGGTGCTGTTGGCATCTCTTGGTACATGGCCCCCTCCTCCATATTCAAAGTTAGATGCATGGCAACACCTTTCCTCTCTGACCACCAGTGACCCTCTTATAAGGACCCTTGTGGTTACATCAGGCCTATCAGGCTAACTTCTCTAAGTCAAGATCCTTAACTTAATCACATCTCCAGAGTCCCTTTTGCAATCTAAGCTAAGATTCACAGGCCCCGGGAATTAGTACTTGCACATCTTCCCGGGGGATGGGGGATAAGCTTTTTTCAGCCTACACAGCTACTTACACAGCTATATATCCATATTCTATCTTTCTTTTTTTCTGAAAGAATGCACATAGAATTGTTAAGATTCTTTTTGAGAGATAGAGGGATTGGGACTTCAGAAAATGACAGGAGATTTCTACTTTTCATATTGTGCTGTTACTGACCTGCTTTTATTTTTACCATCTGCATCTTTTACTTTTATTTTGCTAAAAGAAAAATGTTAACTTGGCTATCTGAATCCTGAGATTATGGGCTATTTTATTTTCTGCTTTAGACATTTCTATGTTATCAACACAACCTAACAAATGTTTTTGAGAATGATGGTTCATCCATAAAATGAAACATCACCTAGCCATTAAAGAGAATGAGGAAGAACTATAGACACAGTGTCCAAGAGACCCTGTTGGTGAGGAACACAGATTGCAGAAATGGCTGTAGAGAAGGCTTCCCCTTCTGCAAAACACAGCACAAAAGGATATACATGTTTGTTTCTTAACACAATTTGTGGGAAGACACAGTGGCTGTCCTGGGGAAGAGTACTGAGGAAGATTTAGCCACATAGGAGGAATTTTCACTATATATTCCTTTGAAATGTTTGGTGTGTGTGTGTTGGGGGGCGGGGCTATGTGCACACACATCTATGTCATATGGTATTACCCAAAACGAAAGTACTAAATGATACATTCAATACAGCAATAATAAGAACAACATTAATCAAGTTCTTCTCGTGGGCTGTAAGCATTTTACATGGATCACTTAATCCTTCCTAAAATTCTGCGAAGCTGTTTACCCTCACTGATGAGAAAACTGAGACAAGGATATAATGACAGTGTTACAAGCACAATCAGTGAATGACTCAATGAATGGATAGATGTGTTGGGAGAAGAAACAAGGTCAGGCAGAAAGGACAGACAGGTATTGAAGGCTGCATTGAGAAGTGGGGACATTTGTTTTTTGATTGCTACAATTAGTGAAGGATTTTGCTGGCTTTCTACAGATGGAGCAAGAGACGCCAAAAGTTCTGAAATGTGAACAGTTCCCCAACAAAGTATTTTCTCATTTTGTACTTGACTCTTAAGCATTTATGTAGGTGAGAAACTTCTTAAGAATTTTTTGAGCCAAGAGCCTAATTCTATGTATGAACATTTTTTGTGTGATTTTAATCTGCAATGATTATGATTCAGAAAACGTTCTGTAGAAGAGACACTGGAAAAAAAAGAAAGAAATGCATTTCTTAAATTCAAGTTGATTTGTTATACATAGGTGCAAACATTTGGCTGTGTCGTTGTCTCTTCCTGTGTAGTCATGCCTGAACATTTAAAGTGTGCATTCTTTTATTGTAAATCACCTTCCTTTTATTTTTCCTTTATATTACAGTCATGAGAGAATACTGAGTTTTTTTGTATCTAGGTAAGAATATTATCTACAGATTCCATGTTGGTGAGGGGCTTTATGATGTTCTCCATCACAACGGGTGTCTTGGGACCAAGCAGGCCTGTGTGAGACAGCCCAGAAATTGTACTTCCAGTGGGGACAGCCCACTCCCCCAAAGGTATCTACATTTACATCATTATTATTATTATTATTGAAACAGAGTCTTGCTCTGTCACCCAGGCTGGAGTGCAGTGGCACAATCTTGGCTCACTGCAACCTCCACCTCCTGGGTTCACGCCATTCTCCTGCCTCAGCCTCCCGAGTAGCTGGGACTACAGGCACCCACCACCACGGCCGGCTAATTTTTTGTATTTTTTTTTTTTTTTTTTTTTTAGCAGAGACAGGGTTTCACCATGTTAGCCAGGATGGTCTCAATCTCCCGACCTCATGATCTGCCTGCCTCGGCCTCCCAAAGTGCTAAATTTACATTCTTTTAAAAGATAGTTCAGTAAACCAAACATATCCTCTATTTCCTCCAAGTCCCAGGAATTCAAGGTTGTGACTTCAATTCTAGGAAATGGTGAGTCACTGTGAAGCAGGGGGTGACCCACACAACTCCTGCTTTGCTAATCTGTCCTAAAGAGTCCATTTTTCTCCAAAACACTAACCTCATATAGTGTACCTTAGCTTTTCATTCTCACAAGACGTATTATTTCATTATAACAAAATGGGGCTAACCTGTACCATGAGCTAGTGCGTGTATGTGGTTGCTAGGTAACCAATTTGCCCCTTGAGCTTTAGAAGAAGCTAAGGGTGTTAAATATCACATTATAAATCAGGGTGGCTAGGGGAGCTCAGACATGCTTTAAGAAGCAGCGTCCTCCTGAAGGGCAGATTGTAGCTTGTTATTGATGGGATTAGTAAACAGAACCCAAATCAAATTAGCTCAAAAATTTGATTCCATAAGCAAGGAGAAGGGGACATATCTAAGTTTAAGAGAAATGGGACAGAAAAGAAAATATATTCTCATTACATAAATTAGGTAATACAATTAAATCCAAAGAAGACTAACAATGAAATTGCATATTAATAATGATGCTGACTGGTGTAACTTTTGACTTCCTGCCAGATTCCTGCGTGTTGGGCACTATGCTAATGCTTGACTTTAGTCATGCCATCCAAACAGCACCAACTTACAAGGTAGATATTATCACTGATTTATCAATGAGAACAGTGAGTTACAGTAGTCCACCTGGGTTCATCACACATAAATCATGCCAAACTGACTGTCCTTTGAGGAGAGAGTTGCTGAGGCAAATGATGAGGAGAAGGCCATAGACATAATGTATATTAATTTCCACAAAAGGAATTGGTCTGCACTATTTCTGAGGATTGGTAAATGTAGTTTGGCTGATAGAGCCTGACGGATTTAAGGAATCCTGGATAATCACCTTCTTGTGGTATAAGAACAACACACTAGTGGGAGCTGTATTGAAGTGAATCACTCTGTGTACTGTTCTATAATCTTGCCAATAATTGGTGAGGATGAGCTTATGTATGGCACAAAACTGAGAGAGGTGGCAAACTATATGGTCAATAGGTGGCGCTATGGAAGCCAGACAGTTTTGCTACTTTAGCAGCAGCAACAGCAGCAGCAAGAGGAGGAGTAACAGTAGGAGTAATGATAATAATAACAATAATAATAATACTAGGGTGGTTTACAACATCAAAGTTCAAGGTAACCTCCTGGATACAAAATCCCTCCAGATTTGACCTCTAACACCTATGTACACTACAAGGAAGTATACGATGAGGAAGAAAAAAGACAGCAACATCTACATTCAGGAAACATTTTTTTTCTTTTGAAAAGTCATTGCTTTAGTGGCCACTGGAGCCCCAGGACTTCTCAAGATCTCAAGCTCCGGAGGGGTCTCCAGATGAACACAAGACTGAAACGAATATATTCAATGCAGATTAAAATCATACAAAAAATGTTTATACTTAGAGCTAGGTTCTTGGTTCAGAGAGTTCTAAAGAAGTTTTTCATCTACATGAATGCTTGAGAGTCAAGCACAAAATGAGATAATTCTTTGTTGAGGGAAATGTTTAACAGACTGGGTTCAAATTCTAGCTCTGCTACTTACCAGTCATGCATCCTTGGGTAAGATCCTCTCGGTGCCTCTGTTGTTTCTTATTTTTTGGTCTATAAAATGGGTATATTACTGGTATATACACTTCACGAGGTTGCTGTCAGGTTTAAAAGATATAATTTGTATAATTCACTTCATAAAGGGCATGCTTAGGAAAACCCAGCAATTTATTATTTTTATTTTATGTTATTTTATTTTACTTTATTTTATTTTGAGACAGAGTCTTGTTCTGTTACCCAGGCTGGAGTGCAGTGGTGTGATCTCAGCTCACTGCAACCTCTGCCTCCTGGGTTCAAGTGATTCTCCCACCTCAGCTTCCCAAGTAGCAGGGACTACAGGCACTCACCACCATGGCTGGCTAATTTTTGTATTTTTTATCTAATCTTTTTTTTTTTTTTTTTTTTTTTTTTTTGAGATGGAGTCTCACTCTGTCACCCAGGCTGGAGTGCAATGGCATGATCTTGACTTACTGCAACCTCTGCCTCCCGGGTTCAAGCAATTCTCCTGCCTCAGGCCCCCAAGTAGCTGGGATTACAGGCGCACACACCACCACACTAATTTTTGTATTTTTGGTAGAGACGGGCTTTTGCCATGTTGGCCAGGCTGGTCTTGAACTCCTGATCTCAGGTGATCTGCCCACCTTGGCTTCCCAAAGTGCTGGGATTACAGGTATGAGCCACAGCATTTGGCCAATTTTTGGTATTTTTTAAGTACAGATGGGGTTTCACCATGTTGGCCAGGCTGGCTTGAACTCCTGGCCTCAAGTGATTCCTTCACCTTGATCTCCCAAAGTGCTAGGATTACTGGTGTGAGCCATCACACCCAGTCAACACCAGCAATTTCTATCATTAGTAGGAGCAATGATACTAACAGACTGGCTTACAGGACTGAAGTTTAAAGTAATCCCTGTAGGTTTGAGTGCATTTCAAGGGCAGGTGCATGCCATTCTAAACAACAAGGGCAGCACGTGGGCCAAATGGAGAGTGTGGGTTGATGGGACTCAGTTTCACACTTGATTCTACGTGCCACCTATATTTGATCCTGTGTTTTCAGGGATCTATCAGAACCCCACTGCGGTAAACGAACAAAGGATGGAGAACACAGGTATGGGATGTTTTGTATTAGGTTGGTGCAAAAGTAACTGCCATTACTTTCAAAGGCAAAAACTGCAATTACTTTTGCTCCAACTTACTACATCTTGAAAGCAATGGGGAGAACCCAGGGTTGTCAAATTGCCTGAGTTCAGGAAGCTTCATTCCTTTGGGAAGTTTCCTCTAGGGGGCACCACTCACAGAGCTCCCCACTATGACCCCATTCTGGAGTTGGTCCATCTGGTACCCCTCCCAACCCATAGGCTACTGTGCAAGAGCTGAGAAGCCTGATTGAGAAAACAAACTTCCTGCATCAGAGCACCAGAAAGCCAAAAACTTGGTCTCTAGCACCTGTGTTCACTGTGAGAAATTTTACAATGAGAAGAGAAAGGGCAGCCACACAGACATTTCTGGATTGATTTCCTTAAAACTCATTCCTTTCGTAGCCATCAAGGAGTCCCAAGACTCCCTCTAAGTTTTCTCTGATATCTGTTAAATCCTTTCCAAAAAAGAGAGAAAAAAACCCAAAAAACAAAAAACAAACAAACAAAACAAACATCTGAATTATCCAGGCCTCGGCATGCTCCTTCCCTTCTAACGTTTGGTAGTACTCTAAGGCAGGCATGATAATGGAACAATTGAGAAAACAGGTGTAACCATTAGGCACCCTACAACTCTAGAGGATTATTAAGGTAAAGTTTTGCATCATGTAGGTGGTTTTTTTTTGGTGTTTGTTCTTATAATGTCCTATTTACATCACTTATAAGTGATGAGAACATATTAGAACATATTAGAATGAGTTGGGTACAGCCTCCTTTTGTTTGTTCGCTCTCACAGCTGTTTGAATGCCTGCTTGTGTCAGGCACTGTGCTAAATGAATGGGGTAAAATGGTGAGGACAAAGCAAAGGAGTCTGTGCTCTCCTGGAACCCAGAGTCTAGTGTGGGTTAGTTTGGGCTTCCTCACAACATGGCGGCTTTCAAGCAGACGGACTCCAAAAGCAAGATTCCAGTGAACAAGGAGAAAGCTGCATGGCCTTTTGTGACCTCATCTCACAAGTCACACATCATTCTACTGATTACAAGTGAGTCCTTGGCCCACTAAGATCCAAGAGGATGAGACAAAGTCCCCATATCTCAATGAAAGAAGTGTCAAGGTCACATTGAAGAAGACCATGTGGGATGGGAGAGAGACACAGTGGTCACCTTTGAGAAAGGCCATCTGATAGATGGGAGAAGCTGAAAGGGCTGCAGTAAGCAATACACTTTGAAAAAAATTTTTTCTTCAGACCTATCTTTAGTACACAGATTTCTATGAATTAGCTCCAGTTATATTTATTTTCAACCTTGTCATTACAGAAGTAACATATTTCAAAACACTTGACAGTTTACAAAGTACTCTTAATTGATCATCATAATAAGCCTGCTAATTATTAGGACAAAATATTATCACCCACACTGTTTAGACAAGAAAACGAAGACCCAAATTCTCATAGCCAAAAAAGGAGCACGTTCAGGATCTGAGTCCAGAATTAACTGTTCTTTCTACAGAAACAAACCATCTATTGAAACATGCCATGGCAATGAAAAATCACAATTTATGGTCTGATGGTCTTTGTATCCATTTTAGGATATGAAGCATTTGAATGGTCTATGGCTTTGAGTGTTAGCTGCATCATTTATATGAGAATATGAAACAGCCATTGTTTTAAATAGCATCCATTATGGACTGAACATAAAGACTATTTCCAAATTGCTTCCAACATTTTTTGTCCTATCTCTGCAAATAATTAAGGGTTAGCAACTTTAAAATTAATTCTACTGGTAGAGCTATGCATCTGGCTTAATGGGTACTATAAATCAATCCCATGAGATAAAATCTATTTTAAGAACTCTTCTGAAAAGGTGCTATTTCAAAGAAAGCATTGTATTATTTTCTCTCTCTTGGGAGCAGCAGTCCAAGCTCTCATATCCCAACCTCTGAGCAACTTTTAGCATCAATTGTGAACATGTTAGAAGTACATGGGGGGCGGAGCAAGATGGCCGAATAGGAACAGCTCCAGTCTCCAACTCCCAGCGCGAGCGACACAGAAGACCGGTGATTTCTGCATTTTCAACTGAGGTACTGGGTTCATCTCACTGGGGAGTGCCGGACGATCGGTGCTGGTCAGCTGCTGCAGCCCGACCAGCGAGAGCTGAAGCAGGGCGAGGCATTGCCTCACCTGGGAAGCGCAAGGGGGAAGGGAATCCCTTTTCCTAGCCAGGGGAACTGAGACACACAACACCTGGAAAATCGGGTAACTCCCACCCCAATACAGCGCTTTAAGCAAACAGGCACACCAGGAGATCATATCCCACACCTGGCCGGGAGGGTCCTACACCCACGGAGCCTCCCTCATTGCTAGCACAGCAGTCTGTGATCTACCACGGAGCCTCCCTCATTGCTAGCACAGCAGTCTGTGATCTACTGGCAAGGCAGCAGCGAGGCTGGGGGAGGGGCGCCCACCATTGCTGAGGCTTAAGTAGGTAAACAAAGCTGCTGGGAAGCTCGAACTGGGTGGAGCTCACAGCAGCTCAGGGAAACCTGCCTGTCTCTGTAGACTCCACCTCTGGGGACAGGGCAATAACAAACACAGCCGAAACCTCTGCAGACGCAAACGACTCTGTCTGACAGCTTTGAAGAGAGCAGTGGATCTCCCAACACGGAGGTTGAGATCTGAGAAGGGACAGACTCCCTGCTCAAGTGGGTCCCTGACCCCTGAGCAGCCTAACTGGGAGACATCCCCCACTAGGGGCAGTCTGACACCCCACACCTCACAGGGTGGAGTACACCCCTGAGAGGAAGCTTCCAAAGCAAGAATCAGACAGGTACACTCGCTGTTCAGAAATATTCTATCTTCTGCAGCCTCTGCTGCTGATACCCAGGCAAACAGGGTCTGGAGTGGACCTCAAGCAATCTCCAACAGACCTACAGCTGAGGGTCCTGACTGTTAGAAGGAAAACTATCAAACAGGAAGGACACCTACACCAAAACCCCATCAGTACATCACCATCATCAAAGACCAGAGGCAGATAAAACCACAAAGATGGGGAAAAAGCAGGGCAGAAAAGCTGGAAATTCAAAAAATAAGAGCACATCTCCCCCGGCAAAGGAGCACAGCTCATCGCCAGCAACAGATCAAAGCTGGACGGAGAATGACTTTGACGAGATGAGAGAAGAAGGCTTCAGTCCATCAAATTTCTCAGAGCTAAAGGAGGAATTACGTACCCAGCGCAAAGAAACTAAAAATCTTGAAAAAAAAGTGGAAGAATTGATGGCTAGAGTAATTAATGCAGAGAAGGTCCTAAACGAAATGAAAGAGATGAAAACCATGACACGAGAAATACGTGACAAATGCACAAGCTTCAGTAACTGACTTGATCAACTGGAAGAAAGAGTATCTGCGATTGAGGATCAAATGAATGAAATGAAGCGAGAAGAGAAACCAAAAGAAAAAAGAAGAAAAAGAAATGAACAAAGCCTGCAAGAAGTATGGGATTATGTAAAAAGACCAAATCTACGTCTGATTGGGGTGCCTGAAAGTGAGGGGGAAAATGGAACCAAGTTGGAAAACACTCTACAGGATATCATCCAGGAGAACTTCCCCAACCTAGTAGGGCAGGCCAACATTCAAATCCAGGAAATACAGAGAACGCCACAAAGATACTCCTCGAGAAGAGCAACTCCAAGACACATAATTGCCAGATTCACCAAAGTTGAAATGAAGGACAAAATCTTAAGGGCAGCCAGAGAGAAAGGTCGGGTTACCCACAAAGGGAAGCCCATCAGACTAACAGCAGATCTCTCGGCAGAAACTCTCCAAGCCAGAAGAGAGTGGGGGCCAATATTCAACATTCTTAAAGAAAAGAATTTTAAACCCAGAATTTCATATCCAGCCAAACTAAGTTTCATAAGTGAAGGAGAAATAAAATCCTTTACAGACAAGCAAATGCTTAGAGATTTTGTCACCACTAGGCCTGCCTTACAAGAGACCCTGAAGGAAGCACTAAACATGGAAAGGAACAACCGGTACCAGCCATTGCAAAAACATGCCAAAATGTAAAGACCATCGAGGCTAGGAAGAAACTGCATCAACTAACGAGCAAAATAACCAGTTAATATCATAATGGCAGGATCAAGTTCACACATAACAATCTTAACCTTAAATGTAAATGGACTAAATGCTCCAATTAAAAGACACAGACTGGCAAACTGGATAAAGAGTCAAGACCCATCAGTCTGCTGTATTCAGGAGACCCATCTCACACGCAGAGACATACATAGGCTCAAAATAAAGGGATGGAGGAAGATTTACCAAGCAAATGGAGAACAAAAAAAAGCGGGGGTTGCAATACTAGTCTCTGATAAAACAGACTTTAAACCATCAAAGATCAAAAGAGACAAAGAAGGCCATTACATAATGGTAAAGGGATCAATTCAACAGGAAGAGCTAACTATCCTAAATATATATGCACCCAATACAGGAGCACCCAGATTCATAAAGCAAGTCCTTAGAGACTTACAAAGAGACTTAGACTCCCATACAATAATAATGGGAGACTTCAACACTCCACTGTCAACATTAGACAGATCAACGAGACAGAAAGTTAACAAGGATATCCAGGAATTGAACTCATCTCTGCAGCAAGCAGACCTAATAGACATCTACAGAACTCTCCACCCCAAATCAACAGAATATACATTCTTCTCAGCACCACATCGTACTTACTCCAAAATCGACCACGTAATTGGAAGTAAAGCACTCCTCAGCAAATGTACAAGAACAGAAATTATAACAAACTGTCTCTCAGACCACAGTGCAATCAAACTAGAACTCAGGACTAAGAAACTCAATCAAAACCGCTCAACTACATGGAAACTGAACAACCTGCTCCTGAATGACTACTGGGTACATAACGAAATGAAGGCAGAAATAAAGATGTTCTTTGAAACCAATGAGAACAAAGATACAACATACCAGAATCTCTGGGACACATTTAAAGCAGTGTGTAGAGGGAAATTTATAGCACTAAATGCCCACAAGAGAAAGCAGGAAAGATCTAAAATTGACACTCTAACATCACAATTAAAAGAACTAGAGAAGCAAGAGCAAACACATTCGAAAGCTAGCAGAAGGCTAGAAATAACTAAGATCAGAGCAGAACTGAAGGAGATAGAGACACAAAAAACCCTCCAAAAAATCAATGAATCCAGGAGTTGGTTTTTTGAAAAGATCAACAAAATTGACAGACCACTAGCAAGACTAATAAAGAAGAAAAGAGAGAAGAATCAAATCGACGCAATTAAAAATGATAAAGGGGATATCACCACCGACCCCACAGAAATACAAACTACCATCAGAGAATACTATAAACACCTCTATGCAAACAAACTGGAAAATCTAGAAGAAATGGATAATTTCCTGGACACTTACACTCTTCCAAGACTAAACCAGGAAGAAGTTGAATCCCTGAATAGACCAATAGCAGGCTCTGAAATTCAGGCAATAATTAACAGCCTACCAACCAAAAAAAGTCCAGGACCAGATGGATTCACAGCTGAATTCTACCAGAGGTACAAGGAGGAGTTGGTACCATTCCTTCTGAAACTATTCCAGTCAATAGAAAAAGAGGGAATCCTCCCTAACTCATTTTATGAGGCCAACATCATCCTGATACCAAAGCCTGGCAGAGACAAAACAAAAAAAGAGAATTTTAGACCAATATCCCTGATGAACATCGATGCAAAAATCCTCAATAAAATACTGGCAAACCGGATTCAGCAACACATCAAAAAGCTTATCCACCATGATCAAGTGGGCTTCATCCCTGGGATGCAAGGCTGGTTCAACATTCGCAAATCAATAAACATAATCCAGCATATAAACAGAACCAAAGACAAGAACCACATGATTATCTCAATAGATGCAGAAAAGGCTTTTGACAAAATTCAACAGCCCTTCATGCTAAAAACGCTCAATAAATTCGGTATTGATGGAACGTACCTCAAAATAATAACAGCTATTTATGACAAACCCACAGCCAATATCATACTGAACGGGCAAAAACTGGAAAAATTCCCTTTGAAAACTGGCACAAGACAGGGATGCCCTCTCTCACCACTCCTATTCAACATAGTGTTGGAAGTTCTGGCTAGGGCAATTAGGCAAGAGAAAGAAATCAAGGGTATTCAGTTAGGAAAAGAAGGAGTCAAACTGTCCCTATTTGCAGATGACATGATTGTATATTTAGAAAACCCCATTGTCTCAGCCCAAAATCTCCTTAAGCTGATAAGCAACTTCAGCAAAGTCTCAGGATACAAAATTAATGTGCAAAAATCACAAGCATTCTTATACACCAGTAACAGACAAACAGAGAGCCAAATCAGGAATGAACTTCCATTCACAATTGCTTCAAAGAGAATAAAATACCTAGGAATCCTACTTACAAGGGATGTAAAGGACCTCTTCAAGGAGAACTACAAACCACTGCTCAGTGAAATAAAAGAGGACACAAACAAATGGAAGAACATACCATGCTCATGGATAGGAAGAATCAATATCGTGAAAATGGCCATACTGCCCAAGGTAATTTATAGATTCAATGCCATCCCCATCAAGCTACCAATGAGTTTCTTCACAGAATTGGAAAAAAATGCTTTAAAGTTCATATGGAACCAAAAAAGAGCCCGCATCTCCAAGACAATCCTAAGTCAAAAGAACAAAGCTGGAGGCATCACGCTACCTGACTTCAAACTATACTACAAGGCTACAGTAACCAAAACAGCATGGTACTGGTACCAAAACAGAGATATAGACCAATGGAACAGAACAGAGTCCTCAGAAATAATACCACACATCTACAGCCATGTGATCTTTGACAAACCTGAGAGAAACAAGAAATGGGGAAAGGATTCCCTATTTAATAAATGGTGCTGGGAAAATTGGCTAGCCATAAGTAGAAAGCTGAAACTGGATCCTTTCCTTACTCCTTATACGAAAATTAATTCAAGATGGATTAGAGACTTAAATGTTAGACCTAATACCATAAAAATCCTAGAGGAAAACCTAGGTAGTACCATTCAGGACATAGGCATGGGCAAAGACTTCATGTCTAAAACACCAAAAGCAACGGTAGCAAAAGCCAAAATTGACAAATGGGATCTCATTAAATTAAAGAGCTTCTGCACAGCAAAAGAAACTACCATCAGAGTGAACAGGCAACCTACAGAATGGGAGAAAATTTTTGCAATCTACTCATCTGACAAAGGGCTAATATCCAGAACCTACAAAGAACTCAAACCAATTTACAAGAAAAAAACAAACAACCCCATCAAAAAGTGGGCAAAGGATATGAACAGACATTTCTCAAAAGAAGACATTCATACAGCCAACAGACACATGAAAAAATGCTCATCATCACTGGCCATCAGAGAAATGCAAATCAAAACCACAATGAGATACCATCTCACACCAGTTAGAATGGCGATCATTAAAAAGTCAGGAAACAACAGGTGCTGGAGAGGATGTGGAGAAATAGGAACACTTTTACACTGTTGGTGGGATTGTAAACTAGTTCAACCATTATGGAAAACAGTATGGCGATTCCTCAAGGATCTAGAACTAGATGTACCATATGACCCAGCCATCCCATTACTGGGTATATACCCAAAGGATTATAAATTATGCTGCTATAAAGACACATGCACACGTATGTTTATTGCAGCACTATTCACAATAGCAAAGACTTGGAATCAACCCAAATGTCCATCAGTGACAGATTGGATTAAGAAAATGTGGCACATATACACCATGGAATACTATGCAGCCATCAAAAAGGATGAGTTTGCGTCCTTCGTAGGGACATGGATGCAGCTGGAAACCATCATTCTTAGCAAACTATCACAAGAACAGAAAACCAAACACCACATGTTCTCACTCATAGGTGGGAACTGAACAATAAGATCACTTGGACTCAGGAAGGGGAACATCACACACAGGGGCCTATCATGGGGAGGGGGGAGGGGGGAGGGATTGCATTGGGAGTTATACCTGATGTAAATGATGAGTTGATGGGTGCAGCACACCAACATGGCACAAGTACACATATGTAACAAACCTGCACGTTATGCACATGTACCCTACAACTTAAAGTATAATAATAATAAATAAATTAAAAAAAAAAAAAAAAGAAGTACAAAAATGCAAAATCTCAGGCCCCATTCCAGGTCTACTGCCGTAAATTGAATGGTGGCTCCCTAAAAGATTCCTCCACGTCTTAATCCCTGGAACCCATGTGTGAACCTTATTTGGAAAAAAAGTGGGGGTGTGTCTTTGCAGATGTAATGAAGGATCTCAAGATGAGGTGAGACATTCCTGGATTATCTAGGAAGGTCCTAAATCCAATAGCAAATGTCTTTATAGCAGAAAGGCAGAGGGATATTTGAGAAAAAGAAGAGAAGGCCATGTGAAAACAAAGGCAGAGATGAAAGTGATGCAGCTGAGGCCATGGAATCCCTGGAGCCACCAGGAGCTGGAAGAGGCAAGGAAGAACCTTCCCCTGGAGGCTTTAAAGGGAGCATGCCTTGGCAACACCTTGATTATGGCTTCTGGCTTCCAGAAGTTAGAGAGTAAGTTTCTGTTGTTTTAAACCATCAACATTACAGTGATTTGTTATGGCACCCCTAGGAAATTAATATACTTAACTGAGTTAGAAACCAGGGCAGTAGGCCTAGCAATGAGTACTTTAACAAATTCTCCTGGGGATTCTGATGTACACTCAAGGTTCGGATACACTGGTCTAGAATAATTGAATCAGTGGCTCTATTTGTGGCTGGCTAAAAACATGGGTATTTTTTCCCCCAGACAGCAAAAGCCTCCCCTGGACCTGCAAATAGACAAGTACGGGCATTGGACACCTGGGGCAAGACTAGAGTCTCCCAGCAGGTAAGTAAATTGTTCCAGGTCAGTTCTCTATAGCTTTCTCTCTGGGGGATTTCCTCATTTGTAACAAACGTTTCTTTAGCTCTATGAATGTGGACAGGGCAAACTGCCAGGCAATGCAGTTACAAGTAGGACAAAGATTTGATTCTTGCCATCAAGAGTTCTGCCAACTCCTGGGAGAAACAGGACAAGGAGATACAGAGATAAACAACTCCATCTTTAGTTTCACATAGGCATAATGTCTTTGAAACACGCTCTCATAACTTATCAAACAAGCAACTCTTCAAGCTACAAGTGTATCTCTAACTGAATTCCTCCTAAGCATTGGGGTGGTATTAAATCAACATGAGCACGCTCTCCTTGCTAAAATACAAGATGCTGTTTTCCAGTGAATAATGCATCCTGCTTCTCCCCCACGCTCATCTTCCTTACAGATTAGTTTGCATATCAAGAACAACTAGACCTTATAAAAGTCACAACAGAGCAGAGAGATGTTCACCTGTAAATGTACACTTTCTAGTGTTTTCTCAAATTAGAGCATGTGAGGGTACCTTGAGAGAAATCAAATGCATCAAGACCAAGTGAGAATATAACTTGGCTTCCGTAGCTGGTGAGAAATACCCTATGCTTTCCATCGAAGGGTTGAACTTCTTGACTGGTTTAAATTCAGTATAATGGTGGTGGTGTGTCTTTGATTAAGAGAGGGAATCCCCTCTTAATCAAAGTGAGAAATGTACTACTGTGACTCTCAAAGGCTTTGGGGAAACAAAACTTGGTGGGAGAGGTGTGTCCCCAAAGAAGGAGGGGTTGCCCACGGCCAAGGAAGGACATGCTGGGAAATGGGGGTAGGGGGGTGGGGGTGAGATCAGGAAAGCCAGGAGAAAGGGCCAGAGTGAGGGCACAGATCACAGCTGCAGGCTTTTGAGCCAGGGCTGCTCAAAATTCTGCACCACCACTCAGTAGCTGTGTAACTACGGGCAAGTGACTTAATTTCATAGAGCCTCAGCTTCCTCAGCTGGAAATGGGACAATGACAGAAGCTACCTGAAAGGGTCATTGTGAGAATCAAAAATGTGAAACCATGAAAAGTGCTACTGACAAAGTCTGGTAACACATGTTTTGTTTCTCCCAGTCTCCCCCTACTCCTGGTCCTCCCCTAGTGTTCCTATCACCACCACGACCACCACCACCACCACCATCATCATCATCATCATTCGTGATGCATCTCATATCCTTGCAACCCCAGGCTTTAAATCTGATTCTCCTCCTTCAATTGGTGCACGTCTTCAGAAAAGCCATGCACCTCAGGAACGTCACCTGTCAATGGCCATCCTACCTACCTTCATCTTGCTGGTGGGTGAGGATGAGAAAGAGTTCATGTAAAGCTTAACCCTTCAGGGACATAAAATTAAAAGTACCACCATTATCCAAAATAAGGTCATTATGATGCAAAGAAGAGGAGAAGGGTTTTAAAGGAAGGAGATCAGCCAGGCAGCCGAGAGGAAAGAGGGACTTCTGGCTGCCTTCCAAATCTCCTGGAAGTGAGAGGATAGAATTAGATGACACATGGCATATAAAGATCATCAATTCACTTTGCTTCCTCAATAGCTGGTCGCTGAAATTCATGTGCCAGACACAGTGTTTTATCATTCTCTCAACAATCCTGGGAGGTAGAGAATGGATTACCCCCATTTTATAGCTCAGAAAACTGATGTTCAACAAGGTGAAACACTATAGCAAAGGCATGGAATCAACCTAAATGCCCATCAGTGATAGACTGGAAAAACAAAATCTGGTACATATATACCACGGAATACTACGCAGCCATAAAAAGGAATGAGATCATGTCTTTTGCAGAGACATGGATGGAACTAGAGGCCATCATCCTTAGCAAACTAACACAGGAACAGAAAACCAAACACTGCATGTTCCCACTCATAGTGGGAGCTAAATGATGAGAACACATGGACACACAGAGGGGAACAACACACACCAGGAGGGTGAAGGATGGGAGGAGGGAGAGGATCAGGAAAAATAATGAATATTAGGCTTAATGTGTAGGTGATGAGATAATCTGTAAAACAACCCCCCTTGACACACGTTTACCTATGTAACAAACCTACAAATCCTGCACATGTACTCCTCAACTTAAAAGTTAAAAAAAAAGAATAACAGAAAGGTGAAATAACTTCCCATGGTCACAAAGAAATTAATTGGAATTCAGGTTTCAGCTGCCTTCTGTTTTAACCACTAAGTAATATCTACCGTGTGGTGACCACCGGTTGTAGCCTGCTATCACTACTGACTTACGTCTATATTCTACCACCTTTGAGCAATCAATGACCAGGCTGAAGGAAAACTCTGCAAGTATGCACTGTCAACCCTTCAATGTGGGAGGGTTGGGGAGAGCCTCTTCCGGAAGACTAACAGTTGTACCTTGCTCCCCTGGCTTCCAGGAGGTCACACCTAGTTGCTGGAAGAAGAAGCCACTTTGAAAGGAGGTAACTTCTCGGTATCAAACCTTCCAGACATCACTGATGGAAATGACAGGATGGTCACTGGCAAACAAGCACCTCCCAGAAGAACTCAGGTGTCTAATTGATCACAGGAGCCATAAGTATTTGATCTTTCTTTTTTCTCTTTTTTTTTTTTTGAGACAGAGTCTCACTCTGTCGCCCAGGCTGGAGTGCAGTGGCACAGTCTTGGCTCACTGCAACCTCCGCCTCCTGGGTTCCAGCGATTCTCCTGCCTCAGCCTCCCAAGTAGCTGGGATTACAGGCACCTGCCACCATGCCCAGGTAATTTTATTTTTATTTGTATTTTATTTTATTGAGATGGAGTCTCCCTCTGTTGCCCAGGCTGGAGTGCAATGGCACGATCTCAGCTCACTGCAACCTCCGCCTCCCAGGTTCAAGCGATTCTCCTGTTTCAGTCTCCAGAGTAGCTGGGATTACAGGCGCCTACCACCATGCCCGGCTAATTTTTGTACTTTTAGTAGAGATGGGGTTTCACCATGTTGGCCAGGCTGGTCTCGAATGCCTGACCTCAGATGATCCACCTGTCTCGGCTTCCCAAAGTGCTGGGATTACAGGCATGAGCCACTGTGCCTGGCCCTTCCTTGACTTTTCTTTCTCTCGAGCCACACACACCATCCATCAGCAAATCAGTCAGTTTTTTCAAACCCCTGTGGATACTGACCATTACTCATCCCTTCATTGCTACCAGTCTGGCTCAATCCACCTGTGTAACTGTCCCAACCTCCTCACTGGCTGCCTTGCTTTTCTTCTCATCCACTTTGATCTCTTCCAGACACCAGGAAGTGAGGTCCTATAAAATGCAAGTCAGGTCATGTCACTCTTCTGCTCAAAACCTTGGTGGCTCACCTCTCCTTGTGAGTAAATGCTGGGTTCTTTACAATGCCTGCACAGTTGGATGTGATCTGTTCCCCCTGCTTCTGTTCTCCTTCTCACTTTATTTCATCCATCCCACCTCCTTACAATTCCTCCAGCACACCACATGTGTGCCTGCTTCAGGGACTTTGCATGTGCTGTTGCCACTATCTGGCCTGCTGTCCCTCCAGTTATCCATGTGGCTCACTCTCTCACCTCTTTCAGGTTGTGTTCAAATATTGCTTTCCCAGACAAGCAGCTTTCCTTGACCACGTGATTGAAAACTGCACCCCTGCCACTCTCGCTTCAGTACTGTTCACTCTTTTTGTTTTTTTAAACTTTTAGGTTCAGGGGTACATGTGCAGGTTTGCTATACAGGTAAACTTGTGTCATTCGGGTTTCATGTACAGATTATTTCCTCACCAAAGTACTAAGTCTAGCACCCAATAGTTATTTTTTCTGTTTCTCTCCCTCCTCCCAACCTCCACCCTCATGTAGGACCCAGTGTTCCTTGTTGCCTTCTGTGTCCATGGGTTCTCATCATTTAGCTCCCACTTAAAACAACATGTGGTATTTGGATTTCTGTTCCTGCCTTAGTTTGCTAAGGATAATGACCTCCAGGTCCATCCATGTTCCTGCACAGGACAGGATCTTGTTCTTTTTTATGGCTGCATAGTATTTCACGTTCCTCTTCATGCTTGTTTTTCTCTATAGTTCTCATTGCCTGATATATTCTACATGTTTACTGTTTGTCTCCCTCCACTAGGGGGAGAACATGTACTCCCTGAGGTCAGAAGCCTGGCATTGTTTGTTAAATGAATGAATGAATAAATGCATACATTGTGGGCTGAGCCTGGTTCCTTGACCAGGGGATTCATTCATTGAATGAGTGATTCAATTCAATGAATGAATGATTCAACTGAATTGAATGAATAATTGATTCGATTAAATTCATTGATTCATTCAGTAGAGACACAATTGCAGTAACATATATGGCTGTGTCTCCTCCACACAAAACTGTGGGCTGGGGAGTGGTGGCTTAGCAGCTGCTCTGGTTCCTGGCAGCCATGGCACATCAGTAAAGATGAACTTTATTTCTGAGTCACTGGACTCTGGCAGCAGATTGTGACAGATATTCCGGGCTGGTTTCTCATGACATCTCTAGAGAAAGGATCACTTTAGCTCTCTCCTTGCCAGTCATCCATCATCATAAACAAGCATGTATGCTCAGAAATGTCCCTCTGCAGTAAATGCACGTTCCCACAGTCCTTTCCAGAGGCAAGAACAATATTCCCATGAGAATGCTTCCTTTCCCACACCATAAAAACCAGTGCAGAGCCAAATGCCTCTGCCCACCCAAAGGTGGCATTTCCATGGGCACCTCTTGGCATCAGTTTAGCACCAGCTCTGGGTGACATGGTCTCAGGGAATAGCCCCAGATGTATCCTTGGGGACACTTTAGATATTGGTGACACTTTGTTTTTGCTTTAAATAGTATTTGTCTATTTATTTATTCTGGCAGGGAACTGTCTCTGGCCCTTGAAAGGGCTATTGGCAGGTCTGAATTCCCAGGCGTGGGCACCCACACCCCATCACCCTCCATCTATGCCCTCCCCTGAGCCTTTGCTCTCCCAGCTTTCTTCCATCTCTTCACTCTCTCTCCTCCAGCCTCTTTCCTGACCCAGATTCCCAACATTCTTCAGGGCCAGCTCAGGCCTCCCTCCTTCTAGAAGCTACCTTCAGCGTCCACCGAGATTTTCCTTTTTCCATTTCCTACATAATTTAAAGATGGCACCGCATAATTTAGCGTGTAATTACAGAAGCTCTGACACTGTGATTCTGCCTCGTGCGCTGGTTCTGTCTTTGAAGCTGACTGTACTCCCAGCGTCTTTTGTTGTTTTATATCACAACTTAGGGCTTGGTCTGGGGAAGATGTGCTCCCAGATGAGGGCTTGGAGCTGCTCAAAGAGAACTGTCAGTGCTTTCTGTGCGCACATCCAAGACAGGGTGAATATTCATTCCTGTGACGTTTTTACTGTGAGTTCTCACGAGGAGACAGTTTTGGAACTCCATCAGGGGAGCCATTACGATGATAATTGAGGTTCTAGAATCTAATTTAGTTCTCTAAAATCCATGAAATAGCACTCAGAATCTTAGCTCATTGCTGTTCAGCACTTACTTACGATAATTTTAGGAACAATCATAAATAATATATAACATACATTATAAATAATAGCCAGCATTCACTTAGTACTCATAGCTCGTGAGGCACTGTGCTAAGGAGCCTTAAAGGTTGGAGCAGTTATTTAACCTCCTCCATGCACCCATATCACAGATGAAGAAACTGAGGTTTGGGGGTTGTGGGTTTGCACAGGGCCATGAAGCTATTAGGCAGTGGGGCCAGGATGGGAATTCAGGCTATTGAAGTCATTCAAGGTAGGTTTAGCAGAAGAGCAACATGCATAGGGGTGTGCTTTGGAAGTACAAGGGGGTGATTTTTGAGTGTCACAATAATCGGGGGTGTTACTGGCATTTACTGGGAGGTGACAATAGGTGTTAGACACCCCGCGATGCATGGGGCTCCTGCACTAAATAGATTGGCCCCACATACATTCTGAATGACCCTGATAAACAATCTTTGGGTGGGGGACAAAAGAAACCAATCTTGTTTGTAATTATCTGAGTCTAGAACCCAACTCGAGTTTACATTCAAACCCCAAATATTTTTGCAGAGCCGAACGCATTCCACACATCATCACAGTGCAGCCCCTGTGTCAAAAGAGGTGAGTCTGTTTTTTGTTTGGTTCAGAATCTCACCAATTCTGGGAAATTGCTTAACCAATGGCATTACTGAATGTCACTTGGGTGACAACGCAAAACAGACCTGTGTTCATCTGCGTGGCAGCGGAGGTGATGTGATGGTGGTGATCCTGTGGGAGGATACTCCGGCTGGACCACTTCATTATGTTTTCCAGGGGTGTTGTGCCAGAGTATTTGCATTTACATATTTACCTAGACATTCTATTGTAAATTATTTGTCCCTTTATAGTATAATTAGGGCTTATTATTATTATTATTATTATTATTATTATTATTTTAAATGTGTGGCTGGCACAGTGGGTCATGCCTGTAATCCCAGGACTTTGGGAGTCTGAGGCAGGTGGATCACGAGGTCAGGAGTTTGAGATCAGCCTGGCCAACATGATAAAACCCCGTCTCTACTAAAAATACAAAAATTAGCTGAGCTTGGTGCTGGGCACCTGTAATCCCAGCTATTCGGGAGGCTGAGACAGGAGAATCATTTGAACCTGGGAGGCAGAGTTTGCAGTGAGCCAAGATCGTGCTCTTGCAGTCCAGCCTGGGCGATGGGTGAGACTCTGTCTCAAAAAAAAAAGAAATGTGCATAGGCAAGTTAACATCTTATGAATGTCACAGAAGGATACTGAAGAGCAGTATATTTATGGGAGATATTTATGGGCCTCTCAGGGTCCCCTGGACAGCAGATGGTGAAGGAGGTTAGAGGCAGCAGAGGTCACTCTGGCCTGAATGGTTGGAACCCATTTGTTCAACCCACCAGTAAATACTGTTCATTGTACTTTGCATGGTTTCAATCAGCAGTTAAATCCTCTGAAAGCTAAGATGAGCAACCCCAAGCACAGGAAGCTGGCCTGCTAAGAGCCAGGCCTCTGCTCAGCCTGACATCAAAGAGGTCAGCTCCAGTGGATTTGACTGGCCTCTGCTCAACGTCAGGAGGTGACAGCAAATCTTCCCCTGAGTTGAGGCTCTTCCTTCTCCTGCTTCAGCTACCTCTGCTGAATAAATATTTTTACTTAATTAAAAAATAAAAAAGCAATGTAGGTGATTCTGATGCATGTCTAAGGTTGAACTGGGCACTGTGAACTGAGTTTTCTTAACTTCCCTGAGCACTAGAATCCTTGGAGACAATCTGATCTTGGGCCGTGGTTGTTGGGGTGGGGAGACAGTGGGATTAGCAGGACTCCTGGCTTGGAGGCATATTCTTGTTGATACTAGAAACAGCAGTTCCTGTTGATAGTAGGATAACTGTGGGAATGATAATCACTAATCACATCTCAAAATCACACATTATCTTCTTTAGGCAAGTTAAAAGTCCCTGTGGTTTTTCTCATGGAAAACAAACAAACAAACAAAAATGTATTTGTTATAGAAATGGGATACTGTGTCCAATAAGGTTAAGATCTACTGCTCCAGGGCCCCGAGACTTAACCATACATGGTTCCACTTCCATAGTATCTATGTAAATTTTGGCACATACAGGGTTCGGTTCAGTGATGCTGCATGCTGAGATCACTGCCCGCGGGTCATACTAGGAAAGGAGATACTGCTCTCAGCACTGGTACCTCTGACCCACAGACCCCATAATGTATCCATTCAAAGCTCTGTGGAGGGGCTTCAATGAAATTGAGTGTTTTTGAGTTCCTCAGCTCCAAACCCAGTGTCTGAAGATGTTCTGGAGTGTTCCAGGTTTCTTGTATTCCCACTCATTTACACATGACCCAGGACTCAAAGAGATGTGCATTTTTTTTGGGTAGGGGGGAATTACAAGGATAGTTAAGGCCCCAGCTGCAAGCCTAGGAGAGAGGCTCCTTCCAACCAAGTTGACTTTCTTATCACTGAAGGACTATAAATAAACAGCCCAGCTCAGAGCCCATTAGTTAAAGCACTGGAGAGACTCCCAGCGTTGATGTTATCGGACCCTGTCTGCATGCAGATGCATGGGGCAATGTTCTTTGTAGATTGAAGGGCCAATGCTTCTTTTGCTGCTGAATGATCTAGGATACCTTTACTCTCAAACTCAGACTCACCTAGGGAAGTGGAACCAGTTCAGATTCCCAGGCCCCAACTTTAATTCATGAAAACTTTAATTCATTGGAGTTTGAGGGGAGTCTTGGAATCTGCATTAAAGAACACAAAGGCACTCCGGGACAGAGCAACAAGCTATGTTACACCATAAGGAAGTGACCAGATAAGTCCAAAAGGTGGGACTATCTGCAGAATAAATGCTCCATTCCATCAATAAGGCAGCATTATGTGGAGAATAAAATAAAGGGACTGGGGAGGAGAAGAATGTGCTTGTTTATAGAAACTATAAAGGATAGAATAATCAGATCCATCTGGACTGGCTCCTAGTTTAGATAGAACAATACACTCTAAATGGGAATTTGGGGTCAAATGGGAAAATTATTCTTATAGAAAGACAGAGATTGTTAACTGAGAAAATCAGATTTGAAAATAACATTATGGTACGATCTCATTTTGGTAAAAAATATACACATACGAACACTTACCTAAAAAAATGGTTATACACTAAAATGTCAAGATACACTAAAATAAAAACTATGGTAATTTTATGCTTTTATATTCTGCATATCTGACTTTTAAAAATTCTTATAATAATGTGATTTTGTAAATTATTATTCTTTAATTAAAAAATGAAAAGCAATCTGAGTGATTCTGATGCGTACCCAAGTTTGAGAACTAACTCTTCAAGCCAAGTCTTCTTAATTGACCATTGCTTTAGAATCACTGGGGCACATTTTAGGCCCATGGATTCTCAGAGCCCTTCCCCGTCGACTTTGACTGGTTTTAGGGTGGCGCCTGGGAATGGGTTTTTCACAAGCGCCCTGGTCATTCCTATCATCAGTCAAGGTCGAAAACTGCACTTTAGACCAATGCTTCTCCCACCTTACGATCACATGTGGATCTTATTAAAAGGCAGATCCTGATTCAGTAGGTCTGGGGCTGAGCCTTAGATTCTGAATTTCTAAGAAGCACCCAGGTGAGGCTAATGCAGCTATATCTGTGGCCATCCTGGGGAGCAAGACTGGTGAGGGTAGTGGAGAGCTAGAAGGGGACTCTCAGCATACCACATACACACCTGCTGTGCCCTTGGAAATAAATGGCTTTACAATGGAGACAATGTGAATGGGATACACCAATGCAGGGCCTGAGTGGCTATGCAGAGATTGGTAAATCAGCATCACGGGCAAGGTGCAAGGCAATAGGGTGTGGAGGGGATTGTAGCTGCCATGATCCAAACAGGCAGCTGCTGCTCAGTTCCTGCCCACGGTGCCACCTGCAAATACTTTTTCAATATCATCAAATCTCATTGGTCAAAAAAAGCCAGAAATGTGATTTTTTTGAGATAGGGTCTTACTGTTGGCCAGGCTGGAGTGCAGTGACACAATCATGACTCAATGTAGCCTTGACTTCCTGGGCCCAAGCGATCCTCCCACCTCAGCTTCTCAAGTAGTTGGGACCACAGGCATTACCACCATGCCTGGCTATCTTTTTTTTGTTGCCCAGGCTGGTCTCCATCTCCTGGACTTAAGCCTGCTTTTGCCTCCCAAACTGCTGAGATCATAGCCATATGCCACCATGCCTATCCCAGAAATGTGATTCTTAAATAAAATCTTGTATTGTAAAACACTGCACAGTCCAAACAACAACAACAAAAAACCTGCCAGCCAAGTACAGCCTCAGGCTGTCAATGCCAGATTCTTGGTCTCTGTCAGAGTAGGTGTCATGTGTAGGAGGTCTTTTACCCCACTCCTGATAACTAAAAGCCAATGAGTCCATAAGACAAAGGTTAACCAAAAGTACTTCTTGCTAATGGAGAAAGGAAAAACCCAGCACAACAGAAATTCCTGAATACTCAACTCCTTTCTGTTAAAATGAGCATAATGAAAATTAACTCAAGCTAGCACTTCGACATGCCATGTAAACACTGCAAACCAAGGCAAAGAAAGAGACAGCAAGGGGAAAGTAACAGGGGGCTGCTGTAGGATACAGTGGCATCCTAAGATGGTCACATATTAAAAGCCTCTTCTCACTGGTCCCCATTGTCCACTTGGCCATTGATAAGGCAGACATTTTCAACCATGTCCAAGACTTGCCCTGAGATAAACTTCTAGAGATTTGCAAGAAAAACTTATCAAAGCACCACAAGAAAGCTAATTTTGTAGCTCTTAATGAATCCCATTTACATTTTTTCAGTTCTTTGATTTCTGAGCACTATTTAAGGGGGAAGGTTTGTTCAGTTCATTTACTTTAAATTTTTAACTGTCCAGGGTGACAATCCTCTGCGTATAATTTCCCTCCTGTGCCCAAATCAATAAAATGCACCCAAGAGCTAATATCCATTTTGAGCTCCACTGAGGCCCAATACCTTCTGGAATCACAGTGATTTGGAAAATAGTAAACAACTAGAAGTGAGGCGAGACCTGCTGCAGGCAATTAGTTCTCAGTGGAGAATAAGAACTTTCCAGTTCACATCTTAAGCCTTCTTCCTGCAGAAGAAATAACAGCCCTTCAGTTGAGGAATTCTCGGGAGGATCAACTACAGCATCTCAAGTGAGCGTAAGAATGGGTACCATGCCTCCTTCTCCTCCTCCTCACATATAATACTCTTGGATAAGTTCCTGGGGCAGACATTGTAACTTGGTTGACCTAACACTCAATTCTGACCCTTGTTTTCCTCCCTTGCCTCTATAAATAGAGTCTATGAATACAAGTACTTAATTTTCCAAACTTCCTTTGTCACTAAGGGTGGGCATAAAACACAATTCTGGCTGACAATATGTAGGCAAAAGTCTCTTGTAGCAGTGAGCTAAACATGATGTTTCAGAGAAACTTTGGCTTTCTAGATGCAATGAAAAAGGTGGGGTAGATCTCACTTCTTCCCCTTATCTTCCTTAAATACAGAAGTGATGACTAGAGCAGAAGCAGCTGTCTTGCAGGAAAGGCTAAGAGAATCACAGCGGGGACACTCCTGACATCATCGTGATGTTCAATCAATACCAGCAGCCACCAAACATCCCCCAAACTGTTTAAGCCACCGTGGTCAGATTTTCTTTTACTTGCAGTCAAACCTAATTGTATGATGGAAAATTCCTCATCAAGTTAAATGAAGATACAACCTCTTACCTGAAATGAAGTGACTACACAGAACAAGGGTAGCACATTTCACTGTAGCTTACTTGGCTCCTAGAGTCCTCAAGTAGGGTGGGTAATACTATCTGGGTAGCACAGGTGGAACTGAAAAATCCGACTTATTTTGAACCAACACCTCTTCTACATATGGCTTTTAGTATATCCTAGAAGAGCTTCCAACAAAAATATAGTCACTTCCATTTAAGGCAGTTTTTACTATCAAGTCATAACTTGAGCCATGGGAAGAAAGCTGGGTCAGTGACCAGGTGTCTCTAATAATAGCACTGCCCACAACATTCCAGCGTCCTGGGAAGCCTATCCCTTCGTGGCCAATATCCTAATGCTGGTTTTGTCCGATGGATTCTGATGCTGGACTCGGTCAAGAAATCGTGGCCACACATCTTTTCTCCACATGGCTCTGGGCTGGTTAATTCTTGTCAAAGTGAAGGTTTCCATGGGATTCTGAATTCAGTACCACTTCAAATAAAACAGCAGCTCATGTTTCCTCAACAGCGATATGTTTCTAACTACTTAATCCACACAACCCTATGAGGTTGGTACTGCTGTTGACTGTATTTTCAGATGAGGAAACTGAGACAGAGAAAGTTGAAGTGTTTGTCCAAGCACCCATAGCTAGAAATGGAAATGCTGGTTCTGGAATATAGGACTGGCTATGGTAAGAGTTCATATTCTATAGCATTATGATAAACTACATTGTGATAACCACCCAAAGTAGCTTCAGATGGGATCAGTCCCAGGTGAGAGAGAAGTCAGTACATTGGCATGTCAGTTTTCTTTCATTTTCTCAGCCCCAAAAGGGGATAGTGGGACATGCTGGGAATCTTCAGTATTCACCAAAGATTCCATTTAGTGAATGTGAGGAGGTTCCCATATATTCTCCAGCCTCTCCTGTGGTTATGCTGGGGCCACATGACTAGTATTTGTCACTGGACTGAAAACAGATGTGATGAGTTTCGTACTTGGGCTGAACAAAGTAAGAGCTCAATGTCTCCTCAATCCCTTTTCCTATATCATAGGTGACCATAGAGACCCCATGTTCTAGAGTAACTACAAGACAAAGGAGCCCTATTTGCATTAGACATTTTGTTATAAGTTATTGTAATTTATTAAGACACTGAGATTATGGGATTTTTTTGTTATTGCAGCATAGCTAAGCTTACCCTGACTAGTAAGATGGGCCTCTGGAAAGTGATCAGGCCACCTTTCTTATAGCAATTTTGCAAAGAAAGAAATTATCATCTGGAAGCTATTCTACTGGGAGATTCATTTATCACTGGGGTTATTCTGCATTCAAATAATAACATGCCTTAGTTGCCTAATGAGGCAGACAGTTTCTTAGAATTAACATGAAGATGTTACTTGCCTTACAACAACTGGCACTATTTAATGGAAACAATGATTCTCTCTCATTGACTAATACCTCCAGCTGATGCTTCTCAAGAATTTTATACTTTGGTCCCTTGTTTTTCTAGGATGAAATGTTTGCAAAAAATATATATATGTATAAGCATCTGCATGCTAATGCTTGCAATTTCATGACCCATTACATTTCCCATACTAATGTAGAGAGAGTAGGGGCCGCCTGTGCTGGGAGCTGGCTGGGGTTTGCCAACCACCTGGGTTTGAAAGAGGGCCAGGAGAGCTTATCTGAGATAAAAATATACACTGGTGCCTTAAAATACTTACTGAGTATATACTATGTACGAAATGCTTTCCTAGAAGTTGGACATACCATGCTAAACATGACAACTCAGGAGACTTGTATATAATGGATGTAAATGACTTTGGAAAGGACAGATGGATTTATCTGAGAGTATTTAGAGAATCTAAAAGCCAAGTGTATGCCTGAAGAGAGAGACAGGAGAGATTCATCTTTAGTCCACACTGATGCACAAGAGGCCTTTTGCCATGTGGCCCTGCACACCTGTCTATCCTCTTCAGCACTCTCCCCTCTCCATACCCTTGGATCCCATGCTGCTGACCCACATGCAAGTCTCAGAGTGACCAGGCTCTCTTCCTCCATGCCTTTGGCAGAACCCTTCCTTCTGCTCCTGTTCCCACAGGGTGTTTACCTTACCAATGCTTCAATGTCCTTGGGGCAGCTCAAGGTGTTGATTCCTGCAGAAAGCCTCTTTGCATTGCCTCTTGTTTGGCTTAACCCTTGATCCTATTGTTCTGTCCATGAATTTGCCTCGTTAGTCTATTCCCTTCTTTCACTGGCCTGGGGGAGTTGGAGGGAAGAAAGGAGGGACCAGTGCCCGCTGGTAGCCTGGGACATGGGGCTCTGGGAAGTCAGGCAGAGGTAGCAGTCAGAAGAGATGGCTGGCATGGTTGGGAGGTTGGTTACATCATGTGATTTCATCACGTCAATTAGTAGATATATTGATAATAATAATAGGTTTCTCACTGTGGCAGAAGGTATTGATAAACATGAAAGGTAGGAGGGTTAGAAAAACCCTTAGATATTAGATTGGAATTGGAGATATCCGTTTGAACTTGTGTTTTAAATTTAATGCATGAACAATGCAGAGAGATACAGTAGTTGTAGACATATGTGCATGCATGTATAAATGAGTACATATAGATGTACCCGTGTGTGTGTATATATACACACACATATATGTGTACATATATTTATGTGCATGTATGTGTGTATATATATGTGTGTGTCTGTATCCTTGCTCTGTCTGCTGAAAGGACCTAGCAGCAGTGACACTCCAGCAGCTACAAGTTCACCAAATACCCAGACACTGATTTCTAAAGACCACCCTCCATGAAAAGAAACCAAGGTTCCTCGGGGAAGTCACTCAATCCAGGGTTGGGCAGGAAGGTACAACATGAGTTCAGAATATCTCATTGTATAAGAAAGTAAGTGGTAAAAATAAATAATGAGGAATTATCAAAAGCCCCAGGCTCCCCTGGCCAAATAGGACACAATTTAAGCACAGCATTAAAAAAGACAGCAACAGAAAACAACCCAAATAATATAATTAAAACCCCATGAGTCCAGTCTGATATAAAAAATAAATGAATATATTAATGGGAGAAGAGGAAAAACTCTTCCTTATAGTAGAATGTCAACCATAAATGTACAAGGAGCCATGGAAAAAGGAAATCACTCCACACTATCAGGGCAGATGCTCAGCTAAGAACTGGCAGAGTAGCCAAGGCTTGCAAGTTTGCAGTCTCATGAGAGCAGCATATCAAAAGATCGTTGATCTGGAATATCTTGCTGCAAATTTGATTGTAAAGGGGAAAATGGTGACTTTTTTTGGGGGAAACCTGAGGATGTTGACATGACCAGGTGAAAGAGGCTAACATTCCTGAGGCTTGGGCAGGGTTGGCTGTGTGTGCTCCAACAGGTGGGACACTGCTAACGTGGCATCATTTCTGTGGTTTTTCTCCCCAGAATGTATGACCTGAAACTGGTCCTGAGGAAACATCAGATGGACCACGTTGAGCATCACACTGCAAAATGTAGGTCCACATTCTTCCAAACCGTTGGGACCATGAAAGTCAGGGAAAGACTGACGAATTGTTCCAAACTGGGGCAGACTGCAAAGATGTGACAATGAAATGCGATGTGCAACTCAAGGTTTCTACACTTTAGCTCTTTCAAGATTTTTGACTGGATAATTCTTGGGGGCTATCTTACACATTGCACGGTGTCTGGCAGCATCTCTGGTGTCTAAGCCCTAGATGCCAATACCAATCCCCACTTATGTGATCAAATATCTCCAGACATTACCAAATGTACCATGGGTGGGGTCAGAGGGGAGTGAAAAGTCAGCTCCAGATGAGAACCATTGGTGTAACTGGATGGAATCCTGGGCCAGATATGAAAGAGAGACATCACTGGGACAACCAGAGAGATTTGAAGTTTATGAAGGTTTCTCACTGCTGCAGAAGATATTTATAAGCAGGGAAAGGTAGGAGGGCTAGAAAAACCCTGAATGGGGTGTGCATATTGGACATTGCATCAACGTATTGATGCACTGGGTTTTGCTTCAGTGCTGATTTCTTGACTTGTGGGTTTGCAGGATGGTTATGCAGGAGGGTGTACTCTGGGAGGTATACATGATGGAGCATTGAGGGTTGAAGGGACATCACATAGATACATACACAGGGAGATGGAGTGAACACAGTGAAACATGAATAGCTGGGGATCAGCATGAGGTGGTGCGGGAGTTCTTTGTTCTGTTCTTGCAGCTTTTCTGTACATTTAAAATAACCTCAAAATAAAATATTTCCATGAATTTACCTGATTAAATTATACTTGTGGATTTATTTGCACAACCAATTAAGGACGGTGGTGGAAATGGTGGAGATGAAGATGACACTAGTATTGGTCAATGCTCATTTTTGTCTTTGTTGTGTGTCAGGTAGCAAGCTAAGTACTTTATGCCTATTAGTCAATGCTGTCCTCAAATCATCCCTATGGTGGAGGAATTAGTATCATTCTAGTGTAGATGAATAAATGGAGGTTCTGAGAAGGTATGTGACTTACTCACAACCACACCGTAGGTAGTTGGTAGAGCTGGGGTGGAAGCCCATTCACATTGGATTACGGGACCCATGCTGTAAGCCATTAGATCATAAGGTAGACTTTTTAGTCATTCCTGTATCCACAGAGGTATAGGATGAAGTAGGTACTTGGTGAGTGAGAGAAGGAGTGCACAAGCAGAGCTCTGCACTGATTGATAGCAAGGCACACAAGTCATTCATATGATTTTGTACTTGTGAATTCAAGTATAAGGAGTATCCTGTTAGACTTTAGTCTGTCTCTAAAAGCCAAATATAGGGTGGCAATGGCTGCATTCACTTGAAAAATACCCTGGATCTAGTAAAGGAAGGAAGGTGTTTATCCTCTCGGTACTTTTTTTTTTCTTTTTAATCCCTGATTTCAGGCACATGCAGCTTTGTGTTGGAATGATTTGGCTCAGATAGACAAGTGGCAGGTTTAGGTGAGCTTTCTTAGGTCAGAGTGGTTGGAATTATAGAGGTGCTATGGGATGAGGTGATGTGAAGGGTAATTGCTGCTTAATAATTGGGAAGAAAAAATCTGTAAAGAGCTTATCATTTAATGAGTTCAAGACTTGAGATCCAGAAGAACTGCATCCCAGGGCTTCAAGAGTTCTTGCTGATGTGATCTCAGTGCTGAAAAATCATGAAGATGGATAGGGAACACACAACACTGAAAGTCACTGTTGGCTTAAGTCAGAGACATTTGGAACTCTTAATGCACAGACAGGAGAAGCCAGATGTCAGCAATCCAGGAAGACATGAGGGGGCAGGGAAAGAGAGGGTCCACGATTTCTGGGAAAATTTTGGGCAGTGAGGAATTTGCAGAGGCTGAAGAGATGTGCTCAGTTCAGAAGGCAAGGAGGGAACATCACCTTCCGAAACTAGAAAAGGTATATTTGCTAAAATTTGAAAAAAGCAAGCAACTAATAAATAGGTAGTTGTTACCGTCTATTGAGAACACAATGAAATAATAAGCATGAGGTACTTAGCATGTTTCCTGGAACAGAACGGCAATAATTGCAGAATTTATGAAAACTTTAAGATCAGTAAAACCATGTATTTTAAATGGATATGAACATAGTTATTTAATTATAGAAACATAGACAAGAAGGTTATATACTAACTCTAAGACAGTGCCTTCCCCTGAGAAGGGAGGGAGGGCAGTGAGGATGAGGATACTTTTGTGGCAGGGCTGGTAGTTACTTCCTAATACACATTCTTTTCTTCCTGAATTAAAAAACAAAACAAAACAAAACAAACAAACCTTGGGTAATGTACCCTAATGAACCATGATATTCCCTGTCTCCCTTGCAGCTATGTGGCCATATGATGAATTCTGGCTCATGAGCTATAAGCAGATGTGATTTTGGGAAGGGAGGGTACTGTTGGTCTAGAATATGGAGGTGAAGGCGGGAGCTCCAATCAGCCACCTTGAGCCATGAAGTGGCCTGGAGGGTAGAATCTATGTGCTGAGAATGGTAGAATTTTGTCCCAAATGACATCTCCTGGCTGCCCTATACAGACCCCAATGTCTTTTATGTGATTAAAAAAAAAAGTCTCACTCTTGAGATTTTTTTTTTCTTTTACATGCAGCTGAGCCTAATCCTAAATTAGATATGTAGACAGAAAGATTCCACGTGTACCTGTCATGTCTTAGATCTTCAAATAAAAACAATAACTGGGGACAAAAATAGAATGCATGGGCTGACAGGCAGTAACCAATGAAGGCTACCTTCCTTCTTCAGTTTTATATTTTGGGAATTTTAAGAAAACATAGAAAAGCACAAAGAACAATAGTATGAAAATCAACACACCCACCATCTGGAATTGCCAACTGTTAACATTTTGTTACATTTGCTTTGTCTTTATTTTACTAAGAGAAATAAAATACTACAGATGAAGCTTAAGACCTTTGATCCACCACATCCTGTTCTATGACTTTCAACCTTTTCACCAACGACAACCACTCTCATTCTCATCCAAGGATACCAAAGGATTGGTATCCTTCCAATCCATTTCAGATCGTCTTAGGCATATATTTGTTTCTGCGAATAATACGGTGTATTTTATGTATATGTTTATTAACTGTTTAAAATTTGTATCATATGGAATATGCCCTAAAATTGGCTTGTTATTGAACACTCTCTCTATACACATATATAATACATACATACATATATACACACACACATAATGTTTATAGAAACTATTTGGTTATATATATATAATATTTGGTTCATTCCTTTGAGTTGTAGTTTTATATTTATTTTTAACATTTGTATTAAACATTCACCCACTGATGCACATTTAGGCAATTTCCAACGTAGTGGTTTTCAAACAATGCAGTAAAGAACAACTTTGCGTCTCCTTGTGCACAGGTGTGAGCTGGTTTTCTTTGTCAAGTCTGCTGCTATGTAATTGATAAACCAGGAGCCTGGCAAATATATAGTATCGTGATTTCAGGAAGGCCTTTGAAAACCCTCTCACGATCAATCACACTGTGCATACCATGAGAAAATGTGGGCTGAGCAACCAAACTCTTAGGAAAATTTATAACTGGTTGATCAACCTCATCAAAACACGTATGGTTGGCTTTTAGGCAAATGTAGACATAAATATATAATTCTATTCTATTCAATAACCTTACCATCCATCCACCCATCTATCCCTCCCTCCCTCCCTCCAATGTTCTGGAGTGACTTTGTACCACAGGCCATGGTAGACACTGGACACAGAAGAGTCAACATCACCCAGCACAGTTCTTGACTCAAGCTTTGTATCTAATATTTTTTAGTTGACACTTGAGAGAGATGTAATCAGTGCCCTTCTAAACCATATAGAGTTGGTGTCACTTTGGTGAAGATGCAGATTACAAGTTTATGAGATTTTTAATGTTTAAAAAAGGCTAAGAATAATTGGCAACAAACCAGGTTGAAGAGATAAGACATTGAATTCTTCCCATGGGGTAAAGCTAATTAAAAATCATGGGTAAATATGACATCAAGAATAAGCATATGTGATATACAATTTCTAAGTTGGAGAAACCTATCTTGGAAATAATTATAAGAAATATGCACTTAAGTTTCTGGTTGATCACAAGTTTAGCATGAGCCAATGGTGTGGGTAAGAACACTAGCTGAATCCTATGATGATTTTAGAGTGTTTGTAAAATCTTTTTGGTAATGGTCATGACAGTTCTACTGTTTAATACGTGTTACCTACAAGTCTTGGCATTATCTACAGCATTTTAATAATGAACTACAGTCATCCCAATTTAAAGAGGAAGAAACTAAGGCTCAGAGCAGTCAAGCATCTTGACTAAGGTCATGCAAATATCATAATAAGAGATGAAACAGAGATCCCAGTCCAGCTATATCTGGATCATATCAGAGTCTTAATCACTCCACTGTGCTGCATTCACTCCTGGGCCATGTACATGGACTCACAGCTGCATCCCACCTGAAGGTATAGTCAATTCAACTGAAGGGGATCCCTTTGTTGGAGATATGAGACAAAATAACAGTCACATATATTATCATTACGGACAACGAGAACATAATAATGTCTCTGTGAGAGCTGATACTGTTATAGACTCACAGCCAAGGGATATGCTTTTCTCAGGGCACTTCTCCAAGAAGCCATTCTCCACTGAACAGGAGGCCACATGTGAGCTAGAAAGGTCAGGTGTGAGTTACAGCTCTCCCACTCCTAGTCTGTGTGTTTCAGGGCAAGGAGTCAAGATTCTCAGTTGTTCTTTGGTCATCTATGTGGCATCTATACCAATAGTTGCTTCAGGATTAGACCTAAAGCACTTGCACAGGATCTACCATAGCGCAAAGGCTGGATAAATGGTAGCGATGATGGTGATGCTGCTTCTGTAAGGTATGCTGTTAGGAAGCAAATGCCTGGCTTTTTAAAAGCCACCATGCATAGGAGTGGATCCAAAGGGTACTGAGTGCAGCCTGCCCTCCTCTTGCTCAGCTTTCTGGAGGAAGGGATATATTTGTTTTACATGCAGATTAATCTTCTACTCATTAAGCCAAGACCTCAATGGTCTGCTTCTTTCCAGAGGGGTACTTTCTTGGAATTTATCTGCTTGAAGGGGACATCTTTTTCTAATTTTTGTAAAGTACCTTGTTGGTTAGCTGTGTGTTATGGTCTTTCTACCAGATAACTCAACACCAGAACAAAGACCAATCTCACTTCTCTTGCCTTTGTCTTTGCTCTGATCTATTCTATTGACTCCCAAAACAAGGATTTCTGGTTACAGTTCTCAAGAAATGGCTTAAGTGTGGGAGTCACTATCAGGCAGAAGAAATGAAAGCCCATTGGTTGGAACCTTGCAAAGCATCTCTGGGTTTTCATTTCAATAACCTTTGCTTTCTTTTTACATTTATGGCCTGCGGTTGCATGTTAGAGAATTTATCACCTCCAATGGGCATATTAAAGGATGAGTAAAATACTACTACTATGGGGAAACTGACAGTCCCTGTTACTTAAAATAAAGCTCACCCAAGAGTTTGACAGTCCCATCAAAGAGAAAACCCCAGGAGGAAGGGAAACCATAGCCTAAATGTATAATTTATATCCACATATAGAGATAGGCTTTGGAATGTGGCAAGCAGAGGAAGAGATGGACCAGGCTTCTTAGGAACCAGGGGTTGGGCATGGGCCAGATGTGTGGTTTAACCTTTTGTCTTACATTTGTTAAAAACTTCAGTGGTGCTTGCCATTGGCTGGTAACACAAACCCCTCCCTCCTTTGTATGTTTAATTCAGTTCTTATTCTGGTTATTTAGTGCTGTAGAACAAAAACATCTAAAAATTGTGTCAGTTTTATGGTGTTTATGATTTTGTGGGTTAGCGATTCCGGAAGGACTCAGCTGGATGATATACATCTCAGATTCTCATGAGGTCAGCCAGGGATGGAGAACCTAATTCTAAGATAGCTCCTTTATTCCCATGAATGGTGCTTCACTCCTCCTTGACCTCTCTGTCCATATAGTATTTCATCCTTCAAGGTCCTTTCATACGGCTTGAGCGTCTCCAAACAGGGCAGTCTCTAGGTAGCCAAACTTCTTATGTGGTGCTGGCTTCTATCAAAGTGAATGTTGCAAGAAACAGTAAATTAAATCAACCTATCTCTTAAGGCCTGGACGAAAGAAGTGGCAGATTGTCACTTCTGCATATTGTATTGGTCAAATCAATGTCCCCTCCCCACTGAGAATCAAGGGGAGGGGTCAAGACCCTCAAAGATTGTGGCCCTTTGTAATGCATCAGAAACCCCTAAGTCCATCTTTTCTACCTCCCAACTTTCTCTAGAATATGCATGTCTCATGCTCACCATCTCTACCACAACTACCTTAGACTGGGCCCTTGTCATCATGCTTGCGTCTCATCTCACCCAGTTAGATGTTCCTCTCTACCACCCATTCTGCAAAGCCAGAATAATTTTTTTTCCAATGAAAATATGTCCATGTCATGTTTTTACTCAAAACTCATCAAGAACTCTCACCTTGACATCTTTGCATACTAGCTATCTATTTATTTCTGCCCTGCATCTGTTCTCCTTGCTCTTGATATCAGCATTCTCCTTTTCCCTTAAGCAACCACCATTCTTTCACTCTTAGTCCTTGAAGCTGAGGAAGGGCTGGTATCACCTTTCCCCTAGACATGGCTCTATGTGTGGGCACAAGCCCTTTTGAGTCTTCCACATCTGTGCATACAGAGATTAATTCAGTTACGGGCAGATGATTTAAACTGGGCCAACAGAGGCACACCTAAAACTTTAAAGGGAGTTACAAGGGAACAACACGTTATGAAGGGTGAGAGGCAGCTGCATTTGCTAAAGTAGTAGTGAAAAGGCCAGGTGGCAGTTTTTGTTTGCTATCACCTGGGGAAAGCTAATCCAGGGAAGAGCAGAGCCAAGAAGTAAGCAAGAAAGATTCTTGACAATACAGTTGGAACACCTAGATACTGCTATCCCTAAAGCTCCTCTTGGTCCTTTAAATAAATGAGCTGATACAACTTTTTTCCTGCTGAAACTAACCCTGATAGTCTTAATGCATACACTTTGCATGATGCCTGCCTCTCTCCAACACCTGTATCATGGCCTTTCCAGCCCTTTCTACTCCCTGACATCCCCATAGCCTATACTCAAGTCACACCCCCTCTACCTGTATTCCCAGATCATGCCTTACTCTTTCAGGTCTTTGTACATAGGTTCCTTCTTCCTGGAACAAGCTTCTCATGCTATCCAGAAGGAATTCCCTCAAGACTCAGCTTACCAATCAGTTTCTGCCTGGGAGCCTTCTAGATCTTTTCCCTGCTCACTAGCCTCACCCCATTGGCTTACTTTGCTCTCAGTGTTTTCCTGGGATATTTAACCATCTCTCTTCTAGCACTTAACACAGTTTGCTAAATATACAACATAGAAGCCTGTTTTTACCATGCCACCCTCAGCTCCATTAAAGATCTGGTTTTGTCTTATCTTGAAGTTCCCAGAGTCCTCCAACATATTTCTTTGCACACAACAGATACTCATAAGATGTCAGCAGAATAAGTACAATTTTTAATCCACAAATATTTGGTTCCATAGCCACAGATAGCTCTGTCACAGCACACTTCAGACCCTCCTTAAAGAGAATCACACACAGACAACCACAAACCACGTGCTCAGTTCCTTATCTGCTGTGGCCCAAGGGGGCCTCAGGACTTCTTTAAAAATTAATTTGTTCCTTAATTAAGAAACATGATTATTTCTAATTAACCAACCTTCTATGTAATGTAAACAGATCGCAAGTAACTAAACGGCTTTGCCTAGCTCATTGCATGCCTGAGAGTAGCACAGTAAAACCAATTTTAGCATATCAGCTGGGAGACTGGGAATATACCGAATGCTCTGACTTGCACAGACGGAATTAAAGAAACTTAAAGAGAGGGAATTTGTCAGCTCTTAATCCTACCTACCAAATTAAATTTCTGCTACATTATATCATTACATCGTTTTCAGAATTTCTTGAGATGCAAAATCCCCATGGTTATTAAAGAGTTGACTCAAACTCTTTGCACTTCAGTTCTGTATATATATGCTGCCTACATTTGGATGTGGTAGAAAGGAGATATTCTGAATAGGATCTGGCTGGCTTGCAGCAGGCTCATGTAGAAGCAGTATATTCATACTAGCAGTTGGAGTTTGAGTGAGAACAGGAGGCTAAATGTTATGCATCTTTAATGAGAGACCTGTCATTCTTTGACACCTTCACGTGTGCGGAAAAACATCCTGAGATAGTCTAATGGTTTCATAATAACAAATGCTAATAGAGGGACACACAGTGCAAGGTACTTTAAGCTTCTTCTACCTCGAAACAATTCACTGACCTGCATCTTCTCATATCCTGAAGCGAGTATGAGTTCCAACTCAGATGTTCTTTACGCTTTGACAATGTACCATGCACAACCCAGGAAAACTCAAGTTTGTGGTGTGTTTTCTACATAGATGTTGCACTGTTTGGTCAAAACTGTGAACAGAGCAGTACATACACTGCTAATTAACTTTATCAGAGAAAAAAATATGGTCTCTTTAAGGAATGCATGAAAAGATAAGTACACTTTTGCCAAAAGTAAGCAACCCTAAAAGCTTAGAAACCAATGGAATTTGGCTTGGAATCTTCTTGAGGGTCACATGGTTATGCATTTGCAATAGTTAAACGGATGCAACAAACCTTCTACCTTGAGTAAAATGTAGTTATATTGAAATATGTCTCAGTCACACTACTGACTTTTCTAAAATTCTGGAATTTGCAGGGTAAGGGGTTGGACTAAGACTTCGCTCCATCAGGTCATGTGGATCCAGTCTTTGCTTTACGGAAAAGCAGCAAGAACATACAAGAAAGTTTGCACTGTTGGTGGAGCATCATTAGTGTGACTCTTTAGCATGCCTACAGTACTCTCCTCTGCCTCCCCACTGTCCTTGGAGGCTGGCCTGAATAGATAAAGACCTTTGACTTCCTGTTGGGTTGGAGATCAGAAGCGGGTGGTTGAGTGGGGTCAGGGTGCACACTCCCCTGGATCCTTCCCTTCTGGGTTGCCTGGGGTTGGATGTATCCCATGCTGGAGGTATCTGTTCCTCTCACGTGGCTCTCTATGGAACTCATGCCTTCCTGATCAGTGACTCTTCATTCATTCCTCAGATCTCTAGGGATAGGTTAGAACACTGAGTCTCAAGGAGGTGAAGTATTTTACAGAAGATCACTCAACTAGTGAAAGGTGAAGCAGAAATTCAAATCCAAGAATTCTGGTTTCAAAGTTGTCTCTCTTAACCACTGTGTTATATCTTTAATCCACAAATATTTGGTTCCTAATAGTCCTAACACATAACGCCTGCCTCTCTCCAACACCTGTATCATGGTGGCCTTTCCAGCCCTTTCTACTCCCTGACATCCCCCTAGCCTATGCCCAAGTCACACCCCCTTTACCTGTATTCCCAGATCATGCCTTACTCTTTCAGGTCTTCGTACATAGGTTCCTTCTTCTGGAAGAAGCTTCTCATGCTATCCAGAAGGGATTCCCTCAAGACTCAGCTTACCAATCACTTTCTGCCTGGGAGTCTTCTAGATCTTTTCCCTGCTCCCTAGCCTCACCCCATCAGCTTACTTTGCACTCTTTGTGGAGCACTGTTCTTACTCCGTTCTTACTGCCCAAGGTTATGCTCCCATCCTTTGCAATTCCCCTTTGTAACTAGGCCCTTTTAAAAATAGGTCCTCCTACAACTGTCCTAGTTTGAGCATGCCATCTGCTTCCTATTGGGATGCTGTTATGTATGGCAAACATTTTCAATATAGTTTAAACATTTGCTCAATATTATGGAAATCTCCAGATATGCCCAAACTCTGGCTTTGGAAAAGCTGTCAACGCCAACTTTAAAACTGGTGATGGAGATGATCAATTCTATTAATATGATAATAAACTATTTAGGGAAAACTATCTTAGTGCTTTCTTTCTATATTATTTCTGTTCATCTCTTAAAAAGATTTCACTTGACTCTGCTGAAGGTCCATTTCTTGGCTTCCCTAGATCCATATTCAAAGACAGAATTCTGTGTTTTGTCAACTTAGCACAGTTTAATGCCATCACTTGTCAGTCTCCTTTAACTTGCAAGTTTCCCCACAGAAAGCAGAGACAAGTGGTCGCTCTCTGTCATTGTCTTTTTTTTTTTTTTTTTTTTTTTTTTTTTTTTTTTTTTTGAGACGGAGTCTCGCTCTGTTGCCAGGCTGGAGCACAGTGGTGTGACCTCGGCTCACTGCAACCTCTGCCTCCCAGATTCAAGTCATCCTCCTGCCTCAGCCTCCCGAGTAGCTGGGACTACAGGTACATGCCGCCACGCCCAGCTAATTTTTGTATTTTAAGTAGAGATGGGGTTTCACCATGTTGGCTAGGATGGTCTCGATCTCTTGACCTCATGGTCCACCTGCCTCGGCCTCCCAAAGTGCTGGGATTACAGGTGTGAGCCACTGCATCCGGCCCTCTCTGTCTTCTAAGAATAGAGTAGACCTGGCCCATGAAAAGCTCTGCATATACATTTCTTTTGCACTGAATTTGGGGGAAGAATGGGGAGAAAGACATCCTTATGCCAAGTATGATGACACGTGAAGTTAGAACTGTCATGATTTGAGATACAACACAGTGGTTAAGAAAGACAACTTTGAAACCACACTTCTTGGATTTGAATCTCTGCTTCCCCTGTCACTAGTTGAGTGATCTTGGGCAAAATAATTCACCTCCATGAGACTCAGTATTCTCACCTATAAAGTGGGGATGTTACAGAACCCCCCATACAAGGCTGTTGCAAAGCAGAAATGAGTAAGCTGTACATCTAAAAGGTATAGTACAGTGTTGGCCCGTGATGAGCTCTCATCAATGTTGTTATTGATGATGACGATGCTTCAAACCAGTATCTCCTGAACACCCACTTAGGTGGAACTGAATAACTACCTATTGGGCCATTCTACTTTCCCCAAAGCTATCCCTATATATCTGTATACAGGGTCTGGGGGACGATTAGTTACCATTTACTCAACACCTATTTTTTTTTTTTTTCTGGACAATGTTCTTGTTCCTTTAAATACATTGCTCTAATCTTCATAGCCTTTCTCCAATGTAGAAAACTAACTTTCTTAGGGTCACCCAGAAAAGATTCGTGAAGCACTGTCCATTCAGGGGTACTACCCATTCTGAGTTCCGTTCATCTTTAAAGTTCTGCTTCTGTTACATGCAAAGCCTTTCAGTATTTCAGTCATTCGTATGTAAGTACTGCCAGTACCACTATTAATCTAATTTCAATATACTTCAAATTGATTTTTAAAATTTAACCTTCTTCTAAGCAATGATATGATTTAAATTATGGAAATCTACCAGGTATTGCTTAGTTGTACATCAAAATAAATAGCTATTGAAATAATAAAAGATCACCTCTGTGCCACCTAAAATTATCTTTCACATCAGCAGATGTATACATGGCTGACATGAAGAAACACTGCATTTTCAGAAAGTATAAGTACGCCAAGAAAGAGGAAAAGAGCTTATAATGGGCAGTAAGCATGAATAAAAAGGCAGGGGTATAGTGGATTCTCTCTTTTAGGATTGGGAGACCTGGATATGTTTGTCCACTAATGCGAAAGAAATGATGGAGAATGTGACTGAAGATGCAGGAAGGAGAGGGTAATGATTTAAAAAGAAAGGGCATGGGGCAGTCAACAGAAAACAGAATTAAAGGTACAGGCATCTTTATGGTAGAATGATTTATATTCATTTGGGTATATATCTAATAATGAGAATGTTAGGTCGAATGGTAGTTCTAAGTTCATTGAGAAATCACCAAACTGCTTTCCACAATGTCTGAACTAATTTACATTTGCACTAGCAGTGTAAAAATGTTCCCTTTTTTCCTGCAACCTTGCCAGCACCTGTTATGTTTTGACTTTTTAGTAATAGCCATTCTGACTGGTGTGAGATGGTATCTTATTGTGGATTTCATTTGTATTTCTCTAATGATTAGTGATGTTGAACATTTTTTTCACTGCAGCACTATTCACTGTAGCAAAGACAGGGATTCAACCTAAATGCCCATCAACAGTAGACTGGAATAAAGAAATGTGGTACATATGTAACATGGAATACTACACATCCATACAAAAGAACAAGATCATGTCCTTTGCAGTGACATAGATGGAAATGGAGACCATTATCCTAAGCAAACTAAGAAACAGAAAACCAACTGATGCAAGTTCTCATTTATAAGTGGGAGCTAAACATTAAGTACGCATGAACACAAAGAAGGGAACAACAGACACCAGGGCGTACTTAAGGGTGGAGGGTGGGAGGAGGGTGAGGATAAAAAAACTACCGATAGGTACCATGCTTATTACCTGGGGCGATGAAATAATCTGTACACCAAACCCGTGTGACACACAATTTACCTATATAACAAACCTGCACATGTACTCCCGAACCTAAAACAAAAGCTAAAATAAATCAATAAAGGTACATGTAAAGGAAGAATAAAAAGATAGAACTGAAAATATGAAAGTTTCTCTTTTTTTTTTTTTTTTGTGAAATGGAATCTCAGTCTGTCACTCAGGCTGGAGTGCAGTGGTGCAATCTTGGCTCACTGCAAGCTCCACCTCCCAGGTTCACGCCATTCTCCTGCCAGCCTCCTGAGTAGCTCAGACTACAGGTGCCCGCCACCATGCCCGGCTAATTTTTTGTATTTTTTAGTAGAGACGGGGTTTCACCGTGTTAGCCAGGATGGTCTCAATCTCCTGACCTCATGATACACCCGCCTTGGCTTCCCAAAGTGCTGGGATTACAGGCATGAGCCAACACACCTGGCCAAAAATATGAAAGTTTTAATAGAAAGAAGATACTTGAGTAGTAGGAGATATTGAAGATACTGATAAATACAGGCAGAGAGATCCAAGTTGAGGAGATCATTTCAGATGGCATCAACTGTGTTTTCAAAGTAGAGAGCAAGACCAGCTGCAGGGGGTGGGAGTCTAGGGACAAGGTCAACATGAAACCAGGTGGTTGAGTTTACAATTCACCTTGATTTTGATTTCACAGTGGATGCTACACATGTGTCATGAATACAAACACGAGGCTCACAGTTTGGGAATGGCTGTTTCTAGAGAAAGGATGTTGGTGTGGGGTCACAGGAAGTGACCTAGGAGGAGTTCAGTCTACAGATGGAGAGGAGAGACATCAAGACTAGAAGAAGTCAGTCGTGGTGGCTCACGCCTGTAATCCCAACACTATATGAGGCTGAGGTGGTAGGATCACTTGAGGCCAGGAATGTGAGGCCAACCTTGGCAACACAGTGAGATTCCATCTCTACGAAAAATAAATTAAAAAAAAAAAATTGGTGGGGCCTGGTGGTGCACACCTGTAGTCCTAGCTGCTGGGGAGGCTCAGGTGGGAGGATGGCCTGAGCCTTGGAGCTAGAGGCTGCAGAGAGTCATGACTGCACTACTGTACTCCAGATTGGCAACACAGTGAGACCCCAACTCAAAAAACAAACAAAGAAACAAACAAACAACACTAGAAGGGTCTCTCTGGTCACTCTGAAAGGAGGAGAGACAGGTCTGGACCTACATGCTTATATTTTAGCATCAAGAATGATAGGAGATGGTGTGTTCAGGAAAAAAAAAAGCAGGTGACATTTTTGCTGGAGAGATACACTGCTACTACAAAATGAGCTAATTTTCTCACCAACAGTGTAAAAAGTGTTCCCTTTCCCCTGCATCCACACCAACATCTATTTTTTTTTTTTAATCATGGCCATTCTTCGTGGGAATGTAAACAAGTACAACCACTGTGGAAAACAGTGTGGAGATTCCTTAAATAACTAAAAGTAGATCTTACCGTTTGATGCAGCGATCCTACTACTAGGTATCTACTCAGAGGAAAATAAGTCATTATATGAAAAAGATGCTTGCACACACATGTTTATAGCAGCACAGTTTGCAATTGCAAGAATATGGAACCAGCCCAAGTGCCCAACAATCAATGAATGGATTAAAAAAAACCTGGTATGTATATATACACATATACATATATACACGATATATACATATATACACACATATACATATATACATGATATATACATATATGTATATATCATGGAATTCTACTACTCAGCCATAAAAAGGAATGAAATAATGGTATTCACAGAAACTTGAATGGAATTGCAGACTGTAATTCTAGGTGAAGTAACTCAGGAATGGAAAATCGAATGTCACATATTCTCACTCACCTCTGGGAGCTAAGCTATAAGGATGCTTAGCATAAGAATAATCTATTGGACTTTGGGGATTTGGGGGAAAGGGTTGGGCATGGCAAGGGATATGAGACTACACATTGGCTACAGTGTACACTGCTCGGGTGATGGGTACACCAAAATCTCAGAAATCACCACTAAAGAACTTATTCATGTAACCAAATACCACCTGTTCCCAAAAAAACTATTGAAATAAAAAAAAAGGAAAAAAAAAAGAAAATGAGTTAATTTTTAAATGTTTAGGAAAAAGGAAAACAACTAAGCATGGTGAATAATTCAAGCATGCTAAACAGAAGACAGTTGAGGAGGGGAAAACACATCCTAAGTCATGAGTTATAATAAGCAATCAAATTCTTTCCATAATTAGTTCACACGTTGGAAAGGTAAGCTTTAGATGAGGATTTGGAACAATGCTACCTCAGTATGTAGTGTATCTGTTTAATATTTGACTTGTGCACATATAACTGTATAATTATGAGTGTATAACAAACAGAATGTGAATGTTGGGCTCCAGCAGCTCTACTATGAGATTTGAGCAAATAATTGAAGACATAAAATAAGCATAATAATGTCTATGTTAAGAGAGAGCTCCCAGCAAGTTTACATGACACAAGATCAGTATACAACAATCAATTGATTTGATATAATAACAATGAATAGTCCAAAAATAAAATTAAGAAAATAATTCAATTTACAATATCATCAAATATATTTAGGAATAAATTTAACAGAATAAATGCAAGACTTGTCTACTGAAAACTATAAAACATTGTTGACAGAAATTAACAAAAATAAATGGAAAGGCATTCTATGTTCATGGATGGGAAGATTCAATATTGTTAAGCTGGCAATAATCTTCCAGTTGATCTATAGATTGATTCAAAACAGTGCCTTTCAAAATCCCAGCTGCCTTTCTCTCTCTCCCTCTCTCTCTCTCTCTTTTTTTTTTTTTTTACAGAAATTGAAACATTGATTTAAAAATTCATATGGAAATACAAAGAACCCAGACTAAGCAAAACAATCTTGAAAAAGAAAATCAAATCAAAACCACAATGAGATACTCCTTTATACCTAATAAGGAGGCTATAATAAAAGACCAGTAATATTGTATTGGTAAAAAGTGGAGAAATTAGAACTGTCATACACTGCTGATGGAAATGTAAAATGGAACAGCTGCTTTGAAAAACAGTCTGCCAGGGCAGAGTCATTTTATAACTCAGCAATTCCATTCCCAGATACATACTTAAGAAAAAGATGGAAACATATATCCACAGAAAACTTATACAAAAATATCCAGAGCAGCAGTATTCATAGTAGCCAAAAAGTACTAACAACCCGATGTCCATGGAGTTTTAAATGAATAAATACAAGGTAATAAAATATAATGTAAAAACTTAAATATAAATCCATACAATGTAATATTAATAATCAGTAAAAAGAAACGAAGTGCTGATAAATGTTACAACATGAATAAAACCTGAAAACATGCTGCTGAGTGAAAGAAGACACAGAAAAGGCCACATAATACATGACTACATTTATATGAAATGGCCAGAATAGGCAAATCCATGGAGATAGAAAGTGGACCACTGGTTGTCTAGGACCAAAGAGATTTCGAGGAAATAAGGGATGATTGTTAATGAGCCCAGGATTTCATTTTGGGAGTGATTTAATGTTCTAAAATTGATTGTGGTGATGATTACATAACTTTATAAATAGACCAAAAAACATTGAATTATATACTTTAAATGGATGAATTATATAGCCTATGAATTATACTACAATAAGCTGTTATACGCCAAAAACAAAGAAGAGGAAAGAAAAAGAGGGTTTGGGGGATTAAACATACTGTTGGCTGAATGTGAACAGCATAACTTGCACACAGTATGCGATCAATCAAGGCATATTTATACACTTTTTTGAGCGTTCCTAAGTGTCAAGCACCACACCATGACCTTCCGTGCTCCCCATTTCAGACTTTCCAGCAATTCTGCAATGAAGACAGTCCAGGAGAGGTCATATTCCAAAACAAGTACACTAAGGGATCTATCATAAAGGATTACTTCCAACACATGTGTTCTAGGTGTAGGTGTCAGGAGACTATCTGGAGAGTATCGAAAAGCCATACAAGCCTTAACCCAGCAACTGCGACTTCCTTAACGACAGTAGTTTATCCCAAGTGTAGGGATGATGTCGTTCTGTTGGTGTGATTTCCACTTCAAATCCCAGCATCTTAGGAAAGGTATCTGCTCTGGGAAAGTGAGGTGAACCGTGGCAAGTGGCAATGTGACTTCTGTAAGTTGAATGGCCTGGGGACTTGCACATAAAGCTCCTTAATGCAGTCAGCATGACCTCCTCAAAAGAGGGTTCATGGTAATTAGTGGCATCGCACGCATATCAAAAGTATTCATAATTATGGAAGATTCATTAGGATGTGTTGCTAAACATGTTCCCGAGATTGCTTCTGTTGCTGTTTTAATTTAAGAATGATGTTGGTATTGGGAATACTTGAAAAGTATAAGTTGGTAATTCATTTGAAATTGAACTTTTGATAGCTGTTCAACGGTTTATGAATTTGTGTGCTTTTAAAAAATAATCCCTGTTATTTTGTTGTGAAAAACAGCTTTACTCTTAACTGACATGTAAGATAATATAACCACATTCTATATTAGCTTTCCATTGCTGTTGTAAAAAATTATCATAAATTAAGCGGCTTCAAACAGCAACAGTATCTGTGGGTGAGAAGTCTGACCTCCGTGGGGCTCACAGTAGGTTTCCTGCTTAGGGGCTCATAAGGCCAAAATCTCAGTTTCAGCAGGGCAGTGTTCCTTATTGGAGTCCCTGGGGTAAAAATCCTTTTCCAGCATCACTTGGGGTGCTGGCAGAAAGGATTTATTTCTCACACTTCCCATGTGGCCCAATTCCATCTGCAAGCTAGCAGCAGGTTGAACTCCTTCTCAGGATCTCAGAACTGGAAACCCTCTGAACTAACCTTGATCTTGTTTCTCTACCTCTCCTCTGCTGCTACATCTCTCTACTTCACTCTCTTGCCTTCCTCTTCTGCTTTTAAGGGCCCAGGTGATTACCTGGGTCCACCTGGATAATCCTGGGTAACCTCCTGGTTTTAAGGTCAGCTGATTAATAACCTTAATTACACTAACAAAGTCTCTTTTGCCATGTGAGGTCATGTAACTGCAAGAGTAATGCTAGGGGCTGGAGATCATGGGGCCAACAGCCCCAGTGTCTGATGTTCCCCTCCCTGTGTCCATGTGTTCTCATTGTTCAACTCCCACTTATGAGGGAGAATATGCGGGGTTTGGAAGAACCAATTTCTTGTAATGAATTTCTCTCTCTCTCTCCCCTTCCCTCTGCCTGCAACACACACTCTTCCCATTGTTTCTGTTTCCCCAGAGAACACTGGCTGGTACAAACATCCATAAAAGAAACATTCATAAAAGTCCCAAATTATCACTCTACTTTCACTGGTCCCTCGACTAAACAAGTAATGCAGTCTGGCTCAATTTTTCCTTTGGGCCAATGGTAAAAGCCTGTGAGTTTAAAGTCACCTCTTCCATCTTGAGCTCTATTTTATATAGACAGATTCACATGGTCTTAGGGAAGATGTGAAGGGAAGTTGTGAGACTTAGGTAAGTTTCCTGTGTACTAGGTTCAGGTCCTTATCTGTAAATGAGAATTCTTTTATCTATTTCTCAGGATAATGCAAGGCTGAAATGAGGTGATATGTATGAAAATCACAGCCCTGTATCTTGCACAGAACAGTTACAGCAAAGCCAGGCACTTATTAGTAAACAGGAAAGTGAGAGAGAGACTACCTGGAAACCCAAAACACAGCTACCAACACTTCTGGATAGATCCACAGGCAGAAAATCGGTCTGCCATTTTGCATTTGGACTTATCATGTCCATCTTAAGGATTCCGGATAGTCAATTTCCTACCAAGAACCTAGAGGGATGCTTGGTCCCCATGAGAAGAAGTGAAAGAAATGACCTTCCAAAATTCTAGGGTTGACATTTATATAACATTTTAATTCATTCAGTAAACATTTTACTCTTTGAGTATTGGCTTTTCAGAGAAAGCTAGCTAAATTGGAGCGGTGAGTCTGGAGGGAATGAGATTCAAGAAGTATTAATGTTATGGTTCCTATCCCAAAATTGCTCACAAACTCCCCTCTCTCCACTGTAGGTGCTCACACTCCCAAGGTCCAAAGTTCACTTGATGCCCTGTGACCCTCTCTGATATTCATTGTCTTGCTCTTGGGCCATTTTACTTTAACTCTGTGGCTCTAATAACTCCTCTTTGGAGGAGGAGCACGCCCACTCAGCATCCCATGATACCTAGCAGCTCAGGATCTGAGAGCTGCCGTTCCAAAGGATCTGCCACCTCCCATGTGCCAGGCTTACGAAACATCCTGCTTGTAACAGATTCTCTGGTGTGACATCATCTTGGAAACTGACATGCCTATTCACATCTTGAAGTCTCTCAAAAATTCGGACAGTAAAGAAGCCAGTTTGACTTTGATTCCTTCTCTTATTTAACCAATTGACGATTTCAGTGGTGCCTCTCACCACCAACTAATTCTCAAATTCATAATAAAAACTTGGGAAATGCTGGTTTCTTCTTCATTTAGTGGTCTCTCAACTTTTGGGTACAGTGTGAGGACCACTCACAGGCTAACCCCAAATGCATTCCAACTCCCTCCCTCCCTAGCCCACAATGCATGTATACACACACACATACATGCAGACATGCACACTCACATATGTGCTTACACACATATATTAATACTGCTTTATAAGTTTTCTTTTTCTTGGAGCCACAAAGGAAAGTTCAAACACTCACAGAGATGCCAACTATCAAGTCCCTGAAGCACAAACAGCAGCCAGCCATCTCCCAGCTTCTGGAAATATGAGGAAAATCAACCTGTGATGTTTAAGCTGTGCTGATTGCTATTTTGTTGCCTGCAACAGAAAGCATCTCTGATTGATACTTTAAAAGATCAATGTCATCTCTAGATTCTTGGTTACAGTTTTTCTAACTCTAGAAAATTTTCTCCTTGTGATGTTTGCCCTTTTTAAAATGTAGTTTGACCTTATCCTTTGAGTTGCAATTAGGACAAGGCCTAGCTGGACTGTCTCATGCTGTAAGGAAAACCCCATGGACAGGGATGACCTAGAGCAGCTTCTTAATCTGCACACTTTCAGCAGAAACTCCATCACAGTTTTTGTTGCTTGCCTGTTGCATCTCCCATAAGCAATAAAATCAACATTTCCTATTTATATGCACAGCCTTGGCTGGGGAGCAGCACTGAATGCTTATGTTAGAGACCAATGAATAAGTATAAAAGTGTCTTATCATAGAGGATAAGCAGGCATACTAAGAAGTAATTAACCTACAATGAGACAGAGGAAATGCAGTGTCCTTGAAGGAAGATGGAATTTGAGGTCGGGCAAATCCAGACTTACATGGTTCCTCCTCTGATTACGGGTGTTGACCCTCTGAGCTTCTGTGTCCTCATATGAAACATGGAGACAGTAATACCCAGCCTCACTGGGAGGATGGAATGGGATAATGAATTGGAAAGTATTCATCCTGGTGTCTCCCACCTATGAAGCAAGCCATGATGACTTGTTGAAGGAGCAAAAATGTCATTTGTTGTGACACCTAATTGCTTAGGGCAAAAAGAGATAGACAAAGGGCGGGTGAATGTCTTTCACTTACACATTTTGCTGAAATAGGTCAGGAAAGACCTCAGAATAGGAGTTTTCAAAAGCTGTCTTTCATTACAGCTCATACACGTGGCTGTGACATTGCCATAATAGAAAAGTACTCAGGCTGACAAAGGTAAAGGTCTCAGATTGTCTCATGAATATGTGGATGTGGGTGGAAATTTACAAAGGGGTATCTAACTTGAACCACTGATGGGCTCCTGAAAGCTTGCCACTTTGGAAGAAACCAGATTTTTTTAAACAGCATCTTGGAGACACTTGATGAGCGGGTCTGTTAGAGGGGACTTATGACTAATTTTTTATTTAATCAGTTGGAATTTTCATAGACGGAGATTCCTTAAAGTGAGAGAAACATAAAAACAGATGAGATACTGCCCAAAGCTCTCCATGGATTCAATACAATTCCTATCAAACTACCAATGTCATTTTTGATAGAATTAGAAAAACTATTAAAATTCATACAGAATCAAAAAAGACCCCAAATAGCCAAAGCAATCCTAAGCAAAATGAACAAAGCCAGAGGCATCACATTACCTGACTTTAAACTCTACTGTAAGGATACGGTAACCAAAACAGCATGGTACGGTACATAAACAGACACATAGACTAAGGAGACAGAATAAAGAACTGAGAAATAAAGCTGCACACCTATAGCCATCTGCTCTTCCACAAAGCCGATAAAAATAAGCAATGGGAAAAGGACTCTCTATTCAATAAATGCTGCTGGATACCTGGATAGCCATATTCAGAAGAATGAAATGACCCACACATTTCATCATATACAAAAATTAACTCAAGATGCATTAAATATTCAAATTTAAAAACTCAAACTATAAGAATCCTGGAAGAAAACCTAGGAAACACCATTCTGGACGTTGGCCTTGGGAAATAATTTATGACTAAGTTCTCAAAAGCAATCGTAATGAAAACAGAAATTGACAAGTGGGATTTAATTAAACTAAAGATTTTCTGCACAGCAAAGGAAACTATCAACAGAGTAAATGGACAACAAACTGAATGGGAGAAAATATTCACAAATTATGCATCTGACAGAAGTCTAGTATCTGGAATCTATAAGGGGCTTAAATAATTCAGGAAGCGAAAAACAAATAACCCTATTAAAATGTGGGCAAAGGCATGAACAGACACTTCTCAAAAGAAGACAAACAAGTATCCAAAAAACATATGAAAAATTGTCATCACGAATCATCAGAGAAATGCAAACTGAAACCACAATGAGATACCATCTCACACCAGTTGGAACGACTATTTTAAAAAGTCAAAAAGCAACAGATGCTGATGAGGCTGTAGAGAAAAGGGAACGCTTATATACTGTTGGTGGGAATGTAAATTAGTTCAGCCACCGTGGAAAGCAGTTTGGCAATTTCTCAAAGAACTGAAGACAAGCAATCTCATTCCTGAGTGTATATCCAAAATAAAATAAATTGTTCTACCAAAAAGACACATGCACTCATATGTTTGTTGCAGCACTATTCACAATAGCCAAGACATGGAATCAACCTAGGTACTCATGAATGGTGAACTGGATAAAGAAAATGTACATATACACCATGGAATACTATGCAGCCATACAAAAGAATGAAATCATATCCTTTGCAGCAAGATGGATACAGTTGGAAGCCTTTATCCTATCGAATTAATGCAGGAACAGAAGACCAAATACAGCATACTCTAACTGGTAAGTGGGAGCTAAACATAGGGAACTCTTAGACATAAAAAGGGCAACAACAGACACTGGGGACTAGTGGCGGGTGCTGGGGAGAAAGGATTGAAAAACTAACTGTTGGGTACTATGCGGCTACTTGGGTGACAGATTGAATCATACCCAAAGCCTCAGCATCACACAATATATCCATATAATAAGCCTGCACGTGTATGCCCAAATCCAAAAAAAAAAGTGTTGAAATTACAGAAAAAGCATGTAAGAAACAGACCTACTATGAAACAATCAAACAAACAAACTAAAAGAGTAGAAGGCCTTATTTCTTGAGGGATCCCCTACCGTATATTGAGCCCTGCTGTACATGTATTATCTCATTTAATTCTCACAACAAAACTGCAAGGTACAGAGAACACAGACGTATTTTCTGTAGGTGGTACATTCTCAAACATCTCAAATAATTTAGAATTTGCATAACTCAAGAGTAATCTTGACAAAGAATGGTGCATATTCATCTGTACAAGCTAAAGCAATATTTCCTATGGCAAGAGCAAATTTATTTTAAAAACAAGCCCTATCTTTGGTAATAGAATGGAAGGAGGTACTGTTACCTGCTACACAGTACATGGATGAAGCTTGAACAGCATACTAAGTAAAAGAAGCCAGGCAGAAAGGATCATGTACTATGTACTCTCTCTCTATGAAATGTCCAGCCAGGCAAATTTATAGAAACAGAAAGTATGTTTGTGGTGTCCTAAGACTATGAGGAATAACTTCTAATGGCTACAGGGTTTCGTTCTGGGATAAGAGAAATATTCAAAACTGATGGTGGCAATAAACGCACAATTCTGTGAATATACTAAAAACCAGTGAACTACAAATTTTATATGGATGAATTGGTAAATTGTACGGTATATGAATTATATCTCATTGAAACTGAGAAAGAGTGAGAGAGAGAATCCGAATCCTGACAACCACTTTGAAATTACAAATTTGTGACAAATATTTAAAATTTGGAGAGCACATTGTTTCTAATCCTGTGCACAAATAAATTCTTATTTATGTTTCTATAATGAATCATTTCAAATATGCCCAATTCAAACTCGTACAAAGTGCTGTCACAGAAGATTATCACCAATTCAGTAGAGGAAATGGAGGCTCAAATTAACACAGCTGATAAGAGAAGGAGCCAGGACTAGAATTCAGCTCCATGGGTCTCTTTCCAATTGCTGTAAGCTGCTGGGTGATGACACTAAGACCCTCCTGAACCAGCACCACTGAAAAGAAGCCATTGGTGGCTGCCAGTATTTGTAACCCATGCGGCATTTTGTTGTTCATGGTGCTCAAAGCCTGATATCTACTTGCTCATAGAACAGTCACAGCCATTCTTTCGGGGCACTATTATTAGTCTCATAATCAAAGGAGTTATTCAAAGCTCAGAGAGGTAAGATAACATGTTTAAGGTCTCATAATCGCAGTGGAAACACAGCTGAAAACCAGATCTTTTGGAGATAGGAGTCAGCCATCTCAACCCTTGTGCTGTACCCTTGTCAGAATCCTTCGATCTCCTTGATGAACTCACAGGTACTTTCTTATGATGGACTTCAACTTGATTCACTGGCAAGGAAAAAATTAATATTCTCTGAGAACCTTCTAGAGCCCTTTAAAGCTTTCCTCTCTGGTCCCTGGAATGTGGACATGAAGCCAGCACACTGACATAAACGGCAGCCCCATCATGGTGTGCATTATTGGAATCTTTTCAGATTATTAGTACTAGACTGTGATCTGAAATTACAGCAATAGTAGGAAATCAAAATAACTAAGCTACGACAGTTTCCATCATAAGGCAGTGGGTTTTTTTTTTTTTTTCCTAACCTAATAAAAATATCTAATGTCAAAGAGGCCTTAGAATGCTTTCTGGAAGGAACTCTAAGATAACAGAGGAGACAAAGAGCATTTTTGTTCCAATAAAGACTCAATTTTCTGATTACTATACGAAAACTGGTGCATGAAAGGCATACAGAGGAGGAAGTGGGCTTATGTCTCGAGCAGCACAGCACAGTGGTTAAAAAGCACGGCTTGCCTCAACGTCAAATAGTCTGGGCTCTAATTTTTACTGGTTGAGTGATGCTGCATATTTCAGCTGTTATTAGATTTGGCTACAAATACAGAGAACTCAACATAACAGTGAGTTACATAAGACAGAGGTTCATAATTATCTTATGTAAAATAATTCTGGAGAGAGGCAATCCAGGGCTGCCATGGCATTTCACAGGCAACAGAATCAGGTCTTATTCTGTGTTTTGTCCTTCCTTCCTAGCACATGATTTCTATCCTTGAGGCCATGTCACAGGGCAAGGTGGCTGCTTGAGTTCTAGCCATCATATCTCTACTCCAGACAGCAAAATAAATACGTGGTAGGAGAAGAATACAGGGTACTCTTCCTAGGTGAGTTGGTTCCTTTCAGTATCCATCCCGGAAGTCTAACATAGATCCCTGCTTCTAGCTCATCGGTGAGTACTTCCTCACATCACCATATTTAGCTACAAGGGAGGCTGGGCAATACCCTTCTTCATACGGACACCTGCTACTAAGGTACGCTGGGGTCTGTTACTAAAGGACAGCAGAATGGATTTTGAGCAAAATGCTTCTGCTCTGCTGGACAGTTTGCTTTGCAGCTTCTTGAAGTTTCAGTTTCCTCACTGGGACATGGAGATGATCATAGCATCCGCCTCTAGACTGCTGTGGTAAGTCCATGAAATAACACACAGGAAGCCCTCAGCAGAAGACCTGGCAACATCTCCCACTCAAAAAATGCTCACTGTTAAAATGAGCTCCATGTCCATTGATCCTGCTTAGAGGAGTGGGTTCCTGTAGCTCACTATAAAAAGGTACCAACCAACGCCTACAATTTGTAGCCTCTCTCCTGCCAACCTTACATTTGGGCTTTATAACTAAAACTCCTCGTTTTCTCCATTTAGGGAGAAACCTTGGCACTACTGACAGTTTGAGCCAAATGATTCTTTGTGGTGGAGGCTGTTCTGTGCATTGAAGTATGTTTAGCAGTCCTTGGCCTTGGCCTGCTCGATGTCGGCTGTACCCTCTCCTTCCCTAGTGTGGAACCCAAAGTGTCTCCTGGGGACAAAATCATTCAAACTTGGACCACTGCTTCTTGGTGTCTGAAATCACCAAATACGACTCTGCCAGCAGTAGTAGTCTCTTGGGTTACCTGAGTTGTAGTTGCGTGGGTCAACATTTCCAGTTACACCACATCGAATGTAGTTACCAAAGTTAGTGAAAACCTACACAGACAGTTTTGAATAGTGCATCACAGACAGAAGTTAATTTCATGTGTGTGGATGTGAATGTACAGACACATACACATGTATATGTATACACATATGTTACTATTCAAGTCATCCCCTCTAGCCCTGGCCTATGACTTTAGTGTGAGCCAACTCGCATAGAACCTCTTCAGCTAGAGAGGGGGTAAAATTGCAGAAATGAGAAGGAAGGAGAGGAACAGATGGCAAAGCAGCTCTGGAGTCTGGATTTGATGGGCCAGGGGAACAGGCCAGGAATCTCCTCCATCACTCTGAAAAGCAGGCCCCTTTTTAAGGATACAGAGCCTGACTGTAGGAACATGACCCCCTCACCCGCCTCCAAGAGGAAGGCATCCATGTTAGAAGCCTGTTAGAAACTAGGATCATAGAAGATAAACATGGTGACACACTAAAGAAAAGTGGAAAACTGGAGCAAGAAAGAAAACACAAGAATTCCCCAAACCAAACTTTCGAGACTTCTTTGAAAAGAGCCAGTCTTCTGAATAATAAAATAGCTTTGGGTACTATACTTGTTTTTTTTTTTTTTTAAATGCACCCATAATTAAAGCAAGAAAGCTGTAAGTCTATTAAAATTTTTTCTTTGATACTGAAAAACCCAATTCATGACCTATATTTTATAAGACATATACTTGAAAGGGATTTTATATGCCCTCTTCCCATTGAACTTAGCATGCTGAATCTCTTCCATTTGGTTAAGAAGGGAGGTGGTTCTATACATAAATTATTCAGGGCTGTAAAAAAATCTTACTGTATATATATTAAGGTAAAGTGATTCAAAGGTATTTGTATAGATAAATGGAAGTAGCAGCTCTAGACTGCGTTCTCCGAAGGGATCGGAGTCTTAGAGCAACGGTGCTGCAGTAAAAGCTGCTTTATCAAGCTCCCTGCTGATTATCAATCTTTTCTGACATTTGTAGACTGTCTTGACTGATGAATGGCTCAGCATGCTTTATGAATCTTCGAGTTCTTGAGCATCTCTCAAACTACCGCTAGGGGGAGAATCTAGCTTTATTTGAGGTCACCACCAGTAAGGATGGGCTGTGTGGAGTTACCTGGCAAGCTGGGCTACCATAAAATGACTAAGGAAGGTTGGTAGTGTTCTCTTTCTTTCTCTCATCTACACACACACACATACACACACACACACACACGACAATAAACTCACTCATCTATGCATGTAAGAAAATGCTCTCTTACATTTAAGGTAGCAGCTTTGGGATTACTTGCAACATCATCATGGGTGAAATACTTAAAGGACAGTGGGTGTTGTGGATGGGGAGGAAATGAAAAAGCAAAGGAATTAAAATCATACAGGTCTGAGTTTCAATCTGAGCTTCATCACCCACCAGCTGTGTGACCACAGGGGAGTCACCTAACCTCCCTGAGTGTCCGTTTCCTCAATTGTCAAACGTTTGTGATGACTGCTTTAAAAGGTAGGTGTGGAAACTGGACCCATATCCAGTACATAATAGTGCTAGAAAAGTATACAGCTGATTACCCCTCCTTTGTTACCCTGGACAGGCATCATCTCCCTCCCTGAATCCCAGGGAGATTCTCCCAGTAGCCTACTGACATTCCCCTGTGCAGCAGTGATGCTTTATTTATTGACTTGCTCTTTAGTCTGCAAGCTCTATGGAGTCAGGCTCCATTCTGTTTCATGCATTAACCCCCTCCAACCCCATCCTCGTTAAATAGTTTACCTGGTATACAGCAGGTACTCTAAAGATATTTGTTGAAGGAATGAATACATTTTCAATAAATACAACCATTTATTTAAAAATTAAATTAAAAAACAGTTTGTCAGGATTCAGGCTTTCTGGCCTTTGGGGCCATTTGTTCATCCAGTGGAATTTATTGGTGGGTAATTCGGGCTTGGGACTCTGCTAAATGTTGGAAGTTGAAGGATGAAGAGAAAACCATTTGGTTCTCCTGGTTTTAACTGTGTTGCTGAGAAAGGGAACTGAACGTACACTTGCAGAAAAATTATAAACCCATTAAGGTTTACAGTATTATTGTAATTCCATATAGATGGCATCAGTCACAATAAGCTAGCATCATAAAATGAGTCAATATTTAGAATTTTCCAATTTGTCACACACTTGCTGCAAAAATCTTATGTTATCTCTTCTCTCCATCTCCATAGCTGCCATGGTCCTCTCATGCCTAGAACATTGAAATGCCTTGTTTCCCTATTTCTCTCTCCACAGAATATCAAAAGTCATTTTTCAACAGTAAAATCATATCTAACTGCTCTCTTGCTTAAAATCACCCAAGGGTTTCCTACTAAGTTTAAAATGTAATCAAAACTTACGGAGCTCTGAGCCAGGGGTCTGCAAACTTTTTATTTGCAGAGGATCAGGTATTACCTACTTTTTCCTCCGCGGAATATACAGTCTCTGTCCCAGTTGCCCAATTCTGCCATCACGGTGCGAAAGCAGCCGTAGTCAACACATGAATGCATGGGCATGTTTGTATTCTAATAACTTTATTTAAAAAAAAAAACGGGCAGAGACAGGTTTGGCCCATGGCCCATAGTTTGTTGACTCATGCTGAGAAGGATCTTGCCCTTGCCCATCTCCCTGTCTCACCTGGTACTACCGTCCCTCAGGTCATTCCTGCCTCAGGTCTCTGCACTTGGTGGCCCCTGTGTCTGGAACGTCCTTTCTCCACGCCCTTACATGGTAGACTCCTTTATCCTCACTGGGCTCAGCTTCAACATCACCTCTTTAGAGAGGCCTTTTCTTGACCTTACGTCAATAAAACAATGTACCTTGTTTTATTTTATCCAAAACTTAAATTATCTGGTTTAACCATTTTTGTTGGCACCTTTCTTCCCCCAGGAAGGTGGCAATGTCTTAAGAATAGAGTTCCGCTTTGGGAGGCCGAGACGGGCGGATCACGAGGTCAGGAGATCGAGACCATCCTGGCTAACCCGGTGAAACCCCACCTCTACTAAAAAACACAAAAAACGAGCCAGGCGAGGTGGCGGGCGCCTGTAGTCCCAGCTACTCGGGAGGCTGAGGCAGGAGAATGGCGTGAACCCGGGAGGCGGAGCTTGCAGTGAGCTGAGATCCGGCCACTGCACTCTACCCTGGGCAACAGAGCAAGACTCCGTCTCAAAAAAAGAAAAAAAAAAAAAAGAAAAGAAAAGAATAGAGGTCCAAACGGTCTTGGTCATTGCTATATCCCCAGCCCCTAGAATATTATCTGACTTATAGAAACTGCCCAATAAATACTTGTTGAATGCATTTACTGATGAAATGGTTATGAGGAATTGATTTGAAATAAGGTTTTCCCTGAAATTATGTTTAATGACATTTGGATCTGCCACTCTGTTTTACTTAGCTGCAGTGCTAAAAATTGCTGGGCTATTCAGAGTGGATCCTTTGGTATCAGGGATGGGATCCAGCGATGCTGGTGAGCATGCTCTGTGCTAGGACAACTCAAGGACTTTTTCACTTTTGTTTGCAGCTGCTCAACCATCACCAATTTTCGTTTTGGCTAGAGATTCCTGACAGGTTTATCTTTTCAAAAGACTGCAGAATGATCAGCACGTTTCTGAAGCTACAAATGCTCCTTTGTCCTGCTGCCACTTTAAGCTATTATTTTCGTTAAGTTATTCAATTAATTTTAACATTTTTACTTTTATTTTTAAATATTTGATGCCACAAATCCTTCCCTCTTCCAAATATAAAGTGATGGAAGCTTGGCTCCCAGCCTGGGCCTAAAATATATTGAAAAAATTAGTGGGCAGGGCTATCAAGCATTTATTTTTACAAGTAAACAAAGTGAACCCAAGGGCCACATCTCCCCAGTTCACCCAGAATACAAAGGTCTAACGTGAATGATATGAGCACGGGTGATGAGCAGAGGAGAGGCAGATGCAGAGGCTAGTCCAGGCATAAGACTTCATGGTTAAAGAGGAGAGTGTTTCAGGAGACAATGGGTTATCCATCTGGAATTGATCTCCAGCCCCAGAGATGCATGCATGAATTTAGGAGGAGTGAGCTATGAGTAAAAATGATGAGTTGTCTTCATAGTTATCCACATTCTGTTGGTTGGTTAGATACTCTTCTACCAGAATAAAGGGGTTCAGGCCTTCTCTCCTGTCCCAGCAGACGCTTTGGTATCCAGCTCCCGTGAGCCAGCAGCCAAGAGTTCTCATACGTGCAATGGTGCCCATTAGGGTGGGCCTGAGATACGGAGGAGGGAAATCCTAATGGCTACGACAAGGGAGCCAACGGCCTTAGTTCTGAGCCGGTGTGAGATATCACCAGAGGACCTTCAGACATAGGTAGGAGCAACTTGGAAAAGATTCCTTTTTTTTTTTTTAATTTGTATACATTTAATGGGTACAAGTGCAGTTGTGTTACACAGATATGTTGCACAGTGGTGAACTCTTGGCTTTTAGTGTAACTATCACCCGAGTAACATACATTGTACTCATTAAGTAATTTCTCACAGCTTACACCCTTGCCAGGCTTCCACCCTTCTGAGTCTCCAATGTCTATTATTCCACGTCTATTATTCCATACTCTATGTCCATGTGTACACATGATTTAGCTCTGACTTATAAGTGACAGCATGCAGTATTTGACTTTCTGAGCTATTTCACCTAAGACAATAGCCTCCAGTTCCATTCACATTGTTGCCAAAGCCATGATTTTATACTTTTATATGGCTGAATAGTATTCCACCGTGTGTGTGTATGTACGTATGGTGTGGTGATAAATATATGTGGCGATAACCATGAGGGCAGGTGTCTTTTTGATACAGTGGCTTTTTTTCCTTTGTGTAGACACCCAGCAGAAGGATTGCAGGATTAAATGGTAGTTCTATTTTTAGTTTTTTTGAGAACTATCCATACTTTCCATACGGTTGTATTAGTTTACATTTCCACTAACAGTGTACAAGCATTCCCTTTTCTCTTGAATGACTAGGTGGAGTCAATAGCTAGTGAAGTTCAGATAATACTTTCCATACCATTTAGTTCTGAATTTTCCCTTTGGGAAATGGTCTCTGATTGGATTATGCAACTCTTTCATAAAATTTGTTTTATGATCACCTGTACTGGAGTGAAGTGTACCATAACTCAAGTGCTGTCTCCTCCAGTGGCAAGGGCTCTGCAGCATGTTAATGATACCATCCCTGGGCACTGCTCCTTGCCTAAAATTCCAGTGATGACCTGAGGAAAGGGGCCAGTCTCAACCACTGCATTCCTCTGCCTCCACCACAATACCCAGTGAGGATTCCATAGCAAGACCATCCACAATCTACAAAACAGCTAGTGAAATGACCACAAAAACTTGTAGATACTGAGTGTCATCTGGAGAAACAAACAAAAATATCCATCAGTGTGTTCATGTGTGAAAAGAAAGACTATTGTATCCTGCTGCATGAACAAGCTTAGCCAAGATACAGACTAAAATCCTCTGATTAGAAGCATCACCTGAATAGGGATTAAAACATAATGAGGCATATCCACCATCCCATTAATCCTACTCATATAAACGTATCCTAAAGAAATTGTCACAAACATGGGAAGAGATGAGCTCTCCTCTGCAGAATTGATGGAAGTGTAGAAAAGTGAAAACAACTTAAGTCAACAGGAAATTGGTTAAGTAGACAATGGTAGATCCAGACTCTAGCTGTTTAAAACAATGATGTAACTTGATGTTTACTGAATTACAAAAATGTCCATAGGACACTGAGGAGTGAAGAAGGAGATTTACAGAAAAGCACATAAAGCTCCCATCTGTAAAACTGTGCACCTGCATCTCTCTCTGTAGAGATGCCAGGAGAGAACCCCAGAACTGTGCTCACTAAAACGTCAACTGTGGTTATCTCTGGATGGTGGGATTGGGGAGAGATTGCATTTTCTTAAAAGTTTCTTTTCTCTTCTTGAAGAGAATTGCTTTATTTTTAAAAAAATATATCTACCTAAGAAAAAAAAAATGAAATAGCCACATGCCTGATATTCCAAAAACACACAGGATTGGTTGGGGCAGTTGAGAATGGAGGAGCCTACAGCGTGAAAGTCTGAAAATACCAGCAAAAGAAAGCTTAACACTCAGTGGGTTGAAAAGCCTCATCACAGTTACTGCAACAAGTAAAAAGGTAACCAGAAAAGGGACTTTATTACCAGGCCATAGCAACAACCTGAAGACTGTCTGCTGAGCTAGGTGTCAAACATCAACTATCCTAGCCATCTTTATTTAGCTCAAGCTGTTTTGGAAAATAGCAACTTCCAAGCAAAGCTGAGCTCTCAGGATAGCCATTAGTCCCAAAGGCCACTTGATCGGCTGTTTTTTTCTTATGTCTGGAATGGCTGGACGTGTTTAAAAATTAAAGGAACTGTGTCTTGAAAAGGAGCTCAGGTGGATCCTGGAGGAAAAATAAAAGACAAAAACTCCGTACATCATCTCTTCAGAGTGGCCTCTTCTCACTACAAGACTAGGTTTGGCCCCTCCTGAGATGAGCATCCTGTACAGCTATGTTGTAGCACTTGCCGCAGTTTTCTTTCTTATTTATTCGTTGCTGTCCTCCCTCCTCAGCTATGAATACCAGGAGGGAACAAGCGGCACCTGTCAGGTCCAGTGTTGCACATTCAGAGCTTAGAATAGTGCCAGCACAGAGTAGACGCTTGATAAGCATAATGGATGGAAAAAAAATAAATAAAGGGACTTAGACAGGAAAGCGAGGGAGGGAAAGTGGCTGGGCTTTCAGAAGTTAGACAATGAGGATGTAACTGCTAATCTCTGCTTGTCTTCAACAGCCTCAAGCAGAAGGATCAGACATGCCTAAGCAATGTGCCTCTTTCAGGACTCAGAACGTGCACCTCTAGGTAAACGCCACATTCGTCTTTCTCAGTCATGCAGTTTGGGAGCTAATTCTTTCCTTCCATGAGATCTCACCACCTATCTTTCTCAAAGCTGCCCCACCCGTCCAGGGTGGGGGCTGCCATTCTCCCAGCTGCCCTGGCTGCCATTTGGGGTGGCTAAAAGCCAGAGGGAGAACACAACCTACAGCCAGCTCCTGAACTTGTTGGAAGGCCAAGGCCTCAAGAGGACAGGATATTCGAGCTGATGGATCCCAGGTTGTCCTTGTGCACAGCTGGCTGCAAGTGCCTGGAAATTAAAGCCCCCCTTGGGGACAGCTTTGAACCAGTGTCTCATCATCAGGCTTGGGGGAGAAGACAACCCAGCTATCTGCCCCTCAGCTGAGATAACTCTAACGTGTGTGTTTAATGTCAGTTCCTAGAGCTCCCCCAAAAGGATAAAGCTGCAGTTGCCCACTCCAGGAGCTGGTTTAATAATGCACCTCAAGGGCTGGGCGCAGTGACTCACACCTGTAATCCCAGCACTATGGGAGGCCAAGATGGGCAGATAACCTGAAGTCAGGAGTTCAAGACCAGCCTGGCCAATGTGGTGAAACCCCATCTCTACTAAAAATACAAAAATTAGCTGGGTGTGGTGGCAAGTGTCTGTAATCCCAGTTACTTGGAAGGCTGAGGCAGGAGAATTGCTTGAACCCAGGAGGCAGAGGTTGCAGTGAGCGGAGATCATACCATTGCACTCCAGCCTGGCCAATAAAAGCAAAACTCTGTCTCAAAAATTATAATAATAATGCACCTCAAGTTGTCTGACTTTCTTTTCTATACCTCACCTTACCTGGTATCCATACCCTGTACCTCTCAGGTAAACCACAGACCTCAATCTTCATCTCAGAGCCTGCTTCTGCGGGAGCCTGAGATGCCATTCCTCATGGGCAGCCCTTCTCAAAGGTGCCCAGGAAAACACTGGAGGGCAAAACACCCACGAATTGATGCCAACAAGACATGATCGGGTCTTGGAATTAGCGCCCTCTAGGAATTTCAAGAGTTCTCACCCTCTACACCCTACTCATGAACACCTACTCATAAACAGCGTACCTTGGGCATCAGAAAACACCAGACTCACACAGACATCTGGTTGCCCCCACGGAGCAGTCAGAGCCTTGGCTTGGGCCTCATATATCAATGCCTGTGACTCTGCGAAAGGAGCAACTCATGATCTGCAAAGTCAAAGACCATTATTTTCTGTTGATCTTCCTTCATCCAGGAATGATTCACCAAAACAATACCCTGGAGTCTAGCGCCGAGCAACTGGAATCGTCTCCTGTCTGCACATACAGATAAATATGGGTGACCTTCCTTTGTGACAGATTGGTGCTGAGGGCATTGAAACACATGGGGACATGAAAATGATGCGTGGTTTGTTGGAAGATGAATTTGTCTTCACACGACTCATGTGTCTCTTTGCTTTACCTTTGCTAAAGGGTACACTACCAGAGTAAAAATAATAATTGCAGTGTTAACGATACAGAGGCATTCCTTATACATTTATTATTCCCTAAGCACTGGGTGAAGCACGTTGTCTGACTGAATCCTCACATAATGCTTCTCTAAGGTAGGTGCTGTTATATTCTATCCTCATTTGCAGAGGCTTCTAGAAGTTTCAGTAACTTCTAGGTCTCACTGTGTTAAATAGCTGAGCTGAGCGTCAAACACAGCTCTAGGCTACAATGCTGTGAGCAGGAACAGCCACATAATTTGTGGAACTCAGTGCAGACACCTTGTTCAATGATTATTAAGAATTTCAAGATGGTGACAGCAAAACATTAAACCAAGCCCCAGGCCCTTCTGAGCATGGGACCCTTCTGTTCGCTGGGCTGTGTGAGGCCACAAGGGCTGCGCCCCATGAAGCTTTCTTTGGTTATGTGGGCTCAGAAAAAAGTGATGTGAGTGATGACAAGGGCCTCAACATTTAACCCTGTTGAACCCTAGATGTGATTCAATGGGCCTGGCTATTTCATCAGAAGAACTAGTCATTTTCTGTCAGGACCTAAATCAGTTCATCTGATAGAACTGCACAAGCTGGGCCTGCAGAGTCTGTGGTGTAAAACATGGAAACGAGAGAGCAGACCCAACGGGTCTGGGTTTTTTTTCCTAGGTGGAGTCTTCTTTCTCTGTCACCCAGGCTGGAGTGCAGTGGTGCGATCTTGGCTCACTGCAACTTTCACCTCCTGGGTTCCAGTGATTCTGCTGCCTCAGCCTCCCGAGTAGCAGGGATTACAGGCGCCCACCACCGCATCCGGCTAATTTTTGTATTTTTAGTAGCAATGGGGTTTCACCATGTTGTCCCGGCTGGTCTCCAACTCCTGACCTCATGATCCACACACCTCCGCCTCCCAAAGTGCTGTGATTACAGGTGTGAGCCACCACACCCAGCTGGCTCTTGGGTTTCTTGTAACTCACACAAGGCCCCGGAACAAATGTGGCCTATTGTAGACAGACCTGGACTAGTCTTTTGAGTAGGATGCCAGTGCAGATGTGGCCAGAATTTGCGAGAATTGAGGCACATGTGGCAGCCTCTTACCAGCTAAATAAGCAACCATTCACCAAATTTTGAAGCTGGAGACATAGACGCTAATTGTGTGTTTTCCCCAGCCAGGTAACTTTGGCAAGTTCCTGAGCCTCTTTGACATTCAGTTTTCTCATCTGTAAGACAGGGATATGGTATCTACCCCTCAGGGCAGGAAGTGGGATCATGGATGCAATTATGTTGTACATATATGGCTGCTGGCACACAGTAAGTGCTTGACTCAGTGTATGATACCCGGTGGCTGTTTTCACCATGAATTCGGTGGGACAGTTGAAAGAGCACATGATCTGAAGGTAGGTTATGCAGGCTGGCTCCCAAGCACTGACTCCCATCTTTTATTTGCGAGAGCATGGAAAAGTCATGGACCTCTTTCCAGAGTCAGCCCCCCACCCCAACCCCCAAGCCCCACCCCAAGTCCCACCCCAACCCCCACCCCCATTCCCATCCCAAACCCCATCCCTACCCCCACCACCACTCCCAACCCCAGAGGGTGTCAAATAATTTCTACAACACATGGGATTCTACGAGCCACAGAAGAGCAGAGCATGATGGAAATAAAAGAGGCGATCATTTTTATAGCCAGTTAGGGTTTGTCATTACTTGTAAGCAATTTAAATTGAAGAAGAGGTTGGAAAGAGGATACTGTCTTCTTCCTCAGATCCCCACTGGCCTCATGGGGCCATCTTGCCTGCAACTCTCTTACAGGATGCTAAGTAATCTAAGTGACTTTTTATTTGAAAGTTGTTTGCAACATTTCCACATTCTGGATCCCAAATCTGACTGATTCTATTTCAGTTCAAGCTCTACAGTCCAACCCAGAGGGTGCTGAAAAAGAAAACAATGAATCCATACAGACACCTGAGTCTTTATGTATTTTTACAGGATAATACCAATCATAAATAGATATTTGAGGTGGTTTATGTTTTGCAGGAGAACTGTCTGTCCCTAACTGAATAACTCTGTGATTTAAGAAACTCAATGTGCATAAAGAACTCTATCTTCCTTCAAAAAATATTACATGTATATACAGCAATAAAATCTAAAATTCTTTTCTAAACTTTAAGGACAGGCACAGTGGGAGGAAAATTGGACACCATCTAATCATATACACACATAATATACAAAGACATGTGCGAGCTCACAGCCATACCAAATGTAAGCACTGTCATTTACATTTAGAACACTTTTCCAGCCCATCTGAATTCTAGTCACTCACTCACAGGGCCCGGGTACCACAGATAGCAACTGGGAATCATTTTTCTGTTCTGCTCAAACTTTGGCCTCTTTAATCGCTTTCCTCATTGGTTCTCCTAACGTGTTCTGCACATCAGCTTGTTTAAGAAGATTTCTGTAAACATCAAATCCAAATTCCAGGGTGTTTCTCACCAGAAGCCATCTCTCCATCAAAAGCAGCTCACAGAGAGGGGCCACGTGGACTGTCTGCCCTAAAATGACCTGACCTCCCTTCACCTGCCCTCTCTCCTTCTCTCTAGACCTGTCATTGCTCCTCTGGCTCCAACACTCCCCTCAAACACCCTCTGGCACACACGCAATGCATTCACTCTCATTTCTAGAGTGTATTTAAAGCTGGGAAGGAAGAGGGTCGATCTTGCCCTTGGGGGATCTGATGCAGCACATGAAGACCCAGCTCCTTGAAGCTGACGGGAGGTTTTAGGCATCTTGCATACAATTATTCACCTGGTTGTCTGGGAAGGTTACCATGGTAACATTTCCAGAGTTTCATGTATCTACATGTCATTGATAGATCCCATCAATTCAGCAAAGGGGGAAAAATAGTAAAAGTAGCTCTCATCTCCTGTCTGGTCTGATGAATCACTATTTTACTTATTTGGGCATAATCTAGGAACAGCAACACGACACTCTTAATATGGTGTTTTTTTTTTTCACTCAAGTGTATTTTAAAGATGAAAATCAAAGTCCAGCTGAAGAGGAATTTTTCTGTTTTATTCTTTCACTTTCTCAAGTATTATACTCAGGAGTGACTTCAGCTGCTGGCTATGGCATACTTTAATTAATATGTATTGGGCCAAAAAAGGAAGCTCTAAATTCTAAAACCATCCCTGATAGAAAGGATAAACATGGGAAAAGATAGCAGGAGCTCTATAGTAACCTTGAGTGACTTCTATAACAGTAGGCACATGCATTTCCGGAGACAGATATCAAACATCTTCCTTTTGGTCCTCTGAAGACAAAAGCTCTCTTCATGCACATCTTCTAAGGGAAGGGAAAAAGTCCTACCTATTTTACTAAAATAGTTCTTATTAAAAGGCCACTATGAAAAGAAATAACTGAGGAGTTTGTAATGAGGACCCAATTCTCATCAAAGCCTTGCTATAGCACAAAGTTTAGCCTTGGACCTTGGACCTTGGACCAAAAGGTAAGCTGGATATTTACATGGTGCCCAACATTAGCCATGCCTTAGAGACTTAGATGGCAGTCATCCTTGGAGGATCATCTTCAGAGACAATGAAAGAGATTTTCATAACTTGCAACACCTTGGTCAAGCTTTGCACTTTAGCTTTCCAACCTGGCTTCCATGCAGGGAAGTAATAAGTCAATGTGGATACAAGCTGACAAGTTCGAACAGCCATAAGACAGTCCCTAGAATCCACAAAGATCATCGTGTGCCTCTCTCCAAGCCATTATGCTAAAGGTAAGTCAACGTGACATACCTGTGGGTGACCCTTCCATGACGTGGCCAATGTAGGGACCTTCCCGAAAGATCGGTCGGTTGTCATTCTGATCAATCACAATGACTTCCAGAGGCACCGGCCCCTCAAGAGTTTTGCCATTGACATCAGTGGTCTCCACAAATAGCTATTTGAGCAAAGAGATTGGGGGAGAAAGAAGATATTAATTCATTATGAAAATTGAAATAAGATTCTCTAGAGAAAGTAGGTTATATCAGCAATTTTATGAGCCCTTGGCAATATTGAAACTTTGGTCTCAATGGATAGTCACTGGGACTAGAATAGAAATGAAACATTCCAGAATAAAAGGCAAAGATCAGTTCACTTTAGATCCCCCTTGGGAAATTTACAATTAATTCATCAAATCTGCAAAGAAAGTTAAAACAAACAAACAAAAACCCCCAAAACATAAACAGTCATAGCCAAGAAATTATGCTTATATCATTTCTGTTCTCCCAATATCATTATGCTTAAAAAGAATGTTATGCTAATAAAAATGATTGACTAAGCAGTTATGAACCAAGTACATTAAGAGGTAACCAAAAGTGTTTATGGCAATCTCTTAGGAGAAAATCAGTCAGTATTTATAGGGGGCTTTCCTCAGGAAAGCTAGGAACTCAGAATTTGCAGGGGCCTGAATGAGATCTTGGGATTCCTGCCTACCAGGCTCTTTACAATCTCAGAGGATTTCACAAGACCATGAATCACTTCTACAGGGAACCACTTTCAGATCTCAATGAAGAAGGCAGCATAAAAAAAAACAGGATTTTGTTTGTCTTGGAAACAAAGAATTATGCCATGGGATTTCCAGTGAATCACAGGGACCTTACATGCACATTTTCTGTGCTTAATTCAACCTTGATTTAACTCAGTGATAAGAGTAATACTTCTTCTTGGATATAAGTGGTGGTTCCTGCACAGGAGTATTTTGGTCAGAAAAGGGCCTCTGCATTTGGAATCCTAGTACAACTCATCCCTATCTGTGTGACTTTGAGCAAGACACTGGATCTCAGTTTTCTCATCTGTAAATGGGGTTAAAAAAACACCCATTATTATGAATAATAACAAACACTTATCCAGTGCTTCCTTTGGTTCTATACTAAATTATCTCACTTGATTATCATAATAACCCTTTGGATCCTTTTACAGAGGACAGAATGACAGCAAATAGGAGATAAATGGTGGAGTCCGGATTTGATCTTGGGAAGTCTGCCTGCAGATCTCACATTTTTAACCACTATAAACAATATTTCTAAAGCATTTAATATAGGGTCTGTCACATATCTCAAGAATATTAACTGCTGCTATTGTTGCTACAATTATCGATACCATTGTCAAAAACGAGCCCAAATTAGAAAAATGAAAGACAAACATTCTTGTTATAAATCAGTACAGTCACATCCCACCTGATGGTATTGTAAACCAGTATAATCCTTTTCAAAAGCATGGCAAAATTCAACAGAAACCATGAAAGACTCATACTTTGTACTATTTTTATACCACTCCTGATCCTATATAAGTTTGCAGGAACGATTCACTGCATTGTTATTTCTCATAATAAAATCACACTGGCGTCCACCTGAATGTCCAGTAGAAGCAAACTAGTTGAATGAATGAATGTGTCACAACATGTTACAATACAATAATTTTTAAACTTTACTGATCGACTTAGAATATTGAGTAAAAATACACAAAATAACATGTGCATCATGCATATATGACATACAAATATGAACAGAATTTGAAGGCAGTGAGCAAAACGAAACCAGGTATGTGTGCGTAGATAATTTTTTTCTTTCTTTCTTTCTTTCTTTTTTTTTTTTTTAACATTACTTCATCCTTTTACTAGCAAGTTCACACACAGACATACACACTTGATTTCTGGGGCAAATAAAATAATGCAAATAATAAGAAAAAATTAAGTGAACAGAGCCTCCTAATATCTGCACACAAAGGAGATCTTACAGAGAGTGAAATCTTATACTTTTATGGTTTTTTAAAAGCTATTATGAGAATACTGCTAACAAAGGAAATCAATCAAAATAAAGCTTTGGGGCAATTTTATGTAATAACATAGGTTTGGTTTTTCATCTTCCCAAAATAGCCAAGGACTTGACTTTAACTCAACCGAAAAAACAGAACAAAACAAAAAAAACAAAACAAAAAAAAACCCACTGTGCCCAAACAAACATCTTGGATCTGAATCCTAAAATTCTACATTCTATAAGACTTGGCCAGTATCACAAGTTACAAGTAGGATAGATAATCAGAATTCACATTTGCCAAATATTCAAATATGCTGAAACTGGGAAGGGCAGACAACAGATCCATCTTAACACAATAGAAAGAAAGGCAGAAACTAAGGAGACACCATTGATTAGGATGAATGCAAAATGTGGAGCCGAATCTCAGAAAACCAATTTTGCAAACAGACAATCCAATGGTATTTTATGATACAAAACTATTCAGAGTTTGACTCTCAGACTTTTCAAAGGACAATAATATCAACAGAAGCCAAGACCTTTGGAATGCTCTCTAAAAACAGTGAAGTGCTGTTAAGTGGGATTTTCTTAAAGTTAATTTAATACGAATTATTTGAGGACCCAGTACATGTTAGCCATCATGCTGAACACCCTGGTATCCAGTGGTTATCAGGAAAGATACCCTAGCATGGAGAGACTGACAATAAACAAGAGAAAAAGATATGAACAAGGTAATTTCAGTCACAGATGAGGCCTTTGAAGGACATGAGATAGGTTTGAGTACGAAAGCTTCACTATCAAATACTGTAGCTGCTAGCGGCATGTGGCTATTGCAATTTATATTTATTAAAATGAAAAAAACTCAGTACTCCAGTCGAACTAGGAAAGTTTTCAGTGCTCAATAGTCACATGTGGGTAGTAGCTACCATATTAGACAACATGGATGTAGAACATTTCCGTCACTGTGTAGAGTATGATTGAAAAAGTGTATGTGTGGTGGGGGGTGGTGGGAGGGCAGGGGGCACCTATTCGAGATAAATGGTGGAGAAAACCTTATTGCTGAGGGAATGTTTCAGCTGAGGCTTGAATGACAAGAAAGTGGAAAGAGATAGCCATACAAAAATACATGGAAAATGATTTCTAGACAGCAGGAATAGCAATAGCAGACTTTGAGGAAAGAATGATCTTGGAACTAATTTGAGAGTAGGAAATGGTATAAGATCAAGTCAAATAATTAGGGCTCTGCTCAACTCCAAATGGAGTAGGTTAAGGCTTACATCCATACAAGATTTTTTGCGTAAAAAAATCTAAACCAAGTGAAGAATGAAGACATTTTCTTCCTATGCGTCCCTGGGAAGGCAGAGATGAGAAAGAAGTATATCATGCTTTTTCCCAACAGAGGAAAACATAATAGACTGAATAAAATATATAATAGGAAACGTTTGTGTTTTACATAGAGGTTCATGTAGTTTTAAAATCATCTTATTAATGACGTGGATGAAAATTAAGCACATGCGTATGCATGAGGAAGTTGTTAGTAAATACAGCCTTATCCACCCAATCACATACCATAACAAAATCTGACATTCCTATGAGTTTTCATCACTGTTCTCATATGAAGGTCAGACCCGCAGTTAGCAAATGCCAAACTTTCTGAAGTCAGGCTCTTAAATTCCAGCGCGTCCTCCAGTATCAGAGAATAAATGTTCAATTACGTTCTTGCCTGCCTTCTTTCTTCCTAATTGAAATACCCAAAGCACACAAATCCTTAGTTTGAAAAGACTGGAACAATGCTTGTTTCCTTTGAATTACATGATAGATTCAAGTGGCTATGTTTGGGTTCTAAAAACAAAACAAGCTCATATGCATTCAAAGACAGGCATTCTGATGCTTGTTCTTTATGTTGGAAGTAAGATGCCACTTGGTAGAAACTTACTGTGAGAAAAACAAATAGGTAGCCAGGGCAGAAGGCAATGAAATACTTGCTCAAAGGAAATGGAAACCATCCAGCCCCCTCACTGCCTACTTCGAGACCACCCCCTCAGACAAGAGGATTTCTATTATTGGATTCAATCGTTAACCTGCATGGGAATAAGAAGGTGTGATATAAACAAAAAAACGTCCGCTGTGGAACCAGATGAGAGGGGCAATCAATAAACGACAGCTAGAAACAGTTGTCCAACGTCGCAGGATTTAATAACTAATTCCATAGGAGGTAGCCCGAACTCCGAGCAATGACATGTCTGGCCAATGTCTGTGCTGTGTGTTCTAGTACCTTGCTATTCAAAGGTACTAACAGCATTGACATCCCCCAGGAGCTGGTTAGAAATACAGGCTCCTCAGTCCTGCCTAGAACCTACTTAGGAAACCCGTCCATTTTAACACTGTTTCTAGAGAATTCTAGTGCACATTACTGTTTGAGTGACGTTGTACTGAGACACAGGGTTTGGAGATGGAAATCCAAGGGTCTTGTGAAATTTGGGAACTGTATTCCCAGGTTCAGCTATAGGAAAATAAATAAGCTCCAAATAGGAGGCTGAGTCTTGCCACCTGCTAGGAATTTCACTATGTGGCTGTTGGACTCATTCATCACCCCCAAGTACACAGGCCAGGAAGATAGATGTTGTCTGTAGGTCTATCTGGAGAAGCATGTGCACGTGTGCACGCGCGCACACACACACACACACTCAGATGCAGGCAGACATATATACACATACCACAGACACAGCACACACGTACAAATATACACATACAAATATACACATACACATACATTTCCCACAAACATCAATTTTTTCCAATCTCCTTCTAATCTTCAACTGTGGATGCTGAATGCTTAAAAATCCTATTTTGCCTGATCACTTCTTGAGAAGCTGTCAAATACAAAACAGGTAGAAGGGAATTGGTTACTAATTGAAAATTGAAACATTGCAGAAAACCAAGTAAAATGGGGAGGTCCCAGAGATGGGAAAGCTCACAGAGGATGGTAATGAGTGTTGGGGGGCCTTGCATTTCCTTAGCCGTGGTGTGATTTTTGGCCCACAACAGAATTGTTTTCCTCCATTGAGACGAAATATCCCAGCGGGGAGTAACTCATTCAGCTTTATCATTAGGGGGCCCGTGGGTAAAAAGTTAGATTCTTTAGGAATTTATGTTTAAACCAGCACTTTGAGAGATTCTGGTGCTAGTGGTTTCCTGCCCACACTTAGGAAAGCTTGGCTGATCATGGGAGGGAGATCCAGATGCTACCAGCACTGGTGGGAGAGGTGGAGGGGAGAATTGCTGGAGGTGGGGGACATCTGTGAAAGCCTGAGTGGAGGGCTTTAAGCAGCTGTGGAAAGAGCACTGGACCCGGATTCAGGAGACCTGATATTGAATCTTGCTGACACACCCAGTCCAGGCTCTGAGCAGGCCATGCACCTTTCCATATCCTGGTTTTTGTGTTATTAATAAGAGCCTAGCATGGTGACTTTGTAGTATCTTGGTGCAGATTAAGTAAAATAACACACGAAACTGTCTGATACAAAGCTGGTACCGAGTCTGAACCCAAATATTACTCCCCAGTTTTTAGAGGCCCAGCTTTATCCTTTTCTGGAGAGGGCAAAACTATTTTACATGTATAATAACTTAATTAAAATATTATTGACATTACTGGTGGCAAGAATTTTTGAGCAACCAGAGAGTATGATAAATATAGTTGCATATTTATCATTTTGCTCTAAATATTGTCCAGAGGATGACCCCTCTCCCAGGGATCAAGGAAGAAGAAACTCACAAGTCATTCTCTTCCTCAGATGAAACCTTCTCTTCTATCCCCAGCCACTCCATCAACACATCCTGCCCACATCATTGTTTCTCTTCCTGAATGTCCCCTCTTCTCTCCATCCCCCTCAACACTCGTTGAGATTAGATGCTATCACTTCTCACCAGGGCTGCTGTGCAAGGCACCCTGTGGGTCTTCCTGCCCAGCCATGACTGCCTGCCACAGTCTGTTTTCTACAGGGCTTCCAGGGTGTCTTTGTCAATTTTTATTTATTTATGTCACCCTATATTGGATACCTTGCAATGGTTTCTCATCACTCTTAGGAAAAACAGCAAATGTCTTTGCTTTGACAAGTCTTTCTATAATCTGGCTCCAGTCCACTTCCTCAAACTCATTTCATGTTACAAGGAATCCCTCTTGTTCCTTGTTATCCAATTACACTCATCTTTTTTTAGTTCTTCCAACTCATCACATTCTTTCCCGCAGGTATTTTTACATACAACCCTCCTACCAAGCATGGGTTTCCTACCTACGCTTCCTTGCTGCTGTCGCTATTCATCCTTCAGATCTCGGCCCAAATATCAAGAAGATCCTCCCTGACTCCTCCAGAACAGCTAGAGTGTCCCTGGCTTACATTCCCATGGCATCAGCCTCCTTCCTTTGTAACACTTCCCGTATGTTATTACCTATTGGTGTGATAATTCAATCTACATCTATCTCTCTGTCTGGCCCCATGAGGACAGGAGCTTATTAGCAAATCCCGAAGCCTGGACCCAAGGCCTATGTCAGGCCTCTGAGCCGAAGCGAAGCCATCATATCCCCTGTGACCTGCACGTACACATCCAGATGGCCGGTTCCTGCCTTAACTGATGACATTCCACCACAAAAGAAATGAACATGGCCTGTTCCTGTCTGAACTGATAACATTACCTTGTGAAATTCCTTTTCCTGGCTCATCCTGGTTCAAAAGCTCCCCCACTGAGCACCCTGTGACCACCCCCCCCCCACTGCCCGCCAGAGAACAACCCCCTTTCACTGTAATTTTTCTTTACCTACCCAAATCCTATAAAACAGCCCCACCCCTATCTCCCTTTGCTGACTTTCTTTTTGGACTCAGCCCACCTGCACCCAGGTGATTAAAAAGCTTTATTGCTCACACAAAGCCTGTCTGGTTGTCTCTTCACACGGACGCGAGTGACGGCCTCGTGCAAGACAGGCAGCTGATATGATATTGATTGCAGAGAGCCCTCTTTGGAAGAGGCAATACCTCTTTAAGAGACTGGAATCCAAAGTTTTGGCCTGAGCTCTGGCCATCTGTCCTTTCTCTCCATCTCTGGCATATCAGAGCTGACAGTTGGTCTGACTCCATGGACTGTAGGCTGGTGGACTCTGTAGTCTTAATTGATGAACAAGAATCCCAGTGGTAAACAATATCAGAGTACATTAAACTGATTACTTGGTTGTTTAAAAAAGAAGAGGACTAACATTGATTTGGTGTCCAATACAGGTCTGGCCTTTTTTGCATTGTCTCATTTGGCTTAAAACAATCTGAAGAAATACTCATCGCAGCAAAGAAATTTAAGTACCTGGTCCATGGTGCCGAAGCTGATTTGTCATCAGCCTGAATTCAAACTTAGGTCCGGCTGTAACATTCACATTCCCCTCACTGTGCTCACACTTGATGAATTTTTTTGCATGGACTCCCTTACTTTTTTTTTGTTTTATTATCTTTACTAAGCTATTTACTTAGCAGCTTTGTTTTACATTGATTGCTGTTTTTTTACTCTTGCCTCATCTGTGGCAAAATCATCCATGAATTGAGGAGCTTAATGAGTTTCTCATATATTTTTATTAATACACATGAAGCTACACATTTAACCACACAAAGAGCCACTGTACATTATGTAGCACCCTGCCACAAACTAAAGGCTGGGAAATTTTATGGTATCAGCCCAGCTCCCACAGAGTTCCTTCCGGGATGCTACATACTTTCTGAAAAGCAAAACAAACAAACAAACAAACAAAACCCAAAAAAACAAAGTGTGCTTATCAATTTAATTCTCAAATGACAACAATGAATAATATGGCGAGGCAGACAGAGAATGCAAATCACCTCGAATTTGTTTAAAGCAAAAATACTTTCTCCAAGGCTGGCGACACTAAGACACTGCCTGAATATTTGCTCTCCTTCAAGGGGGCGTGGTAGATGGGTACTAGGTTGTTACCCCTGATCTTCTGAGTCCTGAGAATGGGAAGAAAAAAGGGACTCGACTCTTGAAATGGAGGAGGAGGTAAGGAAAAACCACAGGAACAAGAAGGGAAGCTAAGCTGGAGAACAGTTTTAGCCTTGAATTTAGGGTCCTGTTGTCCAGCCTTCCTGGCATCCCAGCACCTGGGTTTCTCTATTCTCTGTCCATACCATTTGGGATTGGGTGGGGAGGTATCCACTAAGAATGTGAACCATCAAGTCACAGTATTTTGCAATGACTGTTCAAGCCAATTAATTCACCATTATAATAGGAATTGGCTGTACATAAAATGCTTTGAAAAGAATCCCTTAAAAAATGCAAGAACATAATGAACCAAATTACAAAGCATGTGTGGCCTTCAGCTTGGTGGTGAAGTATTAACACCTTGCCCTTCGTTTGAGTCATCCTCTCATCTTCCGCCATGAGAGACACAATTGAGTCCGACAAGATTTGACACTGAGATCTTACCCAAAAGGATGTACTGATGAAAAACAAAATGTGCTACAAGGGTTTTTGGGTGAAGGCCAAAATGCAGAAGCTGGCTCTTAAAAGCCAATATTTTTTGTAACATGAGATGACGCAACCAACACACGCAAAATCTAGATCAGCGGAATCAGAAACAAAGCATGACACACACAGTCCATGGCCTTGTGAGTCATTCTGAAGAGAAATGATTTGGAAAACACTTTGATGACTTCTTTAACTCTGATGATTCTTCTTTGGGCAAAATATGCAAATAAAGCAAAACACACACACACACACACACACACACACAGAGCTTTTGTGAGATGATATGGTTCAATATTCGATCAATGGATTATGTGTGCACAGGATTTTCAGTTGTAAGTTTTCAAATCACACAGAATCAAGAATACACAGTAGCTACATCTCTAACACAATGTGGCTCATTTTCTGTTTTGCAGACAGGCAAGATGCCTCTTACCCGAATGAGTATTTTCCCTCCAAGTTACCTCTCTGGGGCACTAAAACGGTTTTCAGCATAGATGCTGCCACTGCCATTATCTCTGGAATACTTCATCAGAAACTTCTATTGGAACCCGTTTATAAGTCACAAACAAAAAGGAATCTTATTCCTTTCATTCCAAATATTCTTTGTTTTTTTTTTTTTTTTTTTTTTTTTTTTTTTTTTTTGAGATGGAGTCTCGCTCTGTCGCCCAGGCTGGAGTACAGTGGCGCGATCTTGGCTCACTACAACCTCTGCCTCCCAGATTCAAGCGATTCTCCTGTCTCAGCCGCCTGAGTAGCTGTGATTACAGGCATGTACCACTAACCCGGCGAATTGTTGTATTTTCAGCAGAGATGGGGTTTCGCCATATTGGTCAGGCTGGTCTCAAACTCCTGACCTCAGGTGATCCACCCGCCTCAGGCTCCCAAAGTGCTGAGATTACAGGCATGAGCCACCATGCCCGCCCCAAATATCTTGTAATAGAATATAGCTGTAATGCTAGAAATGTAAAATGATCATTGGAAGCTCACTGCATGCAAGCAGAGATGTACAAGGCTTAACAATGCCATCTCTCCAGCTAAACATGACTTTAAGTTCAGACACAGGAACTGTGTGTGTGTGTTTGACTCACACAAAACCTTGAAATGCACGTGAAAAATAACATGCCAGCATTTGCCCCCAGTTGAAGTAAAGATAAGAGCCAATGATTGTTAAGGGTGCAGTGACACAAACACAAGGATCACTGTAGTGGAATCTCAACTTGATACAATCTTCCTGGAAGGCAGTTTGAAAGTATGTCTCAAGAACCTCAGAGAAGTTCAAAGCTTAAAAAAAAATCTGCAGAGATTCCACGGAAATAAGCCCACAAAGATTTTTATATCAGTATGCCATATTGTTTATTTATAACAGATGATCTCGAAAGGTTGAGCATGGTTGGAAGATGTTTTAAGTGATACTTTCCACCATGGATACAATGTTTGTTGTGATAAGAAAGGAAATGATAAAACTAATCCTAACCCATTTTATTAATGTGACACTTACATTGCCCTTATTTTTTCTATCTGAGTCCTTATATATTAATATATTATCAATTCATGTACAGACTTGGTAGGCAGATTTAGATGAGAATATACTCATGGTCCAATTAGATCATCACGATGTGTGGGTAAGAATACTCTTTCTAGGTATCCTTTCTATAATTCAGTGCCTTAAACAAAGATATATTGATAAATCTTTTCATTATGTTTCACTCTACAATTTTCATACTCTGTCCACCTTCCAAATCAAGGCTGCCAATGGACTTAAGGCTGGTGATCTGCCAGCTTTAAAATAGAGATTGGGCCAGGTGTGGTGGCTCATGCCTGTAATCCCAGCACTTTGGAAGGCTAAGGCGGGAGGACTGATTGAACCCAGGAGTTTGAGACCAGCCTGAGCAACATGGGGAGACTGCCATCTCTGCAATTTTTTTTTTTTAAACTAGCCAGGAGTGGCGGTGCATGCATGTCTGTAGTCCCAGCTACTCAGGAGGCTGAGGTAAGAGAATCACTTAGGCCTGGAAGGTTGAAGCTGCAGTGAGCTGTGACTCTACCACTGCACTCTAGCCTAGGTGACTGTAAAGGTAAACTGAGGCTGGAGCCGAACCAGGAACAAAGACACAAGGCAAATGGCAGTGAGAATAGCCTTTATTAAGACTCATGGGTGAGGTTCCGCAGTCCAAAGGTGCGGGCTGAGGAAGTCGCACTGAGGTAGGAGGGTAGGGGCTTTTAATAGCCCAAGAGGTAGGGAAGCTGGTTGTGCAAACAGGGCCTGGGGGGTCTTGAAACTACTAGGGCAGGAGTTCAGTAAGGGTCATGAAGAAGGGATCTTTGGAAACTGTTAACTGAAACTGCTATTTACAAACTTGTGGTATGCAGGTGAGCTGCAGGTCATAGGGGAGTGTGGTTGCCCAGCCAGAACTCTGATGCATGTAAGTCTGCGGGTGTGTACAAGGGTGAAGGGAGTCTTTAACAAAAGGCCTGCTACACCAGGTAACACCGCCATGTTAGGTCTAGATTCCTGCCTAACAGTGACAGAGGGAGATCCTGTGTCGAGAAGAGAGGGAGAGAAGGGGGGAGAGAGAGGAAGAGTGGGGGGGGGAGAGAGGGATAGAGGGGGGGAGAGAGAGGGAGAGAGGGAGAGAGAGAGAGAGAGAGGGAGAGAGACAGACAGATAGATAGTAGCCTGAATTATATGACATCTGGCTGGGCCTGATGGAATCACAAGTCCTTAAGAGGGAGGAAGAAGCGAAGGTCAGAGTGATGGGATATGAGAAGGACGTGACCAGCTGTTGCTGGCTTTGAGGATGGAGAAAGGTACCATGAGGCAAGGAATGTGGGTGGCTTTTAGAAGCTAGAAAAGACAACGAAATGGATTTTCCCCTAGAGCTTCCAGGAGTGAAGGCAGCCCTGCGGACACCTTGATTTTAGCCCTGACACATGTTGGATTCTCAGCTTACAGAACTGCAAGATAAGTTGTGTATTGTTCTGAGTCACTGTGTGGTAATTTATTCAGCAACCATAGGATATTAATATAGTGGTCACATAATTTATTGTCCAAACCAGAATCTTCTTAGAATAAAAGTAGGTACCATTAACAATGAAGCCAAAACAACAGGTGCAAACCAAATCTGTCCTGGGCAAACTGGCTCATGTGGTCATGCTCTCTTACTAAGAAACTTTAGCTTTCCAGGTTTTAGTTTGTACCATTGCAACATATGGTGTTTAGAATACCATTCTCGGTTTTATTGTTAAAGAAATAAAAAGATAAATGAGCATATGCACACACAAATTCCCAGCATGTAGAAATACTAAACAAAGCTTTGTTAGACCTTAGGGGGAGTATGGTGACCTTGGCATGCCATCTTCCTGGCAACATCACCGCCAGCCAGGGCCACACCACAGGTTAAGGTTTCAAAGTCAGTCCAACGAGCAACACTGTGGTAATCTCCCAGAAGAGCACGGGGAGGCTGGGCAATCTGACAGAGGTGCCCAGTCATCCCCGCAGGACACCCCCACTACATAGGGAAACCATGCATTCCCAGTAGATCTTTATGTAGAAATCTGCAAATGTGGATGCAGTATCCTAGATTCCATTCCGATTGGTCAGCCATTACCCCTTTGAAATTGCTTTTCTGCTACGTAATCCAGGTTTCTCTTTGACATGAATAACTTTCATTTCAAGTTATTTTTCTTAGCTTTATTTCACTTATTCAAGTTAAATGTCATTATAGACCAACTCCTAGAGAGTTCCCAGGGAAAGGACATTTTAGGTCCTTTGTAACATTCCTCCTCCTTAATTTATACAGCTGTGTGAGTAATCCCCCCCTTGACAGACTGGATGTCGTGTTTATATCTCCTAAAAACGATCGAAGTGGGGATAAAAGTTTCCTACTTGTTAGGTTATTAATTAAAAATCTTGACACTGTTATCAAATGTTCTTTGAAAATCTTGCTCTGCTTAGAGCTACAGTATCTCCTTTGCGAATTTGAAATTTTACTTAAATTTTTTTTTCATCAAACATAATGAAAACATTTTTTCTTATGTGTATGCATGCTCACAATTACACTAGACTTTGAGGGCATTCTTAAACATTTAACTTTTGAAGTAACTTTAATTATGTGGAAGAAATCTATGCAGATATTAAAAATAATTTTTATGTAAGCTGCTTGAGTCAAGTCCTAGTGAACATCCTCTGCCTCAAGAGGTGACACAGGCTGAAAATTTTAATTGGTTCAAGTAGAATTTATATAACTCATGGATGATGGAATTACGCCAGATCTATTAAGGATATGTACAAGGGTTAAGGGGATTTTTGCGCAAAGATGAGAAATGAAATACTTTAGAAAACAAAGTCAGCAGAGAAAAATTACTGGGGATTGTATTTTTACATGACCTTTTTCCTTTCCTAATGTGAAATTCAGAGGAATAGAAATAGATGCAATACCTTTTTTTTTTAACTGTATAGTTTTAAAGTCATTTTGTTAAATAAGTGTTAAAATGTGTTTTATCAAACATCATGTTCTTTAAAAAATTAGGGTTGATACATACAAATTTCAAGTATAGTCTAATGAAGTCCAGATGGATTAAAGTAGTAGGAGGAATAAAATCATTGAATATTTATGTAATAGAGGGGGGAAGGTCTTTCTAAGCCAGCATTACAGCCCTAATTTGTTGTGTGAATTATTGACAGATTACACTACTGAAATGCAGGTTTTACAACAACTAAAATATATGAAAATAAACAGAAAACTGTGAAAAATATTTGCATCACATACAACAGAGGCTATTATCTGGAGTATACAAACAGTTGGCTAAAATCAGTTGGGAAAGAATAGCAATTAGCAAAAGAAAAAAACAAAAAAAGCAAAAAAAAATTAAAATGAAATAATTTATAAAGTTGTTATAGTATTTAGAAAAAATTCATAGTGTTTGACAGACTTACAAGGAAATAAATTCTCACATATTATCAATTACATTAAAAAATCTTTCCGAAACACAATTTGTTAATACCCATCACAAACTTTGAAAATTTACTTGTAGAAATTTAGCCTGATGTGTGCGTGTGTATGTGTGTGTGTGTGCACGTGTGTAGCAACATGTATACTCACTGCAATATTGCTTAAAAATAGAAAAAGCTACAATCAACACAATGTTATAATAGATTGATGAAATAAACTATGGTATCTGCAGAAAGTAGAACACTGCATTGTAGACACACTTTAGAGAATGTAAAAATACATTAACAGTATAGTACACATGTTATGAAGTACAAATTCTGACTAAAAATAATGTATACACATTACAATTTTTGAAAAATAAAGGCATTCCACTATTAAGATTATGCTAAAATATTAACAGTGTTTTTATTGAAGTGATTTTTCTTTGCTTTGCTATACTTCCTAGATTTTTCTAGGCATGTGTTAATTTCAAAGTTAAAAAAAGAAATCAAAGTTTATTTTAAGATTGTAACTTGTTAGGCAGTGAGTACAAATTGACTACAGTGTATTACAAATGGGGAACTATGGGCAGCTGTTAAACTCTAAGACATGCAACATCTCTCAGCATTGATGATTAATGAGAAAGAAACAAACATTAAGTATATATAGGACATCATCGGTATTAGAGTAGCATACAGAGTGTGGCTGGCTTTTCTAGACTTTACAGTTCTATAGTTTTGGGATTATAAAAAGAGTCTCAATGCACCTGACAGAACTTGGTATCCTCAGCTTTATTTTCGGAACCGTCGCTGTTATCACTGTCTGCTTCTTCCCTGAAGCTTCACTTTTAATCTCACACATAAATTCTGAGAACTAGAAAACAGCTGAGATTCCAAATGTGGGTTTTAGATTCAGGGAGACTGGACTTTAAGTCCCAAGTCCATTCCTTACCAGCTCTGTGATGGTTTAAGGTACTCAGTTACCTTCTCAGAATCTCAATTTCCTCATCTTTAAGATGGAAGAACAGGAACCATCTCACAGAAAATAAATATTTGTAAAGCATTTAGCAAGACACCTGCCACATAGCAATCATTAAATAAATACTATCCATCAGTATCCTTAAATTTTGCATAAAGAAAGAGAAACATCCCATCGTGTTATGTTCCTGATAAGGGTTTACAGTCTCAAGCATCTAAGAAGCGTCTTTTACATGTTGCTGATGCTGCCTGCAGGAATCTGAAACTCATTCAGAATTAAGAGGAAGCACAGGGCACATGGGGCCAAGTCGTCTGTTCCAACCTCCATATGAGGAGTGGATTGGGCTGAGGTGATGGACCCCATGCCACCCCATTCCCAGGACCAGTGCAATCTGAGGAAGGTGGTCAGTGCCAGCTCCAGGCCCACATTCTGTGGATTCAGCACTGAGCTGGACTCTGTTTTTCTAACTCTCATTTCCCTATATGTGCTACATTGGTCCTACTGTCTGGGGTTGGGGCTGCCATGTCCCTTGGGACCCAGAGTTCACTTAGCTCTTTGGGGTGGCCTCAATCCCTGCTCCAGTTTCTCCTTTGGAATAATGCCAAGAATTCTTTGCCCTTCCAGATGGGTCCCCTCTTGCAGTGGCACACTCTAACCTCAAGGGCAACCTTTCTGTTTTGAGATCATTTTTTATTCACATGCAGTTGTAAGAAACAATACAGAGAGAAACTGTGTGCTCTTTTTCTAGTCTCCCCAGTGGAAACATCTTACAAAACTATAGGACAGAATCACAAGCAGGATATTGGCATTTATACAATTCTGGTATCTAGATTTCCTCAGTTGTACTTGCACTTGTGTGTGTGTGTTTACATTTGTATACGTGTATTTAGTTATATGTAATTTTATTACATGTGCAGCTTCTTATATCCACCACCACAGTGAAGATACAAAATAATTCCTTTTCTATAAGAATCTCTTGTATTTGAGGGCAATGCTTTTAAATCTTTAATTTGTATCCAATTTCTGGATATACACCCAAAAGATTTGAAAGCAGGGTCTTAAAGACATATTTGCACACCCATGTCCACAGCAGTACTATTCACAATGGTTAAAAGGTAGAAACAACCCAAATGTCCATCAACAGATGAATGGATAATCCAAATGTGGTATACACATTCAATAGAAACACTCTTCAGTCTTTAAAACAGAGGAAATTTGGATACATGCTACAACAGAAATGGACCTTGAAGACATTATATTAATTGAAATAAAGCCAGTCACAAAAAGACAAATACTGTATGATTCCACTTATATGAGGTCTCTAAAGTAATCAAATTCCCAGAAATAGAAAGGAGAAGAGTGGTTCTCAAGGAGACAGAAAGAGGGGAAAGGGAGCTACAGAGTTTCAGATGAGCAAGATGAAAAGTTTCTGGAGATCTGTTTCACAACAGCACGAAAAAATGTAACACTATTGAACTATACACTTAAAATGATGAAGATGATCAATTTTATGTGTTTTTAACCACAATCAAAACGCTTTAATTTGATGCCTGTAATCCCAGCACTTTGGGAGGTCAAGGTGGCCAGATAACCTGAGGTCAGGAGTTCGGGATCAGCCTGGCCAACATGGCAAACCCCCATCTCTACTAAAAAAAAAAAAATACAAAAATTAGCTATGTGTGTTGGCATGTGCCTGTAGTCTCAGCTACTCATGAGGCTGAGGCGGGAGAATCACTTGAACCTGGGAGGCGGAGGCTGCAGTAAGCTGAGATTGTGCCACTGCATTCCAGCCTGGGCAACAGAGCTGGACTCTGTCTCCAAAACAAAACAAAACAAAACAAAACAAGAAACCCTTTAATTTGCATGGGATTCATCTGAAAACTGCAAGAACGCAGATTTCTGAAATTCAACCACAAGGGTTTAGTAGGTTCTCCGGCATCTGTGATTTAAGTCATCCCACATAATTCTGATGCAGTGGCCCACAGATTTGTGCTTTGGGGAAGCTCAAGGTGCATCATTTTATTACCGAATGGAAGGTGCTAATGCTCAGAAGAGACTATCCCTGGTTAGGGAAATTTGACTACCTAGGCATAGGTTTGACAAACTTGCTTACTGTGAACAAGATCTTCATGGAAATGAGCAGCACAAATAATCAGAACCACCTTCCTTTCATCCCTGCTAGTGTGGATCTCCATTTCCCCCTTGGATCAGGCACATTTTTTTTTTCTTAAGCATTTCAAACTAAGATACTGTCTTTGTGAGAGAGGAATCAAAATTAGCTACTAGGTGAATGCTGGTACAACGCCTGAGTCAAAGAAGCCTAAAGCCTGCTAACAGGGTGCCCAGTGTTCCTTATACACATCCATTCCATCAGCTGCTTCCATCAGCTGTATCTTCAAACTACCACCTGAATCTGACCATCTCTCACTATCTGCTGGTTACCTTCTCTGCCAAGCCACCATCTCTCACCCACGTTGATAAATTGTTTCTGAGTTGCTCTTTCTGCTCTTGTCCCCACACTCTATTCACCACACAGATTTCCACACAATCTTTCAATATGTAAATTGGGCCTTTCAGTCTTCTGCTTTCCGATCAGCCTACGTCAATTGTCTTCTAAGTTCTCACTGTGGCCTGCAAGGTCCTGACGTGAACCTTGGATATAACTTTGATCATTTCACTCTCCCCAGAATCAATCTAGTTCAACCACATATTCCTTCTTGGTGTTCTGCAAGATGGCCAAGTTAATTTTTATTTCTCTCTGAAGCTTCACTTATAATCTCACTCATAAATTCTGAGAACTAGAAAACAGCTGAGATTCCAAGCGTGGACTCATATTTCTTGTATAAATCCCTCTGCCATTCTTACAACCCTAGCTCAACATCTTTTCTTTCACTTGTGCACAAAAGAGGTCTTAATGTTTTGTTTTGTTTTGTTTTTGACATGAAGTCTCACACTGTCACCCAGGCTGGAGTGCAGTGGCGCGATCTCGACTCACTGCAAGCTCTGCCTTCCGGGTTCATGCCATTCTCCTGCCTCAGCCTCCTGAGTAGCTGGGACTATAGGCATGTGCCACCATGCCCGGCTAACTTTTTTTGTATTTTTAGTACAGACGGGGTTTCACCATGTTAGCCAGGATGGTCTCGATCTCCTGACCTCATGATCTGCCCTCCTCAGCCTCCCAAAGTGCCGGGATTACAGGCGTGAGCCTCTGCTACTGCGCCCGACCAAGAGGTCTTAATTTTTATTTCGGGGTCTTTGTAGACACTGTTTCCTCACCTATGAGACTTTTATTTTCCAAAGAGTTTTCATAGCTTGCTCCCTCATTTCATTCAATTCTGTCCTCAAAACAGAAACCTTTCTTGACTTCTTGATCAAAAAGAGTAACTCCTTCTCATTGCCCATCCTTAAACCCAACGGTGTTTTCATGGCTCTTATTGCTACAGGCCTACTGAACAGTCATTTTTTGGTCTGTAATGCCTACTAGAATGTAAGCTCTCAACGACTAGGAATTTGTCTGTTTTGTTTCCACAGCACAATAGAACAAGTGCCTTTCAGATAGTACATTTTCAATAAATGTAACAAATGAACAATGAATTAGCTAAGGGCTTTGAGTTTATAAAGAAGTCCTTTTTTTCTGGAGGACTGATCAATAGACAAGAAAGAAATGACACTTGTCTTTTGAGAATTCCCTGAGGGTGAATGAACCCAGCCAAAAGACAATGCATTAAAGATTCAGCAAAGGCCTGTCTGCCTGTTTCAAAGGAAGAAACCAAGCTCAGTGAAGTTATTGTAACTCTCAAAAGTGTGCAAAAATATTTCCATTGTTTGGCAGTGAATGATAGCATACGATTTTGTCCTGACACACATATTACTAATAAGCATATTTAAATGAAGGAAAATAAAGCAAGTAGAACTTAATACAAATTCTAGCTCACCAAAGTGATTCCATCTGTCCCTGCCTTTATAAATGACACAACACAAGTCATAGAAATAGACTCATATTTCTTACACAAATCCCTCTACCATTCTTACAACCCTAGCTCAACAGCTTTTCTTTCACTGGTGCACAAAACAGGTCTTAAGCAGCCAGTCAAGACTGTGGCCCGATGAGATGCATTCTGTTAGTTTCTTCTGGACTTAACACAGATTGCACTATTTTCTCTCCTTTGGCTACATGCCCCTACTGCAGACTGATGCACAGGTTTTGGGCTTAGGAGTACAGACAGGGCACATAACAATCAGCCTGCATTTGGCTTTGTTATGGGACCTCTAGACTCTCCTGGCACAGTGTCATCCAGCTTTCTTAAGTGTCCTGGCCAGCCCAGAATTAAAGTGTCTTAGTGACTTGTTCCTTTGCTCATAACATCCCGTCTGTACGTTTCTGGGCTATGCAGAGAGGAAGTGTAAATACAGTCCTACCCACCACCTAGGTTGTGCAGCAAAAGGCACAGCAAGCATGCTACTATCAAGCAAAGTGTAAGTCTCACTGATAATTTATGAGACATTTCTCTTCTCTTCTGAATTTTGTTAGGTTGAACCATATAGTCCTGCCATTTTTGTAGGTCACACATAAACAAATATTGGTACTCCCATAGAGTTCAGAGGAATATTCTCATTCAAAAGTTTTAAAAACACCAAAAACCACCATGTGGTGGTGTCCGTGGTACTGAATCATTACTGTAAGGACAATGTTGTTTCTCTAAACCTTGAAATACTAATGATTTATGCTACCCTTCATAGAATCTGCCCCAGGTAAGAGAGAAGCTAGTGATGGGATAGAAAGGGTAAGGGTATGGTGCATGTTGCCAGAGGCATTGCTGCTAAGAAATTTCCAGGAAGAATAAAGTAATTTGTTGTTGTTGTCTGGTGAAAAATTCTGGTTAAAAAGAGGAAACAATCTCATGTTCTGGAAAGACGAATAAAAGACCGAGACCCCGAACACTGACACTGGGCTTATCCCCAATACTGTGTTCCAGTATTGCTCTCAGTTCAGATGACTAATTTCTCCTTCCCTCTATTTTAAAGTCTTTATTCTATCATCTGCTTGCCTGCGTACTTTGTATAGATAATCCATTTGGTTCACATCACCTTCTCTTTTTTCTCTTTCAATTTAGCATTTACCGAGCATATCCTATATTTGGTGCTGGAGGAGAAGAGGAGACATTGTGGACTTCGTTCTATAAGCTACTCCACATTCAATTAATTTAACACAAGACATGCAGCAACATAAGAATGTGTCTCATTCACTGATGAGATACAGCATGTTTAACTCCGTTTTGCAGGTTAAGGAAATTTTTCTAAATAAGGTATTTGTTCCCCTAGAAGAATCTTCTAGGAGAACAAAGTGGAAGGAAATATGGGATTCTGGGGAGAGAAAACAGAGAGTGTGAAGGTATCAAGTATCAAAGTACTCTAGAATAGAGGTTGTCGAGTTATGGTTCACAGGCCACATCGAGGCTGCTGCTTGATTTTGTGAACAAAGTATTAAAATAAAGCTATACTCCTTCATGTATCTACTGTCTGCGGCTTCTTTGGTGCTAGGAAAACAGAAGTGAGTAACGGCAGAGAGGGTCTGCATGACTCCCAAAGTCTAAAGTACCTATTATCTGGCCCTTTACAGAAAATGTTTTCCAACCCATATGCTATATTACTCAGTGAAAAAGGAGGAAGCAGTAAAATATTTGGGGTGAAATGTCAACCTTCATATAGATTTCAACCCAACGTGGCAACCTGAGGCCTCTTAAACTAATTTCTCTCCCTCCCTCCCCCTCTCACTTATTTATTCATTCAACAGATATGTATGGTGCCCCTATTGTAGCTCAAGTTCAGTGTGAGACCCTTGGTTTGTAATAATCAAAAAACAGTCTTAAGATTTCTTAAACTCATCTAGAGCCATGATTTAGTGGGATTAAATAAGAATCACTGAAGAACTTACGAAACATGGAAGAATATAATAAGGAGATCCCATTTAGATTGCGGGTGAAGGCTGTTCAGAGAAGGTCTGTCTGATGGAAATTCATGGGGAAGAGGAGGGAAAAAGCCTTAGCAAATGCCTGTACCTTGAAAAACTGCACAAAATCCAGGGGGAACAAGTAGAATGACAGAAGTGGGGAAGGTGACATGGGCTGGGCCTGAAGACGTGAGTGGGGCCAAGTCAGGTGGGGGCCCTGTAAACAATGTTAAGCATTTTGGTCTCTTTCCTAAGGGCAACTTGACAGCCTTAACATTGGAAAATAGTCTGGCAGTTCCTCTAATAGTTCAGCATAGAGTTAGCATATGACACGACGCAGCAGTTCCACTCCTAGACAAAAAACTAAGAGAAAGAAAAACCTATGTCCCCACACACAAAACACTTATGCAGCATTTTAGAGTAGCATTATTCATAATAGTCAAAGGGTAGAAACAACCCAACTGTCCATCAATGAATGAATGGAGAAACAAAATGTGATATACTCACACAGTGGAATATTACTCAGCTATAAAATGGAATGAAGTTCTGACACCAGCTACAACATAGGGGAACCTGGGAAACATCCTGCTAAGTCAAAGAAGCCAGTCATGGAAGGGCAAGTATTGTATAATTCCTTTCATTTAAAATGTTTAGAACAGACACATCTATAGAGACAAGCAGCAGATTGGTGGTTGTGTAGAGACAGGGAAGAGGGGGTGTTAGGTGCTACTTCCAAGAGTGATGGGGTTTCTTTTGAGGTGAAGACAGTGTTCTAAAACTGACCACGGAGGCTGGGAGAGGTGGCTCACGCCTGTAATCCCAGCACTTTGTGAGGCCGAGGCAGGTGGATCACGAGGTCAGGAGTTCAGACCAGCCTGACCATGATGGTGAAACCCTGTCTCTACAGAAACACAAAACTTAGCTGGGCAGGTGGCAGGCATCTGTCATCCCAGATACTCAGGACGCTGAGTCAAGGAATTGCTTGAAACTGGGAGGCAGAGGTTGCAGTGAGCCGAGGTCACGCCATCGCAGTCCAGCCTGGGTGACAGAGTGAGACTCCGCCTCAAAAAAAATAAAAGAAGAAGAAGAAGAAAAAAAAACTGCAGTGATAGTTGCATGACTGTGAATATACTAAAAACCATTGAATTGTACACTTTCAAGGGGTGAATTGGGTGGTTTGTGAATTATATTTTAATAAGGCTGTTAAAAATAAAACCTCTAAGTGGTCAGGAAGTAAGGAAGGGTGGTGAGGGAATAGCTATCCCAGATTTGAATTTTCGAAGATCCTTCTGAAACATGTAGAAAGAATGTACTAAAGAGGAACAAGAGGAAATTGGATGGGCTAGTGAAGAATCTTCTAGAGGGGTGCAGGGAGAGTGCGATGGCTTGCACTATGGCAGTCACTTTTTGTATGGAACGATGGTGAAGAAAACTTCTGCTTATTCAGACGGGTAGAAAATAAAATGTTATTGTTGTTGTTGGTTGTTTTTTTTGTTTTGTTTTGTTTTTTACCAGAGGTTAAAAGTAGAGTGGTCTTCGGCCAGGCGTGGTGACTCACGCCTGTAATCCCAGCACTTCGGGAGGCTGACGTGCACGGATCAGCTGAGGTCAGGAGTTTGAGACCAGCCTGGCCAACGTGACAAAACCCTATCTACACTAAAAATACAAAAATTAGCAGGGTGTGGTGGCAGGCACCTGTAATCCCAGCTAATCAGGAGGCTGAGGCAGGAGAATCACTTGAACCCGGGAGGCCGGGGGGAGGTTGCAGTGAGCCGAGATCACACCACTGTACTCTGGCCTGGGCAACAAGAGTGAAACTCCCTCAAACAAATAATAAATAAATAAAAGAAGAAAGAGAGAAAGAGAGAAAGAAAGAAAGAAAGAAGGAAAGAAGGAAAGAAGGAAAGAAGGAAAGAAGGAAAGAAAGAAAGAAAGAAAGGAAGGAAGGAAGGAAGGAAGGAAGGAAGGAAGGAAGGAAGGGAAGGAAGGGAAGGAAGGCAGGAAGGCAGGAAGGCAGGAAGGCAGGAAGGCAGGAAGGCAGGAAGGAAGGAAGGAAGGAGGGAAGGAGGGAAGGAGGGAAGGAGGGAAGGAGGGAGGGAGGGAGGGAAGGAGGGAAGGAGGGAGGGAGGGAAGGAGAGAGGGAAGGAAGGAAGGGAGGAAGGAAGGAAGGGAGGGAAGGAAAAGAAGGAAGGAAGGAAGGAACGAAGGAAGGAAGGAAGGGAGGGAAGGAAAAGAAGGAAAGAAAGAAAGAGAAAATACAGAAAAAAAAGAGGGTGTCTTCTTTCTAATCCTAAATCTGCCACAGCTGTAGCTGATTGATTCTGGGGCCCTGGGCTAACCACCACCTCCATTCTCTCATTTACACAGTAGCAAGAGTAACCTGTGGCTCTCTACAGGGTGGAGGGACCAATTAAACAAATAGATATGAAAGTACTTTTCAATGTAGAGTAGTGTTCCATGGGGATGCCAGGTTTCTGAGAATTAAAACTCAACGATAAACACTCAGTATCAACTAAATAATAAAGTGTCATCCTTCTCTAAAAATTCAGAATGTGGTTCTAGTTCCTGAGGGCCTTGGAATCATCGTTGTCAATATCAGTGATTAATTATAACCTGTAGGTACTGAGAAAGTAGGAGATGATCCCGACATTATAATGACTGTAGAGTCACAGACTGGATGAATCTTTAAAATCTGAATACATTAGTAAAAGAATGTTGCCTTTTCTCTCAGGTTTCTTGACAGTCCCAGAGTTAATCCTTCCTCTGGGCATCCCCTGCTCACTGCAGAACCTCTATGACGGCCCCTGGGACATTGTGTGCAGGTATACACTGCTGCACGCCCCCCCCCCCGCCATGAGAACCTTGATTATTTGGGTGTAAAAATTGCTTTGTCTCTGTCTCCCCAGTGTCTACTGTATACTAGGTGCTCATTATTTGTTGGTTGAATAATCAAATGAAAGAAATTTATCGATGAACAAATGAATTATAAAATGAGTGCATTAGAGCTTTTTGTTTTAGTTTTGGAGAAATAAGACCTCAGTAATATCCCCTCCTAAAGCTAGCAATTCATTTATGTTCTCTGGCTGCTCTATAACCACTGAAGCAATGGTCTCACCGCAGGGCGCACACCCTCTACCTTGCACACCATTTCCACTTCCTTGGAGGGTAGCAAGCACTGCTCCAGAGATGCCAGCCAGCAATACCAAAGGCTCTAATGTCACCGACATAACGTGTCTGTAGCTGCCAGCCTCAGTTTCCCCCCTCTATGATTCCAGGGCTCTGCGCTTCCTAGAAACAGTCCCTTATTTTCCTTAAGCTAGTTATTTGTATTAAGTGACTTCCAGTCTGCAATCAGCTCTGTTGAAGTCCCTGCTGTCTCCAGTGGTCTTGCACAGCTACCTCTGTGGCTCCTTCTCACCATCTCACTCTGGCTCTGAACCAGGCTCCCACCTACCAATGCTCCATGGGCTGAATCTGGCCCCAAGTTAGTCACACAGAATTTGTCCTCACATGTTTAAAAACTTGTTTGCCAATACCTTAAGACAGAATTGTTTAATAAAATTCCAGATTTCCATATTTTCCAGAAAAAAAAATCAGTAGGTATGACAGCCTGGGCATTGTCTTTAACACCATAGCATTTTGCATGAAAAATAACTGTGTAGTTAACATAGACTCAGCGCCAACTTAAATAATTCCAATGCCAGTGAAGGGTGAGTGATGTGCCTGCAAGTTGATCAATTTGCTGTGCTACTAATTAATTCCATTAAAGTACACATTGCCATGAGCTTTCTGTCCAGCTCTGCAAAGGAAGTGGTATAAAAGGGCATCAACTTGAGACACTAATTCCAGGCCACCTGACCTGAATTAGCATACAATAACAGACAATTGTTTCACAAGAAATTGATGCCTGTCTCTGCAAGCTCAGTCTTAGCACAAACTAGTTTTCGAAATAGTGAGACATCATGGAGGCCCCCTTAATTTCAATCTCCTTCTATTTGTATTCCATACTTTATCAATGAACTCTGTGACATGTTTCATTAACCTTCAGTTCTCATTAAACCACCACCTGGTAGTATCACATGATTTCAGCTTCCTTTAGATATTTTTCATTACTTAGCATTTTCCAAAGACTTCACATTCACACTAAGATTTTGGCCTTGGGATTATTTTCTTCTTCTCAGATTTATTCCACAGCAGTTCCTAAATTCTTCCATCCCTGAAATCTGTTCAGTAACTTCCAACTTTCATAGCCTAAGCCAGAGATTGAATGGGCTCCACTTTGTGGCTGATTGTTGGCTGATGGTGATATGTGCCTATTCTCATTCCTTGCGCTTGGTCTACACCCTCTAATGAGCAACCGGAACTAATGACAAGAGAATCTCACAAGCAGCCAGGTTTCTTTTTTTTGACTTGCAGCACTGATGATCTGAACAAAATTATCTTCAGAATATTTTAATCGGGGAAAAAAATCCGTTCTTGTAGAAGTAGTGGTTGTTTGCTCTGAGGTGAGCAAGATAACGTTCTCATAGGTAATAAACATTTTTAGATGATTATCTCATTTCTGTCTTTTGTTTTGATCTATTTCTTCTACTTTAAAATCAGGCAACTGTTTCATCGTGTGTCCGGCCTACCACTTTCTAGCAACGCCTGGGTGACAACACAGCCTATACATTTCCTAGATTGGTCTTGGGACAATAAGTCCTGTTCCTTGGTCTAGGTCTGAAAAAGACAATCCAGGCCAGGCCTTGTGGCTCACACCTGTAACCCCAGCACTTTGGGAGGCCGAGTTGGAAGGATCACTTGAGTCTAGCAGTTTGAGATTACCCTGGGCAACATAATGAGACCCTGCTTTTACCAAAAAAAAAAAACAAGGAAAAATTATCCAAGCATAGTGGGGCATACCTGTAGTCCTAGTTACTCATGAGGTTAAGATGCTAGGATCACTTCAGCTTGGGAGGTCGAGGCTGCAGTGAGCCACGATCATGACACTGCACTCCAGCCTGAGTGACAGAACCAGACTCTGTCTCATAAACAGACAGTCCAAGACAGTCCAAGTCTAACTGAGGTATGACCAGCTGTATCATGTGCTGCAGAATAATCCTAGAATTACCCAGAGCCTCGTTTTTCCATGATGCCTAACTTCTACTGTCTGTGGGCTGCATTAACCGTTTCATTTACGTTGGGCTTTTTAAAGTTTGGAATGAGCAGGTGAAGAACTGGAAACAGTGAGCTGTTCGCTTATCCCCTGAAGTTCAGCTATGACCTGATTACTCACTTAGAGCTCTTTCAAGCTTTCCCCGTGTTTTCATTCTTAATTCCACTCACAATTTCTCTCTCGTCACCTGTCTTCTTCCTCACCTAGCATATTTTTTTCCTTCTCCTGTTCCTGTCACAGCTTTGCATAGATGACATGATGTTTTATGAAACTTGCTACTCTATCACTAGTTGTGTTTAGTAATTTAAAACTTATTCTCCTTGTTCTAAATGAAAAATATTGAGGATTTCAGAATTTCATATTTTTCTCTCCAAGAAGTAAATCGTAAAGTCGTGATTTACTGTTCTCTGATATTCAATTTGGCCTGTTTTTCACATGCCTAGAAACAACAACACAGCCTTCTTAGGCTGGCATAAAAGAAACCAGCTCACTGGACATAGCTGCAGCTGCTTTCTGTCTCTGGCTTTGATGACGTCTAGGTGTCTGCATCTCAAACAGGAAAACCGGAATGCTACCTCCGCTGGCAGTGAAACACTGAGGAATAAAGCCCATCAGAAGGAATGCCAAAGAGAATCCTAGATGTCAAATATTTGATATCCAAACATGCCAAGATTTTAAAAAGACAACAGAAATTATTACATTAGTAGGTAAACATGAGCATCACAATGCAAAATCTCTCTCTTAATTAAAGTTTTATAAGAGGCGACAAGCAGCAAGAAAGGAATATTATTTTGTAAGACGTTTGCCAAAAGAACTTTTATTCATCCTTCAATCCATGCCTAAGCATTACTTGGAAGTGTATGTATTTTACTGCACATATGTATGTATATATACGTTATATATATATAGTATAATATACATTTTCACAGATTTCTTAATGAATAGTGATTGAATTATTATTACGTTTTTGCTTTTTTGTTTTTCACTTCTGTGAGCTCTCCAGAGATAGAGACAAGGTCTACCCCTCTCTCTGATTTTCTAGCATCTAGCACAGGATTGGATCAACTATGCTCATAAAATCCCAGCAGTGACTTCAAAAGAAAGACAGCACGACTGTCTGGTCACTAAGAGGGAAAACTGCTTTTATCCGAGGACCAGTACCTCGCCATTTGTTCCTGGCAGACCTTCTGAGATTCACAAAAACATACTGGAATCCACCAAGCAAATCCCTCCTTTGATTTCCATAGGCCACAGGAGGAAGGTGCATTGTGCAGCAGACTCATGAAGGCCAAGAACTGCCACCAAGTAGGCATCAAGATGCCACAGAGATTCCTTTCTACATGTCCTAGGCCAATTTTGAGCAACAGAATGAAAGCAGCAGCTTACGTGTAGCAGACAGAATCAGGTTTCACGTGGGATCTGTCATTCAAATCAAACCTTAGAAGATTATGATTGCCTAAAGTCTGTGTGAATCCCTGGTTCATTGCTTTTAGAAGAAGAAAAACAGATAATTCAGTTTTAACAGTAGAAATGACTTTTAATTAACAGCTGAAGGCCAGACAGCCTCCAAATACTAGAGTTCACCAAAAAGACACAAGAAAATGGAATGATTTGATTTAAAAGTTTAAAGAGAAGAGAAGGTGGCCCAATTTCCCCGGACAACACACACTCAGGAAAACACAGTAAGACCTTTCTTACTGGAAATAAGCCCCACATAATCTTGTCTTTTCTCAATGGCAAAAGCAGCAGCAGCAGCTTAAGCTTATTAAACGCTCAGTATGTTTTAGACACTGTTACAGATACTTAATATTTTCAATCTTTCTAGTTACTCTATGGGATAGGTATCATTATTACCCCTACTTCACAGAGGGGAAACTGAGGCAGACTGCAGCTTCCTCCAATGATTTTTCCTTTGGCTAAACTCTGTAACCCAAATCTAAGCAGAAGCAGTGCGGTCCACCAGAGAAGAATCTGGAGTAAAACTTGGGTGCTAGTCCCAGCCCTGTTGCTTACAAGCTGGATGACTTTGAGCAGATTACTCAGTATTCGTGAGCCTCAGTTTCCCCACTCGGGAGTGGGGAGCATTGCTGTGGCAGACCTTTTTTTTTTTTTTTTTTTTTTTTTTGAGACAGAGTCTCGCTTTGTCACCAAGACTGGAGGGCAATGGCACAATCTTGGCTCACTGCAACCTCCGCCTCCCGGGTTCAAGCAATTCTCCTGCCTCAGCCTCCCAAGTAGTTGGGATTACAGGCGCATGCCACCATGCCTGGCTAATTTTGTATTTTTTAGTAGAGATAGGGTTTCACTATGTTGGTCAGGCCGGTCTCAAACTCCTGACCTCAGGTGATCCCCCCGGCCTTGGCCTCCCAAAATACTGGATTCTTTCTTGCAGCGCTTGACCGGCTTTCACTGCCATGTAGCTTGAAGTGCCTCCAGGAAATGTGGCAGAATGGAAAGCCCAACCATAATGACTTTGCATGTGGCCCTATGCTTCGCTTTGGTTGATGAAATGCAAGTAGATGTAACACAAGCATAGGCTTTGATCATGGAGCTTGCTGGTAAGTTCCACATTCAAAGTCTTTGCTTGTATCACATTCATGCAGATGTGACACTAGCAAAGGCTTTCAGTAGAACTTGCTGGTAAGATGCCATGCCTACCTTATGTGGGCTTCCAGACATGAGTTCAAGATGAGTAATAAGTTTGTAGAAGTTTGGCTTGGGCTTTTTGGGTTTCTCAGTCTCAGCACTACTGACATTTGGGACCAGATAATTAATGGTGGGTGACTCTTCTGAGCATTGTAGGATGTTTCACAGCAACCCTGGTTTTCATCCATTGGATACCAATAGCAACATCTTCCCTTCAGTTGTGATAACTAGAAATGTCTGCAGACATTGCCAAATAATCCCAGGGGGCCATCACTGCCCAGGTTAGGAACCCCTCTGCTATGTTCTCATAGATGGGTAGCCACTTGTTCAAGAAGAAAGAGGAAGCCATGGAACCCACCAGGACCCAGATCAGCCTGGAGCCCAGCCCAGCCCAGATGAAACTCAGCCTATCAATATACATGTGGAAGAGAAGCATAAATTTTGTTGTTTTAGGCCAGTGTGATTTTGAAGTTGTTTGTTTTATAGCAAAAATAACCCAACTAATATCCTAGCTGTGAGGAGTAAAATCAAACATATTATAGAATACCATGCAGGGTGTGTATATTGGGGCACTCACAGCTGATAGTTGTAACATTAAACTCTGTATATAGATTGCGTCAGATAATGAGCTAGCCAGTGATGCATCTCACCTCTCTCCTGCAGGATTAGCCCTTTAGCGCCCTCAGCAGCACTCACTGCTGTGCTCCCTCAACCACATTCCCTAGCACACCTATGACTGCCTCTAACTACATTTGCCCCATTTCTGCTTTTGGAGCCCGCATCCCCCGCCAGGCTGATCTCCAGCTCTAGCTAGCACTGTCTTTTGCATTGCTCCCCCTTTCTCACAGTTTATGATGCTGAAAATCCAGGCCCTTGACACATATGAAATAGTTCAAACTAGATCCCTCCTCCACTTGGCCAGTGTATCAATTATGATGGCAATTACTCAGTATGCGTGTGTATGTGTGATACGGTATGGCTCCGTGTCCCGCACCCAAATCTCATCTTGAATTGAAATCCGAATTGTAATCCCCACATGTTGGCGGAGGGACCTCGTGGGAGGTGATTAGATCGTGGGGGTGGTTCCCCCCATGCTGTTCTTGAGATAGTCAGTGAGTTCTCATGAGAGCTGATGGTTTTATAAGGGGCCCTTCCCCTTTTCTCTCTGCACTTCTCTCTTCTGCCACCATGTGAAGGATGTGTTTGCTTCCCCTTCCACCATGATTGTAAGTTTCCTGAGGCCTCCTCAGCCCTGCAGAACTGTGAGTCAGTTAAACCTCCTTCCTTCGTAAATTACGCAGTCTTGGGTATTTCTCATAGCAGTGTGAAAATGAACTAATACAATGTGTTTTATTATATACTCCCATATATTAACCTCTTTATAACACTAGAACCTAGCATAGATCCTGGTGTAGAAATCCTGGTGGTGAACGAGCAAATGAACTGAAAGAACATTCGCCTGCCATAACAAGCACACTAATAATTCAGATATAAATTGATGGTCACCTAAGAGCCTTGTTTAAATCATGCAAGATCCTGATAACTAGGTGATGCAGAAAGAACCCCACGGTAGGGAGAACACACTAAGAAAACAATAAAAATTTTCTTAGAGCTAAGGTTTTTTTTGTTTTGTTTTTTTGTTTTTCCAGTCCAGAGTTTGCAACATATTTGGTGATTCTTTCATTTTTTCTGTGAAGAAAATATTTCACAAAGCACAAATTGGTGATGAACTATGTGCCTATAGGTCCTGTGTAGTTACTATTACACCAGACAGTATCATCACCAGTTAGTCATTCAGGGAAAGAAAGCAGTGGTTTCACCGGAAATAATTAGTGTATACACAGTGGGGTTGGAGGTGGGGTTTAAATGTGCACACCGTTAGTTCCAAGGTTCTGCACTATTGTTTAGCATTTGTTTGTTTGCTTCCCATACAAGCTAGATATGACATCAGAGTTTAGTGGAATTAACTGACCTTCCGATAAGTAAATTCCACATGCAGCAGCATTCTCACCACTCTGAATGTCACCTCGCCAGAGGGCCTAAGGCCTTTCCTTGGATTCAGTGGACTTTACTGGTAAGATGCCATGCTTATGTTACGTGGGCTTCCACATATGCATTTAGGATGAGTGATGATCACAATTATAAACATCAAACACAGACAGGCTACTATTGTGCTGGCTGTTCTTCTGCCTTCTTTAACTCTGTTATTCCTCACTATCACTTTGTAATGTCAGCGGGGGTGACCCTTTTGTGGTTGATTGTAAGTGCCTTGTCCAAAGTCACACAGGGTGGAGCCAGGATTCAAACTCCGTTCTGCCCAACTCCCAAGTCTTTTCAAGGCTATATCACACTGCTCAGAGTAGAGGCTGAAGACAGGAAGGCAAAGGCCCAAGAACCCACAGGAACCATTGACTAAAGAAGAATATGTGGGAAAAGAGCTGTACATAAAACCTGTTTCACAAACAGCATCCCAAAGCTCTTAGAATGAAGTTGCATCTTATGTGGAGCTTGGAATGTAAAGTCAACATGTGAAGAGAAAACTATAGCAGGATGTACCCACGAAATCAGTAAAATCGTCTATGAAGTACAGTACAGAATCATGTCTCATAAAGTCCAATACCACCATTTTCTCGTCTCGTGTTGGAACAGATGGCTGACCTTCAGCTGAGCCTCATATGAGGTTGTGAGCTTGTCTTTACACAATGTAGATGAAAAAAAAATACCACATTTTTTGAACACACTGACATGCCATCTCAGGGAATAGTCTTTCCATGATGAGGCATATTGATCGTATTTAATAAATGAGCTGGGCTCCTCAAATCACAGAGGGGGCTCTGTCCTGGAAGTCTAATTTTACATACTATTCTAGCCATTTTAATTTAGAAAATTCCTTGTCTTATTAATGATTAGTCTTGTTTTTAATACCAAATTATTTTTATATTTCTCCTGTACATGTATCCAATCAGCTGTTACCCATTAAGACATGTTTGAAAGAACAACAACAACAAAAAAATCACATTTTTGTGAATCACACCCTAGCTGGGAAGACAGTTGGTTAGAAAAGAAGACGACGACAACAGAAGATATTATACATTGTCCATTTCCCAAAGTGTGCTGGGAGTGAATAAAGTTGATTAAAAATAAATAATACTAGACACAACATGCATAGCTTATTACAGTGGGGCATATTTTTGATTAGAGCAATGCTAGACAACAGCTCTTCAAATGAGATTTGACAGCAGGTAAATTATACAGTGTAAGAGTTTAAGTTGATCTACGGAACAACAATGTCTTGATCATAAATAGGATTTGTGTGCTGGAAAATACATTCCATCATTAATGAAACAGACAAATGAACTGAAAAACATCATATTGCACCACAGTTTTAAGTAGCTTACCTTAGCAATGTAATACAGGTGGTAAGCCATGCATAAAACCCTGTAAAAGCTCATTAAGACAGGATCAGTTTATTCAAAACAGCACATATTTCAAGTAACGTTCTTCCTTAGCCAATTCCAGACACGATTGTTTAACAACATTAACTAAAATAATGGGAAAAAAAAGGCAATTATAATTCATTATAGGTTTTGTCCCTCTAGAACACTCACATTTTAAATTGGTAATACCAAGGACTTCCTTTTTTTTTTTTTTAACAATGGTAAAGGTTCTTGAGTGTCATCTATTGGCACTGCCCATGTCAAGATTTCTTTTAAAAATCTACCATGGCCTGAGGCCCTTCAACTTTGGGTTGAGAACCTTTAAAAATGGCAGACGCACTCTATTTGGATGAATCTTATATTGGTATTAATTAATTTGGTATTAAAAGCAAGACTAATCCTTAATAAGACAATATAAGATTCAACTATTAGTATAGAGTAACCTTACTGAAAAGGCAGTTATTAGATTTCTGGAAAGCTGAAAGGTCAGGGGTATGATTCTTATGACAGATGGTTATCATATACTGAATGGTATATAGAGAAGGCTGTATATATCGAGTTGGATATCAATATCTACATTTGCAGAATCCACAATTTCAAAGATAATTGCTCTTAAGGATTTCAAGTCACCAATGCATCTTTTAAAATATCAATGGCTGTGAAATCTGCCGGTCACTGAGTTCAAAGACTCCCCCTTAAGAACGGGCTGTCATTTATTCAACGTTCCCAGCTCTACTTAAATAAATGGCTCAGGAGAGATTTTTACAAGTGTTTAAAACAGTTTGCAAACTCATGAGCATGTGCATGAGCTTCACTTGTTATCTGCAACCCTAATGCCAATCCTTTCTACAGCAGATTCAGATGAGTGGGTGCTGATTCCCCATGCACTTGTAAAAGCTGCATCTCATGTGATCCTTCTAGTCACTCCCTGCAACAAGTATTGGGGAAACCTATGCTTTACAGCAGGCTTTGGAATGGTGCATCTAAGACCAAAGTAACACAGCCATGGTGCCAGGACTTGGATTTAAGCACAGATTTTCTGAGGTCAAATTCTCCTGGCCTGCCCCACACTCACAAGCTGCCACCTTTATTTTTGCTGACTTTTGGATGCAGATTTGCAATTTAGGTTTGGAGGAAAGAGATAAGTGTTTGAGCTGTTGTGGTTTTATTTTATATAATTATATGGTATGGGAGATGCCTATAAATTTGGACCTCCTAGCTTTCCTGCCCCACTTCTAAGATTAACAGCATTCTGCTTATCTTTGGCCATCACCTCTCTCAGTTTCCCTGTAGACCTGGAAGGACTGTCAATCATAGTGTTATTTCCTCCAAACCTGCCCAAGAAGGGTGACCTTATGATATAGCCTAAGCCAATCAGAAGCTCTCTCCTGGCAACAGGAACCAAGAAACAAAGGGGGGACGAATGGAAGGTTGGTGGAGAGATTGGTTCTGCCTAACAGACAGTATGCTGGTTGGGGTCCCCAGAACTGAACGTGCTCCTGTCCTTTCTGAAACCCAGCTGTCAGATTTTAGATTTGCAAACTATGGCCAGTGTCCATCCAATTATTCTCCTATTGCTTTAGTTGGCAGTTCTTGTCTGTCCTTCAATCACAGAACTCTGAGCAGCTCACACAAGAGCAGTACTGTGAGCGGGTCCACATCTGCATGGACACAGACTGAGCTGGCTCATCTGTATCTGCCTGCATTGGGCAGACCAGGGAGAGAAGGAGATTGTGCAATCAAGGCCAGAAAATGAAAAGGAACTTGGAATACGACCATGTCCATCACCCAACAGAGAAAAAACTGGAGGCATATTGTCTCCCAAGGTTCTTCTTCTTTTTTCTTTTTTTTAAGATAGAGTTTCACTCTTGTTGCCCAGGCTGTAGTGCAATGGCACGATCTCAGCTCACTGCAACCTCCACCTCCTGGGTTCAAGCGATTCTCCTGCCTCAGCCTCCCAAGTAGCTGGGATGACAGGCATGCACCACCACACCCGGCTAATTTTGTATTTTTGGTAGAGACAGGGTTTCTCCATGTTTGTCAGGTTGGTCTCAAACTGCTAAACTCAGGTGATCCACCCGCCTCGGCCTCCCAAAGTGCTGGGATTACAGGCATGAGCCACCGTACCTGGCAAGGTTCTTCTTTTATTAGGAAGAGGTGTATAATTTATCGAAGCTGGAATAAAGTTGGCTTTGAAGAAAAGAGCATTCTGGGTATCATAGAGAGTACGAGCCTTGAGTCAGACTAATTGGGTTCAACCTTCAGTGCTATCTACAGAACTACCATGCACCATGTTAGTAACTGCATGAACTGTATGCAATTTACTTCCCCTCACTGAGACTGCTTTAAACTCTGTAAAATGGGAATCATAGGAAAAAAAAAAAAACTAGCATATACATTTGTAAATATATGCGTATATACAAGATCCACACACAGATTCAGTACATATATCTTTGGGAATTCCCTGACAATGAAAAAGTATAAGGAGATAATTCAGAGGAAGAAAAAGGATTGGAGAGAAAGTATTTTCTCTACTTACATATGTGTACGTGGGCTCGGTATACACAAAAATATAATGACTTTTACTTTTTATTATTTTTTAACAATCCCCTTGCTGCAAAGCAGCCTCCTTTCACACACCAGGAGCACACATCCTGATAAGAAGTTGACTTGCTCCAAGCCCCACAGGAGGTCATGGAGGAATGGGGACAGACAACCAAGACTTCAGATGAATTTTAAGCTCTACTGATTCATATGACAAGTAAGAACTTGAGACCCAGTCAGGGATCTAATTTAATCACAGACATGGCAGAGTTTTGAAGAACGGAACCGAGACATCAGAGGAGCAGGAGAGGAGTAAAACTCCATATGGAAGTTTTACATCAGGGAGGAAGGAAGTGGGGAGGTTACCACCACATCTATCCTGGAAGAGGATAACCTTTATGTGGGAGTACTTTGTGTGTGTTGTGTGGTCTTTCTGGAACTTCCTGTCAGGTGGATTGGGTGGAAACAGCCGTGAGATCTGACTGCTACATTAATTCCTTCAGCCTCCAAACTGGCTCCGTTGGGTTTGTTACGAGGGTTCCTTTCTCTGGTCCTTTTGCAGCTGGAAGCAAGTTGTTTGCAAGAGTCTCAGCTTCAGGGTCCTAGGTCACTGTTCTCTTCTGGAGGGAATTTTAGCTCTAGGGCAGCAGACACTATTGTGCTGGTCTGTGCATGGCCCAAACACTGCCCAACCCATTGTACAAGCACCAGGGTTCATTTTGATGGAATGAAGTAAAGAGGCAGACATAACTAAAAGGGAAGCCAAGTGAACAAAGACAGAAAGGTGGGAGCTGGCCAGGTACATGTGAAGGACCTGAAAGGGAACAGCCTTGGTGGAGGAGGAGGAGATGGTTTAGCTAAGGAGTGTGGACCCGTCTCACTTCCAATTTGAATCCTCACAACGTTCTCTCTGCCTCCCTGTACGTATGTGCGTACATCCACACAAATATGCATCTGTTACATATCTTTATATATATGTGCACATATGTACACACACACAGAATTTTCAGATCTTTAGTATTTCCACTATTCATTTTCTGTTCTCAAGCAACAATCACAGAAACTAATTTACCTTATCAAAAATGCAATTACTCCGTATCTTAGACTGCTATTTATTTGACAGGCGTCTCATTTTCTCACTTTTACCTAATTTGACAGGGAATATTACAGACATAACTAGTCTTTCAAAATGACTTTCACAAGGTTAGTTCACTTGTTAATTGACCCTCTGTGATGGCAATTTATGAAGCATATTAATTTCATCTGTCACTTCCAGTGCAAAATAAATGTGGAAAATAGTCTATCTTTCATAAGGGACCTTATAAAAGAAGTATGTCAGAATTATTAATTAATATATGCATATTCTTTCAACCATTGATATTGTGTGGAACTTTTGTACCCACTCATCTGAAGCTCTGTCTCTCTTTCATAAATGTTTTGCTATTCCTCTATGGTGAAGGAGAGCCACCTTCACCAAGGATTATTCTGCCAGGGATAGAAATCACTACCTCAAAAATAAAGCAGCCATTTGTCTAGAAGGACTTCCGAAGTCCACAAAGTTAAAAAAAAAAAATCCCATGGGAGTTACAAAGCAAGAGAAAAGTCCTCTTTTCCAGAAGGCTGAGGCTTATGTCCTCATGAGTGCTTTCATACCCCGAGTACAGGTGCTCTAAGGAACGCAATACAACATTCCAACTTTCAGAAGGGAGGGGGCCGGGCGCAGTGGCTCATGCCTGTAATCCTAGCACTTTGGGAGGCCAAGGCAGGTGGATCACGAGGTCAGGAGTTTGAGATCAGCCTGACAACATGGTGAAACCCCATCTTTACTAAAAATACAAAAATTAGCCGGGCGTGGTGGCACTCACCTGTAATCCCAGCTACTCAGGAGGCTGAGGCAGGAGAACTACTTGAACCTGGGAGGCAGAAGGTTGCAGTGAGCCGAGATCGTGCCACTGCACTCCAGCCTGGGTGACAGAGTGAAATTCTGTCTCAAAAAAAGAAAAAAAAAAAGAAGGGAGAGGAGTGCCCCCAGAGACTGAGTCGTACCTTCAAAGGACATCTGTTGAAGACAGTACTCTCACCATATAAATCTGACTTTGATATAGATCTTTTCCCAAAGATCCCAGTACTCCCAAATTCAATCTCAACCTTAGTCATTACAAAAGTCACTTTGGAGCCCATGGTAGGCAAGCACTTGGTATAACACTGCAAACAAAACAGACACAAGCTCAATGCTAATGAGGCTCATGTGCAAGCAGAAGAAACAAGAAAGTCAAAAGAATATAAAATAGAGTTATGATATGGAGGAACAAGCACCAAGACAGAGTAAGGAGTGGTTCTGAGGACTGAGGCATAGCAAGGTGATAAGGGAATGATAGGACACAAAGGGAGGGATTTCCCTGGGCAATGAACCCAGTGTGACCTGGTGCCCTCTTTCCCTTCATCTGAATGTTCTTGTGAATTCTTTGGAGCCTTCCCAAATCCCCTACTCTCTTCTAGTTGATGGTTTCCATTCTTTAAGTTTCAACATCTTAGTAAACATCTGTTCCAACTTCAACTTCTGCAAAGATTCCTAGGCTCCCTCTTGGGCATATGTTTCCAGCGTCTTGATTCTCCTTTCTCGTTTTATCTCAGCTCTGAACTTCCCACATATGGAGACAGGGGTGAGGGGAGCCTTCCAGAACCTAGGCCTTCCTTTCTTCCCCCAGGCAAAGTCCTAGCTGAAATGTGGGCTTAGGAAATGTTCTTTCCATGGATTTGTGCCATAAATCACCCAGGCTCAGCATTAATGTTTTCATAAAGCCTTTAAAAAGTAATAGTGTCACTGGCTTTGTAATCTCAAGTGTGTTTTTGCTGCCATTTGCCTTATACTGAAAAATTTCTACTCCCTTTGGGTGGAGAGTAAATGTAATTCTCAAGTTTGAAGGAATTCATGTAGGAGATCTTCTGAGAAGATTAGAATCCCCTGTTGGACTTTGAAATCTTACCAGGAAAATCTAGAACATCTCAAAGCTGAGTTTAGCCTCATCATTTATATTTTCTATGATCAACTAGCGAATTTCTCCTTTCCTTCAAGTATCTTGCTAATGAACCCCTTAATGAGCCAGGTCATTCCCGGCTTTGAGCAAAGCACAAAATATACGTTTGGAAAGATGAAGGCTAGTTTTTGATGGTAATGGTATTATAGAAGCTGGAGGTTTTGATAGAATAACAAAAAATATTGAGTAATAATGAAATATAAAAATGTGTTAAGGTATATTTATCTCTGATTTCTGTACAACGTATTTAAGAAAAGCATATTTTAGAGCTTTTACAATGAAAGTTATTTGACTTCTGATTGAGGTAATACATGCCAATGATTTATACATAGAACCACTTAAAAATGCAAATTATGAAAGTGGCGTGCTGCAATGTCCTCATCAATCATAAAGAATACATATTTTGAATCAGCATGGAAATGTATAATCTATTCTTCATAGATCTCAGCATGGAAGTGCTGCCATATTCAGCTAACTGCAGCACACGTTATTATCAGCAAATAATTACTCCCCCGCTCTGATGTTATCATGGGATAATAGTGCTAAAATGCTGTTCAGAGCAATAACATTTCTAGGGAAAAAATTTCTTCATTTAGTCTCACAGTCAAAAAAAGGCACGGGTGGTATGCTATCTTTTACAATACTTTTCTATTTCTATTATTAACATGGCTGAATCATGCCCCGGTGCCTCTCCAGACTCTGAAGCAGTGTAGGTTTATTTTACTTTGTAACCAAACATAATGAAACCTCAAGGGAGGAAATGTATGGTTAAATAGAGCATTCCTGGCCCTGAAGGATTTGGTGCTCTTATTAGTAAAATTGCCTTAAAATGTGAGGTGAGAGCTACTTCAGACCTACCCACACAATTAAAGACAAGTGCAATTTGCTTACAGAAATTCTGGAACATTCCTGTTGCTCTAAGATTTGATCAGTGAAGAGGAAGTGAGGTAGCATTACCTGGAGCTCAGATTTAAGCTGACCTGTTTCTTCCCAGGAGAAGAGCTTTAAAAAAAAAAAAAAAAAAAAAAGGGGCCAGGCGCAGTGGCTCACGCCTGTAATCACAGCACTTTGGGAGGCCGAGGTGGGTGGATCACGAGGTCAGGAGATCGAGACCATCCTGGCTAACATGGTGAAACCCCGTCTCTACTAAAAATACAAAAAATTAGCTGGGCGAGGTGGCGGGTGCCTGTAGTCCCAGCTACTCAGGAGGCTGAGGCAGGAGAATGGCGTAAACCCAGGAGGCGGAGCTTGCAGTGAGCTGAGATCGCGCCACTGCACTCCAGCCTGGGCAACAGAGTGAGACTCCATCTCAAAAAAAAAAAAAGAAGGGAAATAATCATGCTGGGGATAAGATATATCATGCTGAATCTCAGATGTGTGCTTTCCAGGAAACTAGAATTATCACCACAATCACCCACAGAGGAGTAGGGGGCAGGGCTGGTGTTCCTCAGCCAGCAGCATATGGGACAGGCGTTATAGCAGGGAACACCTTGGGTTATAGCAGAAGTGACTGCAAACCCTGTGTTATTACCACAACTCTTTCCTGAAAATTGACAGCCCCACCCAACAGTAGCTTATATCTGGAGCTGAACTTTGAAGAGCTTATTCATGCTGAAAGAGGTTTAATTTGTTCCACTATTCTCATGTATGCATGACTATCTAGAGGCTCAGGAAACAAACATGATTTTTTTTTTTTTCTCTCTGTATTTCTTTCCACAACTTTACAGATAGGTCTGATTGTCTTAGCCCATTTTGTGTTGCTATAAGAATACCTGAGACTGGGTAATTTCCAAAGAAGAGTGTAATTTCCAATTTCATGTGCTTCCCAGCTTCAAATATTTCAGTGGGTTCCCAGTTTCTGTGGGATAAAACCCACATTTCTTATGGCTTGTAAGAGTCTTCATAATCCAGCCCTTATCTACCCCTCCAGCCTAATCTCCTATCACAGGTTTGGACTCTGTGCTACCCCTGTAGTCCAGTCATATAAAAGTACTTGGAATTCCATGAATAACTGCGGGATTATTTTAATTTAGCTCAGGTTTGCAGGCTGAGAAGTTCAAGGATTAGGCTCTGGCTTCTGGAGAGGACTTTTGAGCTGTCACAACAGGGTAGAGAAAGGCAAAGCGGAAGTGGGCACATGTCAAGGGAAGGAAACCCAAGGGGCATCGTGCTTTATAACAGTCTCCTTTCAGGGGAATTAATCCATTCCCACAAGAACGAATCTGGGCTCTCAAGAGCAGGAATTCACTCACTAACTCCAGAACAGCATTTGTGAGGGATCTGCCCCTACAACGCAAACACCTCCTACTAGCTCCCACCTCCTAGTACCCCCACACTGAGGATCCAATTTCTACATGAGCCTTGGTGGGAACCAGAACAAACCATCTCCAAACCATAGCACGGATACAGTAGCTACCCTTGTTTATAGAATACTTTCTTCTGTATGTTGGAACAGTAGTTCTCAACCAATGATAACGTTAGCTCCCCAGCCAGGGAATATTTGGCAATGTCGGGGGACATTTTTGGTTATTACAACTTGGGCTGGAGGATGCTACAGGCATCTACACGCATCTAGTGGGTGCAGGGCAGGGATGCTGCTAAATATCCTGTAGTGCACAGGGCAGCCTCAAATGAAAACAGTGCCAAGAATGAGGTTGAGAAACTCCGTTCTAGATTAGAATGATCACTGTAGAGTTCACACCAAACCTGCAAGTGAGGCACTGTTATTATTCCTATGGTGTAGATTAGGACACAGAGTCTAGGAGATCAATAATTGCAACACCTATAATTTACTGAGTATCTATTATGTGTTTGGCCCTCTACTAGGCAGCTTGACTGTATATATCTGTTCGCCAACATCTTAAGGTAAGTAGTATTAATCCCATTGTACAGATGAAAGAAAATGGAACATCATTTGCCCAGGATCACATAGTTATTAATTGGCAGAGCTAGGATACAAACTCCCATCTGGCTCCAAGTCACGTGCCATGTCTCCTGTATTCCACTGCATGAAGATCATAGCTGCCACGTGGCAGAACTGGGATGCAAACTTGGAAGACAAAATTCCAACTTCTAGACTTTTCTTATGATAATACCGCATTGCTAAACAAAGAAAGACAAAACCCTCCAAAAGTGCCATGACGTATACATATTTTGATATTAGATTGGAAACCTCAGGACATGCTGGCTACACAGGTAGATTAAAAATGGTCCTTCCAGCAAAGAGACACTGGACAGAAGTGCCCAAGCTGGAGGCTTTCTATAGTCAACAGTCCCCTTCTGTAGACAGCTGGATGCCTAGAAACAGATGTCGGTAAATATGTTAAGCAGTTTCCTCACTTTTCTGCTTCTGACTGAACCATGCTTAAATGAAGTGAAGTCATCAACAGCAGGACAGTCCTTTTGACACTGAAATGGGGATGCCTACAAAAGAGTCAGCTCTCAGATCAGGAGAGCCCCCACCAACTCTCAAACCAAGACAACTCCCCTAGACCAGGATGGCCCCCCTTAGACCAGGAGAGTCCCCCCAGGACAGCCCCTTAGAACTCTCACCTGGGCTTACATTGAGAACATTCTATTTTAGGTGGCAAAGCTTTCTGGTCTGGGGGAAATGCGTATATGGCTCATTGCAATTACACATACTTAGAGCTTAAATAAAATGCCCCCTTGTAAAATATGAAAAGTGGGAAAGTTCTGCTATGAATAAAATACTTAAAGATTTAATAAACTACACACTACACACAGCCTGAGAGTCAGAGAGAGAGAGGGGAAAGGTGGGGAGAAAGAGAGAGAGAGAGTTTGCTACTGAAGCCTAATTCACTCTTATTAGCAGCTTCACCAAGGTTATTACATGACATGAACATGAATTTACTCCCAGCCTATTAACCCACAGGACATCTGCTGAATGCCTTGCTTATAAATATCTCATCCACACTCTCTCGTACAATATTATCATTATTCCTCATTTCAGTAAAGAACTTGTTCCGCTGGGCATTTATTTTAAAAATGTTCATTTATTTATCCAGCTGGCCAATATCCCATATGTATCGAGGACCAATATCTATTATTTGATAGTCATTCTGTATTAACTACATCAAATCTGAGTAGCCAGCTCTTAGATTTTGATTTTCCCAGATGTATTGTCATTTTTATGTAGACTTCTAGGAAACCTTGAAAACCCCAGAAAAAATAGAATAATCACTTTGAGCTCCTACTTATTCGCTAGCCCACCCACTTAACCAGCTATCTGATCCCATTCAGACTCCTTCTAAAATTATCAGTGCAGTCCTCTTTCCCAAGACTCCAATCTTGCCTCACTCCCTGTTTCCATATAGTGGATGGTTCAAGATGGAACTGACACATCCAATTTCATTTCCTTCTCAGTTTCAAATATTTCAGTGGGTTCCCAGTTTCTGTGGGATAAAACCCACATTTCTTATCTTGGCTTCTAAGAGTCTTCATAATCCAGCCCTCACCTACCTCTCCAGCCTTATCTCCTATTACTAGTTTGGACTCTGTGCTACCTCTTTAGTCTAGTCAAATAAAAGTACTTGGAATTCCATGAATAATTAAAATATTCCATGCTTAATACCATTGCACACCCTGGAATGCTTCTCTCTCTACCTCTAACACATAGAGACTAGGAAAAATCCTATTCATCCTATCAGACAGGCAAAGTCTGAAATCCCCAGGGAAGACCTTTCCTGGTCATTGTGGAGGTCAACCCCTCAATGCCCCACTAAGCCTGTCATGAGAATCCTGTACCCTTGCCAAGGTGTAGTTTAAGGGTGGGTAGGTGATTTAATTCTGGTATTGGGGATCAGAAAAGAACACTCAAAAATATGGCTCTTTGACATGCTAAACTGAAGCAATAGTCTCAAGGTTTCTCTGACCTTCCCCCTATTCCTTCATCTCTCAATCACCTCTCTCTCCCAAAGCACAGGATAAGGCTGTTCGTTGAAGTTTCCTTATCTACCTAGAAACCAGACTCATCATAAGAGAACAAATGGTCTTCAATCCCCTCCCTGAAGCTTCATTAACCAGAAGATCAAAACTCACATCATGAGGAAGAGCTGGCAATTAAACATCACACCTAGAGCCCAGACAAACTTTGTCTCCAATCCCGTTCAATTCCCAAAGAGAATATTATTTATTAACCATTGTCTGAGCACTGGGCTTATTCATTCCCCCTAAAAGTTATTTACTCCTCCTCAAATTGACAGACACATTGCCTCAATCTCTCCTTTACCAATGAAGAAGGTTGTATAAGCTTGTGGACCTCACTGGGTTACTGGGTAATCATCCTCCTTCAATTTTCTAGGCTAATACACATTAAATAAATTTGTGTGCCTTTTCTCCTATTCATCTTCCTAATGTTAGTTCCTTTCCAGAGGGCAGAGGGTGAACCTTTAGAAGGTGAAGGAGAAGTTTCCCTTGGCCCCAATACTGGCCCATGCTGCAGAGTACATAGGAAGTTCTCTTTTCCTTCCTTCTCCCAAAGATGACAGATAAAAGAGTTGCCCCCTCGTCTCTCTGATGCCGTCATGTGGGCAATTGCTGCAGCCATCGTGATACTGAAGCAGAGCTACTGTTGGACTGGAAATGACAGTGACCATGATAGATCAGAGACATGAAAGAACCGAATACCTTGATGAGATTTTTGAGCCACTGTAGTGACTGCACCTGGAAGTCTGCCCTTCTTCTGACCTCCCAGTTTGATGAAATTTCTTTTCTCACTTAAGTTTAGATCAGTCTGAGTTAGAGATTTATGTCACATGAAGCTAAAGCATCCTCACTTTGTCACCTGCTCTGACATTCCCACTGTGACTGTTGCTGGGCTTGGCGTCCCTCCTTGCTCTTCTCCCATTTTTTCCTCTTCTGGCATTTATTTTGTAATCCTGTTGACTTATCTGACTCTACTCTTAGACTATGAGCTCCTTAAAAGCAGGGATGATAGTATCCACTGTTTCTCTCCTAATTCCTGGTGAATATTAGATGTTTGCAACATTTTCGCAAAATTGACTTTGTTGAATAGTTCTGAATTAAGGGGTAAGAAGTAGGAGGACATTTATGTTGTGACTTTCATGATACTTATTTTCTAGAATATAAGGGGCCCCGTTTGTGCCGTGTGAAAAATGCCTTCTTGACATAAATGTTGGGTCCTAGTAATGTTACAAGTCAGATTCGACTAATATTTACAGAGCTGCCATTCTGTGCCAAGAACTTCCACATATTTTCCATGATTTGATTGCCATGGAATTATCTATAATGTCAGTGTTCCATTCCCTTTTACAGATTCAGAAAACTAAAGCAAGAGGAGGTTAAAAGTCACCAATAAAGGATGAATATCCGGGAAGTAAAAGCCGGCCGTAAAATTAGGGCTTCTGACTTTAGGTTAGGCATATTTTCTATGATGTCATGCAGCCAATAGCTGTCAACTTTGTATGCTTACTCTGCAGTGAGAACTCTATTAAGCATTCTCTGTGTGTTACATCACATAGTACTCACAACACGAGGTAAGGACGGTCACCACTTTCATTTTTCACATAAGAAATGTAAGGAATGTACTAGCTGGGATTTTAACCCTAGCAAGTTTTACTTCATTCCTGAACTCTTAACCCTACAGAGGGCAGAAGGCAGCTTGAGACCAAGTATAGCCTTCTGCTTGAGACATTCAAGCTGGAGATTTTGAAAAGTCTTCGTAAAGCCTCCTAGTGCCAGGAAGACGACTCCCCTAGAACAACCTCTCTTACATCCAAGAATATTGTCTGTCTCTGGTCTGGCCTTGCCTGCTCCAGCAGCTTCACTGCTCCTCCCCACCAGACCCTTCCTCTGTAACAGCGACACAGCCCTGACACCTGTGGCAGCAACGGAGAGAAAAACTCCGAAATGAGGAGCTCCATCATTAAACAAGGTGCTGGGTAAAACCAGCATGGCACAGCCTGAAAATGGAAAATCACAGAGAGGGAGGTAGAGTGGATAAATGAACTGGGGAAATAAATGGTTCTGAAATAAAACCCTGGCCAGGCATGGCTGCTCACACCTATAATCCCTGCACTTTGGGAGGCCGAGGCAGGCGGATCATGAGGTCAGGAGATCGAGACCATCCTAGCTAACACGATGAAACCCCATCTTTACTAAAAATACAAAAAATTAGCCAGGCGTGGTGGCGGGTGCCTGTAGTCCCAGCTGCTTGGGAGGCTGAGGCAGGAGAATCTCTTGAACCTCGGAGGTGGAGGTTGCAGTGCACTGAGATGGTGCCACTACACTCCAGCCTGGGCAACAGAGCAAGGCTCTGTCTCAACAAAACAAAACAAAACAAAACAAAACAAAACAAAACCCTAAGTTATATGTATCAGTTCAACATGTGCAATATTAAAAACGCCCACACTTTAACGTTTTCAGGACACATGTGCCACTTGGTGAAGAGGAAATCTAAATCCCTGTTTCCTGGCTCTCAGCCACGTCTTCTTTAACAAACTACCTTAGCCCTATGTAGCTTTCCTTCCCAGGATGTTCTAAAAACATCACATACATAGTAAAATGTACAAATCTTAAGAATGCAGCTGGATAATTTCAAAATATGTAAACCTGCATACATAAATAGCACAAATCATGATCTAGAACCTTTCCAACCATTAGAAAATATTTAAAGTTTGCAGTCTTATTTTACATAAGCTTTAACTGGATTAATGTCTCATTCTTGACAAGATACTAGGTTCTGGGAGGGCAGGGCTACATTCATGTTGTCCAACATTGTGTCCACAAACCCTGCCTGGTATGGTGCCAAGCACGTAAGATTTGTTCGCATACGTTTGTTGAACCAACACATGAACTGGCAGCAAGATGTAGCCTACTCAGCTAGTAACTTGTCAAGTCTCAGTTCACTTGTCTTTAAATTTGAGATAACATCTTCCATTCCTCCCTTCTGGGTTGGAGAAAATCAAATGAAAATATTGACACAGAAGTGTATGTCGTAAGCTGCAAAGCTCTATATAAATAACAGTAAGTACACATTTAGCAAATGTAAATATTTTGACCTATTTCTTCATGTCACTAAACTTAAAAGTTGAAATGTGATGATCTATGAATTTCCAGGAATTTAAACTACAACATCTCATTTTCTAAGTTAACCTTTTCTGGTCAGTTGCTCAGGTTTTATCACTGTCTGTAAGCCCTATGAGCGTATCCCTGATTTCAAAGATGGTCTTTACTGATCCCAGCTTCCGGATACTCATACTCTTGGGTAATCTCTTCCCTTTGAGTATGGGCTAAAACTAGTGACTTGCATCTAATGAATACAATATGGCAAAAGTGATCGGATATCACTCCTGTGACTAAACTGAGGCTCTCGTTTGACACCTTATGAGGAACTCAATTCTGTCAACAATCAAGTGAGCATGCAGGTAGACCTTACCCTCATCTGAATTTGGGATGACTGTAGCCCTGGTCAACATCGTGGTTACACCCTGAGGCCTTCAGCAGAGCTAAGCCATGACAAGACTCCTGATCTAAAGAAGCTGTGAGCTCATCATTAGGTACTGTTTTAAGCCACTAAGTGTTGGGATAATGTGTTATCCCACAATAACTAAATTTAAACTCCTTGAATTTTCATTACTTGAGACTGCAGTAATAATGACCGGCATTTTCCAAGTTAGCCTTTTGGTCCAGGTGTTTGGTTTTTATCATGAATCTGTATCCTTAATGAGAGCAGGGGTTAACAGATGCTTTAACCAACACTAAATAAAGCTAGGGTCTTTTAAAATTCCTACACACAGCAGGAACTCAATACATTTATGTGGAATGAACAAAGGATAATCAAGTGAAGTAAGAAGATCTCTAGTGAGGATGAATGACATGCCACGCAAAAGCAGATGAGTGATGGAGACTTGGGAGAAGGATGGTGGTCCCTAGAGAGAATGAGGATACTAAGAGTGTATGTGCTGCAAGCATGAGGACTCCAAACCTGCTGATTTCTGACATAAGCCAGAAAGTTTAAGGTGGTGCTGTCCTTCCCTACATTCCCTTCTAATGTTCTGGGGAATCCATCTTTTCTATTTTTTCATGGCCTGATAACTTAAACAATCCAAACATCCAAAATAAGGGAATAATAAAACAAAGAGAAACATCCACACTGTGGTATCTTCTCCAGCCATTTAAAAATGAAAATATACATGATTCAGAAAGATATTATCTTCATTCAGATTGGATAAAACAGCTTGCAAAGCAGTGTATATGGTATGATTCTATTTTGGTAAAATTATATGTGTATGTACATACTAAAAATGTCTGAAAGGAGATATACTGACATTGCTTATCTTTTGGTGGTAGGAATATTGGTTATTTTTACTCTTATGCTTTATAGTATTTTATAATTTTTAAAACAAGCATGTATTACTTTTATACTCAGAAACAGTAAAAGTTATATAAATTTATTGCAAAATACATAAAACAAGGAAGATGCCCTGAAGATAACACTTCTCTATTAACGCTGTTATTGGAAAAGACATCACATTGTGTAGAGTGAAAATCCTCACAGCTCTTCTTATTTGATCATTACAGAGCTGGAAGAGTCTCATGCACTTGTCAGTGAAGCAGGCATACTGAGGGCTTTTATGCTGGGGCCATCTGAGCCTCTTAACCTTAGGCCTTTCGAAGTCCAATGGTTAATCAAGAGTGATTCTGTGACACTGCTGTTTTGAAGGTTTTCTGAGGACATCCAATTAGCCCATACTCTTTGCCTCTATAACAGGTTCTTACTTCTTGGAGTTTTTAAGTGCTTAGGAAGCTCTAACCCGCTGATTCTTAGAATTTTTTGCTGCAGCAAAAGGAAATGAGGAGCTTGTTCAAGTTCCCTTTCTCTCTGCGAGGGATTATTTTTGTAGGCTTGAGGTAGGGCCTAGGAATCCATCACATACGCTCAGGAAATTTTGATGTCTATCGTCTAAGGGCTACACATGGAGAAATACTGCAAAGTTATTATTCTTGCTGGCTTGGTTACATTCTAAGAAAAATAATATTTTACCTGCACTGATGTTCCCTCCCTCAGTTCTTCCCTTTTTTCTTTTCTCATCTTGTTTCATCTCATCTTGTCTTGACATGCCTTGCTCTCTCACCCAGGCTGTAGTGCAGTGGGACAATCATTGCTCACTACAGCCTCGACCTCTTGGACTCAAGTTTTCCTGCCACCTCAGCCTCCTGAGTAGCTGGAACCACAGGCATGTACCACTGCACCTGGCTAATTTTTGTATTTTTTTTTGTAGAAACAAGGTTTTGCCATGTTACCTAGGCTGGTCTAGAACTCCTGGGCTCAAGCATTCCTCCTGCCTTGGCCTCCCAAAGTGCTGTGATTACAAGTGTGAGCTTCCATGCTGGAATCCATCTTATTTTCACCAACTGTACAGATCAGAGGAGAGAAATATGATTCCTCAGTAAAGGTCTGGATCTCACTTCGAAAAAGTTTTGGGCATTTAGAAGTCTATCTTGAATGTCCTTTGATTAGTCGACCTATTCCATTCCTTTGGTCATTTGTATATTTATTCATTCACAGAATATATATTAAGTATCTATGTGCCAGGCATTGTTCACATCAAAGCCCTATCTGACACTGAAATCTCCTTGACTGGCTGAAGCATGTCTTTGTCAGTTTCCATATATCAAGGACTCTTTCCAACACGTTGGCAAAAACATCTAACTGCCAAGACCACTGAGAACAGTGCCCGGCATAAAAGAGGCATTCAAAAAGTGTTCAGTGAGAAACAGAGTGCTCTGGTGCATGAGAGATAAGTTAGAGCTATTTGAGAACAGCATTTCTTACATTCATTTGCACCCCACTCAATCTCTCTGCCCTTATTCACACCTTCCTCGCCTCCCATTAGTATTATTTTTTAAGTTTTGTTTTTTAATTGACATATATAATTGATATACAATTATATTAATAATTTATGTGGTACAATGTGATGTTTTGGTACATGTATACATTGTATAATGATCAAATCCAGGTAATTAGCATATCCATCATCTCAAACACTTGCCATTTCTTTGTGGTGAGAGCATTCAAAATCCTCCCTCCTAGCTGTTTTGAGATACACAGTATATTAACGAAAACTACAGTCACCCTATTATGCAATAGAACACCAGAGCTTACTCCTTCTTTGTGACTGTAGCTTTGTACCTGTTGACCATCCTCTCTCCTATCCTTCTTCCCCCATGCTTATTAAAATGAAAATAGATCCACAGCCTTTCAGAAGTCCCTCTCTCCTTCATTCCATCATCTTCACAGCAATTTCCCAAACAAGTATCTCCTTTCATTATTCCACTATTTAGAAAGTCTCCAATGGCTCTACATGCTTTCCAGTACTTATTCTTCATCTATGGAATATTCCAATCCACCATGAAACTGGGTTTCTCCATGATGGAAACACAGAGTACCCTTTCTCCCTAGGATGATGTACATTTACCCATGTACATTACATAAACCGGTGTTATTGGATGTAAATGCAATCTGCTGTTGTACTTAAGAATTGGAACAAGTTGTGGAATATTCAAATTACAGTAAGATTGGCAATAGTTCATCATTATGAAATGATTACCCTTGCCTGTCATAAAAACTGTGTGTCCCATCTAGATGGCTGAGATCCACTTATGTGTGTATGTATTTGTATTGTACTAATTAACTGACAACTTATAGCCAAAAGGGTACATGCAGATGCTTTTATTACCACATCCTCCAAGTCACTCTGAGGCAGACATTACTAATAGATTACAGAGCTCTTCCATTTCCTAGTCTCCTGTCTTATGCCTCTCCCCTTTCCAATACATCTGCCCTTAAACTATACTCATTACTTATCAGCCTTATTCTTCCCTACCATAAACTCCTATAATCAATAGCATTTCTTGGTACTTAATTGCCCAGACACTAAACCACAGAATGTGTCATCTGACTGTGCTACTTACTGACCTAGAGTGGGTTATCTGAATATCAGTGTCTCCATTTTCTCATCTGTAAAATGGAAGTAAAATTTAAGTCAGAGGGAAATTATAAAGATTAAATGAGAAAAGCAATTGAGGAGAGGGAAGCACAAGGAAGAATGGGAAAAGCGTATCTGAAAACTGTGGTCCTATACAAGGACTGAACACATTTTCACTGAGAAAAGAACGCTAAGAATGTGGAAAGCTAGTCAGAGAAATTTACCCTGTGAGATCATCTGTACACACGAGCTTATGGAGGTTTCTGCAACAGATTTCATTCAATGACCAGAGTTTATTTCTCTGAAAGATTAATAGACTCATCAAGATACAATTTTAATTCTCTCAATTAAAAATAATTTATTCATTTATCCATTGATCCACTGATGAATATTTAGGTTGATTCCATATCTTGGCTATTGTGAACACTGCTGCAATACATATAGAAGTGCAGATATATCCTTGACATATTGATTTTATTTTCTTTGGATATATATCCCTAGTGAGATTGCTTAACATATGATAATTCTACTTTTAAATGTTTTAGGAATCTCCATACTATTTTCCATTATAGCTGCACTTATATTCTCATCAACAGTGGGCAAGGGTTCCCCATTTCTCCACATCCTTGCCAACATTTATCTTTTATCTTTTTGATAACAGCCATAGTAACAGGTATGAGGTGATATCTCATTGTGGTTTTAATTTGCATTTCTATTATTAGTGATTTTGAGTATTTTAAAAATATACCTCTTGGCCATTTTTATGTCCTCTTCAGAAAAATGTCTACTCAGTTTCTTTTCCATTTTTGAATTATTTGTTGTTTTTTATTTTACTATTGGATTGAGTTTTTTGTATATTTTGGAAATTAACCTCTTATCAGATGTACAGTTTGCAAATACTTTCTTTTAATTCTATAGGTTGTCTTTTTACTCTGTTGATTGTTTCTTTTGCTGTGTAGAAGTTTTTTAGTTGATATAATAATTTTGTTTATTTTTGCTTTTGTTGCCTATGCTTTTGAGGTTATGTCCAAAACATCCTTGCCTAGACCAATGTCATGGAACTTCTCCCTATGTTTTCTTCCAGTTGTTTCATAGTTTCAAGTCCTACATTTAAGTCTTTACTTCATTTTGAGTTGATTTTTGTTTATGGTGTCAGATAAGAGTCCAGTTTCATTCTTCTGCATGTGGATATCTGGGTTTCTCAAATGCCATTTATTGAAGAGCTTTTTTCCCTCATTGCATGTCGATAACTTTGTTGTAAATTAGTTGACCTTAGATGCATGAGTTTATTTTTGGGTTTTTTATTCTGTTCAGTTGGTCTACATGTCTGTTTTTATAACAGTACCATGATGTTTTGGTTGTTACAGCTTTGTAGTATACTTTGAAATCAGGTAGTGTGATACCTACAGCTTTGTTCTCTTTGCTCAAGATTGCTTTGGCTATCCATGGTCTTTTGTGGTTTCATATGATTTTTAGGATTATTTTTCCTAGTTCTGTGAATAATATCATTGGTATTTTAATATAGATTATGTTTAATCTGTGGATCATTTGGGGTAGTATAGCCATTTTAACATTATTCTGGCAACTCATGAACATGGGATGTCTTTCCATTTATTTTTGCTTTCTTCAATTTCTTTTATCAGTGTTTTATAGTTTTAAGTGTAGAGATCATTCACTTCCCTTGTTACACTTGTTCCTAAATGTCCATCAATAGATGAATATCACATATATATACACACACATACACACATATATGTATATATGTAAATGTGTGTATATTATATGAGACAGGAAATCCTGTCATTTGTGACAACATGGATGAACCTGAAAGACATTATGTTAAGTAACTCAAGCACAGTAAGGCAAATACCATATAGTCTCATTCCCATGTGAATGCTAAAATGTTGATCTCATAGAAGTAGCGAGTAGAATGGTGGTTGCCAGTGGCTGGGGTGGTTGCAGGAAATTGGGAGTTATTAAGGAGATGTTGGCCAAAAGATAGAACATTTCAATTGGATAGGAAAAATAAGCTCAAGAGAACTATTGTCCAACATGGCAACTACAGTTAATACCAATATACTGTATTCCTAAAAATGCTAAAAGAGTGGATGTAAAATATTCTTAACACAAAAATAGTCACTATGTGACATAATGCATCTGTTCACTAGCTAGATTTAATCATTCCATAATACATAGATACTTTAAAAGATCATGTCATACACAGTAAAAACTATAATTTTATGTCAATTTAAAAGAAAGAAAACAAAGGAAAAGATTCTAAAAGAAAAATAGTTTATAAACAGAAAGCAGATAATCCTTGGCATGGAATCCTTGATGGCATGTCCTAGCTACATAACTTAGGGTAGTTACTGATTTTTTTCAATCTTCTCCTCCTGCTCACAGGGGTAACAATAATCCCTATATGAAAAGTTATCATGGGAGTTAAATGAGATAATGCATGCTAAGGGCATAGTATAATTCCTGGTAAACAGTAAAGCCCTGAGAAATTATGGCTGTTATTGTTATTCCTATTATTACCTCGCACTCTGTTAGGAAGAAATTGTAGCTGAGAAACACTTTGTTAAGATTACCTAAGCCTCTTGTGTTTAATACTTTCCAACCCAGTTCATGACTAAAATTTGGCTTCCCATACCTGCACAGAATGAGTAAGTTGACATGAAAACACAAATATCCATTTCAATCAATAATTATATTTCTCACTATAATATGTTTTCTTTCTGGTTTATGTATATATCTGTTACATATTTGATTAGTAGAATACTATTCCTGAGATAGAAATAACCTCTGAATATAGACACCAAATCAAGCTTCTGAGTCTATAAAGATGACGACATTCTAGACTGTTAACACAGATAAAGTCTTGCTATGAAGGTGGTTTTGTATAGAAAACAATTGACCTTTCCCGGATGACAGCTGACCACAGCAAGCAACATCTGGGAATTTGAGTGTCATTTTCTTCCAGTGGCAAGGCTGCCTCATGTACCTTTTTCTCTATGTGTTGCATCTCCCAAATTAGAGCAAGGACCCCATAAGGCATGGGGAAGGTTAGATGTCTGTGCCTCTTCATGTTCTAACATAATAAGCTTCAATAAGTGCTTACTATTAAAAATAATTTAATGAAGGCCCTTTACTGCCAGACCAGTCTCTGACCTCTTATCATAGAATTTGGCCCTTATCATATATGAGTAGTGCAAAAACCTCTCATAAAAGCTCAACGCATATTCTATTGCTGATAACCCATCTTTAGAAAGACCAATTCAAAATAGAATCTAACACTACACAGTAATTATTGTTGTGATAAAATCTAATGCAATGACCATTGCTGTTATGTAATTTACTCAAGTATCTGTTTAGTAACTTTAGTCCAAAAGATGTGTTTACAAATTCAGTCATGTATCCAATACCAGAAACCAAGGAATCAGTATTGGATATAATTAGATATAATCAGTATTGGCAATAATCAAGTATTGGATATAATTACCCAACAGACATTGTAAAATGCTGTTTTCTGAAAGCACATTCATTGATTTCATTAAAAATTTATTAATTTTTATTAATCTCTTATGCCATGCAAGTGTAAATAAAGAAAAAAGAAACAGAGTACAATCAGATTAAACTAATATAACTGTTCTAGCTCTTATAACACTGATTTTCTGAACATACCCTGAGGATCTTCACAAATACAATGCCACCTGATCATGGTGGTTGTTTTTAATGAGAGTCCCAACAATTTCACTTCAAATATTTGTAATCATTTTTATCACCCAGAAGAAACTGCCAACTGAGTGAGTGTGTGTGATGGGCCTTATCTGGAAGAGGTATAGCTCCTACTGCTTGATTTGAAAAGACCTGTTCAAAACAGAAACAGGTTGTAAAACAGAAAGATGGCTCTACACTTTTTGTCACTGTGGTCCAAAGCTGCTCTATTTAAAAATGTGTCCCAAGCAAGCAAATGGGAAGTGATGGGGAGTTCTTGGCAGCTAGCAGGACAGCAGAGGTACCAAAAAGCCATCAGCCCCCAAAAGTTCCCACATGGAAAAGTGGCCGCAGGACAGAGGACAGAGAGGACAAGGGGGCCCAGAACTAGGCAATATGAGAAGAAAAGCAGAAGTCAAACTAGAAATGCAATATTAATGAAGCCACTTCTAAGAGTCTCACTGTGCAAAGGAGAAAGTACCACTAAGTCCCATTGTGATTACAACTGTATATTAATTGGGTTTTGCCCATATCTATGTTCATGCTTCAATTGACAGATACCAAGTTGTCAAAGTTTGAACAGAAACGAACTGCATTGATCTTATGTCTTGTTATAACCTGACACTTCTTAAATTTGTGCTTTCTGAACTAAATATAAACAAAGGTGGTGACAAAGGCCAACAGTGAAAAATGATACCTCAAGGACATTACAAATTAACTTTGCTATATAGATACATTCAATAACTCATAACCATTGGGAGCAGGCATGATGAAAAGTGATGTGATAAATTTGTATATTAAAAATAACTTAGAGGAACTCTGAACTGATCAAGGTGACATTAGCTATATGGAAAATAATCATAGAAAACACCTTTTCATGATATAAGGGACCAAACGTACAGATGAATTAAGGGGTAGCTCAAGGCATTTTCCTGAATAATTCAGGCGAAAGTCCCAGTTGGCATAAATTCAGGTCAAAACAAGCTGGAGTTGAATTAACCAACTTTCCCTTGCTCTAACCTCCACTGGTTTTGAGTTATTAGCAGTCAGGGCTAGTTTTATTTTTAGTTACATCAAACAGTTATGAGGGCCACCAAGAAAACTGTCTTGGTCTCTGTGGAAATAAATCTACTAAAATTCTACCTTGGATTATTTTTGCATAGGGTTAACAAAGTAGTATATGAAAATGCAAATGCTATTTTGAGGACTTTTAACATCTTGTTACTAACTCTGCTGCCTAATGATGACTTTGTCCTATTTCTGCCCTATCAGATGGTGGAAAGAAGAAGGGACAGTCTTGCAGCAGGGTTACCAGACCACAGGTATCTAGAAGCTGGGAGTGAGGTGGGGTACAAAGCAGGGGTATAATAAGCTGAAAAGTTGGATGAGAAAAGTGACAATTCTCCCTGGAAGATGAAGAAGCAGAACCCTCTGAATACACTTATTACGTGACTTCTAACCAGAATTATTCTTCAAGGAAAAGCAGCAAAGTCTAAAAGATTTCTGATTTATTAAGTGATTTATCCACTTATCCATTAATTCTTCCATTCAGTAACTGAGAACAGTCAATCACTGTAATCAGCATGAAGGATGCAAAGATGAATGAGATCAGGTTGGTAGCTTGCTGCTTTGAACAACACGTAGTCTCATAGAGAAACAGACCTGTACTGTCAAATACCATTTGATAAGTCCTTTAACAAAGGTCTGCATGACATGCTGCATGAGTGCACAAAAGACAGGATGGATTAGCAAAGGCAAAGTGGAGGGAGGCTTCTCATGGGAGACAAATTGAACTCCAGATCTTGAGAAATGTATAGGTGTTCTTTGGGTGGAGATGAGAAAAAACATTCTAGGTAGTAGGCAGAGAGAACAGTTGTTGGGAAAAGCAAGAAGAAAGGCAGCCCTGACTGAAGATGCAAGGTCAGAAAGAAAAAAAGTGCATGTACATAGACAGTGGAGAGTCACTACAGCGAGTGCCTTGGAGCCCAATGAGAAAGGCCCTGAACACAGGACCAAGAGGTCTAGTTTTCTTCTGCAGTAAACAGGAACCTGATTTCATTCACACTGCGTAGAAGTAATTCGATAAGAGGGAATGTATTAGTCTGTTCTCACACTGCTAATAAAGACATACATGAGACTGCATAATTTATAAAGAAAAAGGGGTTTAACGGACTCATAGTTCCACATGGGTGGGGAGGCCTCACAATCATGGCGGAAGGCAAAGGAGGAGCAAAGGCAGGTCTTACATGATCACAGGCAAGAGAGCATGTGCAGGAGAACTCCCCTTATAAAACCATCAGATCTCGTGAGACTTCTTCACTACCCTGAGAACAGCAGGAAAAACCTGCCCCCATGATTCAATTACGTCCCACTGGGTGCCTCCCATGACACATGGGGATTATTACAATTCAAGGTGAGATGTGGGTGGGGATACAGAGCCAAACCATATCAGGGACTGAAGCATGAATTGTTTGAATAGAGACCCCAGTTAGGGAGTCATTGCAAATATTAACTATTAAAATAGAATTGAATGTGGTTAGTTCCTGTAATGGAATATTGCACAGTAGCAATAAGGAGAATGAGCAAACTATGCAACAACGACATCAATCTAACCATGATGACTGAAAGAAGGTGACACAAAAGAGTACACACAGCATGGGTCCATCAGTAGGAAGTCCCAAAACAGGCCAATCTAATCTGTACAGTTAAGTATCAGGAGAGTGGTTCCCTCTGGGGAGAAGCTAGTGATTAAAAGGGGTTATAAAAGGAAGAGTCCTCTTCTGTTTCTTAATCTGGGTGCTGGCTATTGAGGTGGGATCACTTGGTTAAAATTCATCCAGCTGGATGAAGTACAGCCCAAAAAGAGAAATTGTTTTAATGGTTACATAAAATAGAACATTATCATTTACATGCTAACTGTATGATAGACACTGTCATAAATCCTTACACATGATCAGAAAGGAAATTATTATCCCTGTTTCAGAGGTGAGAAAACTGAGACACCAAGAGGCTAAACCATGTATCCAAGCCCAAGAAGCTAATAAATGGTCTAGCTAGACTGTCCCCATTCTGAGTTTCTACTGTTGGGGTGAATGTGCCCTTAGATGTCCCTGGCATTATTAATATTAAAATTTATTTCATGCTGAATCCTATATGTTTACTCCATTAAAACAGCCTCAAATAAGAGAAGGATAAAATGCAGCACAGATCTTTTAGAGCAGTGGTTCTCAATGCAGGCTGCACAACAGAATCACCTTAAGAGTGTTGAAAAAATATCAATATCTGGGTTCCACACTAAAGTGGAGCCCAGGCATCTGCATTTTTATAAAGCACCCAAGATGATTCTGATGTACATCCACAGTTACCAGACACTGCCCTAAACAGAAGCCTAGAAAGACGCTGACGGCAGATACCAAAAATACATGAGATTAATATAACTGGGTCATGAAGCTGGGGTAACAATTTCTAGCCATAGAGGCCAAAAGGGTCCCAGGTTGGGTTATGTACTGTTCATTTCTTGACAACCAAGTTCGTGCACATTCATATGCAGACAGCGAATTCTTCCTGGTCTTTGCCTCCAGCGGGAATTTGTCTTTTTCGGTTCTTGCAGGCCAGGAGCAAGCAATAGCCCGTGATGCTTTTCACTCCTGTTTCACTAAAGACTCACTTGATAAATGTAGGAGTTTCACATTTTTGTATTTCAAAAGGGCAAGGCATGGTGGTGTTCCAACCCCTTAAGGGAGCTGTAGTGAGCAGGCAGTTAATGGGAGCCCAGGTAACTTGATTTTTCTCCTGCAATACAAGTGACATCTCCATTATGCAAATCCGGGCGAATGTTCAAAAGGATGCAAATACCATTGTCTTTTCAGTCTAATATCATTTAATGTTTTAGACTGCTGCTTTCATCAACAGCATTAATTTTCATTCCGACCCTGCATTTCAAGTGATTGCACGGCAGCGGCTCGTTTTACAGAGAAATAAAGACATGTCCACTTGAGTTTTATGAAAGGCAAAATAATTTTTGTGGGTGTGTGTAGTATTTGTTGACGACTCTTTGGGAAAAGGTTAAGCAATTAACTTTCAAACACAAGTCTCAGGGACACAAGCTTTCTTCTTGATAACTCTGCCATGTGAATGTCACCACAGAGAGGTCCTGCCTGGACAGCTGGCTCTGTGTGGCTCCTTCAGCTCGGGGGATGGCTTCCAGGAGGCATAGGGAGCGGCCAGCCTGTCTCTGCCCTGCAGTTGCTCCTGTGACCTTGATCAACCTCTCATATCCTCCACCTTTCATCTCCTTGTTACTAAATGTGATCCAAGCAATAGGCTTTATGCCTAATTTGATTCCCTCCTCCTCCACCTCATGTAGACCTTGGGCTGGTCATTTAACTTCTTTGCTCTTCCATTATTAGAAAACACCATGGCATAAGATTGTTGGGACTTAAAACAAGCTGGTGCAACACAATGGCTCACACAGTACTCAAGGATAGGCGCTCAGAGTGAGTTAGCTACTGGGGCTGGGCTAGAGGAGATGAGTGAGGAGCTTGCTTTCTGCACCATCTCAAAGGAGGCACCAAAAAACTCAATCATCAAGATATGTACTATTTTAATGCAATATTTTTAAAAATCACAATAACTGCACAAAAGTCATGATGCACACCACCTCAAAAATTTAAATACAGACAGGATCCATCACAGTGCCAACACAAGCCATACTGTAGCCTGAGGCAAAAGAAAGAAATCAGTAATACTGATGACCTCTTTTTAAAAAAATGTTGATATTTTGCTCATTGTGGGTTTTCTGCATAGAATTTGATCCTGTCTTTAACATTTCATTTCTCATGGACTTCTATGCATTAATTTTGGGTTTCAAAAATGTTGCATTACAATGCTATCACTCTTGATCAGAGGTCCCAAATCTATTCGGTACCAGGGACTGGTTTCATGGAAGACAATTTTTCCATGGACCAGGAGGTGGGGGGATGATTTGGGGATGATTCAAGCACATTAAACTCATTGTGCACTTTATTTCTATTATTATTACATTATAATACATCATGAAATAATTACATAAGTCATCATAATGTAGAATCAGTGGGAGCCCTGAGTTTGGTTTCCTACAACTAGATGGTCCATCTGGGGCTGATGGGAGACAGTGACAGATCATCAGGCATTAGATTTTCATAAGGAGCATGCAACCTAGATCCCTTGCACATGCAGTTTACAATAAGGTTCATGTTCCTATGACAATCTAATGTTGCCCCTGATCCAACAGGAGGTGGAGCTCAGGCAGTAATACAAGCAATGGGGAGTGGCTGCAAATACTGACGAGGTTTGGCTTTCTCGCTTGCCTGCTACTTACCTCCTGCTGTGCAGCCAGGTTCCTAACAGGTCATAGACTAGTACTGGCCTGTGGCCCAGGATAGGGGACCCCTGCTCTTGCTGACTGAAGGTTTTGGCCCCTGAAGTGAGTGCTTCATCAGCACTCTCTGGCTTCATCAGCTGGCCCCAGTCTGGGTTCTGCCAGTGATCAGGTCCTACTGGATGTCTCTGATTTCACTCCAGCCATCTTGGGCCTTTCTCTATGTTGGACTTCCTGAACATTCCACTGACATTTGCTGAATGAACATGGCCTATAAAGTACCTGGAGGCTTGTCAAACATTTATGGCCTTTTTACACAGGTACCTTCAGCTTGTGTTCATGAAGGTGGCCCTAAAAAAGATGAACAATATCTTCCAGATGAAAAGAGGGGTAATCTCAGGGAACCATCCATGGGTACAGGTTACAATACACATGGGAGCATGGGAATGGCAGGGGGACAAGTATGAATCGAATATCCAGCCCTTGCTTCACTTTACACATGGCATGAGCCTCAGTCCACTCACAAGGAGATATATATACACACACACACACACACACACACAAATACATAAATACACATAAATATATATATATGCACACATAAATATATATGTGTGTGTATGTGTATATATATATATTTTTTGGAGACGGAGTCTCACTTTGTTACCCAGGCTGAAATGTAGTGGTGTGATCTTGGTTCACTGCAACCTCCACCTCGAGGGTTCAGGCAATTCTCCTGCTTCCCCCTCCCAATTAGCTGGGACTACAAGTGCATGCTGTCATGCCTGGCTAATTTTTTGTATTTTAGTGGAGATGGGGTTTCACTGTGTTGCCCAGGCTGGTCTCGAACTCCTGAGCTCAGGCAATCCATCCACCTTGGCCTCCCAAAGTGCTGGGATTATAGGCGTGAAGAATAGGATATATTTTTAAATTTGACAACGGAAACTTCTACCATTCAAATCTGTACATCTGTAAAGCTGCCTCTGACCAGAGGGAGCACGCCTTTTAAATTGTGCACAAAGATACCATAGAGGCTAGCAGATGCCCTGAGGATAGAACTCTTTTGGGTTCACTATAAAAATGGAAAAATATTTGTCAAAGTCAAGTCAACTGCAAATGTCAGCTGGAATACGGATGCAACTGGCATTGTGCAGAAAGGTCTGCCTGGGGCTGATGTGGGAAGAGGGAAGGCCCACCCACAACCTAGAGGCAAAACTGCTTGAGGTGTTTGGGTCAGTCATCACCCAGAATCCAGTTCGTGCCTCCAACACTGGGGCGAGAGCTGAAGCAGGAAAGTTGCTCAGACTTGCCAGACAAGAAGGAGGAACAAATTTAGAGACTTGCATTTGAGACAGGGTAAAGATGGCTGAGCCATTATTTCTTGGGCAATGGTTCTTTGCTCCTCTGAAATCTGGGACAGAAAGTGGGCGGGACATGGGCAGGAACCCTCCAGTTTTTCCATGCTCCTTGGTCTGTTTCTTTGGTCCACCCTTGTCCCACTTCTCTGTGATGCCTGGCAACAATAAGTAGCGTTTATCTTTTTTCTATATAATTTGTTATGCATTTTAATGCAAAGTTGATTATTAAAACTGCCAACAAACACAGAATACGCTCTAGAATCCAGTTACAGTTGTCCCTTTGTATCCGCAGGTGTTGGTTTAAAGATCCCTCCCCCACTAACACCAAAATCCTGGGATGCTCAAGTCTCTTACATAAGGTGACAAAGTATTTGCATACAACCTACGAACACCCTCCCAACATCCCTGTATACTTGAAATCATCTCTAGATTACGCACATGTAATAGCTAATACAATGCAAATGCTATGTAAAAAGTTAGTATATTGCTTTTTTTTTTATGGTTATGATGTTATTCTTACGGTTTTTTTCCCTGAATATTTTCCATCATTGGTTGGAACCTGTAGATATTCATGATCACCTGTACTCAGTGAAACCCTAAAGTAGACCCCATCCCCAGGTCAACTGCAGACAGTCAGCTCATCTAATCCACGAAAATGCCACCTGTGCCCCTCAAACAGCCTCATAATTACTTCCTCCAGATTTCACCTCAAATGGACAAATATAATAAAATACCATGGAGAAATTGACTAGGATCAGGTCTCTTCAGGAAACAATGAGCCCAGATAAAACTACATATTGACTTTTTTCCAGGTGAGACTTTTTCTTCCTTCTGTGTAGGACTTTCTGCATTAGTAAGAACATTTTCTTTCTTGCCAAGAATCTACAGATAGGATCACATCGATACTCTGGTCCTCCAGACAAAATGTACTTTTGAAGGTTAAGGAGACATTCCAAAATAAAACAAAAACCAAAGGAGAAAGAAATTATGAGTGAGAATAACTGGCTGCAGAAAAGGTGTCTGAACCAGAGTTAACATTTGTGCGGGGAGAGTGTGTACAGAAGCTGGCTAGATCTTTTATAATTAAAATTCAGTCAGAAAACAGTTGTAACCAGCTCAAGAGAACCTATCCAGTTTGTTCACTTTATTACAAAAATAAACTTCAGTCTTTGTTTTCTTCAACGTATCCTGAAAAGGTTTTAAAAAGAGACATATACATTATATTGTATTATACTATAGTATTTTGTTTATATTGTTATTTTATATCTATCATTTATTACTAATCATACTTATGTAATCAAAGTAATTATATTTACTATACTTATATTTACTATATTATTATATTGTGCTATGTTATGTTATATAATATATTTAAATACTTTGCCCTTTTTTTTCTGCACCGAATTGACCAGAGAAGTTCTCAGCCTCAGACACGGCTGGTAGTTAGGAAATGTTAGTTTGCTCCCTCCTTCCACTAAAAAATGCTCAATTCTTTTCACAGAAGCCTGTACTCTTTAATCTCAATCTCATTTTCATTTCCTACAGGCCGTCATTTTTTGGGTGTTCACTAAGTAGCTGGCACTATAGTAAATATATTTTAATGAGTGGTCTCATTTTATTTTTACTTGTGAAATAGGTGGTAGTACCATATCTCATTTTTCAGATAAGGATTTTATGGTCTAACAGGTAACTTGCTCAGAGTCAAACAGCTAGTGAGTCCAGTGCCATCTAGAACCAACTCTCTGCTTTGACTACTCAGATTCTTCTCCTGAGTGGTCTTTTTGCTCAGGACTGAAAATCCAAAGTGAGAAGCCAAAAGGGAGGGTGTTTACTAAAGTCCAACACTTCCCCGGAACTCGCGACGTCATGAATGACAAGAAATCCATGCTCTTTGAAAACTACAGGCTGAGTTAATTAATAAGGCTGTCTGGGAAGCTAAGTACTGTGTTGGATAGCACACAGACTACAGGGCCTTGGTTTCAGACCTCACAGAGAATGGTGTTTGGCTCTAAGCTTGTGTAAAGATAAATGTCTATCCTCATTCACTTACATTCATTTATTTAACAGTTTTTGAGAACTTGCTACGTGTCAAATGCTGAAACAGACATTAGATAGATGTAATGATTAATAAAATTATATCCCCAGCCTCCAGGAGTTTACAACTTTAGATATAAAGATAATTCCCAAGTAGATATTATTACAAAAAAAAAAAAAAAAAGGCCATTCAAAGACCAAAGGATGTAAATGCTGCAAGGGTTCCAAAAAGAAGGTTATTTCCAGCTGAGACTAAGACCTCAATACACAGAGAGGCAGGTGATGGCAAGGTGGGAGGGAAAAGGCACTTCAGGGATAAAGGCATCACTGCAAGAATTCCAAAGGACATTTCAGGTAGACATTGTCCCTGGCTACACATTACAATCTCCTGTAGAACTTTTTTTTTGAGACGGAATCTAGCCCTGTTGCCCAGGCTGGAGTGCAGTGGCGCAATCTCGCAATCTCGGCTCACTGTAACCTTCACCACCTGGGTTCAAGTGATTCTCATGCCTCAGCCTCCCAAGTAAGTGGGATTACAGGTGTGTACCACCACGCCCAGCTAATTTTTGTAACTGTAGTAGAGACAGGGTTTCACATGTTGGCCAGGCAGCTCTTGAATTCCTGGCCTCAAGCAATCCACCCTTCTAGGCCATCCAAATTGCTGGGATTACAGGAGCAAGCCACCGCCCCCGGCCATGCTGTGGAGCTTTTTAAAATACATTGGGCCCCACACTCAGAGTTCATATTCAACTTGTCTGGGGTAGGGTCTGGGCATTGTTATCATCCAGTAACTCCACAGATAATTCAAATATTCAGCCAGGAGGGAGGAGCCCTAATTAGAGATTTAACAATCTGTCAACATCTAAGGGATTGTGCTGAATGAGTCAGGGTTTCTAGGGAAGAGGACCAACATTTATTGAGTAGCCCCATTATTAAGTGGGAACTTTTCTTCTTCTAAATATAGAATCTCACCTAATTTTCTCAACAATGCTATAAATAAGGAGTGAAGAACACAATTAATTGGGAGATACCATGGCCTAAAACTGTACTAGAGCATTATACAAATTATCTCATTTAATTAAATATCAAATATCATGATGAGGTTACATGTTAGCCTATCAACCATGGAGACCCACAGAGGTCAACTGCTCAAGAGAATAACAGGATGAAAATATGCTTTGATGAAAATCCATCCATCAGCAGCCCTGAATGAGGAAGCAATGCAACGTGTTTAGAAGCCCCTAAGGTGCCCAGGTTTGCTGGAAAGGAAAACTTATTCTCTCAGGGCACTGGAAGAACTTATTTCTTTGCCAACTTTCTTCCATTTCCTATTTGTCTCTTTCTTGTCGATTTACAGGAGCTCTTTTCACACTAAGGACAGTAGCTGTCTGGCACATATGTTGCAAAATTTTTCTGTCCGATTGTTGTTTGTTTTATAACCTTATGGTCTCCCAAATAGACAGAGGTTTTAGTGATTTATATTTTTATTTACTATTTTTTTGGGTTGGAGCCTTGCTTACTAGCCTTCCCTGGTCCAAAAGTACATTTTTAGCTTCTCCTATTCAGGGATAGGTCATTGTCATTTTGTCGTGCTTTGCTTTTATTCCACTTTTCAGCTATTGTGTTTTTTACAAACCGAATGTTTGTGGCAACCCTGCATTGAGCTAGTCTATCAACATATTCTCACTTTGTGTTTCGGTATCATATTTTGGTAATTCTGGCAATATTTTAACATTTTTCATTATTATTATGTCTCTTATGATGATCTGTGATCAGTGACCTTTGATGTTACTATTGTAATTGTTTTGGGGTACCATGAGCCATGTCCACAGAAGACAGAAGATGGCAGGCAAATGTAACTGATCAATGCCATGTGGGTTCTGGCTGCCGCACTGAGCAGCCATTCCCCCATCTCTCTCCTCTCCTTCCCTGTTCCCTGAGACATCACAATATTTAAATTAAGCCAGTGAATACCCCTACAATGGTCTCTAAGTGTTCAAGTGAAAAGAAGAGACACATGGCCCTCACTTTAAATCAAAAGCTAAACTGATTAAGCTTTTTCTAAAATTTTATTTATTTATTTATTTATTTATTTAGCGATGGAGTCTCGCTCTGTCGCCGGGGCTGGAGGGCAGTGGTGCAATCCCAGCTCACTGCAACCTTTGCCTCCCAGGTTCAAGCAATTCTCCTGCCTCAGCCTCCGGAGTAGCTGGGATTACAGGCATGTGCCACCATGCCCGGCTTTTTTTTTTTTTTTTTTTTTTTTTTTTTTTTAGTACAGATGGGGTTTTACTATGTTGGCCAGGTTGGTCTCGAACTCCTGACCTCAAGTGATCCGCACACCTCAGCCTACCAAAATGCTGGGATTACAGGTATCAGCCACGGCCCAGCCTAGACTGATTAAGCTTAATGACGAAGGCATGTCGAAAGCTGAGATAGCTGAAAGCCAGACCTCTTGTACCAAACAGTCAGCCAAGTTATGAATGCAAAGGAAAAGTTCTTGAAGAAAACAAAATGTGCTACACCAGTAAATACATGAATGGCAAGAAAGTGAAACTGCCTTATTGCTGATGTGGAGAAAGTTTAAGTGGTCTGGATAAAAGATCAAACTACTCACAACATTCACTTAAGCTAAAGCCTAATCCAGAGCAAAGCACTCTTTCTCTCTCTTCAGTGCTATAAAGGCTGAGAGAGGTGAAGAATCTGCAGAAGAAAAGTCTGAACCTAGCACAGGCTGGTTCACGAGGTTTAAGGAAAGAAGCCATCCCGATAACATAGTGCTAGGTGAAGCAGCACATGCTGATATAGAAGCTTCAGCAAGATATCCAGAGGATCTAGCTAAGATCATTGATGAAAGTGGCTACACTACACAATATATTTTCAGTGTAGATGAGACAGCCTTCAATTGAAAGAAGAGGCCATCTACGACTTCCATAGCTAGAGATAAGTCAATGCCTGGCTTCAAAACTTCAAAGAATAGGCAGACTCTCTGGTTAGGGGGTAATATTGAAGCAAATGCTCATTGGCCATTCTGAAATTTACTCTGCCTTGCTCTGTAAATGGAATAACAAAGTCTGGATGACAGCACATCTGTTAACACCATAGTTTACTGAATATTTTAAGCCCACTGCTGGGACTTACTGCTCAGGAAAAAAAGGTTCACTTCAAAATGTTGCTGCTCATTGACAATGCACCTAGTGACCCAAGAGCTCTGACGGAAACGTGCAAGATTAATGTTTTCGTGTATGCTAACACAACATCTACTTTTCAACTCATGGATCAAGGAGTAATGTTGACTTTCAAAATACATTTTGTAAAACTGTACCTTACAAGATTCAGAAATACATTTTGTAGGCCATAGCTGGCATATGGATTTCTTTGATGCATCTGGGCAAAGTAAACTGAAAACCTTCGGGAAAGGATTTACTGCTCTAGATGCCATTAAGAACATTGGTGATTCATGATAGGAGGCCAAAATATCAACATTAACAGGGGTTTGGAAGAAGTTGATTCCAACCCTCATGGATGACTTTGAGGGGTTCAAGACATCAGTGGAAGAAGGAACTGAAGATGTGATGGAAATAGTAAGAGAACTAGAATTAGAATTGTGGCTTGAAGATGTGACTGAATTCCTGCAATTTCATCACAAAACACCAATGGATGAAGAGTTGCTCTTATGGATGAGCAAAGAAAGACATTTCCCGAGATGGAATCTACTCCTGGTAAAGATGCTATGAACACAGTTGAAATCACAAAAAAAAAAAAAAAAAAGAATTTAGAATCTTACATAAATTTAGTTGATAAAGCAGCAGCAGCGTTTGAGAAGATTGACTCCAGTTTTGAAACAAGTTCTATGGTAGGTAACATGATATCAAATAGCATCACATGCTACAGAGAAAGATTTTGCAAAAGAAATCATTGGTATTACAAACTTCATTGTTGTCTTATTTTAAAAACTGCCGCAGCACCCCGCATACTATCCTTCAACAACCACCACCCTGAGCAGTCAGCAGCCGTTGACAATGAGGCAAGACTCTTTACCAGCAAAAAGATTCAGATGTTTGCTAGCACTTTCTTAGTAATAACGTATTTTTAATTAAGGTATGTACATTTTTTGGCCGGGCGCGGTGGCTCACGCCTGTAATCCCAGCACTTTGGGAGGCCGAGGCGGGCGGATCACGTGGTCAGGAGATCGAGACCATCCTGGCTAACACGGTGAAACCCCGTCTCTACTAAAAATACAAAAATTAGCCGCGCGCGGTGGCGGGCACCTATAGTCCCAGCTACATGGGAGGCTGAGGCAGGAGAATGGCATGAACCTGGGAGGCGGAGCTTGCAGTGAGTGGAGATGGCGCCATTGCACTCCAGCCTGGGCGACAGACTGAGACTCTGTCTCAAAAAAAAAAAAAAAAGTCACCTGTTTTTATAGATCTGAAGTAGAAGAGAAAGTAAATATTTCAGCCCCGAGGGTTTCTTAGTAGAGTTTACATGCCTCCTTTCCACTCTTGAGCTTGAATTTAAAATAGTCCCAATGCCATTTTTTTAGACATAAAACTACTGCACATTTACTAGATTGTACATTTTTTTAGACATAAAACTACTGCACACTTACTAGATTGCAATATAGTATAAACAGAACTTTTATATGTACTGGAAAAGCAAAAAAAAAAAATCGTGTGACTCACTTTATTGTGATATTCCTTTGATTGTGGTGGTCTGAAATCAACCTTTGATATCTCTGAGCTATGCCTATATTATCTTTAGGTATGTTTTATGGTTTGCTTCTCACTTTTAGATCTCATATTCATCTAAAAATGTGCGTGACTACACGTTGTGAGAGAGGAAGCTAATGTTTTTCCCAGATGTATAGCCGATTGTCTCAACTCCATATATTTAATAGCCAGTTCCTTACAGGGTAATTTCAACTCATTAATAAAGATGGGTAAATTGCCCCTGACCTTTAAGGTGAGATTTAATACCCTTTTTTATCAATGGTTTCCAGAATGTGGCAGATATGTGCAGCGTTTGAATGATTTTAATGTTCCCCCTAACCTCTGACATTTGCATTGCAGCTATTGTGCTATGGATTTTGTCTAACAGAATTCTAAAACAGTTACTTTGTGTGTGCATCCAGGAGCCCCTTGGCATTGGGACTATTTTAAATTCAAGCTCAAGAGTGGAAAGGAGGCATGTAAATCTCTAGTAACAAACCCTTGGGGATGAAATATTTACTTTCTCTTCTACTTCAGATCTATAAAAACAGTTGACTTACAATGAGTTAATTAGAATAAATCTAGCCCCGATATCAGTTTGTTTGTATCTATTACATGGAATTCTTACCTTTGGCCTCCCAGAGAACTTAAAGCTATTTCCTGTGACTAAATATTCAATTCAAATTCACAATATGAAAAAAAAAGTTAAAATGAGACAAACCTGCACAAAAGTAGTTGATTCATTCTTCCCAAAAGAACACCCATTATGATAAAAAACAAAAATAAATAAAAAGGAAAGCCGTCACTACCACAGTATAAGGCAGGCAGAGTGCTGTGTGCTTTCTGTATTTCTCCCTAGGCTTAGCATGCTGGCTACTGTTATTCTGATAAGACTGATTAAGAGACTAAGGTTCAACATCCTGCCCTTTCCCCTCTCCAGGAAAGGTAGAGTCAGGTTCTAAATTCAGTGTTCTAAATTTCCTGTTTCTCTTTTCAGTCCCATTTCTTGCTATGAATACAGGTTTTTCATAAAATGCGAATCAGATGTTCTCAAGGAGTTTGCTCCAGCCTCTAACGTATTTGGCTACACTTGTATCCTTCTTTTCTCTGCTGACATATGAAGGACTACCCTGGAATGATGCCACCTCAACCGGCATTGCCAGGATCCAGAGTAAAGTCTATGGTGAAAGAGAGAAGGGATTTAGATGGCTTTTCTTGCTGTCTCCTCCAGAGCTTGTTCTGTTTCCCTTCCCAGTACTGTGTTTAGTGATGCCGGCTTGATAGCTTCATCTTAAAATCAACCGTAACAGGACTCTTCACACCATGGAAACCGGCAAGTCAGGGCTTGGCTTTGCACATCCTCCAAGCCACTTGTTAAACCTTTCCCACCACACTGCTACCTTTCCCCATTTCAGAGGGTTGTCTCGGAGCTTAGAAGGTGCCTTTTGCTTAGAAGCTGTCTTTGGTTTAAGGGACTCATGGTGAATGGCGAAGAGCTAAAAGAAAATCATGAGATAACTTTGAGCTGGATCTGGTTTCAGCTTTGGGAATGGGAGATAAAGGAGTCAGGTAGATGTACGATCACAAAATTCCTGGGGTTGTACTTTTTAAAAATCCAGACAGATTTTTTTCCCCCTACACATAACTTAAAATTGAATAACTGCAAATCTGTCAGAAGTCTGGGGAATAGAATTCATTTTTTAAAAAAGGAAAGCAATACTTGGTGCCTGATTCCTGCTTGTGCTGCAATAATGCAAACACACCTTGGCCTTCTCAGAGAATAGGGAATATCAGACCTTATATTGATAGAAATCATAATTTTAACTAAGTTGACACGGGATCAACTACTTGATATAGCATTTCACTGAATAAAGATAGGAAATCTTTTTAAATACATTTATTTAGTGTGTTGCCAAATAGTAAACAAACTTGTCAAGCGTTTTTGGTTTCAGGATCTTGGTGTATATATTTCTATAAAACCTAAAAAAATTACCAAATTATTAAAAAAAAGAAACTCCAGCTTTTTAACATAAATAATATTTTTTAAATCAAAAAAACTGTATTTTCCTAAACAAAAGAAAATATAGCAGAAAGAGTAGCTATTGCAGGGTCTTGATGTTTGGCTTAAGGGAAGCAGCTGGATTCTCTTATCTGCTGCTTTCAGTCTGGTTCAATGAAGTACACCAGGAAGCCTCTGGAAGCTCCATGATATACACATGAGAGGTGAGAGGGACAAACGCACAAAACACCTCAGTATTTTTATGAAAATAGTTTTGACTTCATGAATCCCCTGAAGAAGTCTCAGGGATTCTCACTGATCATACTTAAAGAAATCTTAGCCCTTTTAAAGCCGTTGTAGGATTCCCAAACTGAATTGTACCTAGGAACGTGTTAAAATGCAGATTCCCTGGGCCCCACAGATAGAGATCCTGATTCAGTAGGTTAGGATTGTGGTTTAGACATCTGAGTTTTTAATAAACTCCCCATACTTTGGAGAACATGGTTATCTGACAACCTTCCGACAGGCTTTGTTCAGCCTGCCCTGGGAAGGTGAAAACATATTTGTAGATGACCTTCCATCCAAATGCAAGGTCATAACCATGAGCAAGAAAACCTCTCATTGATTATCCTTTCTTCTTGTAAGAAAACGGGTGCCAATGCATCCACCTATCCAGTATTTATTGAGTGCCCATTTTGCAACAGGTATTGTGATAGTTCTGTGATATGGTTTGGCCATGTTGCTACCCAAATTTCATCTTGAACTCCCACATGTTGTTGGAGGGACCTAGTTGGGGGTAACTAAATCATGGGAGCAGGTCTTTCCCGTGTTGTTCTCATGATAGTAAGTCGCATGAGATCTAATGGTTTCATAAGGGGGAGCTCCCCTGCACATGCTCTCTCTTTTTGCCTGAGGCCATCAATGTAAGATGTGTCATGTTTTTTTGTGTTGTTTTTTGAGACGGAGTCTTGCTCTGCCACCCAGGCTGGAGGGCAGTGGCCTGATCTCGGCTCACTGCAAGCTCCGCCTCCTGGGTTCATGCCATTCTCCTGCCTCAGCCTCCCAAGTAGCTGGGACTACAGGCACCCGCCACCACACCCGGCTAATTTTTTTGTATTTTTAGTAGAGACGGGGTTTCACCATGGTAGCCAGGATGGTCTTGATCTCCTGACCTCGTGATCCTCCTGCCTCGGCCTCCCAAAGTGCTGGGATTACAGGCATGAGCCACCGCGTCCGGCCCAAGATGTGACATACTCTTCCCTGTCTTCCACTATGATTGTGAGGCCTCCCCAGCCATGGGAAACTGTAAGACAATTTAACCTCTTTCTTTTGTAAGTTGCCCAGTCCTGGGTCTATCTTTATTAGTGGAGTGAAAAAGAATTAATACATTCTGGAAACTCAAAGGTGTTTGAGAGATCATCACTGGCTCAAGGTGCCTGCAAGTCACATGGGAAACACCAAAGACACAGGTGAAGAGAAGACAGAGAACAAGAGGAAATCCTCTACTTACTCAATGAAGGGCCATCTTGTAGGATAGGGCTGCTCTTGGGGGGCTCCTAAGGAATAGGGCTGGGACCAAAGGGAAAAACAGATCTCAGCTTGATACATGAAATGTATCAAGCAGAACTTCTCAGAGTTGGAGTGATTGGGATGGATTGGGCTGTCCCTTGAAAGGATTCAGACAACAGCCTGAGAGTGTGGGGCGAGTTTGAACTGAGCACTCCTCACGAGCCTGTTCAATCCTGATGTGCTATGATCCTGTAAATCAGTCTTGGGCTAGGTATTCAGGTTCTAATTAACTCCTTTCCTTACACATTTTTTCCTTGTTATGATTATTCAAATGAGCATCATGAATCTGTAGTTTCCATTATAAGCCACCTCGATTTTTTCTATTATAGAACATAAAGCATAAAAGCGAAAGTGCTTCATTAGTTTGTAAGCCCTTAAGGGCACTTTTCATGGCTCATTTGTGACCCTTCCCTCACCCCTCTTCCCTTCCCTCCACCACCACCCCCAGTGTCCAGCATCCAGGGACCTTATTCGCTCTGAATGGAAGGTTTAATTCCCATACAGTGGGCAACAGATACTATGGGTTCAGAAATGACGTATAATCAAGTCGTTAATCCTGTAGTTACAATTGACAAACCAGGCACCCCTTATCTTCCAAGCTAGAGTCGTAAGGCTTACCCCTGAGTTTTCTCTGATGCCAGGAGGAAAATGGCGTCCCTCTCCTTGAGCCCCTCCTACAGGCTTTCCAAGCTCCCCTGCATCTTCTCCACCTCTCCCAGTAATTCCAGCAGATCAAGGAAACAACACACAGCTCCTCATCAGGGAAAAACTAAGAAGCCGAATGAGCACTAATGTCAGTGCTGTCTTGTTTACTCTGAAGGGGGGCTTTGTGCTCACTGCCTGAATTCAATTAATCTGATCAGACAGGAAATTAGCAGCCAAAATTGCCTTTCTATTAGGTGGACATGACCCAACAGCCATTTGGACTGAAAGTATGATAGCTGGCCTAATTTCTCAAGTGTCATCTAATCAAAAGGAAAAAAGAAAAATAGCAAAAAAGAATGTCAATATTAACTCAAGTTACATGGCCCAGCATCTCTCCTTTCCCAGCTGCATAAGGCCTTGAACATTATAAATGGTCTATGGGGCAAACTTGGCATTAATTCAAACATTTATTGGATATCTAATGTGTGCCAGACACTGTTCTAGAACATGGGATTATAGCAGGAGTGACCAAAGATCCCTGCCCTCATGTATAATAGTGGGAAGTGACAGACAAGTTCTCTGGATAAAAATAAAGCAAGTGTCTACAGGGAGTGCTGGTTCAGAGAGTGCTGGAGGTTTGGAATTTTAAATCAGAGGGGCAGACGAGGGCCACTGAGATGACACCATTTGAACATACCTAAATGAAATAAAGACTGGATTTTGTTTGCTGACAAGGAAGCCCCCAAACTCTTATGCAAATAAAAATTCACCCTGGGAGCTTGCTTATACAATTTGCTTACAAATTATAGTTCACACCCACGGAGGTTCTTATTAGTAGATCTGGGGTGGGCCCCAAGAATGTGCATATTTAACAAACACTCCCTGCCACCAGATGTTTGAGAACCATTGCAGTAGGAGCTGAATATCCTTTAAATATATTTATAACATCATTAGCTTATTATTTTCAACTCATTCAGCAAGTTTCACACATCAGGCTCTGTGCTGTGTGTGGGGGTTTCTCTGGAGGAAAAGATGGAATCCCTTTCTTGAAGGAATACACTATTTAGAGGGCTATAAAGATACTAATCAGATAACCTCACAAATGTAAGTTCAAACTGTGGTAAGTCCTTTCAGGAGGCTGGAGTAAGAAACTAAAGCCTGTGGCAGAAAGTCTCTAGCAGGTGAGGGAGGTATGGGCTCACTCAGGGTAGGAGCCAAATAATGAGTGGCAGAAAGAGCATTATAAACAGAGAGAAGAGCAGGTACCAAGGGCCTGAGATAACTGAGAGGTCTCTGATCCACAAACCCTTCCAGCAACCAGTGCTTTCTAGAACATTCTCTCCACCTCCAGCCTTGGCTGAAACCAGCCTTTCCCTAAGGTCACCTTCCTGCCAGCAATCCCCCCCAGCAGAATGGTTGTCACTGAGGCTTTTAAGCAGGGTTGAGACTTGACTGGTCTCTCCTTTGAGGGACCTTGGTGTTGGGATGGAGAAGATGGCCTGGCCTGGGGGAAGGCCAGAGGGTATCAGATTGGCTTGAAGAGGCTGTTGTCATGGTGCAGGCTGGAAGAGAGCTTAACCCCAGGTAAGGGATGGAGAGGAAGATGGAAAGTGTAAGCAATGTGGTCAGAGGCAAACCTGCACTGCCGCCTATGATAGACCAGTAAGGGTTAATGGTTAAGAGCTCTGAGGTCCTGCATGTGGGGCTGGCTAGACACCAGGTTCAGTACCAACTGTTTGATCAAGGGTGGCTTTTTCACCCCTCTGAGCCTCAATTTTCTTACGTGTTGCTTGGAGACAACTAAACGTACCTCGCTACGTAGTTGTGAAAATAAAAACATCCTAGCTCTGTAGTATTGAAGTGCTCCTCCCATGGAAACCACAAGAGATCAACAAACAGCAGTTAACTTGAAACCTATGTCATTAAAACCTGTCTTCATTTTTGTGTAGCCCTTTGGGGTTGCTTTTAAATGGGTCTCCCTGTTGGCTTCTTAAGAGTTGATATTGTTTAGGATAATGGTCCACAGCTCCATCCACGTTGCCATGAAGGATGCGATCTCGTTCCTTTTTGGGGCTTTGTAGTATTCCATGGTGTATATGGTATACCACATTTTCTTTATCCAGTCTGCCATCTATGGGAGCTTGCAGGAAGGAAAAAGCAAATGCCCTTGTTCTCACTTATAAGTGGGGGCTAAACATTGAGTACTCATAGACACTAAGACGGGAACAAAAGACACCAGGGCCTACTTGAGGGTGAGGGTGGGAGGTGGGAGAGGACTGAAAAACTACCTACTGGGTATTATGCTTAATACGTGGATGACAAAATCGTCTGTATACCAAACCCCTGTGACATGCAGTTTACACATGTAACAAACCTGCACATGAGCCCCCTGCACCTAAAAGTTAAAAAAAAAAAAAAAAAAGAATTGGTATTATTTTAGAGCCATTTTGCTTGATTAAAGAAGTGATTTCACCATAGCAGGGTGAAAGACTGCTCAGTAGACAACATCTTTGTGGCGCTTCCCCCCGAAACACGTGCTGAAGTTATGAAACAAAAGCCTGTTGGGTAGACACTAGCCACAGGCACCACAGTCACGCTGCAGATTTGGTTATCTGAGCAGGTTGTGCTTACCGAGCTCACTGTCCTATATTAACAATTAGATATGGAAATGGAAAAAAATTATTTCCAGCAAACTCATCATTAGCTCTCAGAGTAAAATCCACTTCTAAAATCCCCACAGGGCTGACTGATCTGCACAGAATGGTTGTTCTGGAAACATCCTAGGACCACTCAACAGACCACATTTCCCATGTTGACTCTGCCACAGCTCTCCCTTTCCTCCAGTTTTCAAGGAAAGCTATTGAAGTGTGTCCAGCCCAGTCCCCATGAATTGGGGGTAGTTTTTCCAGCTTATGAAATCTTCAGGGGCCATACAGGCCTATTAACCCAAATGATTATGATTTGCTAGAGATGTTTCTCTGCAACCCAGTGGGTCTGAAACTCAGTAAGCAGCGGAAAAAATTCGATGAGCCTCAGACTGCAACTGTTGGATATCTATAAATCTATAAGGACATCCAAAAATGGAATATTTTTTCAGACTTTAAAAATTCAAGCTTTAACAACATGGGAAAATACTCGTGTAGTGTTAAGTTGTTAAGTGCTAAATGCAGTACGATATGTAAGGCATGATCCAAATATTCACTCTGCCTGGAACATCATCCTCCTGGTTCGCAGTCTCACATCACTCAGGGATGCTCACACTTTAACCCCTTATGTAGCAAGAACAAGCATTTCTTGTCCAGATCTATCTCCTGGCCTCTTAATACTTCACAAGTCTTATCATTCCCTGACACTGGGTCATGCACTTGCGCAATTTTTAACTTTATCATCCATCTCCCTCACTAGAATGTAGTTTCTTTATGACTGGAGACTTCATCTTATTTGCCATTGCATCCCCAATGGTGAGGACCGAGAGAGGTAATCCATAAATTTTTGTTGAATAAACAAACAAGAAGCACTCAAATATTGGTTGAACGAATTATCTAAAAATCAATATGAAAAATTAAGAGAGATAATGGATGAAAAACACTTTTTAAACTGTAAGGCACAAGACAAATGTTTATTACCATTATGATATGTGAGATGTGTTGGATCAAAAGTAATTTCCAGTGACAAGATCTTCACATGGATCACTCAGGTTTGAAGAGATTAATCCAACTAAAGAGGCTTGAACATAAATTATTTTCTCCCAAGTGCAGTGACACAGATGATTGGATGGCAGCATTTTTATTGGAATTGATTTGTACTTAATATTTACATAAAATTTATTACAGAATTTCTCTCTAATTATCCTAAATAATTCTAGTAAAAGGCATTGCAAAGAAAGATAAAAGAAAGGCTTCTATAAATAATTCTGGCTCACAAGTGCTACCTTCCCCTCAAGTATTATGAATTATTTTCTTACTGTAATTGAGAAACCAGCAGTTGTATGATTTCCAGTATTTATGGTCTTGGGTATGCATTATATCCTTCTTTTCTGGACAGTTAGTTCTAGGTACAGTTTTTTTTTTTTTGTTTTTGTTTTTTTAAATAAAAGCCCATTATGCAGGATTGGGGCCCTAATGGCAACCATGGGTTTTTGTTTGTTTGTTTGTTTTTTATGAACTCTGCCTCAATGTGGGGTAGAGTTGGTGTCTAGATCCAACACAAGAATGCTGCTGGTGGCCATAAGCCAGGATAAGGAGAAGTCCAGCTTGGGATCTACCCTGAGCACTTACCTATAAGACTCACCCACATTACTGGAAATACAAGAAGATGAGCAAGTTTTAGTTAATAGACTTCATCCAGAGAGTATACAATACGTGATTAAATTGTACTGCTTTCTTTGAGAAGCTTCTGGGGATAAAAAAATAGACCTCAAAGGTACATGTATCAGTGGTCAAAATCAATGAACTGCCTTCCAAGATTTTATACGCTGAGTGGGCAGGACTTTGTGCTTCCTAAAAGCAGAGAGCTGGTGGTGTTCATGGCTGTATACTTAGCACTCAGGGGATTGGACACTGCAGACACAGAGAAGACACTGGCAGAAGGAATGTTTGTAAATTAAAGGCAAGAGTTGAACTCAAGGCAACAGAGGAACGTGAGGACAATCACAAGCCTTTCCCTTTCTTTCTCACAAGCAGGACTCACCCTCTCCTTTATAAATATTCATTCAGCATTACTAAGGAATACCAATTTGAAATGACACTCAACTATGAACCTGTCCTAGGTATCAATGGCTCTATTTAATCCCATTTACCTAACCCAAGTTTATCAATTCCCAAAACCATCAATTTCAGTAACCATCAACTCCTATTTGCATCTGATAGGTCAAGAGCCTCATTGTTTTCCTCCCAAATAGATAAAAAGTGAATCCTTTGGTGGTGCAAGAGTGTCCCGATTCAATGTATGCTTTCACACACGTGGAATTTGGTTCATCACTGTATCTTTGTGCTTTGGCTCCCTGATTAGCAAAGAGGAGCCACTACGTCTTCTATCTCATCTCTGAGCCTTCTGGAGGGCCACCATGTTGGGCTGATTTTCAGACCAAAAAGGTAGCAGAAAAAGGATGGATCCATGGCTTTGTGCTGATCCTTGGCAGAATTCTAAAACCAATCATTAAAGACTTGGCCTCAAAGGAAACCAGTCTAAGCAGATGTTTGTGGATGACAACAAAACACTTTTTCTCAGTGGTAGGAGAGATTATTTTAGATGGTATAGGGATGAATATTCAAGTTGTATTGTTTATGTTGATGTGTGGTAAAAAAACAGTATTACACAAAATCTATGTTTACATAGATATTATAGAATTAGGATGAGGTGAGGATGACGCCAAAACGGAACAAAAATCATGAAGTTGAAAAGGGAATGACTGATGGAAAAACAGAACATTGATCCTTCTAAGCCCCAGCCCAAACCCTAGGAACAGATGAAAATGATGAGCCAGGTGACATAGGGAAGGGCCTCCGGTTGCCTGAGCTGGGTCAGCATGAATGAGCCCTATGCAGTTCTGCTGAGGCCCCCCCACCGCCCGCCGAGTCATTTCCAATGGATCAGGAGAAGCAGAGGCTGCCTTGTCTTGTCATGACACCAATTTCAGGCAGTTCTATTTTGCCTATTTAAAAAACTCAGTGGAGCTGGAAGTAGAGCATCTCCTCAATAAAGAGGTTTTGTTTGCAGAACATTTATAGACAAAGTTGACTCACAAGGTAGTGGAAATGAAACCACGTCAAGAAAAAATGTATTCATAAATTACTGTGTCTATGACAGAAGGAAAGGAGGAAGAAAGGGAGGGAGGGAGGAAGGAAGCGAAGAATGAAGGAAGGAGGAAGGGAGAAATGAAGGGAAGAATGAAGGAAGGAGGAAGGGAGGAATGAAGGAAGGAGGAAGGGAGGAATGAAGGAAGGAGGAAGGGAGGAATGAAGGAAGGAGGAAGGGAGGAATGAAGAAAGGAGGAAGGGAAGAAGGGAAGGAGGAAGGGAAAGAGAAAGGAAGGAAAGGAGTGAAGGAGGAAGGAAAGGAGTGAGAGAAGAAGGGAAGGAGGAAAGGCAGGAAGGAGGAAAACAAGGAAGGAAGAAAACGAGGAAGGAAAAAAGAGAAAAGCAGCACAGCACCTGCAAAAATGTGTTTGGCACTAGAAAAGAAAAAAAAAGCAAATCTGTAAATGTAAATGATGTGTAAATAATTCTTATCATGAGAAAACACACCTGGGAGGATAGAAGATGATAGATAGCAATGTGTCTTGAAAAATATGAAGCCTCCGCTAAGCATGAGGGAGAGTTACTGAGTGCTGAATCTGGGTCGATGAGGGCCTTCGTGCACACAGACAGGATCCGCACCCATTCGTGGACTCGCACCCACACGTGAGCTGCGCGTGCACCCAGGTATTTGCATACTCATGTCTTTTCCATGGATACCGACACTGATAATTGATGCTCTCTGCTTCATGATTTAAATATTTTAAATTTCACAATGGGGGTGGCTTAATAAGGGAAGAAGCTTCCTATTGTGCAGCAATGGTTGTAATTCTCAGATGCCAAAAACAAACCATGTTTCCGCAGGCATATTATTGCAGTGAAACACAGCCACATCCCAAACTGTAAAACCTGAGTCTGTCGACCTCTCCATACAGAGCTGTTTCCTAAATATACATTTTATTCCACCCAAACACAGCATGACAGGGCCATTTCAGCACTAAGAGAGTCATCAAACACTCGTGTTATACTGTTTTAATTACAAGCTGCCCCCTTTTTGGGCTTATTTCAATAGATTATTGCCCTGCTGTGTAACAGTGTATAAAGAAACAGCAGTATCTCTTGCTGGTATATTGTGGAAATTAAAATTCTCAATACTACTTCAGTAATTAATTTCCAAAGAGAAACCAGTTATGTTTAATAAAGAGATTAATGAAAATGTTGCAGAAGATATATTTCTCAGGAGGTGTAGTACATTATTTTCTTGCATTCAAAATAATAGAACCATTTCAAAGGACTCAGTAAATCTAGCCTCAATCAATTCTGTTTAACTTAGCATAGAAATGCATTTTAGGAGGTTTAAGGAAGCAGGACAGACAAATCAGATGAGATCATCCCCAAAGTGCAGAACGGATTAACGGTTCTCCAGTGGACCAATCCTCCTCTGGACGGTGAGCTGTCAATACGTCTAGGACTACGTGGTGAAGAGCAAGGCTAGGAGAAGGGAAAGTGGCCAGAGGATAAAGATGATGAGATCATGGAGCATTCATTCAGGGTGCTGGGCAGAGATGATCAGTGTGTGAAATGATAAGACCTAATCCACAACTACCACCTCCCACTAAGGACAACATAACCCTCATTACTCTTTTGGGGTGGAGTGATCTAAGAATTCTTACTGGGCTGGGAATCTGTTCTCTGAGTTCCCATGGCACTCTGTACTTTCCGGGAACATCTCCCACACTATTCTAGTATCTGTTTAGGAATTTTATTCTGCCAACAGACTGCATCTTTACATCTTCATATCCCTAGGTCCAAATAGATGACGTGGCATAATTTAGATAATTAATATTTAAGACATGAAGGATGGTGTGTCTATTTATGATGCATACAGCAGTAACGCATTGCATAATATATTTAATGAAGTTTTACAATACAAAGCTGTGGTGATACGATCTGCCCTGCTCTTGAGGTCTCTCCAGGAGTCCCAGGGAGGGGACTCATAAGATGCAACACATCATCCATTGAGTTCTCTGCAGTTATGCAAACTATTTTAGGTTATGACACAATATTTGAATTTCTAAGAAGCCTCACATTTCCAAAAACTAGGAGAGAAAAGCAACTGCTTTTGTAATAGCAAAGGAGGTTCTAGAGAGTTCTAGATTGTGAAGTCATTGTTTTTCTGTTTAAAACATCAAGAGTAAAGGCATCTTTACAGATGTAGTCGATTGCTGAAGCTAAGCCTGAGTAAGTTGCCTGGTCAGAAGGAAATAAAAGCACCTTCTTGCTTCTTTGACAACCTTCCCATCTCTCTGCTCTGTTCTTGACCTTGCAGTCTGGCTTGTGGCGGAGTTTACCTTTAACAACAGAGAGCTAAAGAACGCCAGGTAGAATCTAAGAACCGGGTAGGTGAGCAGAGCAGCTCTGGCCTCTCTGTGGTGTCCTCAGATACTCACTCCTTAGGAACCTGTGCCCAGCTTCATGTGGTTATACCCAATAGTAGTTCATGGACTATATAAATCCTGTTTCTCAACATCAATCACATTATGATCAATTCAAATTTTCACAACATTTTCATGTAGGAAGAATGTCTGCACTAAAACTATTGAGACCAGGATGCGACACCCATTGACATTTGCATTTCACTTCATGTCACTTGTGCTGTCAAAAAACGTAGAAATGTAGACTTTGTCTACAACATGTAATTTATGTATCGTTAAACATGACCTGACATGAACTTCTATAACTCATATCACATCAATTAATTCACAAATTGGAAAGAAATACCTATCCGATTGTGTATGCTGACTGCTGGTTTGGAAAAAATGTGGTAACTGTAGTAACAGCTGTGGCACCTGCCCTGAAATGCTTGAGCCAACTGGCAGCAGCAGCATTTCTGCAAAAAGGCCTAAAGATGTGCCAGATCCATCAGGCTGCACGCAGCTCATCAGTAGCATAACTGTCCAGTTGATCTTCTGTTCATACTTCCATGGAACTTCCTCTCCTACATATTGTGAAGGTGATACACAACGTGAGTATGGGTACACATACATCACTGTTCTAAAGCCAAACTGCAGTGTAGTTATTTTTAATGTCTGCACTTATGCCAATTAATATGATCAGGGGTTTACTCTCGTCCTATCACTGAGTTAATATCCATGTGTCAGTGGTGCACACAGGCACATGTGTGTCCGTATATATCTGTGTATGTCAGTGTCCACCATTTCCCAGTCACGTGGCCAAAGAAGGTATCCTCCTCTAAACTTCTCTAAACGAGTAAAGCTTGATTGATTTGCCGTTCGTGGTCATCTCATTTCCCTCCCCTGTGACTGACAAACACTTCACTTGGTCTGGCCAATGAGGCATGAGGGCACACGTGTGGGGCATGGGAACTTCTGGGAAGGTGGTGATAAAAGATGTCTTAGTTCACTTTATGTTATTGCAACAGAATATCTCAGACTGGGTCATTTATAATGAAAAAAAAAATCATTTGGCTCATGGTCCTGGAGGGTGGGAAGTCCAAGATTGAGGGGCCACATCTGACGAGGCCTCCTTGCCCTGTCATAATGTCGTGAAAGGCATCACATGATGAGTGAGCTTGCAAGAGGAAGGGGACCGAACTCAACCTTTTATCAGGAGTCCACCCTGCTGTAACTAACACTCTCCTGAGATAACAGCATTCATCTATTCATGAGGGCGGAGCCCCCATGACCTAATCAACTTTTAGAGGTCTCACCTCTTAATATCATCACAATGCAATTGAATTTCAACATGAGTTTTAGAGAGGGCATTTAAACCATTGCAGAGACAGAAAGGGAGAGCTGCTCTCTTTTTCTCCTACAAGCCGATGTGCCTGCCTGGGACATTGGTAGCTGTGCAGCTATTCTCCATACATGGAGTGAATTAGCCTAGGGATAATCCAGCCGGCTCTGAATGATAACGCAAGAGGGAGAGAACCCAATCCTTGATGCTGGGGAGGCGGTAAATGAACCATCCCTGGAGCTTCCCTGCACCTTCAGCCTTTGTGTTTTGTGAAATGATACATTTTCCTCTTTGTTTACAACAGTTGGGTTGGGGTTTTCTGGTACTTGCTTATGAAGGCATTCTGTTTCAGCAAATAATGCAGCGTGCAAGTCTCTCCTGCACTTCAGGATTTCACCAGCTCCTCCCTAACAAATTCTTAACAGTGAGAAAAAAAAAAAAAAAAAAAAACAAGGCTGAGAATAACGACAGATGAAGATGTCTAAGTAGATGATGAGATCTGGGGCAACAACAATCATAACTCCTGTCCTTTGCATTCAGAGCATGAATAGAAAAAAGAAAATAGACTGAGGGCTCAGTTGAGAGGTAGAAGTGCCAGTGGGTTATCGAGGGTTAGGACGAGACATCCCGACTTGAGACCAGGAATGGTGAGTGAAGAGTGTGGACTTCACCAAGAAGCCCTGAGAGGTGGGGATAAGAGAGGGTTCCAGAAGAAAGTGTACCTCATAAACCTCTATGAATGAGGTAAAAGACAGCCACAGATCGTGATGTTTGTGGTGCTGGGAACCTTAACATCCATATGGGAGATGCTGGCTCAACGCTTTTCCTTATTTAGACTTCTTTGCCTGAAGAGTTAGTAAAGGGCAAAGTCTACATCTTTTCCACTTTTGGGGTATTCCCTGCAGTGTGAAGAGGGGAGATGATACCAGCAGAAGACTATCTGTGTTAGTTACAGTGGGAGTGGGTTCCTGATAAGACTTTCTGAGGAATACAGCAATGAACACACTGTCTTGGACACAGATGTTATAATGAAAATATGAAATTGCCATTAAGTGATGAATTCAATTTTAACAATGACTACAATTTCAGTTAACATTTCCCCCTCCTTAGGGTAGAATTTATATAAATTAAACTGGACCATATATCCATGGAAGGAGCTATGGTCTTAGCCTCATGTCAGTGCTTAAATCCAATGAAACCTTTGGTCTTGGGTACTAATGGTATTGATTTCCCGCACAAATGGCAACGGAAATATAAGTATGTGTGTGAGAGTTAATGGCACTGTCTTCTGAGTCTGAGATATATGAATTGTTGCTAGCTGTGTAACCTTAGCAGTAGTTGATTGACTTCTCTGAGCCTCTGTCGTCTCATCTGAAAAACGGGTATGCTATTTGCAATCATGCATTGTTTTAAAGATGAAGATGAGGTTTGTGAAGTGCCCAGTATGGGCAGTACATACACTATATTCTTACCACTGCATAGGCAGTTAGAACACTAGACATCAGCTAAATTCTCACTCTTGCTAGCCACTTACACCTTTGTTAACTGATTTTTTTTTCTTTTTAACAACCTGAGAGAATGCTACTTTGATACAAGATCTCTAGTTTCAGAGTTTAGATCTTCCTCTGTTAATAAGACTTAAAAAACAGGGTAAGTAAAAATAGAGAAAAAATTAAAAACATTATCCTCTAAGGTTAAAGACACAATACAGTAGCCTAAAAACTTGTAAAAATAGGTGTTTTGTCTGTTTTATTCCCTGTTGCACCTCCAGTACCCAGGCAGTGCCTGGGGTATATTTAATAGGCATCTATAAATATTTTTTGAACATAATTGAATAGAAAAAAATAAAATATATAAAGCAACTTATAAAATCTGTTTTAAAATCTCTATATGTGACCAAGTTAAACATGGCCAATTGATTCACATTTATCTCTGTTTCACCCTGAAATTCTACCAAAATAATATTTCAGGAATAAAAATAAATAAATCCATAGCAACAAAAACAATGGGAAATGGGTCAGCAGTGGAAGAAAGATATCCACACAATTTTGGAATACAGAGTACAATAGAACAAGGAATAATTGACTTAGCAGAACAGAAAACATCAAGCTAAAGATCCAATGAGGGAGAGAAGATAGAGAATCTGATAACAAAGCAGTGGATTTCTCCTGCAGAACCCTGAAAAAAACTAGGGATTGAAAATACCAGGTAACTCTGAAGGCTGAAGGGTGAGGTGGGCTGAAACTGAAGGGCTGTTTAAAAACAGGTATCTGTGGCTGTTCGACCCTCGTATCCTTTCCCGCAACCCACAACTGCCCCTCTGCCACCAAGTCAGAGACAAGACATTCATTCTCTGAAAGAGGTGAACCAAAGAGGGTCTCAACTTTAGTACCCTAGGAGAGAGGAGCTGCACAAAAAGTGATGGGAGGCGAGTCTACCTATTGAGTGCTGAGACACATGCCCCTGTCCACTTTCAGAATGCTGGGAGATAGGCTTGATCTCCCTACATAGGAGATTAGAGATGTCTCCTCCAGAGAACTCACTGTCCCAAGAGAAAATAATCACAGATGGGCCAGGCATGGTGGCCCATGCCTGCAATTCCAGCACTTTGGGAGGGTGAGGTGGGCGGATCACCTGAGGTCAGGAGTTTGAGACCAGCCTGGTCAAGATGGTGAAAACCCCGTCTCTACTAAAAACACAAAAATTCGCTGGGTGTGTTGGTGGGCACCTGTAATCTCAGCTACTTGGGATGCTTAGGCAGGAGAATCGCTTGAACCTGGGAGGCAGAGGGTGCAGTGAGCCAAGACTGCACTACTGCACTCTAGCTGGGGTGACAGAGCAAGACTCCGTCTCAAAAACAAAAACAAACAAAAAACTGAAAATAACTACAGATACTAATGGTGGAGTCCCAACTCCATCATCCATTTTAAGGCTCATCAGTTTCCACGCACGTCCATGTGAAACTCCTAAAGAGCCTTTAACACTTCACTCAGAGGACGATGGCAGCAAAGATTCACAAAGAATATGAACAACCCTTCTAACATGACACAGACAAAAAAAAAAAAAAAAAAAAAAGGCAAAATTTTAGAAGCAACAGAAAACAGGTAAAGCTTTAAAACCCAAACATCTGTAAATAATATTCTTGAAGCGATAAAGAGGGGATACTGTACTCACAAAATAAAGATTACTATAAAAATGAACATCGAGAGAACAAGAAAAAGCCATTAAAATTGAAATTATGATGGCAAAGATTAAACAATAATACAACAGAGTGGTCATAAGATAAAGTTGAGGAAATATACGAAGTAATTTTAAGAGAAGACAGATATGTAAAAAGGAGTTGAAAGAAAATTAGATAATGAATCTACCAAGTTAATCACCTATTGAAAAATATATTCAACTCAGAGTTCCATATCCAGCCAAACTTGCAAGTCCAAAGGTAGAAAAGGAATTTTCAGGTATGCAAAATACATACATAATCCAGAGGTTGACCAGGAAGGAAAAAGAGAAAGGATTTGGGAAAGAGGAGACTCAACACAGGACAGAGGCAAAGAGAGTTCCCAGTTTGATGGCCAGCCAGGGTAATGGCTGAAAAGCAGGTTTAGAGGAAGAAACTAGAGCAGAAATACAGAGAATTCCAAGAAAAACAAATTCCAAGAAAACAAAAGCAAAGAAATGATGACTTGAGACATTTAAAGACATTGACTAGAGTCTCACAGCTCTGTTGGAATGTTTGGCATAGGATTTAATAAAAAATACATAGAACACTAAACAAACGAAGAAATAATTATTAACACCAGGAAAAACAAAATGATACATGATAAAATTCTATCAGAGTACTATTTCATATAATTATTTACAGCAAATTCTCATAGCCACAATAACATAAACCTAGACTATAAAGGGATAATAAAATGTGTGCACAGTTTGAGAGCCATATCTTTAGTTTTAATGGGAGAAATAAATGTTTATAAATGAAAATTATAATCATGTGATGATAGTATAATAATGTATTGAGAAATGCATACATAAATGCCAGAAAAAAAAAAACAGACAAAGGAGTTTAGAGGGGTGTTGTCTTTAGGAATTAGAAATTAGGGGTAGTTAGAAGGGTAAGCTGCAAGCCATAAATATGTTTCATATTAATTACATATATTTATTCAATCAAAAATAACCTTAATAGTCATTGTATTAGTCTTAAAGGGCATATACACACACACACACACACACACACGATGTATGTATACACAAATACTATACATATATACAATGTATATATACATATATAAGTATATGTACTTATACATGTTATTGATGAAGTTAAATATAAAGTTTTCTTTCAAAAAGCAATTGACCAAACCAAGTTGGAAGAGTCAGAGACTGATAAAAATTCATAAACAAAGATTTGAGAGTTCAAGCTGACCATAAACTTGGTGTGATCCAACAGAAAGTTTGACTGCTAAAATGACAACCTGTCTTAAATTCCCATTGAACAGGTGGTATTTATCAGGAGAGCATCATACTAGATGAAAAAAAAATGTATTCAGGGTTGGGCAGCAGAAATTTATACTCTGTCTGCTATCTAGCCTTGATTCATTTCAGTTGCCTTGAAAATGTGGTCTCCAACTTACGATAATGGCAGTATGTTAAGAAAATCATATGCTAATAAAAAATAGAAATTGGACTTAGAGCCACAATAGGTTGGGTAGTTCTACCTTGCAAACTTAGAGAAAGGTCTAGGAACTTTGGGATCTTGACATAAGAAAAAAAATTTACTGAAGTGTTAAGTTGAGCCTCTGTATGAAAGACTGGGGTGTTTTTGCTACCATTGTTTTTTAAAAATTCAGCCTCAATAGCAAGTACTGGGATGTTCGCAGTGTCTCTAGTCATCAACCTGTAGTTCACCTGGGCAAGAAAATGGTGAAGCTGACTTATGTGGCTGGGATTGAGGTCGTGGCAGCAGCCTGCTGCCTCTACCACTCTCCCTGCCTGCCCCATTCGCTATGAGGTTTGAGAACCTGGATGACAGAACAGAGGAAGCCAGTCAAAAGCCTCATCAACAGAAGTGGCAGGGGTAATGGTTTTAATTCTCTACACTGGCCAAGCCACATCCCAAAGATCATATTTCAATTTTTTTTTTTTTTTGGTATCAAACCATCCAGTGGACAGCGGTTAAGGAGGAGTCAAGACCATTCCTATGAATCAAGTCAAGGAATCTGTCCTTAATGATCTGAGCTCCATTCTGTGACATGGTTGGTAGATCCCTGCATATCTCAAGAGGAAGAACCAGGAGGAAATGGGCATTTCCTAAAAGGCAGATATGAGTTCAGTACAACACTATCAGCATGATTTTCTGAAAATGAAACCTCCCCGTTATATATTCACTGATCCTGGAAATGTTCTGAATGTTTGAGGAGAAAGCAGACAACCAACTAAGCCAAACGATGTTTTGTACAAAAAGCTGGAATAGTTGCTTTCGGTAATTGTTTCCCATCTGAGAACTTATAAAACACCTGTATCACTTGATCCCTAAAAATGACTGCTAGGTCTTGTGAAGAGCTCGACTCCTGTTTTTCTGGCATAATCACACTCAGCCCATCCATCTCTCTCTCCTTGTTTATATCCATAGCTAATACGTCTTCATTCAAATAACAAAATGTATTTGAGTACCAGACGGTTTGCCAAGCTCTAAGAATATCGAGTTTCAAAGAATATATCCCATTTCCTATCAGTCATTTAGTCATTCTCAGGACAAACAACATCATATCAATTTAGCTGGTTGGTTTGAAATATAATTATGCTAAAGCCTAATGAATTTACACTAATTAGCCAAATTCTTACTCAATCGGTGGTCCAAATAGGCAACATAAAAGCGTTGGGAGAAAGCTTTTAAAACCATTGAAACCACCCCAAATATTTGAGGAACATCTGCCAAAGAGAAACTGTTGATATTTTTGTTACAAGTTATTCTAGTGCATTTATTATAACCCATCTCATGAATTTTTAAGGAAATCCTTTCACTTGAAAGTTATACAATTTTTTCATATTTCTTTATATGTTTTTCCTGCTTCAGATTTCTTTTCAAATTCAGACAGTTCTTTCCAAGGTAAAGGAGGGGGACTCCAATGAGAACATTCTCTAGGGTCTCCAGCAAAATCCAGGTCTTTTAATGTACAAAATATGTTCATACTTCCCAATGGCTCGTGTTATAATTAGAAAAACCCTAGGCACTTCACCTGGACCATACAATATTTGAAAGAAAGTGAAATTTCTTCTTTTCAGACAAAATGTCTCCCACAAGTCTACTTTTATTGACAAGCATTTCAGGTGAGACAGCATGGAAAACAGATACCTCTGGCTCTCAGAGTCTCCCTACACATCTGATTACACCACAGCCGTGCAGGCTTAATGTCCTCCCCCTATGAGCAAATCAGAGACACAGAGGCCCATTACCCACCATGTGGTCTGGGGAAATTATACTTAGAGGGGGTTGCATGAAGCTAAACCTCATGCCCAGGTCTCCAGGGGTGCCTGCTGTTACCCTGTTATATTCAATTTATATGATGGAATATTAAAAGAGAATAAGCCGGTTGTATGTCTTCCACCTGGATGTTTTGGGAAACTCCGTGGCTATTAATCATTTGGTAACTTCTCACTGTGCCAGCATGAAGACAGCTGCACCAGGTAACCTCAGACATGAAGCCTTCCCACAGCTTACGGTTGAATTAAAACCTGGTAGTTTGCAGTGACTCCGGAATGGAACAGAACAAATCTGATCAGCAAAGGGAGGGAATTCACACGTTTGTTATCAGGCTCATAAGACTCTTTGAGTGCCTCGTCCCACTGCCTCTATTCCTTGGCAGGCAGGCGCAAGAGACCAGTATTGAGAGGCACAGCAAGAAGGCAGGGTGTGCTGGTACCCCACAGATCTGGGTCCAAGCTCTGCCACTTATTAGCTTTCTGATCTTGGGACTGTTATCTATTTCCTGTCATCCAAAAAAAAAAAAAAAAGAGGAAAATAAGGAAAACCATCCCATCACTATCATGCAAATTTATTGCAGGGCTTCTCAGCTTTGGTACTAGTGACATTTGTACTGGATAATTTCTTTGTCGTGGGGGCTGTCCTGGGCATTGCAGGATGTTGAGTCACATCCCTGGTCTCGACCTACTAGATGCCAGGAGCACCCCCAACCCAGCTGTGACAACCAAAAATTCATCCAGACATTGCCAACTGTCCCCTGAAGGGTAAAGTCATCCCCAATTGAGAACGGCTGGCTTACTGAGGGGATGAAGTTAACGTATCTGTAATGTGCTTGCCACAGAGTTGGTGTTTGACAAAAGCACTTTTCTTCCTCTCAAGGCCACTTAGGTTTCAGCAACCCAGTGTGCAGTTACTGTATCTGCCCACCCAGCATGCACACCCCCTTGGATGGAAACTGAATCGTGATCACTATGTCATAACAAAGTCTTGGTGGGTCAGTCAAGATGCCCTGTTCTCCTTGGCTGAGGAGTGGACCTGTGACCCAAGGGGCCTCTTAAATCCTCTCCCTGAAATTTGAGTGTCTACTGCAAGGGCCAAAGGACCTGTGGTGCTGGTTCAGTCCAATGGCCTCACCTAAAAGGATTCTCCACCAGTTCCTGCTACCAAAGCCCAGAGCTCCTCCGCTTCGTGGCCCCCCAAGGCCTGGTACATCCATTTCACTGTAAGTTCTAGGAGATGTGCATGCCTTTCAAATATATCCTTTGCTAATTTTTAAGTTCATCCAAGTGGCTTTTAAACATTTCATCAAAGGCTTCCTAAATGACATAATCAGTCTCTAAGAGTGAGTGATGAGACAACAAGATGCCCTTGAAGGAGAAAGGAGGCATTGCTGGATGGGGCTGTGGGTGGAGGCAAGGAAACACAAGGTTTCAACTTTGCATTTTTCTCTTCCTTTGCTGTTCAGTGTATAGCCCAGCACACTTTGAGAAGCAGCAGTATCAGCATCACCTGGGAGCAGAACCTCAGTCCCTCCCAGACCTGCTGGGATTCTATGTGATTCAGATGCACAGAGTTGCTCAAGCTCTCCCTGAAAGACTGAGCTTAAAAGCAACCAAGTGTCCTGTTCCCACAGGCTCCCCTTGGTAGGATGCTGGGCCATGCAGAACTGACTCTGCTGGGGAGAAATATGAGAAATAGATACTAATAAAAAATTTAATTCTTCCCAGAACACTGGACACCTAAGCCCCACTCATTCCTGTCCCTACATTTAAGTACTTTTGCAGAAATATGTTCTTACCTAACATCTTGGATCAGCATTTTTTAAACCGGGTGTCACAATTCATTTTTAGATCATGAAATCAATTTATAGGTCATGACCAGTATTTTAAGTAACAAGGGAGAGTAGAAGAGAAACTAGAAAGCATCATATAGACTAAGTATTATTTGTAAAATTTGTTTTGCGTGTGTGTGTGTGTGTGTGTGTGTGTGTGTGTGTGTGTATTGGGGGTACGTGGTTATGAAATAAAAGCTATTTTGTATCGTGAGACCCTGCCAAAAAGTTTGAAAGTGCTCATCTTTGACTGTTACCAAAAACTGTGCCAAGAAAAGCGCCATGTAAGAAGCATTTTTTCTCCTCTTTCAATTGTTAGAATCACTCAAGAATGATGTTCATTTGGTTGCATGATGACCAGTCTGAAATTCTCCTATGATTTTAGGCCCCCCAAAAAGTTTGCTTCTTTCACTTGAACAGGTGCTATGGTTCATGGTGCTGGAAACATGAGAGGTAGGTAAGCTGTCATGGATACCTCTTTGCCTCAGGGCTAGAAGGCTCAGCATTAAGTTTTAAGCAAACTGAAGTGAGTTTCCTCAGTCAAAATTCAAGACTGAGAACTCTTCTATTGCCTTTGTCTTAAGTGAATGACTTCCAAGTGTTTCTCCGCGTATAATCTGTATAAAGTACCATATTGCACATTTCTTTTTTTTTTTTTTTTGCATGCATTTGTAACATAATGTAATCAACCAAACCAACACTTACAAATGAACATCCAGAACTCCACTGGCCACCCAAACAAGGATGCTGAGAAAGGGAGGGGGGTAGAGCCATACCTGAGGGGCTGTTCTTCCCATGCTCAGAAGACAGACTCTCCAATCAGCACCATCTAACCTTTATGGAAGACTTGCTGTGTGCCCAACATTGTGCCAAGTGTTTTAGAGGTTTCTCCCATTTCATCCTGAGAAGCATTCAGTGACGTGAATACCAGATTCTCATTAGCTCCATTTCACATATGAGAAACTGAAGCTCAGAGAGCAAAGCAGCTTTCTCATCTATAAGGTTTGTGTCAATCTTACTTCAAACTCATCCTCTTAGCCACTGTCCCCTTCAGCCGACCTCTCATACACCATGAGCAGCAGGAGGCACCCTGCTCTCCCCACATCCTACCACAGCCCTGGCTAGGACGACACATTCTCCCCCTTCTCAGCAAGAAGCTTAAGTACAAGGCTGGTGATGATGGGTGATATTTATGACATAGCACACAATCCTCCTTTTATCTTTTCCAATTCCTTTTGTTTATATATCAAATGGAACAGCACTCACCCTCTTCAAAGGGAGAAGGAGAGGCAGTGATGTGGAATGAATCCTTCAGAAGTGGAATTTGATGGTGAGCAAAAGATTTATTCAAATGAGAGTATAAGGACTGGTCACGTGCCTGTCATTTATGTGCTCTGTGCCATTAACTTTTAATTAACTCAATTAGAGCAGAATGTCTGACACCACAGTGCGCACACACAAACACCCCTGCTGGTGTCATGTTAAATTAATGTCCCTGAATGGCAGATTCTCTTCTTGCATTAATGGGTTTGCCACCATGTCTCTGTTAATTGTCCCTGGCACCTATGTGTTGGCTACCTCTGAAACGTGCCAATGGTCCGCAGTGCACACTCAATGCCAAACAGCCACATATCAGACAGAACACTGTGTACCAAGTCTTTCACAGACTGCCTTCCTCTCTTCTTGATCATCATCAGTAACGGTATTTTCAGCACTTAAGTTTTAACTAGCATATCTATTTTTTTCTAGTCCAGTCACTGAAGCTGGCTAAACATCACTAGATATCTTTGAGTCTAATTTTTATTGCACACATTAAGAAGGTGTATCTTAATAAGCAGGAACCAGGACTGTTAAAGCAGGCCATTTTCAACAGGGTGCTGCAATTTCACATACAATATACCTTTTGTTGGCTCATTCACCTGAAAATATTAGTGGTAGAAATGTTTTTATATAGCCAGACTTTGGCTGTGCCTCTGTAGAGCTATGCTTTCCAGTTAAATCAATTTCTTCACTCATCTTAAATGAATGTGACTAGTATATGTCATTGTGTAAATAAAAAATAGCCCCCAAATAACCACTAATTTATACTTGGTTATAAAGACTCAGTTTAATTTATCACTTTATGTATTTAACCAAGAGTATGCAAGAATCAATTCTTCAAAATGATCAGTGTCATTAGAGAAATGCAAACCAATACCACAATGAGATACCATCTCACACCAGTTAGAATGACTATTGTTAAAAAGTCAAAAAATAACAGATGCTGGTGAGGTGTTAGAGAAAAAGGACTGCTTATACATTGTTGGTGGAAGTGTAAATTAGTTTGACCATTGTGGAAAATAGTATGGCGATTCCTCAAAGACCTCAAAACAGAAATACCATTCAACCCAGCAATCCCATTACTGGGTTTATACCCAAAGGAATATAAATCCTTCTATTATAAAGACACATGCACATGTATGTTCATTGCAGCACTATTCACAATAGCAAAGACATGGATTCAACTTAAATGCCCATCAATGGCAGACTGGATAAAGAAAAAGTGGTACGTATACGCCACACAATACTAAGCCACAAATAAAATAAAATGATTAGTGCTGCTGGTATGCAGCCTCACTGGAGTTTGTCTTCCTAACAGATTCATGGAGGAACCCTTCCCTGAGACATTTTCTTTTGTAAACTTTCTACATCAGGGAACGAAGACAGATGGGACAAAGCGTGAAACCTAAAAGCTGAGGGGAGAGGAAAGAGGAAACCTCATCCCTGAACCTTGGCCTTTGGGGTCTGCTTGAATGCTCCTTATATAAATTTCTTATTCTGTCATCCTACTTTTAGTAAAAGAAAAAAAAAAATACAGATGAATTCTACCTGAGTTGCAGCTGTCTGAGCTTCTTTGAACCTTTCAAGCTCACCATCGCTTTCTCTCCTCTTCGCCTATGTATATTCTGTCTCTTTGCCCATGAAGCCCCACTGTCTTTTCTCCTACTCACCCTCAAGGAAGTAGGCTCGAATGCTACTTCTTCAAAGAAATCTTCCTCCTCCCCCAGTTCAGGGAGGAAATCCCTTTCTGTATTCCTAGGTGCCTGTATGGTTCTTTCAAAATTAGTCATTACTTATCATTACTTGTTCCATGTTTGCTTTCTTGCCGGGTAACAAGTCTGAAGGGCAATGAGCTTTGCCTGCCCTCCTCACAACAGGCCCTAAGATATAGCAGGTGAGCAACAAATATTAATATTTGTAGGAGAGAGGGAAAGCCAGGGAGCATGAAGTCTAACACGGGCCACCATAGCTTCCTAAGGGCAGGGCCAAGCTATAGGTATCTGAGGGACTTGGGAGGAACTGGGAACTTCTTCAGGTCAGGGAACATATCCTTTTCACTGGAGGTGTCTAGGAAATTTTTTCTCTTAATATTTTGAAAGAGCATCTCTAATGCCCTTGTAGCCTTATTAGAACTCTGAGTTGACAGTACTTAAAATGAAGACAAGGTTCGGTCCTGATGATCTCAGAGAATTAATTTCTTGTAAATATTTACTTATTTTTTAAAAAATCACTTATGGGCCAAGTATAGTGGTACATGCTTGTAATCCCAGCACTTTGGGAGGCCGAGGTGGGCAGATTGCTTGAGCTCAGGAGATTCAGACCAGCCTGGGCAACATGGCAAAGCCCCATCTCTACAGAAAGTACAAAATTAGCTGGTCTTGGTGGCACACACCTGTAGTCCCAACTACTTGGAAGGCTAATGTGGGAGGCTCACTTGAGCCCAGGAAGTCAAGGCTGCAGTGAGCAAAGATGGTGCCCCTGTACTTCATCCTGGGCAACCAAATGAGACCCTGTCTCAAGAAAAAAATAATCACTTTTATTGAACTAATTTATATATATCTATTTAATCCTCAGCGGCCCTAGGAAGTTGGGTCTGCATCAAATCCTTAGGTTTGCCCATAACCAAGCTGCCAGCTCCTCCTTTTCTATGCCTACTATGTGTCAAGCTCAGTGCTAAGTATTTTACTGACATTGTCTAATGGAATCTTCAGAACCACCTTAGGAATTAAGAGCCCATACCCTTATTTTGCAAATGAGGAGACAGTAGAGTTACTCAGCTTGCTCAATCAGGAAAAGGCAGAGTTGGGATTTGAACCTAGTCCTATCCATACCTTAGTGCCACTTTATTACCAATATTGAAAAGAGCATAACAAAAGTCATCCTAGAATTCCATATTTATCCTATTGGGCCAGGAAAACAATGGGTCTAGATGCCGAGAGGACGATTTTCAAAAGTTAAATGAGATGTTGATGTTTGGGCCAGCACAGCCCTCGTAGAAAGAGCCAAGCTGGAGCAGGGAGGTAATCAAGTCTGCAGGACACGTAGCCCATTCTTGACTGGGCATCACGGCAGGGACGTTCTCATGTGGAGTAAGTGCCAAATCACTGAATATGCTCATGAAGACATTTTCCAGCATTTAAGAGACTTAACAGTCTTTTATCTGTGAGAAAGCCATTTTCTGCATGCATTCCTAATTTTCTAATGCAAACACAAAGACTTTCCTTGCAACCAGCTGTAGTTCAAACCTGGAGGATGGGGCAGGAGGCCTGGCAGTTTGGGGTATCTCTCCACTTCTCTTTTTAATTGCCAAGCCAACCATCATGGCCACATAGTCCATGCTGGGGAAGTCATAATGTGCCCAGACTCGGCACAGTTGTTTCAAGGACTGAATTCTCAGCCTTTTCAATAGTCAATTTCTTCTAAAGTCGGTTTTTTATTAAAAATAATAGCAGAGGTTTTGTGCATTTCTGCTGCTTCACGAGCCATCTGTCACAGACACCTTGGGCAAAGAAGCTTCGAAATGCATGAGGAGCACTGATCAGCTGAAAAGAAGTAAAAGAAAGAAAGAAAAAATCCAAGAAAGAGCTGGTCTCTTGTTTTTGGACAGATGAGTTTTAGCATCTCATCTAGCATTTCCCCTACTAGGGACATTTTTACAAGGAATTTAATTGATCTTATTAGACTTGGTACAGAAATCAGTTATCTTTATGGTTACAGTCAGCCAATAGGCAAAGCTAGGGAGTCTCAAATTGGAAGCAGCACAGTAAAGCTAAGCAAAATCCTGGAGAATTATTGAACAGATTCAAGGTTCGAGTTTTTAAAAATTTATTTATACCCCACATCAATCCATACTGGATTTGCGGTGGCTTGCACAACTAAGCACAATAAGGCAGAAGTACAAGGAGATAAAAACAAGGATCAGAGAAAAAAGAAAAGCAGGAGGAAATGGAGACGGCATGTAGCTCACTGCTTAGCATCATGATCATGCCCCTGGAGACAGGGGATCCCTTCCATAGAGTCATTATGGTGGAACCACACATTTGATCCTGTGCGCCTTGTTGGCTGAAGTAAAAAGGAGAACTATGGCCAGTGAACAATCCATTTTGCTAATAGTGTTGGTGGTGAGGAAGAACATCCAAAACTTTCTCAAAGAGGTTCCTGAGTGTTAGGTCTGAAGACACTCTGTGCATGAGGCTTCCAAGAGGACCTTGGCACCATGAGCCCTGAAGCTCATTTTAAGTAATGATCATGATGCTAAGCAGTGAGCTACATGCTTTCTTATGCATCATATAACAGCTCCGTGACTTCGCTGTGGTTCCCAGTCCCCAGGTGGAGGCTAATTTGCACAGGGTCACAGGACTCATAACTACCTGATGCCTGGATTTAAGCCCCCAACTCCAGGGTGCTTGGCTTGCTCCCACACTTCAGAGTGTTACCAGTCTTGTTTCTATCTTTGGGTCAAAGGAATACCGTGGTGTCTTGTCATTCTCAGGAATACCAGCTAGATCCAGGAGCAAGGCATTCTCTTGGCCTCAGGGTACTGGCTCTCTATCCAAGATTGACTCTGGGCATATGGTTATGACTATAAGAGTTTGGCAACATTAAATCCCATTGCATCTGTATGTCCTATGTATATTTGTGTGTCTGTTCATGTGTATACCCAGAAAGTACTGAATGTCCCCACTTTCCTAATTATACTATTACATGGATGTACCCGCACATATACACAGGCAGTTGTGTGTACATAATGACAAATCTAAGTGAAAATAATGATAATAATAGCTAATGGAACACTGAGAACAGTGCCAGCCCCTGTCTAAGCATGTCCTGTGTATTAACTCTCATGATCTTAAGAGTATTTGGAGGAGGGTAGTAGCCTGCTCTGTCAACCTCTAACAAAATGACACCTTGAGGGCAATAGGGCTTGCAAAGCCCCCTGAAGGGCTGAGCAGCCCCTGAGGTTGACAGCTCACCAACTCCCTCAGCTCAGCCAGCTTTCACGTTCTCAAACCTGCTTCATGGCAGAAGGCACAGGTATCTTATGGCGAATACGCATGGTTCTCTCAACACGACCACACAGATCTAACCTTGGACACAGGCTGCTTCTTACTTTGATCAAGATGACTGATTACTAAGAAACCCGGGCAGTTGAGGCAGTTTTCTAGAGCCACACTCACTCAACACTCTGAGGTTTAATGTGTTGAATCCATCGCAGATGCAACTATTGTCCGGTACCCCGCCCTAGCAGCACCAGAGAGGGAGTCTCACCCCCCAACAAACCACAGTCTTATAGCAAGCCTTTTATGGAATCATAAAATAGAAAAATAAATCCAGATTGGAGGACTTTGATACCAAAAAAATGCAACTTTTAACATGAAGCTGATTTGCAGCCTTTGCCTTGTTATTTTACTTTAAGGAGGATACAACCGCCAGCTTAGTAAGAATTACCATCTCCACTATTTGAGTACTTACTCTGTGCCAGGTGCTGTGCTAAGGGCTTGGCAAGCAATACCTCAATTCTCTTAGTACCCTATGAGCTAGGTGTAATGATCAGACCCACTTTAGAAGAGACAACACAGACGTTCAGAAAGTTAGTTAAGGTCAACTATCCAAGGACAGAGGTGGGATTTGAAAACAAGTTGCTCTGACTCAGGAGTCCCATGACGTTAACTCCATACTCCTATCTTTGATGGTATGGATTTTTGGGGCTAATTCCTTACTGGGGTGGGGGGCGGGCTGTCCTGTGAACTGTAGGATACAGAGCAGCATTCCTACACATCAGAAGTCAGGCGCACCCCTCCCTAGTCATGAGAGTCAAAAACATCTCCACCAAGTGTCTTCTAAGAAGGTAATCACCTTCACCCAAGGTTGGGCCTTAATCCATGTGCTGAGCTTCCCACTGTAGCTGAGACACCAATGGCCAGCACTTGGTGACATCATACAACTGCTTGTAACATGTGACTTGGCTCAGCCTAAGCCCCCTTCCATTCTTAGCACAAGGAACGATAATGGAATTCACTTTAAGAACAGGTGTGCTCCTAAAATGTTTTCCATAAGCACAAGAAAGATATAATGGTTTTAAGGTAATCATGTTTGGTTAATAAAATCTTATTTTCCCCATTTGCATTCATTAGGAAGTTATGGCCATGATTATATTAACTATAACATCCTAATAAATCCTTTCCTAAAGATGTAGCAAACACATCAAGAGAATCTAAAAAATGCCACTCAAATCTTAAAAGAAAAATGTATTTGGGGTAGGGAGGCTTCCAGGCATGCTTAACACAGTAACTTAAAGATATACATATATAAAAGAAGTAAAAGCTGGGATAATGTTAGAGCTTAAAAATCCAATGCTTCCTGGGGTCAGTCAATACAGGACACTGCTGACCTCTAAGGGTCTTTGTAGGGATTAGAAAGAGGTAGTCCCTCAGGGGCTATAAATTAAACTTTTAAAAAGTTCAGCTTGGTGAAGGGAAGCCCCCTTTGTGTGAAGAATGTTTCCTGCCTCTATGTGGACCCAGCCCTGCTACCTCTGCTGGGTGACTTTGCAGGGTACCCTGATTTTGGGTTGCCTGATGGCACAAAGCCCCTGCCTGCCATCAGACTGTGATTGCCAAGGTGGAAAGACAAGGTCTACCTTTCTCAGTGCAGGTATTCAGATGTCAGAGGCTTGGCTTTTCAACAAAGGCCTGCGCCAATGACCACAGACCATCCTGCAGCAGAGACAGGTGACACGTTTTCTCCAGAATTGGCCCCACCCCCTGCTGCCTCCTGACATTCAGGATTCAGTCACCTCCAGATTGGACCCACCAGAATGAGGACAGAACAGACACGTGTCCCATAGGGGTGAGGTTGGGGATCTCAGCTTTGGAGAGAGGCCATCTAGAATGATTCTGGTCTCACCACTTACCAGCTGGGTAACTGTACAAATCCCTTAATTTCTAAGAGCCTTAGTTTCCTTCTCTTTAAAATGGGGCAAAGCCAGAACTCACAAGTTTCTTGCAAGGATTGCATGTGATAATTCATGTAAAATACTTAACATGATGTCTGGTACCTAGTAAAACACTTAAATAAATACAGCTTTTTCTCATTACACTTTCTATTTTGAGATAATTGTTGAGTCACACACAGTTGTAAGAAATAGTGCCGACTAAGAAATAGTGCCAAGAGATCCTATATACCCTTTACCCATTTTCCCCCAATGGCAATATCTTACAAATCTATGACATGACTTCCCAATTAAGATACAATCAAGATGTGAAACAGTTCCATCTCCACCAGGAAGTTCCTGGGTTGTTGCTTTCATTATCCTCCAAAGTCAGCCATGTCTGACCATATTGGAGAAGGTTGGCTGGTGAATGAGCGGCAGGAAAAAAACCTATACCCAACCACAGAGAATATAAACCATATTTTACAAGTCTCTTCCCCCAATTTTTAAACAAATAAATACTTCCATATAGTTCAATACATCATGTTTGCATAACAATGTCATTGGTTTTGCAACAAAGAATTTAAGTCAGTCCCGTATCACTTGAAGAAAGAAAGAGTACAGCTTAGACTCCTAAGCACAGATAGGAAAGTCTGTATCCTGCCTGGAATTCTACAGTGGTTCCTGTATGCACTTAGAATAAATCCCAACGCATAACCTCTGAGACTCCGTATCGTCTGGGTCCTGCTTTCCTCTTGGATTTCTTCACTAATCAATCCTATCTCCCTTGCTTCACTTCTACCGCCATGGCCACCTCTCTATTTTTTGATTACGCCAAGGTTGCTGGAGTCTCCAAACTGTTCCCTTGACAGGGTGCGTCTCAGTGCACACCTCTGCATGGCTGGTTCCTTATGAACGCCCGCTTCTCTGCTCAAACACCTTGTCAGCTCTGTTTCAGCAGAGCCTCTGATTGCATACTTCTGCTATCACCTCCTTTCCCTTTCTTCCTAGGTCTCATCATGCCCCAAATTCTGGTTTTATTTGGTACTTTGTTTATCCTATCTTCCCTAACTAGAATGTGAACCGTGAAAGCTGAGATCTTGCCTCTCTTCATCCCTCTATTCTCAACACTGGGAGCAGTGGCTGGCATCAATTAGGTGTTCTTTGAATATTAAATTAATGAATGAAAAAGTAACAAGGAGGAAAATGACTTTTTGAGTGCTAATTGGATCAATGAGATTTTTTTTCTGATAGTGGCAATCTGAATACTTCTTCAGGTTTATAAAAAAAATCTAATCTAGACCAAAATTATTTTATTTTAAACATGGCAATAATTAACAAGTACTGGTGCTCTGACACCCATGGGTATGGTCATTTGGCTAAAGGATTTGCAACTAAAAGTCTTGGATAACTCATTAATTTGGGATCTATTGTCTCTTATTACATTCCTATTGCAATGAAACAATGACTTTGTTGATTACCAATAGTGCTATTTTGGGGAGATTGTTAGTCAAACATTTGGAGAAAGAATTTAAAGTTCAAATGTAATTCAATTAACACATGTGGATCTTGTATTAAGAAGACAGGTCTTAATACAAGACCTGTCTTATGAACTGGACCTGTCTTATGAACAGTTTATTTTGTAAATGATCTCTAACACCAATGTCAAAGCTTCCAAATCCTGTTTGTTCCAAGAAAGAAAAACGTGCAAAGTCTGATCCATCTCAGTTACCAGTAGCATTGTCTTTGAATGGACATGAATTAGAGAGAGAGATATCCCTATATGGGGAAAAATACCCCCAGCCAGGTTTCTGGTACAGATCTACTTAGATGGCATGGACCTGCTCTCAGACACATGGTGTCAGATCTTACCTCTCTGAGTGTCCATTTGCTTTACCCGTAAATCAGATAGAATGATGGTACCTTTCTTATGAAGTAGTTATTGGGATTAAATGAGATAAATCAGTGAAGTTTTATCAAAGTGCCTCAAGCAGAGTAAGTTAATATCATTGCTAACTGCACAGGACATGACAGGTGTAGTGGAGCAGTTATCTGTTGTAACTTAACCACCAGCTCTGTGAAGAAGTAAGGTAATCCTTAGTTTACAGTGTTTGCCCATTCCCATGGTGTAGACAATCCTGCCATGACTGACATCAAGCTACAGTGAAGACAGAGTGAGAAAGAGACATTAACAGTGGTCTCACGAGAGCTGGTGTGAGCTGGCTCAAGCACACCGACCACTGGGTTAGAGGGTACAATGTTCTCTCCTTAGTCTGGTCAATAAATATGACAAACAGGCTCTGTATGACATATATTAATAACTTGCAAAAGGGACTCACTCAGGGAGAATGACACCAAGGTCCAGCAGAGAAAAGTTGGTGAATTTGTGTATTAGCAGTAGTACTCTACTCAAAATTATTCCTGAGAGTCAGATGAGAGACTGTAACACACAGTACAGTCCCTGAGGACAAGCAACAGAGTGAAAGGTTATGTACTCAAAGAGTTAAAGATGGTGGTAACGTCCTTGCCAAAATTCAGGGCACGAGTTAAGTGTTGAATTCAGTTTGGGTATGCACCAAGGGGAAGAACGCATCGCATTGCATTTGAGGATGATTCATGTGGACAACTGACTATACTAAATTCTAGGGGAGAGTTCTGTGGTAGACAGGCAGTTCCCTGCAGAAAGTGATGGGTGAAGCTATGGGTGCGGTTAAGATTGTGAGGGAACATAATGAGAAAGGGAAGATAATGAGATAGGGAAGGAACTTGGAGAAGGCTCAGTTAAGATTAGAAGGACAGAAGTTCATGAAAGAGAGAGAAGTACATGAAGGAGAAAAGTTTATACTTTTAGGGAAGAAGTATTCTGAGAGACAGAAACAGAACCAGGAAAGTTAGTATTATAGAAGCCAAGAGAGAAGAGATGGACTACAGTGTAGAAATCTTCTTGACCTACTAACCACCTGATGACCCTTAAGCCTGACTTTCATTTTAAGTTACCAAGCCTGGGAAGTAATTTTTACAGCGGTACAATGACACCTGCACATGACAGGGCTTCCTGCTGGTGATTTGGAGCTGCTGATCTGGGGGGAGTCTCTGATAAGCTCCCAAGAGCGTAGGAAATGTGGCAAACAACAACAGATAGACCTGCTCTTGAAGGACATAGGTAGAGGTTAGGATTTTTATGTCACCCCCCCCCACCCCGCCCCACTTCTGTTTCCTCTTCTTCTCACCCACGCATGAGCTCATGCACACTATTCTCTTCCTTCCTGATCTCTTTTTTCATCCCCTCCTTGATGCTCTCCCTGTGCCTTGTCCCAGCTGGTGGGAGCATTCTGGGGCTGTGAGTGGGAGAAAGCCAGCAGGTTCTCATGGTGCTCACATCCCCTGTCTCTGATCTCATTAGCAGCTGCTGATCAGGAGGGACCCTCAGAAATCAAAAAACATGAATCTTCCCCTCCAGATTCATCTTGCCTTCTCACTCTCCCCTTTCTACTCTTTCCACCCAACAGCCTGGGGCTTCCTGGACTTCAGAAATGGAGCGTGCAGAAACAGAGCGGAACAAGAGGCTCTAACACATGGGTGACATTTAAAGAATAGTAACTCTCTTTGAAGAATCATCTGTCCTTTGGAAGCACATTTTATTATGTGCTCTGACTCACTAGATGATATCCAGGGGATGCATTTAGGTTCTCTGGTTCCTGGGTTCAATATAGAAGTGTTATTTGGTTTGTCCACTGAAAGGATTTAGAATTAATTATAGGTGGGGTGGACCCCGGGATGGTGAGAGCCAATTCCTGTATTGGTGATTTAAATTAAAATAAAACAGTGCAAACTGATGTCGATAATAACTTCTCATTTTCCCCCAGGCTTCATGAAAAATCCAGAAGTATTCCAGTGGAAAATAAATAATAAATCAAGTATTTAAAGATGATTTCATGAGGGTGGGGAGTGATAACTAACTCTGAACTGCACGCATGTTTAACAGACACTGTTAATTTTTGAAAAATAAAAGTGGTGACAGCATGGGCTTCATCCTCAGGATGTACGGAAGGCAGCAGAAAGAAAAGTAACTGGATTAGGACATAAAAGCGGGGTATGTACTATACTAAAGCAAGTACAAAGTCATTAAGTTTGCTTTTCACATTTCTAGCTCCTGCAACTCAGCCACTGAGTTCCTCATCTGGAAGCTTATTCTCCCCAAGCCTCCAAGTAAATTAAGTCTGGTGCAGAACATGTACTCACAGCCTGTCCTGGACCCCACCCCCCATACCTTCTTCTAGTGGGCTTACACTAAATGACCTGGTAAAACCCCATGTTTCCTTTGCTCAAAACTAGATCTGTGAACTGGTCTTCCTACCTTCCCAGGATGGCACAGCTGCTAATGATCTCCAATCCTAAAATCCACAGTGCCCTCCTGTCTAGAGGTAGATTCTTGACTGAAACATTCCTGTATCCATTCTCACCATCACCTACAGATCTAATCAGATATCCTTTCTGGTTCATGCCAGGCATCTACGCGGGATGCTAAAGTCATCCCAGTTCCTCAGTAGAGATGGATATGCAAAGGCACCAAGGCAGAGAGCTGCATTAGAGAAAATGCAGGCATTTGAGCATGGCAGGAACAGAAGATGTCACTTGTAAGGACTGGAGTAGAAGGGAAAGAAAGAACTGAAGAAGGAAACAGATGGCAATGTCCCAACTGAACACATCCTGAAGTCAACAGAGAAGCATTAATGATTTCAGCAAGGAAGTGATTAGATCCAGCTTTAAGCTTTTGGCAGCAACACTGGTGAAGAGTAAATACAGGTGACTCAAAGGCAAAGGTTAATTTCACCCGTTCAAGTTAATGACAATGCCAGTCAGAAGAAAACCACACTAAAGATCCAACCAAAGAAGAAATATTTCATAGCTCAAACCAGTAAGAATTGGTAATTGCTTCTAAAAAAATACATTCTAGAAGGAACAAAATGGAGATGAATGAACCATGGAAAAGTATAGAGAAGAGGAAGAATGCCAGGCCAAAGATAGGATTAAGAGCTACTGAATCTCTCAGAGTACAGAAGTCAGCAAAGCAGAAAATCAAAATGAGGCTTCTGATGAGGTGAAGATTAGGAATGTGATGTTTGCAAATGCAAATGGAAGGAGCAGCCAAGGAAGAAAATAATCATAGACACCGCCCGCCCCCCGCCGACAGGAGGAAAATTATAATTTGCTAACAGAAAAATACTATGTCTTGTTCAAGTTTTTGCATAAAATTTCCCACAGGTGAATTTTTAAAGCTCCCTCTTGGAAATGTTAGTGGAAATCAACTTCTGGTTTTTACCAGTGATTCCAAAACTAATGTATTTGGAGAATAAAGAAATTCTAGTCCAAATATGTAACTAAATAAAACCCTATTGTAAACCTTGACTGTAACAATAAATAAGAACTACTTTTAGTTGGGACAAAAGACATCCTGGTGAGACAAGAAATAGGAATTTGGGCCAGGCGCAGTGGCTCACACCTGCAATCCCAGCACTTTGGGAGGCCAAGGCAGGTGGATAGCTTGAGTTCAGAAGTTTAAGACCAGCCTGGGCTGCATGGAAAGACCCCGTCTCTACAAAAAATACAAGCTGGGTATGGTGGTGCGTGCCTGTAGTCCTGGCTGCTGGGAAGACTGAGGTGGGAGAATCACTTGAGCCCAGGAGGTCTAGGCTGCAGTGAGCCATGATCACACCATTGCACTCCAGCCTGGGTAACAGAGTGAGACCCTGTCTCAAGAAAAAAAAGGAAAAAAATCGACTAGGTCTTTAACACTCTGAAAACATATTTAAATTATCTTTCAAAGCTTAAGCTCTAACCTTATGTAATCTAAGTCTACTGCATTGAGAAACAATTTGAATTTACAATGCAAATGAAAAAGCTAATGATTTAATTAACAGATGACCCCTTGACTATAGGCGTGTAAAGACCACCACATCTATTAACTGGAAGCCTAGATGGAGTTCTGGGGTTTTACTTTCCAAAGGAGGCCAGTGCAGCTTCAGCACTTGTTTTCCTTAGCTTCTCTGATCAAAGTCTGAGACGGTATTTCAATTTAATACTTATCTGTCAATGCTGAAGTATAAAGGAAAAGATAATTCATAAATTTTTAAACTGTCCTTTCCTGCTATGGATTTTCTCAGCATTTGATGCTACATTGAATAGGAGTGATGTCATTTCCCCACGAGGACGTCTTGTGGTTGTTTCCTACAAACGAAAATCTTCTAAGATGTACAGTGGGGGGTGGCAGGGAGCCAGATAAGTCTGGGAAATTAGAGTCCAGAGGTGAAGAAAGCAGCTTAACATTGGTTGATCAAGGTTTTCAAAATTATTTATGAAACTTTGTTGTTGTTGTTGTTGTTGTTGTTTTTTGCATAGTATCCAGAAAAGAGCCAACATAGAAAGTGTGGGACTGCCATCCCTAGAAACGTCAGCCTGCAAGCTTGGCTCTTGGCTGGTATTTGGGAGTGATTTGGGGAAGGTTCCTACCATTCTCTGATAAGAGTGACTCAACGTGCCTCAACTATACAAACAGATATGGCTTATGCTGAACACCTGTTTTCCTTCTGGGGTTCAGGGATTTGGTACCTATCAGGCAGAAAGTGCCTATGTGACCAGATTCCAGTAAGAACTCTGGGCAGTAAGTCTGTAATGAGCTTCCCCTGTTAGACAGCATTTTATACTCATTGTCACGATTTGTTGCTGGGGGAATTAAGTGTGTCCTGTGTGACTCCACTTGAAAGTTGTTGCCTGGTTTCTCTTGGTCGTTGCCTATGTGCCTTTTGTGCTGATTTTTCTTGGAATCTTTTCACTGTAACAAAGCTTAGCAACAAATACAACTAGATAGAGAGTCCATGAGTCTTTCTGGCAAATCACCAAATCTGAGGGTGGTGTTGGGGACCACTGACGCACATAGCATTCATCAACAGTTTGCAAGAACTAGTGTTCCAGGTGAAATACTTAGAGAAACACTGCTCAGTGGCACAGACTTACTGAGAAAATGTATGTTAAACACTGAGCACAGTTTCTGACAGATAAGATGGGATCTATAAATAGCAGGCATTAGTAGTGTTACTTCTTACTGCTGATAAACTTACGGGAAATAGAAACTCTTTTTGCCACACCCTTGAGTATCTTCCATGTGCTATGTATACTGCTTCACACACAGTAATCATCACTAGATGTTTGTTGAATGAATTATAATGCCTTTATTTACAAAGCATTGTGCCAACACAGTAAAGTCCATTCAAAGTGTGCAGTCTCAGCCCTCTTGGAGCTCACAAATCTACAACAAACACTATCAGTAAAGACAGAGCCAGAGATGAAAATGCAGACAGAAAGCTCAGCAAGGAAAAATAAATGGATGCTGAAAAAAAGAGTGGTCAGTGCACCTTCACCAAGCAGAAAGCTCGACACATATGTATGTTTCTAATTTTGGCAGAAGTGAGGACGGACGTTAGAATTCTTCGTTTCTAGAGAGATGAATTATACGGTTCCATGAAAGCCTTTCCTACAACACTGATAAGCCCATATAGGAAAGGGCTTCATAGTTAATGAAGAAGAACAACTTAAAATGGTGATGTTACTCTTTTAAAAGATCTAAATCTAAGCCATCTGGATAACGTGTGTGTTCAATAGGTTGCCTATTCCAGTAAAATTTCACTTTCACTGAGGCTAAGATCTCATTTACTAACTGACCATAAATATAATGACCTCAAATTCCAGTTTGCTCAGGACAAGACTGGTTTATGTTTGTAGTCCTAGCCTAAATATTAATGTAGTCCTTTTTGCTCTCAAAAGCACTCCAGTTTTGGACAATAAATACATTTTGTGATGATCCTAGATTGAGTCCTTTGAAGCCAAGAGGAACAAAAATTGTCAACTGAATCTCCCAGCCCCCAGTACACAGATGGAGTCTCAGCCATTGATATGATTTGGCTGTGTCTCCACCCAAATCTCATCTTGAATTGTAGCTCCCACAATTGCCACGTGTTGTGGGAGAGACCAGGTGAGAGAGGTAAGTGAATCATGGGGGTAGGTCCTTCATGTGTTGTTCTCACGATAGTTAATAAGTCTCACCAGATCTGATGCTTTTGTAAAGGGAAGTTTCCTGCACAAGTTCTCTCTCTTCCTGGCCGCCATGTAAGATGTGCCTCTCGCCTTCCACCGTCATTGTGAGACCTCCCCAGCCATGAGGAACAGTGAGTGCATTAAACCTCATTTCCTTTATAAATTACCCAGTTGCAGGTATGTTTTTATCAGCTGCGTGAAACAGACTAGTACAGCCATAGAGGAGAAAAGCTCCTGAAGCCCCAGGCAGCTTGAGGCCCTGGTATGAGGCTGCTCTTTGGAGCTATGATGGTTAATAGCCTGGACAATGGAGCCAGGTGGCCAGGGTTCAAGTCCTGGCTATACCAATTACTCACCATGTCTTAGGTAAGCTATTTAACCTGTCGGTCCCACAGTTTCCTCAACATTCAAATGAAAATAATAATAGTGCCTACCTCACTGATTTCTTATAAAGAGTGAGAAAGGCTCTCTGAATAGATTTTGACACATGGTACATGCTCAAAGATGTTAGCTGTACTTCCCTGATGATACTTCCCTCTGAGCCAGAGAACATGAGAATCCAGTTAAGTCAGGGGAAGTGTGAGAGTGACTGATATGTCTGTCTCCAAAGATAGACATTGCCAACTGACAGTCATTCTCCATCCCGCTGCATCTGGATGCAGCCTCAGAGTCTTCCTCAACATCGGTCTCCAAGAAAACAATCATCTAAAACAATCGCTTTCTGGGAATTCTCCCAAGTATTGCCATTGTCCCCAAGACAGAGAATTTTGCCTCTTCTATGAGGATCTTCTCTTCCGCTGATCCAACTCCCTGAGGCTTCTTCAATCTTGCAAGTGATGTTGGTTGGCTCACTCTGCCTGGACCTGTATGTCACCCTAGAAGCCCAGTCCATTCTGACAGCCATTCCACCCTCTCCAAACACATCTGATTTAGAAAAGTTTGGCCTATGTTTACATTGGCTGCAACTCAGACAATTTGGGGAAAAATCTTTTGGTGTCAGAAGATGACCAACCTATTTTTCTAATGGCACCTTCATATGGAACAAGACAATTCCTTATATTCTTCAGAGTACCTGTTTCTCTCAGTCGCTGCCACCCCAGTAAATGGCAATCTGTCCATCTTTTGGTTCGAGAGAGCAAAGTCTCTTAGTCTTGGAGTCCTCATACTTCCTGCTTTAAAAACATACTACAAAGCAACAGTAATCAAAGCTGTATGTATTGACATGAAGACAAATATCTAGGCCAATGAAACGGAATAGAGAACCTAGAAATAAACCCTTATGTATATGACTGAAATATTTTTGACAAAGGTGCCAGGACTACACAATGGGAAAAGGACAGTCCCAAATGGTGTTTGGAAAACTGAATATCCACAAGCAAAAATGAAGTTAGACCCCTACCTCATGCCATATACAAAAATCAGCTGAAAATGAATTAAAGACCTAAATGTGAGACCTAAAACTATACAACTCCTAGTAGAAAACATAATGGAAAAGCTTCAGGACATTGGATTTTGTAATGATTTCTTATATACGACACAAAAAGCACAGACAACAAAAGAAAAACTAGACAAATGAAACTACATCAAACTAAAAACTTATGCTTATCAAAGGAAACAATCAACAGAATGAAAAGGCAACTTACTAAATAGGATAAAATATTTGCAAGACATATATTGGATAAAGGGTTAAAATCCAGAAAATTATAAAGAACTTCCCCAACTTAACAGCAACAAAAATCCAAATAACCTGATTAAAAAATGGGCAAAGGGCCTGAAGAGACAATTCTCCAAAGAAGTTATACAAATGGCTAATGAGCATATGAAAAGATGCTGATCATCACTCATCCTAAAATAAATGCAAATCAAAACCACAATGAGGTGTCACTGCACAAAGCCATTAAAATGCCCACTATCAAGTAAACAGAAATAGTAAGTGTTGAAAAGACATGAAGAAATTGTCACCCTTGTATACACTTGGTGAGAATATAAAATGCCACAATCATTACAGAAAACAGTATGGAGGTTTCTCAAAAAGCTAAAGAGAATTATCGTATGATCTAGCAATCTCGCTCCTAGCTACATATCTGAAAGAATTTGAAGAAGTATCTCAAAGAGATACTTGCACACCCAGTGAAGCGTAATTTACAATAGTCAAGAGGTGTAAGCAACCCAAATGTCCATTGATAGATGAACGGATAATGGATAAAGAAAACATGGTATATCCACACAATGGACTATGATGCATTCTTGAAAGAGAAGGAAATCCTGTCATATGAGATTACACGGATGAACCTCAAGGGCATTATGCAAAGTGAAATAAGCCAGTCATAGAAGGACAAATACTGTGTGAATCCACACATTCAAAGTATCTAAAGCAGTCAAGATCACAGAACCAGAAAGTGAGAAGATGGTTGCCAAGATCAGAGGGTTAGGGGAAGGAGAATTAGTTTTTAATGGGTATAAAGTTTTAGTATTGCAAGATGAAGAGGTCCTAGAGGTTTGTTACACAACAATGTGAGTGGACTTAATGCTACTTAACTGCACACTTATAAATGGTTAAGAAGCTAGGCACAGTGGTGTACATCTGTAGGCCCAGCTACTTGGGAGATTGAGACAGGAGAATAACTTGAGCACAAGAGTTAGAAGCCAGCTTGGACAACACAGTGAAACCTTGTTTCTCAAAAAAAAAAAAAAAAAAAAAAAAAAAAAAAAAAAATCATTAAAATGGTAAATTTAAAGTTACGTGTTTTTTTTTTAAACACAATTTTTAAAAGTTGAAATATTTTAAAAATCTTCCCACTACCCTAAACGCTTCTCTCTTTCGTCACATACTGCACTTAATCCAGTAGCAAATCCTGGTGCGTCTTTCAAGACGTAGCGCAAATCCAACCACTTTTCATCACCTCCACTTTGGCCATGGGCACTCTAGCCCCACGCTGTAATCCAAGTTCTCTTCTTTCTCACCTGGTTTCCTTCAGTAACTTCTTGCTAAGCTCCTCACTTCCACTGAAGTCCCCTCCGATCTGTTTACAGCATTCTTGGTGAAAGAGATATCTGAATATATCCTGTCTCTGTCCAAAACCTTCAATGCTTCCCATTTCACTCAGAAGCCAGAATCCATGCAAAGGTTTCCAAGGCCCTGAGTGATCCACCCCATCTCCAGCCTATGTTCCGTACACATGCTAAGCCCACTTTGACCTCTGGGCCTGTGCACTTGCTGCCAGGGCTGCCAAGAAGGGGTCAGGGCCTGGTGAAAAAAGAAATGAGGGATACCCCAGCAAAGACACAGCAGCTAAAAGAAAAAAAATCTTTCCATAGGATTTGCCTTGAGCTTGCCGGACTGTGGGGCCCTACCTTTTGCAACAGTTCTGCTGCACCCAACCTCCTGTATGCTCAGCCGTCTTGCTGGCTGTTCACCTGTGTGGCTTTCTCTCTCTGCAGATATTTGCGTATTTCACAACCTTCTCTTTCATCAGATCTCTGTTTAAATGTCTCCCCTTCAGAGAGGCCAGCCCTGATCATCATATATAGACTAGAATATCATGCACCTCCTCCTGCTCCCCTATCTCCACAAATTCCCCCTCCTCCTGGTCCTGTTTAACTTTACTCAGGGGCATTTCTCATCACCTGCCTGCTCTTCTGCTGTAGGTTCCCTGAGGGTGGGAACTCTGGTTCACTGCTGTTACTGAGTGCCTTGAATAGTGCTTGACAGGTAGTAAGAGCTGAGCAGGCATCTGTTGAATTAACCAGTGAGTGAATGAGAGTAGAACAGGTGGAAAAGACAGATTCAGCTCCAGAAAAAGTCAGCTCAGTCATAGAAAGCAGACAGACTGGAATGATGCTATGCCTGTCTATTTTGTGTGCTGTGAACCCCAGAATCTTAGAGAAAGGTTTTCAGTTAAATGCAGCTGCAGAGAATTAGCCAGCATGATGCCACCAGCTTGGTGGGTGGCGAAATAAGACCCTCCTGGTGTCATGGTGTTAAAGACAGTCATGTGAATATCACCACAACAAATGGCTCTCCGGAAGGATTGAACAATTATTAATTGCCTTTGGTATATAATCTGTGTTTAGAAAGGCTTTCTCCTCTCTCCTCATGCATCCGTGACAAAGCGCCCAGGCAGCAGATCACTAAGTTCATTTCCTCCTCCCATTCATCTTTTTTATTTCCAACTTGAGGAGCTGAACCTGCTGCTCTCCCTCTGCAGTGATAACTTATAACTGAACTACTGTTGATCTCTCACATTAATGAAACTTCACTTTATTTCTCTCAAGAATGGTATGGTAGGGCTGTTAAACAGCAAGTGTGACGAAACAGGGGCTGTATTTAGAGTGGGAAGTGGAGCCCCAGTTCCCCGACCAGCAGTGAGTGTTAGCTTCTTAAGCACCCGTGGAGAATGTAACCAAGATGCCAGGAACAGCGCAGCACATGCAAGGCACTTTGCAATGCCTGACTTTGACTTCTCTCTCAAGTCAGGACAAACTGTTCATTAAAAGGCCAAACTCTGTTCTTAGCCCAAAGGTGAGGAGAACAGGATGTGTCCTTTCCAACTAACCAGCAGGAGAGAAGAAGACTATCTTGCCCCTGTCCGTGCCAGACAAAGTTCTCCATGACTTGGAGACATTTTTATTTAGAATGAAGAAGGCATTCAACAAGAAGTGCTCAATGCCAAAAAACAAACAAACAAACAAAAAAAACAAACAAAAAAAAAAACAAAAAAACCCACATATGGAGACGGGTTAAATCACTTTTCTGAAAGATTTGACTTCAGGTGCCTGGGATGACAGAGACGAGGATCTCCCCTGCCAGTCTAGTCCAGAACCTACCCAGAACCAACCTGGGTAAGAAAGATCGACCATTTTGGAGATAGAAATCCATCACACAATCACGTGTGTCCTCAGGGTTTCAAGTCCTACAAGAAATCCCATCTGATATGGTTTCGCTGTGTCCCCACCCAAATCTCAGCTTGAATTGCGGCTCCCACAATCCCCACGTGTCATGGGAAGGACCAGGTGGGAGGTAATTGAATCATAGGGGTGGGACCTCCCCATGATGTTTTCATGATACTGAATAAGTCTCACAAGATCTGATGGTTTTATAAAAGGGCAGTTCCCCTGCACACGCTCTCTTGCCTGCTGCCATGTAAGACATGCCTTTGTTCCTTCCTTCCACCGTGATTGGGAGGCCTCCCCAGACTTATAGAACTGTGAGTCCATTTTTCTTTTTAAACAAATTACCCGGTCTTGGACATTTCTTCATAGCAGTATGAAAAGGGACTAATACTTCATCTCAACAAAGACCAGAACAGTTCATACTTAATGGATCAGCTGGTAGGAAAAACGAGATCCATTCCTCAGTCCCAGTCTAATGCTCCAGGCAGAGATGAATCTGGTAACCAGGGTTCCAAGAGAAACCCAGTGCAGCAGCAAGAAAATGGACTTTGGCATCAGAACATCTGGGATTAAATTCCTAGCGCTCTGCCTTCTAGCTATGTGACTTGAGCATAGTTACTACACCTCTCTGTACCTCATTTTCTCAAAGCACCACTGCATAAGACACATACAGGATATCAATACCCAAAGACACAAAGAATGTTTATAAAGTACTTATTAGTTGCCCACTTCCATGTACTTAATATGCCACACCTCATTTTATCTTGACAGTGACTCTAGGAGGCACATTCTCTCATTTCTCCCTTTCTATAAATGAGGAACTAAGGCTCACGATTCAACAACTTGCCTCAAATTACATAGCAAGGGAGAGGCAAAGTTAGTATTAAAACATAGGCCCATGTAATGCTAAAGACAGTTTTCACCTATGACATTCAAGATCTGTGCTTTCCAATAGGAAGGCCATCAGCCAAACGCAGCTATTTAAATTTTAAAAAACAGTACTTAAGAACTCAGTTCTACAGCTTCACTAGCTGCAGTTCAAGCGCTCAATGGTCACCTTATGGAGTACCATCTATTTGGCTTCCTTATTGGACCGTGCAGTTATGGAACACTTCTATCATTACAGAGAGGTCTATTACACAGCGTTGGTCTAGTCCTTCTCTACCATGTAAGATATGATCCTTTACACAAGTAAAGAACACCAAAAGTTAAGCTTAGTTTCATGGTCACTTGCTTCTGCCTTGAGAGAAAAGACACAAGTGTGGGTCACCAGGCTGTGGTCATGAGCATCACCATGGGGTGGATGCCCACTCAGCTGTCCACTGAGATGGTCAGAGGCTGCTCTTCTGCCTTCCCTTGGTGACCTTCTCTTGATGGCCTCTCTTGTGTATGGACCACCACTTTGGGCTGCAGTTTCCTAAAATTATTTTCATCTACATACAAGCTGCCCATGCCACCCTCAAGAATGTGGCAGAACGTCCCCCCTCGAATCTGCCTTGCCCCCTCTGCCTCACCCTCTTCCTCCTGGTCCTCACACCTGGGTTTTCCTGCCCAGTTTCTCTGACCTCCCTTACCTCTTTCCGTGTACTGTGATTTTCAAACTGAGGTGAAACTCAGTTTTACTTTTAAACTGAGGAGTTTTAAACTGAATTTTAAACTGAGGTAATAAATCATTTTTAAAGTCATGTTTAGTGTATTCATGATGTTGTAGAAACACCACCTCCGTCTAGTTACAAAACATTTCCATGACTTCAAAGAGAAACCCAGACCTATAAGTAGGTCCTCCTTCCCACCCCTGCCACTCATCTACCTTGTGTTTCTATGGCTTTACCTACTCTAGATATTCCTTTTTATGGCTGTATAATATTCCATTGCAAGGACGGATCACAATTTGTTTATCCATTCATGAATTATTGGACTCCCTTATACTTTAATTAGCTGAAACAACCAGAAGTGGGAAGAACCTAGTTACCACTATGTTACCAGAGATAGTTAATGCCAGAATCTGTCTCCAGAATTGTTTTTCCAGAATAACCATCCAGCATTTTAGGAAGGCACGTTGGCACCCATCAGGAATCTCCATGCTGATCACTTCCTTAGGGTTTCACTAATTAAATTTTTCCTCACATTATTCAAAGAGTAATTTCTATAACGGTTAAGAGTTCTTATGGGGTATTATTAAAAGCTTTTCTTTCTTAGAAGTGTGTAATATGTTGGCTTAAACAGGTTTCTGGACTGCAGATCTTCAAAATATCTTTACTATGTCAAATGTGCATTGTACATTTAAGGAAGCAATTGTAGTTTGCAATGTACCTTAAATGTTCCCAAGAGAGCACAAAGCATAAATCTCTGTGTGTGCGCGTTTGTGTGCGTGCGCGTGCGTGTGTGTCGGGAGGGCCTATCTCTCAGTTCTTATGTTTTCAGAACTAGTTTGGAAAAGTTATTCTATATTAATATCTAAATCCTTTTCAGGTCCACAAACTAGGGAGAACTAGAGCGTCCACATACTTTGGAGATTGAAGTACTTCTGCCACGCTTAAAATAGGCACATTTGGAATCATAAGTTAAATATCTTAAATGCATTTAAATGCAAATTATTTCTGAATTAATCATCTAAGCTATATAAAGCATCATGAGTTTGAATTGCAGTCAAATGGTAACAACTCATAACTTACAGCACAATATCCATTTGAAAATATTTTAATCCTTTAGCACTTCATAGCACACAAGTTTAAGGACCTCAAAGGCACTGAGTCACAAAAAAGAGAAAAGTATCTTTGAGAAATGCACATTCTAGCATATATCCTCAGTCTATGTATTAGCACTAAAAATATGTGCTTAAGTGTGCCGTATAGTTGAAAATTGTGTTTCTGAATAATATCTACATAATTTTCAATAAAAATAAACTTGCAGTAAATTATCTAGATCTTAAGGTACCAAAGACAAATGGCCTTTGCTGGAATTAGTTTTCCCTCAGGAGTAAGGAAATAGAATTTGTCTTTTACAATGAGAAAAAAAAATTAAAAAAAAAAAAACCACCACCACCACATAGAATAAAAAATGAGCATTGGCAAGTTCCTCTAGAACCGTGTTACTGGCCACTTCTCAGAATTTGGGTCAGGGATAGGAGGGGGGCCCGGCTAGGCAGAGCCCTGACATGCCACGATTCCAGCTGAAAATCCAGTGAGTGAAAACATGATTTGGTTAGATCAAGGCTCACGTGATACGGCTATCAAAGCTCATAACAACACTCTATGGTGGATTTTATTATTTTCATTTTGCACCAGGGCTTCTCTGCAGTGACACTATTGGCACTTGGAGCTGGGTCATTCTCTGTGGCAGGGGCTGACCTGTGCATTAGAGGGTGTTTCCCAGCAAACCAACTGTTTATGTATGCGTATATGAACTTTTTTGAGACTGGGTCTCACTCTGTTACCCAGGCTGGAATGCAGTTATACAATCATAGTTCACTGCAGCCTTGAACTCCCAGGCTCAAGTTATCCTCCCACCTTAGCCTCCCATGTAGCTAGGATTATAGGTGCATACCATCACACCGTGCTAATTTATATATCTGTTTGTTTATTTTGTAGAGATGGGATCTCTATGTTGCCCAGGATGGTATCGAACTCCTGGCCTCAAGCAATCCTCTTGCTTAGGCCTCCCAAGGCACTGGGATTACAGGCATGAGCCACGGTGCCTGGCCCAAACCAAGCAGTTAACAGAGCCAGTGTGTGGAGCTGGGGCTCTGGAGGGGAGGAGGTGGGTTTGTCATTTGGTTCTTTCACTGTCAGCTACCATGTGACATTTTTCCAGACACTTCCCTAAGCTTAGTTTCTCCATATGCAAAATGGACAAAAACAATCTCTACCTTTAAGGTCCTTAGGAGTATAAGCTCCAGAGGGGCTGGGGGTAGGGCTACAAATGTGTTTTGTTCACTCTAACATCCCTTGTGCCTAGAACAATGCCCCTGACATAGCAGGGGAGACTTAATTTCTAAGTGATCATTCAGGAAACACACTCACGCCTCACCTGACCACCATCGGTGTGCAGTCAAGTCCAGCTGTTGTTGTTTAGCGTCAGTTGCACTGGAGCAGGAATCTGGACTTGGAGCTGCTTAGGTCCAACCTCAAGGGGTTTCACTCTCCCTACTTACCCTGCGTTATCAATTACCCTCCATCTAATCACACATCCCCTCCAGTGGACAAAAGGGCCTTGGGACAGGTGGCTATTTGGGGCCTGCTTCTTGCTAAGCAACGAATGCAAAGTAGCTCTGTGCCCAGGACTGCGCCTAACAGGAATAAAAATCAAGTGGCCAGCTGTTTCCTGACACTCACTCATTCTGCAGAAAATCATCCCCACAAAGCACCTAGGAGACATACATGAAAAAAAGGAAGATTTGAAAGAGGCTGGGGCACTCCCACTCTGGAAGGAAAACATATCAGAGAAACCAGTTTTGCCACACACTGCCTGTGAGCTTTCAGAGCTAGAATCCAGGGTTGCCCCTGTGGGTTCATCCAGAGTTACTTCTCCCTCTGGCCATCACTCTATTTGAAGCCAGAAGAGGGGAGCCCCTTGGACACTGTGCTGGCCATGTTATCCATCCCTGCTTTCCAGAGATGACAGTAGCTGGGGTCAAAGGTGAAGATCATCCATCACTTAGCACTATGTGACCTTAGACAAGTTCCTAACCCACTCCGTGTCTCTGTTACCTCATCTATACAAGGGGTGTGGTGGTAGGTAGAATAACAGCCCCCAAAGACGCCCACATCCTAATGTCTGGAAACTTTGACTATGTTAGGTGACATGGTAAAGAGGATTAGTGTTGTGAACTAGATAAATTTAAATTAAAGGATTCTGGATTATGCAGGTGGGCCCAATGGACTCGTATGGGTCCTTATAAAGGAAAGAGGGCTGGGGAAGAGAGAACAGGAAATATGTGAGCGTGAAAGGAGCTACTGCCATTGCTGGCTGTGAAGACGAAGGAAGGAGTCATGAGCTGAAGAATGCAGGTAGCCCCCAAAAGCTGGAAAAGGCAAGAGAAAGATGCTCCCTTTCAGAAGGAGCCAGCTCTGCCCACAGCTTGGTTTTAGCCCAGTGAGAACGATGTCGGACTTCTGACCTAAACAACTGTAAGATAAAAATTGTGTTGTTTTAAGCCACCAAGGCTGCAGTAATTTGTTTGGGCAGAAATAGAAAACTAATACAGGTACCTACTTGTTGAGTCAGCACAAGGATTGGTGAGATAGCATCTGTAAAGGACCAGCCAAGCCTGCAAGCGCTGCTTATGATCATCAACGTTGCTGTGGCTGTTACTGTGTTAGAGGGTAAGGGTCTGCTTCACGCTTAGCCTGGGAGTAAAACAGACCCCTAGGATAGCTCAGGCCTGTGCAATGGTTCTAAGGGGGAAAACTGCTGGGAAAGAAAAACAATTTTGTCTCGTATATTTGCACATTTCCCCTTTCCTGCAAAGATTTTCTAGTCATTATTTTACTTGGGAAGTGGGGTACAGACAACCTCAAGGGACCTAAAGCTGCCCCTGCTACCAATCTGCAAAAGTGGGTTCACACTGAGCTCCATGAAAACGCTCCCTGGGGAGCCTGTCCCAGACTGGACTTAGTTCATCTCTAGGTCAGAAAACATCACCATCATTTCAGGGGGACACATTTTTGCCTTTCCTTGGAAATATTCAGAAAAGGGGAAACTTATAAACTTCCTTTAATGCATAAACTATGATAGTCTCAAAAGCTCTTAAAATTAGATATCAAAGGACTGGAGCTACCAGTTCCTAAATATGAGGGTTTGTGTTAGCTTGTTCTTACATTGCTATAAAAAAATACCCAAGAGTGGGTCATTTATAAAACAGATAGGTTTAATTGGTTCACAGTTCTGCAGGCTGTATAGGAAGCATGGTGCTGGCATCTGCTCAGTTTCTGAGGAAGCCTCAGGAAACTTATAATCATGGTCGAATGCAAAGGGGATGCAGGCGTACAACATGGCAAAGGCAGGAGCAAAGTGTGTGTGGGAAGGGAGGTATCACACTTTTTCTTTTTTTGAGTCCTGCTGTTGCCCAGGCTAGAGTGCAGCTGGCATGATCTTGGCTCACTGCAACCTCCGCCTCCCGGGTTCAAGCAATTCTCCTGCCTCAGCCTCCCTAGTAGCTGGGATTACAGGCGTGCGCCATCACGCCTGGTTAATTTTTGTATTTTTAGTAGAGACAGGGTTTTGCCATGGTGGCCAGGTTGGTCTTGAACTCCTGACCTCAAGTGATCTGCCCACCTCAGCTTCCCAAGGTGCTCAAGTTACAGGCATAAGCCACTGCGCCCAGCCTTTTTTTTTTTTTAAGTTCAAGGGTGCAAGTGCAGGGTTGTTACATAGGCAAACTTGTGTCATGGGGGTTTGTTGTAAACATTTATTTAATCACCCAGGTATTAAGCTAGTACCCATTAGTTATTTTTCCTGATCCTTTCCCTTCTCCTACCCTCTACCCTCTGAAAAGCCCTCCTTGTGTCCATGTGTTCTCATCATTTAGCTCCCACTTTTAAGTGAGAACACGCGGTATTTGGTTTTCTGTTTCTGTGTCACATTCTTTTATAAACATCCAGATCTCATGTGAAATAGCTGAGCAAGAACTTGGTCGCCAAGGGGATGACACTGAGCCTTTCATGAGGGGTCCACCCCCACAATTCAATCACCTCCCACCAGGCCCCACTTCTAGCACTGGGGATCACATTTCAATATAAGATGTGGAGGGGACAAACATCTAACCATACCAGAGTTTATCTAGTCCAGGGTTGGCAAGCTTTTTCTGTAGAGGGGAAGAGTAAGTCCTTTTGGCTTTGCAGGTCACACTCTGACAACTATTCAACTCTGCGGCTGCAGGCTGGAAGAGGCCACAGAGAAAATGCAATGAGTGGGTGAAGCCGGAGTGGGCCCGCAGGCCACAGTTTGCAGACCCCATACTTCTAATCTAACTACATAAAGTAACAATCCCTCTATGCTCTTCTTGAAGGCACTCATCAGTTCCTGCTGGAACACATCAACCGTCAGGGGACTCACTGCTGCACAGGATGGCCACTCCATGCGCAATCTATGCTTGTTAACATGCAATTATCCTCACCCCAATCCTGACTCCATCAGGAAGTACAATCAAAAGTGAATCCAAAATTTTTCTCCCATCTATTCCCTCGGAGAGCCCTGAACCTAGCAGATTTGACAACATACAGATGCTTTTTCTGTGGCTGACCTTCAGTAGGAAGGCAACTTTCCATCACCCCAGGGTACCAGCATGCCAAGATCCAACCTACACAGTTAAACTGAATTGTTCATAGAAGAGAGGGAAGTGAGGATGGGTGGGGAGGATGGAGAAAGGGACTATTATAAAAAGGGGGCCGCGATGTGCAAGTTATCCAGAATGTGACCTTCTTATTCATTTCCATGTGTCTTCCCTGTTCCGATCCTAGCACCAGGCCTTGTTCTGGGCATTTGCTCAAGTTTAGAGAGCTGGGAGAAGGTCAGAGCCTGAGGAGGATGAAGGCATGCGGACAAAGAGAGCAACCATTCTGGATGGAAATGGTATTTCCAAGATATCTTTTGGCATATGCTTGGTTCACATTCCAAACAAAGAATTCACAGTTTTGCCTTCCTTCTGTCTCAGGGCCTGGATTTCCTGGGCTAACCCAAAATTATGCCATCCACATTGCGGCATTCCCAAGAAACACGTGTTTTCTCAGTTTGATATCCTCTGGAATAGCTTTTTTTTTTTCTTTTTTCTTTTTTGAGACAGAGTCTCGCTCTGTCACCAGACTGGAGTGCAGTGGCGTGATCTTGGCTCACTGCAACCTCCACCTCCTGGGTTCAAACGATTCTCCTGCCTCAGCCTCTCAAGTAGCTGGGACTACAGGCGCTTGCCACCACACCCAGTTAATTTTTGTATTTTTAGTAGAGACGGGGTTTTCGCCATGTTTGCCAGGCTGGTTTCAAACTCCTGACCTCAGGTGATCTGCCAGCCTTGGCCTCCCAAAGTGCTGGGATTACAGGCGTGAGCAACCGTGCCGGCCTGGGACAGCTTTCTAAAAATAATCCCAGATTTGGGAATAGGGAGTGAAGAGGATTGCGGGGCTGGTCACAGAGGGAACACACAGTATGATCTAGAACTTCTTCCACATTGGCTTGCAGCCTACCTCAGCAAGAGAAAGATACTTCACGCAGGCCTGCCTGTGCCTGCTTTCCCAAGTTAACACATCCATTTTCTAAATATATTTCCTTTTTATTTGGGAGCTGAAACAGCCCTGCTAATTACCAGAGCCTCACATCACAGGAGATAAGAAACACTGAACAGGAACTAATGTGACTTTAGTAGAGTTCATGATTAGGTTCTGCAATAAAAACCGAAAGGGAGTAGAAAATGCATTCACGACTGATTGCGAAATGCCAGCTGCCCATTTTTCTCAGCCTTTCTGACCGCTGCTCCAGACCTCTGTAGTGGGTCTACCCCTTTTATATGCGTATTCCCCAGGTATTAATGATCCACTGAAGGGGGACACGATCAATTTCAGAAGAGCACAGGGCTCTCCTCCCAGCATCTTATTGTCAAACATTGACAATACAGTCACAAGAATGTTTTACGTGCTAAGCCATCATTTAACGAGGATGCGACTCTCCAGTTTGCTTTTACTCTAGTCCAGCTTCTGGCACACTGAACATGGCTCAGTTTGGTCCCACATGCAGAAACAGGAATGAGTATTCCTGAGTTAGAGAGTATGAGAGAGTCCTTCATCATGGGCCTGCAGACCTTCCAACATGATTCCAGAAAAGATGGACTTTACTTAAAGGAGCCCATTATGCAAACATCTGCACCTTTGGAAGAAAGAAAAATAATATGGAAACGATCCCTTTTGCTACCTAATGCCTCACTGTGAAAAAAGATAAGCCTTCTGGATAATAAAAATCTTAAAACGGATACCAATCAAACAAATCAACAGCTAACAGCTCTGGCCAACTGTGTTTAATAAATTTTGAGATAGACCACTGATAAACCCCTGTAGAAGAAAAAAAAAAAAAAACCTCTAAGTTTAAAATTTTAAAAGAGAATATTTACTTAGCATGGAAATTATGCCAGACTAAATGGGGAGAACCAGTCAGCGCACAAAATGCTCCCCACCCCTCCACACGTGAATTTAAAAATAAAGGTTTTCTGGTTTACTGTGTGTAGAAGGAAGCTTGAAGTCTGAGCTCCAGGGAAAGCAAGGTTTTATCTTTGATCTCTTTCCCCCAGTGCCCGGTAGATAGTGGGGTCTCAACAAATGAATGCGTTTTTGAATTAATTTCTATTTCATGACAATTTGAATGTTATTATTGACTTGCTCAAATAAATCTTATCTTCTTGAAATGCAAATTGGATGTCACTCCCTTGCTGAAAACCCTCTGAGGCTGAGGCTTCCTTAGAGTAAAATCTAAGCACCTCATCCTGCCCTAGCGAGGCCCGGTATGGCCTGCCCTCCTCCCACAGTTCCCCATTCCTGCTACTCTTTTCATCCCAAGGTATATTTAATATCTTCACTATGAGTTTGGACTAATCCCATTCACTATCCAGGTCTTCCTGGGTGAAAACTGCATCTATCTCATGTGTGATGTGTGTCACTCTGGCTTCAAAGACCCAGAGACAGAACTCACTGCCTCCCATTCATCCCCCGCATGCCAACCAGATCAGTCCCTGTAAAATCCAAATCTGATATGTCACTTTCAGCCTAAAATCCTCCATCATCTCTCCCTTTCACCGCAGGAGTATCATGTCTAAGCTCACTCTTAGCATGTGAGTCCCACCTTCACCTCTAATCAAGCACCCCCCGCATGGCCCCACCCTCCTCTGCCCTAAACTGCACGCACTCCCCTGGAGGCACCAGAAGTGTTTTCTTCTCTAAGCTGTCCTCACAGCACCCTTCCTGCCCCATCCATGTCTCTGTCCCCTAGCTTCCTTCTCATTCTTGAGAACTTGCTTTGACCTCATGTCCTCTGGAAGGCTGAACCTGTAACATGACCCTCCTCACATAATACAGTCGATTGCTGCAAATCATTGCCCCAGCTAGCGTGTGGACTTTACAAGAACAGAGATAGTGCCCCTTGTTGTGGTGCCCCAGAGATGAAGACAGACTTCTTGACTATCCAAGCCTGATGAATACTGAGTGAACAAACCATGCAATAATTTTAGACCCTCCGAGTGGCCAATGCCATGCAAGGAGCCAGCAGAGCACGGCCCTGAGGACATGTGGGGAGGGTCCTGTGCACGGTGGGATGCGGAACAGCATCCCTGACCCACCCGATGCCAATAAGAGCCCCAGTTGTGACAACTAAAAACATCTACAGACACTGCCAGGCATCTGCTAGGGGACCAAAGCATCCGTGGTTGAAAACAGCTGTCGGGGGTATGTGAGAGGTAAGAACAGCACTCATTCCTGCCCTCAGGAGACTTTCCATCTGGCCTCCCTTTTCATCCCCCTCCCAGGAGGGCCTTCCTGGACCAAGCAGTGTCTCTCACCACCCTCTATGTCTTTTATCGGCTCTGTGTCTATTCCCAGCACTTGCGACCACCGGATTGTCACATACTCACTAATACCTGTAGATGGACAGAGTTCCATGAAGCAGAGATTTGGTGGTTGTCTGCTGCTGTATCCACAGCACTGTGAAATAGTGGCTAACACAAGTTGGACGCCGATCAATGTCCTTTGACTGTAATCGACCTCCAGGTTGAGCTGAATCCCTTTCTGGAGGAGCTGCCGAGTCTGCGCTGCCTGGCGTGGACGCCGGCTCTATGGTCCCCAGCTGCTTCCCTGTTTTCCTCCACTTCTCTAGACTGGAAAAGAAGACTCAGCTGGCCAAAAAGCATGCTCCCCCACGTGCGTTTTACCCGGGGGTTTTGCTCACAGGTTCTCCCTATTTCACATCCAGAGCAGTCACGCATCTGCTCCAAATAAACAGGAACCAGTGGGCAGGCAAGAATTGAGATGGGTAACGTGGAGGTTGGCTGACTTCCCAGCATGGGATGATGACATGAGGCACATTTGCCTTTATTCCCTGATCATAGGGACCACCAGCTTCCAACCTGCCCCAGGGGAACTCAGTCTCCATCACAACATTATTCCCCAGGTATTTCCTGGGAGGCCCAAGGTTGGCTTCTCAAGGGCCCCCTGATAAATGTCAGCTTCCATACCATGTGCCAACTGCTGCTGCCTCCACCATTATCAGGGCCACTGGGGGAAATGTCACCACGGCGACCCATCCCTAGCGACCAGCACTTCCCATGCCACAGGGCTGCGGGTGTCAGAAGAGGCCTCTCTTTCCAACTGTGTAATCCTTGGCCACCTGATCCCATAGCCGTGGTGCTTAAATCCGGTTTCTGACCCAATCGTTTGTGATCAATTTAATTAGCTTCTGGCCCTCACTTTCAATCTTGCAGAGTCTTTCATAAAACATGACCTCAATCGTTTCCCGTTCTCGAACCCAAGGGTCTTCAACCCACTTCAGGGTCCCGGCGTAGGAGGATCAACCTGTCTGCATCCCCTCTTTAGCTCCTCTGTCTTCCAGTCCACACCTCTAACCAGCGTAGGAGGATCAACCTGTCTGCATCCCCTCTTTGGCTCCTCTCTCTTCCAGTTCACACCTCTAACCAGCGTAGGAGGATCAACCTGTCCGGATCCCCTCTTTGGCTCCTCTGTCTTCCAGTTCACACCTCTAATACACTTCTTCTAACCCCTTCTCATTTTTACCAAATAAAAATAAATATCTTTATGCCGATTGCTGAAGGCACATACATGGCCAGTGGGTGGTGGGAGCTGGAATGGATGTCCCCCACCCCGCCCCTGCATGTGGGGATCTGGTCCCAGAGTGTCAGTCACAATGCTCGTCATTGAGGGATAGTTACATAGCCAGGGAATCTCAAGTCCTGGGAGTCTGAGCAGTTGCCCAGTTATTTAACATGTTCCCTGTAAATTCGCTGGGCAGCTGGTCTGGACAAAATGGGTCTAAGGCTCTCCCAGTCCCAACGTATTGTGATGCTTCAGCACCTTGGGAAAGAAAATGCTGCCAAGTAATTTGAAGAATCAGCATGATGAAGTAGACTTGGTTGTAGTAAGACTACTAAAACAGAAAAAAGAAAAAAAAAATGTAGCCATTGTACCATTTATTCATTCCATGGATGTCTGCTGAGCCCCGAGTGTGGGCCAGGCGCCGCAGGTGCAAAGCCCAGTGTGGGGGTGGAGGAGAGAAAATTAGGGAATGTGGGGTTCTCCCACCTGCCAAGATTCAAGTTGAACCTCTTCTGAGGAGTTTGTGCTAATGAAGTTCAGAGAAAAATATGTTTCCATAGCCCTGAGTGAGGAAGCAGCTTTGCTTAGTGGACCAAATAAATAATCAGTCAGAAGCAACTCAGCAGCGTAATCTAGGTATGTGGCTGCTGCCGCAAGGTCGTTTAACCTCTTCATGCCTCAGTTTCGCCAGCTGCACCTGACAGATAAGGCCGGGTTGTAATAAAATGAAGTGCTTGGAAATATGAGGAGATGAACTGGAAAAAGTCAGGTGGAGGTGCTCAGAGGTGCAGGGGTAGGGAGGGGCTGCGAAGAAACCTCGAATTATTTTTTCACAAGCAGTCAGAAGACAAGCGTTCGTTTATTAAATTGTGTTTCTCTGAATTCCTATTTTTAAGTGTTTGTGTCAAAGGAGGCATTAGAAAGCAGCCTCAGATGTTTGCTCAGAGTCAAGCAGTTGGGAGAAATGAGATCTTTGACTTTTATTATGCGTTAGAAACTCCTGCATTATCTCGCTTGATATTCAAACACACCTAGCTGGTTAGTATGATATTAATTCCTAATTATGAACGAACTGGGGTATAGACAAGTAACACAGCAGTTCTCAAACTTGGCTTCACAATGGAAAAACTTGGAGAATTATATAAACATACGGACACCTGGTCACACTCTGAGACATCCTGATTTAATTGGTTTGGAGTGCAGCTTGGGCATTCAGGTTTTCAAAGCTCCCCAGATGATTCTAAGGGCAACAAAGTTCAAGAACCACAAATGCTTTGTTCAAGGTCACAGATCTACTAAGGCAGATAAAGCTGGTTCTGCTGACCCCAACACTAACTTCCCCCTATCGGGAATTACATCAGCCTGTTCCAGCTCCAATCTTCTGAGGACATCTTCATCTCTGCCTGAGAAACAAGCAAACATGCAGTAACATGGCATTTAACAGTCATCCAAAGTGCAGACAGGATGCAGCAAGGAAGCCTGGGACAAATTTACATGGCTCTCAGGTGCCACTAATGAAACAAAAAGAAAACAGTTTGGAAGAGCTGGAATTGGATGGAGAGGGCTTTCAAACGGCACACCGGAGCACCAGGAGGAATAAGTACACTTGAGGCACGTGTTACCCCGCAAGAACTGTAATGAAACTGGTTCAAAGCAGGTCAGCTGCCATGATGTTAACACCCAGGAGTGTGAGTATTTACACCTGTGTTCCTCCAACTACAGTGAGCCTCAGGATTACCTGGAGGGCTTGCTAAAACCCAGATGTAGAGACCCACCCCGAGAGTTTCTGATCCAGCAGGCCTGGGAAAGGACCTAACAATTTACATCTCTAACAAGTTCCCAGGTGATGCTGTTAGTCCAGGGTCACAGTTTGAAGCTGCCCAGTGAGATGATTCCCTTTTACAGAGAGTTACTGACATTCAACTGTTTACCTGCTAGCTGCTGCCTCACAAGTGCTTTCAACTCCATTTTACCTGCAGGGAGCTTAAACTATAAAACCCATATGTGGCAGGCTGGCTCCCAATTCCAGTGCACTTACTAAGTGACTGGGCTGAGGGATAAACACTCACTAACTATAACACTTTTAGGAGATGATACTGTAATCTCACCCTCGTTCTAAAAAGGAGAAAACAGAGGCTGAGAAGTAACTTGCTAAAGGTGTCAGAGTATTAGAATGAACCATGAAATTGCCAGTGTTCACCTTTTTTCCACCTGTAAGAATGGCAATTTCATATGGTTCATGTGATAGGAGAGTCAAGATTCTTCCCTCCAAAGATCTGGCTCCAAAGCCTGGGCTTTTAACCCAAATTCTTTGTTTTGTCCCACTCAGGGCTCTTACCTAGGCCACATGTGTGTTACTGATTGACGGGACCACAATGATGGGAGAAGTTAAGATCATAGGTTTGAAAACACACTCCCCTAGGTGTGACCTGTTACCTGCCTTTGGGTAGCTAAGCTTCTCACTGACAGGCTCTCACTTGGAATAAAATTGCACTCCAGCAATCCCACTACTGGGTATCTACACAGAGGAAAAGAAGTTATTCTACAAAAAAGATACTTGCACAACATGTTTATAGCAGCACAATTTGCAATTGCAAAAATATGAAACTAGCCCCAATGCCCATCGATCAATGAGTGAATAAAGAAACTGTGGTATGTGTGTGTACATATATATATATGGTAGAACACTGCTCAGCCATAAAAAGGAGTGAATTAATGGCATTTGCAACAACCTGGGATGGGATTGAAGACTCTTATTATAAGTGAAGTAACTCAGGAATGGAAAACCAAACTGTATGTTCTCACTCATAATTGGGAGCTACGTTGTGAGGATGCAAAGGCAAAAGAATGATACAGTGGACTTTGGGGACTTGGCAGGGGGGAAGGGTGGGAAGGGAATGAGGAATAAAAGGCTACAAACTGCGTTCAGTGTACGCTGCTCGGGTGATGGGTGCACCAAAATCTTACAAACCACCACTAAAGAACTCACTGATGTAACCAAATACCACCCTGTTTCCCAAAAACCTATGGAATTAAAAAAAAATTACACTCATGACATGACAATGTGGTAGATGAAAACAACCACCCCAGTGCTCGGCTAGCGGACTTTCCTGTACCAGGAAGCTGGAAAAACTAAAAACTATGTTGACCCAGCTCTCTTGCAGCTAGAATCCTGCTTATGGCCTAGGTTCTTCCTGCAGATGCACCAGCGTGAGACTGGATGGAAGTGAGTGGCAGAAGGCCACAGCTGTGCTTTGCAGATCAGAGGTTCTGAGCATGGCAGAGTCACCTGTCTCTTTTAGGTAGCCAAAGCCAAGCTGCCACATCCAGTTGTGAGCGTCAGAGCAAAGTGGCAGGAAGAGGCAGCAGCAACATTGACTCTTTGCTATGGCTGAAATGCCTGTCCCCGCCAAAACTCTTGTTGGAATGTAACAGCCAATGTAATGGTACTGGGAGGTGGAGGCCTTTAGAGGTGATTAGAGCATGTGTGTTCCACCCTCATGGGTAGGTTTAATGCCTTAATTTAAAACGCTTTCAGGAATAGGTGCTGTCTTTTGGCCCTTCCACTTTCTGCCATATGAGAATTCAGCCTTCCTCTCCTCTGGAGGGTGCAGGGTGCAAGGCACCATCTTGGAAGAAGAGAATGGCCTTACAAGACACCAAACCTACTAGTGTCTTGACCTTGGATTGTCCAGCCTCTAGAAATGACAGCCAATAAGTTTCCCTTCTTTATAAATACCCAGGCTTGGATATTATGTTATAGCAGTACAAAATGGACTATGACACTTCTCTCTAAAAGTGGTTCTCAAATGGAAACCATTTTGCCCCTCATAGGACAACTAGCAATATCTGCAGACATTTCTGATTGTCAAGATTAGGTGGGGTGGGGGTGCTACTGGCATCTAGTGGGTAGAGGTCATTGGTGCTGCTAAGCCTCCTACAATTCACAGAATAGCCCCTCATAACAAAGAATCATCCAGTGTCAAATTTCAATAGTGCCACTGTTGAAAAACCTTACCCTAGAATAGTTCATATATGGGTATTTCCTGTAGCAACATGTTATCTGGCCTTGTAAGCTAGGTTACTTGGCATTTTGGGCAATCCTACTGGCTACCTGTACTCTTTAATAAATCTCTTCCTTTGTAAGCTAGTTGGAGGTGATTTTGTTGACTGCCACCAAGAACCCTGGCTAAGAAAGGTAGCCATGGGGGAGACCAGAGTAGAGGACAAAGAAGACTTATGTAGCATGTCCCTACTAGTGAGGGCTGGGGTCCTTTCCAAGTTCAAGTCTAATCAGGTGTCGTACAATCCCATCAAGGTAACATGTGCATCATTTGTTCATAACATGGACATTATAATAACCAGGTTAATCACTTTAATAACTCTCTAATCTGGGTACATCTGTATCTCCCAATCATCTTATAAGCACGGATATTATGATATACCTATTTCCACATGACAGCTGCATGTTTCACTTTCATGTATTTTCTGCCAAATTGTCATGGAGATACAGATGGGTTAGAATTGGGGTAGAGCCACATTAATGAAAGAAAATATATGAGCGAGGATACCTCTGACTGCCAGTTGTGTTTCAATTTTATGACAACATTCCTGACCACAAATTCAAAATTTGACTAAGAAATTGGCTCGAAAAAGAGCAAGTTATATAGTATAAAATGTGAGCAAATACTCAGAAGGTGGTGGTAAGGTCCTGTCTGTGTTCTGAGGCCAGGAACACAGGTGGTTCCTGTTACCTGTTCTAGAATTGAGTGTGATAGATGTATCAAGGTTATCTTTACGAAGATGAGCTGAGACCATCATCTGAGTATTTGGCGTGGAGCCTTGGCACACTGTAAATGTTCAAGACATGCTCACCCCTACGTCAATAGTAAAAATGCATCTAGGGAACCTGTTTAGCCCTCATCTAACTCATCAGTAAAGACAAGATAACCATTTTCATAGGTTTGTATATGTCAGGGATCTAGGGAATTCTTGGGCACTTAATAGATGCGCAATAAAGTTAGTTTTGCCTCTTTTTCCATATGCTCCTCTCTTCTCCCACCCAGTTCTGACATTCCCAGTTATCTGAGCATCTCCCACTGGACAACAGATCAGTGTGAAGGTCTCCTGCCAAGGACACCTGCCTGCTACCATGGTCCTGGCCCTGCTTCCTGTTTTGCCTTGCACCTCCTGCAGAGCCTACCCCAACTCCCTTCCCCGTCTTTCCCCGACCCCACCTGCCTAACAGATGGTCTCCCACTCCACTCCTGTCATCCCATATTGGCAAATTTGCAGCCAGTAGATCATATTCGCAGTGTGAGGGAATCATTACCACCTGCTAATATTTTTATAGAATTTCATAAAGTTGGTCATTCATGAATCATTTACAGTACTTTATTCCAATGAAGAGTTCACAAATCACTCAAATGCTGGCAAAATGCATAATAATGAGTAATATTTCAGGAGGCTTTGCATTAGTATGTCAGCTTCCAATACTGCAAGAGATAAATTATTTTGCCAGGTGCTACTTTGGGTCAGAAGCTTGGGAAGTTCTTCTGGGGGCTAGGGCAGGGAGGAGTGGCAAAATGGCAGTGGGTCATGGAAATGGATGATTTTTAAAAAGTAATAGATCACTCAGCCAGTCAAACTCCCTTCCCAGCCCCAGTAAGCAGAGTTCCTAAGAAAGGAGCTAAAGAATTTACAGATCAGATGTAAAATCTAGTTGGGATAAAATAGGAAGAGTGTTTCTTAGCGACTGAAAATGCAGGGCTTTGGAGCTGAAAAGAAACGGATATGGATCCCAAATCCAACACATGCCAGCTGTGAGACCTTGAAAAAGTTGTTTAACAGTTATTTGCTTATCTGTAAAATGGTGTTAACACCTACTTCTTAAGTCTGTTGTGTGAAATGGATTAAATAAGAGAACGTATACAATGTGTTTAGCACAATATCTGCCATGCAGTGTTCAATAAACAGCAGCTTCAATGGTGATGCATTTCAGGGGCCCAAGGACAAATGTATTCCAGATTATTTCTTATCATACAAATCCCTGAGGTTTAGATCAAAATGTTTCTTGTTGGATTGGGAAAATGTTAATACATTAACACATACTTGCATGTGAGTAGCACTTAACATTAAACAATAGAAACATTGGCGCTATTATGATGGCAACACATTCACCCGCAGGCTCTCTCCTTTTTAAACTTGCAAGACTAGAAACTAAAATGTGGGGATTTGGAGACCTCACATTCTACTCTTTGAAGAACCTCATTTGCTACCAACAATGTTGACTACCATGAACACCATGGATCTAGCTATACTACTAAAATAGTAACTTATTCTTAAATAGGCACTTAAAATGAACTGAAATTGCAACATTCCTGTGCCCAAAGTAGACCAACATGAGAGTAACCCAGTTCTCATTGTCTAAAAATAGGAGAACCACAGAGTGATCGGGGCTCTTCCTCAAACATGCTTCTTCAAGGAAGAAGCTCCCGCAAGTGTAAGAAGCTTCAGCGAGGGTATCATGAAAACAGGACAATGACTGAACTGAAGGGGATGAGGCATGGAGGGAAATGGCATCAGAAAGTAGGCCCTCATGAGCCCATTGAAGAGTGCACTGCTAATGACTGGGTCCTAGTCTGCCAGTCATAAGTAACGCAAGTACTTGTGTAAGAAACTGCATTCCCACTAAATACCAGCAGCCTTTCCAATGAGGGTACATGACCCTGTGCCAGTGTTATCAACAAGCCATGTTATAAGCAAGGCACAACTTCCTGGCATGTCACATACCCACAGAAGAGAGCAATTCAAGCCAGTTTACTTTGAAACAAAGAACAAGAATAAAAGATACATGAAAGCAAGGAACCCAGTGTGTCTTGTTGCTACTATATCCCCCTACTACCTTGAAGGGTGTCCCTCACCCTATAAATACTGAATTAAATGTATGTAGAATGAATGAATTGCTCAATCAATCAATATGCTATGAAGTAGACTACAAAAGTATAGTAAAAACTCAAGATTATTCAAGGAAAGTTCGTGCTGGAGATGAGAAATTGGGCTATAACTTGGAGTCCTTTGGGTTTTCACTTACCTTTCTTCACTTTTAATATAATTGATTACTGTTACTCATGTAGGAAGATTATATGGTGCTTACTATGTTTCTGGCATTTTCTAAATGCTTGATATGTATTAGTTCATTTAATCCTTATGAAATCCTATGAGATCATCATTATTATTATTCCCATTTTCCAGGTTAAGAAGCCGAGGCAGACACCTTGCCAAGTTCCCACACCTAGTATATGACAGCCATGATTTGAATGCAGCCAATCTGACTGTGTGCAGAATCTATGCTTTTAACTACTGTAATATTATATGGCCTCAGTTTCTAAAAAGTATGAGAAGCTCCAAGCTGCAGCCCAAGCTCTATTTGATTAGCTGTGTCGCAATTACTAGTTAGCCAAAACTAGTAATTTCATTTTTTATAATCCCCTGAAGCGTTAGCTCTATTCACACTTTATAGACAAGAATCCCAAATCAGGGAGGGTAAGAGTGTTGCTCAAGTTCCCACAGCTCAGTACGCAGCAGCACTGAGATCTGAATGGAGGATCTCAGACCCTGTATTAGTCCGTTCTCATGCTGCGAATAAAGACATACCCGGGACTGGGTAATTTATAAAGGACAGAGGTTCAGTGAACTCACAGTTCTACATGGCTGGGAAGGCCTCAAAGTCATGGCAGAAAATGAAGGAAGAACAAAGGGACCTCTTACGTGGTGGGCAAGAGAGCATGTGTAGGGGAACTCCCATTCATAAAACCATCAGTCCTCATGAGACTTATTCACTACCACGAGAACAGCACAGGAAAGACTCACCCCCATGATTCAATTACCTCCCACTGGGCTCCTCCCATGACATGTGGGAATTGTCAGAGCTACATTTCCAGATGAGATTCGGGTGGGGCCACAGCTAAACCATATCAGACCCCAGAGCTCTTGATCACTCTGCTAAGAAATTATGAAATTTATTGTATCTTTCCTTAGTTCCTTGTGCCCGAACTTTCTTGGAGACTCCCATGATGGGCATGGAGAGAGAAGAGGACATGTATCCATAGTCAATTGCTGGTTGTTCCTACAGCAGCTGGACACCAATAGCTGCCAGGTCACCTCTGGTTACTGTCAAGGCCAGGTGGAACTGGGTATTTCTGAGGGCACCAACATTCAATTTATACAACTACCCGATTCCCCCTTGGGTATAAGGTGGGACACATAGCTCACTCTTCAGTTCTCCTTGACAGGGGATTCTCCCAGCAAATGCTCAGAAAAGTCTTTGGCAAGTCTTCTGAGATGGAAATCTGGAAGGCATCTGCATCCTCCCAGGGCCTGAGACCCTTGAACGCATTGCCCAGCCAAGGTTCTGCTGGAGGGTGGCGACTTTACTACCTACCATCACGCTACTGCTCTATGTCTGTCCAGCACCTTATGCCTCCAATGCCCTTATAGTATCTTCTCACTGCAAACTCACAATAATGCATTTAAGTAGGTAAGAAAACCAAAGAAATCAATCACTTCCAAATACAACCATTAACACATTGATTTTTCTTTATCATTTTTCTTAAACATATACACCTCATGATATGTGCAAATACTCCATTGGTAATGAGGATACCATATGTGTCTGTATGTCATTTTCATTCAATATCTTGAATCTTTCCCAGATAACTACAACTTCTTCAAAAGCATTTTAAATGGCTAAACTGCCTTGCAAAATCTGCTACAATTTAACTACTCCTTTATTGCTGAATATTTAGCAATTTTTTTCACCCCGAGGACCATGTCTTGCTAATTATATCAGGTCTTGGGGTTTATACCTCTTCCAGCTCTAGATCATCAAACTGGTCTCTGGAAAGCCAAAGTTGCCCTAAGGGTTCTGATCTCCTCTGAGGGGTCCCCAGGGTCTCCATTCTGGTCTCTGGTACCCAAAGTCTGATGCAGGCCTGGAGGGCTCTGTTGATGAGATAAAGACCCCCCACTGTTACCCTGTCAGGGTTCAACTCCATCCACTTCAGCTCCCACAGAAACACCCTAAAGCCATGCAGTCCCGGGTTTGATGAGGCACAGAAATAATGAGCTCAGTGGGAAGAAAATAATCTTTGAAAGCCACATTTCTGCACACAGGGTGGGCATGGGAGGGATACTCACTTGATAAACAGCGATTACTTCTCTGTCTAAGGTCCGTGTCACGGAGACGCTCCCTGTGTTCTCATTGATTCTGAAAATTCCTTTAGGCTCTTGATCCACTCCCTTTCCAGTGAGCCGGAACTTGGACCTTTCTGGCCTGTCACTGTCGACTACCTGATCAGAAAAACAGAGAAACATTTAAAACTGTCTGGACAACACAGAGAAAGCACATTGCAAACATACTTCCGCGACAAATTCACTAATCACAGGTGCCAGCACAAAGGTACCTGCTGAACACAGATTCGACTAAAGTAACAGCACCAGAAATAGCATCATTGCCTAACGCCTTTCATTCTAATATCCACATCTTTGCAGCTGTCAGCTAAGGAAGCCTACCAGCACTCTGGTGACATAGAGTGATGGATCAAGGAGAGCAATAATGCCAGTTCAGTCAAAATTGGACATTTACATTATTTTTAACTCCACCACACATATTTTTTAAAAAATTTATCTGCAAGCAAAACAAAAAAGGTAATGGAAACCATTTGCTGGGCACTCATTCATCAAGATTCTAGGTATTTACATATATCCATAATCCACAGTGTCACCTGCCCTTTCACTTCTACTAAGTACTAGACATGGTGCAGAGGAAGCACTTTGTCTCATCAGAAAAGGTTTATACATATACATAGATACATACACACATCCATTTAGGGGGCTTCTTTATGTAATAGGTATATAACCCCTAAATATTATATATATTAACCCCCTATATATTAAATATATGTATCTATATTATATATAGACATATCTCAATTAGGGGTTTATATAGATGAAACCCCTAAACACTATATATAATATATATTAAACCCCTATATATTATATATATTAAACCTCTATTATATATATTAAACCCCTATATATTATATATTAAATATTATGTATATCAAACCCCTATGCATTAAATATATATAATATATAATATATATGTTATATGTGTGTATATATATAAACCTCAAATTAGGGGCATATCTATCTATCTATATCCACATCTTTGCAGCTGTCAGTTGATATATATATATGAGATATATATATATATGTATATTTCAATGCTGGGGGCAAAGGACATTATTATTTCCACTTAATGGATGAAACCACTGAGATAGAACAAGTCAGCAACTGACCATGGCCAAATCTATGAAAGAGATAAAAATGGGTTCAGAACCACATCTTCCATTTCTCTAGAGACACTGCAATACAACATACAACACTGTTGTTTCTGAATTTACTTTATGGAATTTTCCTACAAATTGTCGACCTTGATTTGACATTTAAAGAAGAAATTCGGAAGAGAAAGGTGGAGGAAAGTAGTTCCAGACAGAGGGAACAGCACAGACAAAGGCGGCAGGCAGACAAGGAAGAGTCTGGAAAGTTTCGGAAACTGTGAGTTACTGGCATATGCTTAAGCATGTAGAGGGTTAGGCTGAGAAGTAGCTGGGGTCAAAGTATAGGGGGTCTTTTTATGAAGATGTGCAACTAAAGAGAACTATTATTGGCGTAAGTGTAGTCTAGAGTTTACCCTCAAGTATTCACCTATATTTATGTCACTTTATGATCAGAATCTTCAAACGTTAATTTGATTATAACAAAACAGTTTAAAGGTCCTGAACACAGTAATCATTTAGGACATACAGATAAAAGAAAGCTGATACAGATCTAGCTGTCACCAAATGACAAATAAGCAGGCATCTATTGAAACATACTCAACAGTGCCTGGAGGGTTTAGGTGGCTAGGACAGGAAATCTGCCTTCTCCTAGTGAAAATGGGTCCTGCCCGCCCCCTGCTTCCCCACCAGCCCAGGCCACTATGGCTGCTGCCAAGCCTGCAATTCTGAAGCCTGACACCAGGTGGCAGTGGTGCGTAAGGCAGCATTAACTTTATGCCAGGGTTCATCTGGCAGGATCACTGCACAGCAAGGTGTAGTTCCACATGGCATTACAGGTGTGTGTTTTTTTTTTTTTTTCTCCGATTAAAAATTGTTGTTTATTAAAATACATTGAGTATTGACTAAACACCAATTACATCTGTTTGTATTTTTAAGAGTAACTGAAAATTGGATATAAAAGAAGATTAAAAATAAGGTATGTGAGCTGGGTGTGGTGGCTCATGCCTGTAATCCCAGCACTTTGGGAGGCTGAGACAGGAGGATCACTTGAGGTCAGGAGTTCGAGTCCAGCCTGGCCAACATGGTGAAACTCCGTCTCTACTAAAAATACAGAATATTTAGCTGGGCGTGGTGGTGCACACCTGTAATCCCAGTTAGGAGGCTGAGGCAGCAGAATCGCTTGAACCTGGGAGGCAGAGGTTGCAGTGAGCTGAGATTGCCCCACTGTACTCCAGCCTGGGTGACAGAGTAAGACTATCTCAAAAAAAAAAAAATGTATGTCATACCCTCTGATGAAAATAATTTTCAGTCACTGCTTGACTTGATTAATCCAACTGATAGTTTTCCACTAACCCCCTACCTGCTGCCTGGAAGCCCCATGAGGTCAAGAGCCACAGCTTACTGGGCTCACCATTGGATCCCCATGGCTGGCAAATAGCGAGAATGAACTCCACTGATTAGACAGATATATGTTGCAATCCCAGCTTTCCCAGTGATCCACAGTGTGACTATGAACATGGTCCATTGCCTCATCTTTAAAGTGCAGATGACACCACTTACTTTCCAGCATTGCCAGGCTTTAATAAGATGGCATCTATAAAGTACATGTCCTACCACACAGAAGTGGCTCAGTTAATCAAAGCTAGTAATTCCAATATTAATCATCACAATAAAATTATACTGCTGTTAATGGGTAAGAACGGTGTCTCTATCCTTTTCTGAGGGAATAGGTGGTTTCCTCTTTTTTTTTTTTTTTTTTTTTTTTTGAGACAGAGTCTCACTCTGTCATCCAGGCTGGAGTGCAGTGGTGCAATTTCGGCTCACTGCAACCTCCGCTTCCCAGGTTCAAGCGATTCTCCTGCCTTAGCCTCCTAAGTAGGCAGAGCTACAGGCATGCACCACCACACCTGGCTAATTTTTATATTTTTAGTAGAGACGGGGTTTCCCCATGTAGGCCACGCTGATCTCGAACTCCTGACCTGAGGTGATCCACCCGCCTCAGCCTCCCAAAGTGCTGGGATTACAGGTATGAGCCACCGCGTCCAGCCTAGGTTTCCTTTTTAATAACAAAATTCATAGGCCTCCCAGAAGAGAAGTGCTCTGGAAACAGCTCCCTGTGTGGAAAGCAGTCACCAAGCACACTCCACTCTTCTCTATCACTGCCATCATTATTGTTTCACCCCTCTCTGCCAGCAGCAATATTTACTGTCAAGAGGGAAAGAATAAGGCCTCCACAGCATGGAAGGGGGCCCAAGCAGGTTGTTGCTGCTGGCTGGGGGGTGGCCAGCTTTTATTCCCTTATATTTGTCCATACTGTGTCACATCTGTAGAAAGCATACAGCGAGAACGCCCTCAAAATCGGATCAAGGAGTCACTACCTGCTCCAGGCCTCAGTACTCGCTGCCCCCGCCTAGATGCAGAAGACACTGGTCCCAGCTGTGGATGCCACCCCCAGCCCGTGTCCTGCTGATTGGTCCACTTTACAGGGTGCTGATTGGTCCATTTTACAAACTTCTAGCTAGCCACAGAGTGCTGACTGGTACATTTTCACAGAGCACTGATTGGTGCATTTTACAAACCTCCAGCTAGTTACGGAGTGCTGATTGGTGCGTTTTACAATCCTAGCTATAGAGTGCTTTTGGTGCACTTTACAATCCTCTTCTAAGACAGTAAAGTTCTCCAAGTCCCCACTTGACCCAGGAAGTCCAGCTGGCTTCACCTCTCATTACCACCTTCACCCAAATGTGGATTAAAACTCCTTCCTCTTGTTCTCCTAAGCACACCTGAGATGAGCAGGTCCTTTTTGAAGATCCTATTAACATAGAATGCATTCTAATGAGAAACGAACATGGGAATTCTACAAGAGCTATGAAGCAATCACACTTCCCAAGAACGGGCTTCTCTGATCCATCTGTCTGTCAGACACAGGCCCTGCTGGTGAGGACCTGCCAGGAGAAGCCTTCTGGGCTCTTTGTTATCCTTTCTTGACTCTTCTTAGCTCAGAAAAAGTTGGGAACACAGCACCCAGACCTTCTAGAAGAAACAAGGAGGGGGTGGGGGAATGGGCCTCTTGCGACAAACATCACCACCCTCCCATTGCTCTACCTGCCACTCGGCACAGAAAGCTGAATTCTAGACCCAGAAATTATCCCAGGGCAACTTTCCCTTTTGCTGCCAAGGGTGGATCTCAATCATTTTCTTGCCCTCTCCCAGAGAGCTTGAGCCACTTGATAGTACAGAAACAAGAGTCTTAGAGGGAGGACCTAGCTGAGTTGGCATCTACTGCTAAATTGAAATTACTTATTCCACAGGAAAGAAGCCAGTTCCCATTGTGAGGGCCCCAGCTTAGCACTGCACACGTCTGCCTCTCTTCTCTCTCTTCAACTTTTTATGTTCTTAAGGGTGTGCTTGTTGAACCTGCCTCCTGCTCCTCAGAGCTACGTTCACTTTGAAGGAACACTCACAGCCAAGAATGGTGTTCCCAGAGTGATAGGCCCTATGGGACCACCAGCACAGGGAAATGAGGGGCGTCACTTCCAGTAGGGGCCTTGCTGTCTCTAGAATAATTGGTCTCAAGTATCAGCATCACTGGGAACTCATTAAAAATGCACATTCCAGGCTTCCCCCAAGCCTCTTGAATCAGAAATCAGGGTAGGGGGAGAATTGCTGGCAATCTGAGCTTTAACAATCCCCCTCCCCAGGTGATTCTCATGCATACACAAGTTTGAAGACAACTACTTTGGGCAGATTTCAGCACCATCCCTGTTCAGTATCACTGGTGCTGCTTTCCACCGCTACTGTTTGGAGCCCTCTGCTAAAAATAGGCTGGGTCTGTTTGCCACCTTCTTTCTAGACCTATTTTAAACAGATAACACTAACAGGAACTCTTTTAATAACCTGTTTCTAAGACCTCAGAAAGCAGAGTTGGTTTTTCTTAAAGTCACTAGATGCAACATCTCTACATGTGTCAAAGGCACCCCACGGTTTGGAGGAACCTTGGAGAGGAAAGCATGAAAGTGGAGTGGGGAGAGTCGCTCTTCAGGGGAAAGCTCAGTGTCTTGGCTCAGTTTAGATCCAGGAGGAAGCTCAAGCCCTTCTGAATTACCCACCAGCTCTCTGGCTTCTTGGTGCGTAGCTGGATTTTCAGAGGGACCCCAACATATTCCAACCTCACGAGCTGGGGGATAGGAGGTATGCAATGGCCATAACCCAAGGATACACTCAGCCATGCTTCAAAACCATCCCATGCAAATCAAGTGAGTTTCCAGACTACCTTGATTATGCTGTGCTAAACTCCTGGAAACTCCACAGCTGCAGCAGCTGAGTCTGCAGCCCTTTGATGTGGTTTAATGTCATGAAATATAAGAAATCCAGTGCACTCCTCTGGCCAAAGCAAACCCTGCCACGAGTCTCGACTGTTGCAGCAGCTGTTAAGGCCCATTATATACTCCAGAGCAGGGCTTCACAATTAGCGAGCCTTTCCTATTATTCTTTGTAATTCAACCCTTCTTTTCACAGTGGGATTTTTTTTCTTGTCCTCTGAGTTGGAATGGAAAAAATAGCACAGATGAGAAAGAACATGAGCCCCTGGTGCCAACACTCTGGAAGGGCATGTAAATAGCACACAGGAGTCTTGCCACATACCTGGGTAGACTTCCTGGCTGGCTGTGGGGGTGGCATCGCACAGCTGGGACCAGTGTCTTCTGCATCTAGGCAGGGGTAGGGAGTACCCAGGCCTGGAGCAGGTAGTGGCTCCTTGATCTGATTTTAAGGGCGTTCTTGCACATCTTACAGATGTGACACAATATGGACTAAGTCAATGTTCCCTTCTGTTCCCCTGCAAAGTCCCACTCCCACCTCCATTCTCAGTTGTAATGAATGATACCATGTTGTATGTGTTTTTAAGGTATTTGCATACATATGAACTCATAGACTATATAGCAGCTTTGAACGGTTTTACATAAATAGGGTCATCATATATGCATTACATAATTATTTCTACTCAATGTGGCTGAGGTTGAGGTTTGTGTGTGTATTCATTTATAAACTTCGGGGGGTATTTTTAGATTTACAGAACTATTACAAAGATAGTACAGAGTTCCCATGCACCCTTCATCCAATTTACCCTAATGTTGACATCTTAGGTAAAAATGGAACATTGGTCATAATTGATAAATTAATACTTATACTTGACTATTAACGAGACTCCAGATTTTATGTATTCAGATTTCATCAGTTTTTCTAGTACTTTTTTTTTTTTTTTAATGGAATCTCGCTCTGTCACCCAGGCTGGAGTGTAGTGGTGTGATGTTGGCTCACTGCAACCGCCGCCTCCTGGGTTCAAGCAATTCTCCTGACTCAGCCTCCCGAGTAGTTGGGATTACAGGCGCCTGCCACCATGCCTGGTTAATTTTTGTATTTTTAGTAGAGATAGGGTTTCACTGTGTTAGCTAGGATGGTCTCAATCTCCTGACCTCGTGATCTGCCTGCCTCGGCCTCCCAAAGTGCTGGGATTATAGGCATGAGCCACCGTGCCCGGCCTCTACGAACCTTTTTTTTTTTGACTGATATCCAATCCGGGGCCCCCCATTGCCATGTGTGACTGTGGCATTTCATTGTACATTCTGGTACTTCCCTGTAGGTTCTCACTTTCTTGAATTGCACTTTAATCAGTTACTCTTTTTTCCTTGTATAGAAAATGAATTTGATGTATCAAAATGACAGAGTCGCCAAGTTCCGCTTGTCATTATCCTCCTCCTACCCTCTGCCAACCTGTCTCCTCTGCTCCTTAACTCAGATCTCAAGTAGCTACTTTTGCCTGCTTTGTCCTCAGAGCCTAGAACAGTATGCGGTACCTGGTGGGCTTTCAAATAAACATTGTGCAATGAATAAGTAAATGAATATTAAGGAGCCTCTTTCCTGGCCTCCATGTTTCTGATTTCTCTCTTATCCTATCTCCTATCCTAATTGCAACCGGAATGGTCATTCTAAAATGCAAACCCACGTCTGACTGGGGCAGTACCTATATTAAAACTTGCAATGGGCCTGGCACGGTGGCTCATGCTCATAATCCTAACACTTCGGGAGGCTGAGGAAGGTGGATCACCTGAGGTCAGGAGTTCAAGACTAGCCTGACCAATGTGGTGAGACCTCGTCTCGACTGAAAATACAAAAACTAGCTGAGCGTGGTGGCAGTTGCCTATAGTCCCAGTTACTTGGGAGGCTGAGACAGGAGAATGGCTTGAACCCGGGAAGCAGAGGTTGCAGTGAGCCAGGATCACACCACTGCACTCTAGCCTGGATGACAGAGTGAGACTCTGTCTCAAACAAACAAACCAAAACAAAACCCACGAAAACTTGCAATGGTTCCCTCTGCCCGAGGGTAAAATCTCAGAGCTCTTCTTTGATGGGTCTCCACCTGCTTCTCCAGTCCTAAGCCACAACCCAGCATGAGCCACAGCCCTCTGAGCTGTGCCTTTCTTTAGCTGGACGGCCATCCCCTACCTAGTCTGCTGGGGACCCCCTCATCTTCCTGGACTTAGCGCCAGCACTTACCCACTAAAGCTTCCCCTGACCCTTTCTCCTGCCCACTCCATGCAGACTTAACCTCGTCCACCGAAGCTCTAGCCTTCCTAGCCTGCAAGGTCTGTTAAAGTGAGGGAAGCAGCTTGCGTCTTTGTGGGTGGTGGTAACTGTCCCTCAGGCTGTTGCTTTCTTATTCTCTTTCACATTTCTGGGGCTTGGAACATAGAAGACACTTGATTAACACTTTGAGTGAAGAAGTACAACTTTATTTGCCTGTTTTTATATGATTATAAAATGCTTCATAAACTCATAAATTAAAAGCAAGGTCTGTCATACAAACCTCCTTTTCTTTTTTCTTTGAAAATGCAGCCACTTTACCTGGAGACACATTTTCAGAGCTTTATTTCTCTTGTTACAATTCCTCTCCATGGTAAATGCACCTGATAGCAATAACTTACGCACACCCTGAAAATGACTCTGTATGGAGGATACACCTGGATGTCTGTTCCAAGCTAGGGAATCTGGGAGTGGCCAACCTAGAGACCGGTTCCTTGTCTATGAGGGACATCGGAGCCCCTGGCCTGGCCCATGGAACATGGGCAGCAGATCCAGGCCATGACTCAGAGGTTGAATGAAAGTTGCCAAGTGAAGGATGTTAGGGAAAGGGCGCTAATTGAAAATGCTATAGAAACTGCATGCCTTTTGCAAGTGGCTGTGGTTCTCCTGTCCAGCCTACCACCACTGAACTCCCCTGTATGGAAGCACCCAGTAAAACCCCTCGTGTCATTGCTGGCTCCAGGTCTCTTCTTTGGCATCTTGAACCTGGTGCCACCCCCACTGGAGTTGATAGGGGTTCAGCAGAACATCCCCATAGTGAACTTCCCAGGCAGTGGTAATGCTTAGGAGTTGAAAAAGGACTTAACGCCATCCCCATCCTTATAATCTGCAGGCGTCCCTTTAAATGGAGACCCTCCAAGCAAACACTGTGCTTGTGAGGCAAGGCAGCTTCTAGATTAATATTCTAGTACCCTTTCCCTGTCACATCCAACCAAATTAATGCGTATAGTTTTCCTCTCTGTAGAAAATCAGGAGACACATTTTCAGAGAATGAAAACTATATATATGCGTTATTATCACAAGGATGCAAAACTAGGAAATAATTAGACCTTCCTTCCTGGTTACCAAAGCGAACAAATCACATATGAACAGCATTGGTCTTTAGAGGATAGAGGTAGGTGTGATACTTTTTCCTTCATCCTTATAATATTTTCAGTTTTAAAAAATGAGCCTGTATTACTTACACAGGAAAAAACAAACAATTTTTAAAAACATGTAAGAGGAATTATTGGAGTTAGATGCATATGCTAATTTAGAAGGTATTTTCTACTCTATGTTAAATAGAAAAAAAAAATAAAACACTGTTGCCTTTACCTATAGTTGTTCAGAGGCATTTGTGTTTATCATTAGACTGGTTCTGTAAGGTGATCTGTTAGCATTAATTAATTCTCAGCTGTGGGTTAGTCCTTGACATGCCTTTGAACTTGAAGACACAGCCATTCAGCAGTCTGGGCAGCTGCAGTACCATGCTTTTCTCTCACCCTCATGCTGCTCACCACGTTCAACCTCTAGGTCATAAATCAGCCAGAGAACTAAGGAAAGTCCAAGGCCAAGAGTTCCCATACCCTGGTGGAGAAACATGGAGCCGAAGTCCTGGCAATCCATTGAGAAGGATGGTAGCTCCACACCCACCTTATCAATCAGCGGTGCTCACGTCAGCTAGGGCTGGCTGTGTTCGTCACCAAGGTCAAATGGGGCTCCCATTATCCCACGGAGGGTGCTGAGGTTAAGATGGAGCACTCGGGAAGAAAAATAAAACTCCAGTAACACACGATGAGGGGATCTGAATCTGCCATCCAGATCCTTTATCTCTTAGTGGTCCTTGTGCCAGCCTGTTTTCCCTCTTTTATAGCAGACTCTCAAGATTTGCTTAAGTCTAACTTAAACTGAGCTCTACAGAAGTCAATGTTCATTTTGGGGTTTTTTGCATTATTTTCTGATAGTGTGCCCTTTTTTTTCTTGGTTATTTTCATTGGGATGCAGTCTTTTTATTTTAAGGAGAGTATTTGTTAATTTCTAAGTATTTGCAGGAGTTTTCTTTCTTTCCAATTTATCATATACTAATGTGGCTAATAACAGTTCTACCTTTAAATGTTATTTTAAAATTTATTATTGGCCAGGTGCAATATCATCTTTACTAAGTGACTTATAGACACATGGAAAGAATAAGCATTCTGTAGCATTTTTTACAATAGCCAAAAATGTGGGGACAACTCAAGTGTCCATCAACAGATGAATGGATCAAAAAAAGTGTATGTGTAGGTATGTGTACATATGTATATGTGTCCACATGTGTGTAAATATAGTGAAATAGTATTTAACTTTTAAAAGGAAGGAGATGCTGATACCTACTGCAACATAAATGAACTTTGAGGACATTATGCTAAATGAAATAAGCCAGTTACAGAAGGACAGATATTGTCTGATTCCACCTGCATGAGGCACCTAGGGTTGTAACATTAATAGAGACAGAAAGTGGAACAGAGGATTCCAGAGGCAGAGAACGGGGAGTTAGCATTTAATGGGTATAGAGTTTAAGGTGAGGAAGATGAAAACCTTCTGGACATGGATGGGGATGATGGTTGCACAACAATGTGAATGTACTTAATGCCACTGCCATGTACATTTTACCACAACTAAAAAAAAATTAGGATTTTCTCTTTGTAGGCCACCTAGTTCCATATTTATGTATCTTTTCTAGTATTAACTGATTAAACTATTCAGATCCTCTCTGTCCTTGGTTAATGTTACTTTCCAGATCTGTCACATTCCTAAGTATTTTAGTCTGAGCACAAGTGATTTTATCCAGTCCTCCCTTAATGTGTTTGTTTGTTTAACCTACTGTGGTTTGAATGCATAGAGAAGGTCAAGGCGCTTTTGTGAATTATTGGCACTAGGATGCTCTGTGAAAAAATATACTCTGGTCAATGTCCTTGGTCTCTTGATTAGAGCAAATAATGGGTCTCCCAAAGTCAAATTCCTCCAGTATATACTTTTGAAACTTTCTAGCTCGCCTTCACAACACAACTGTTGAAATGTTATGTAACTGCTGTAGTCTAAGAGCCATCTCACTGATTAGACTCTATGCTCCTAGCGCAGTGGCCACATCTGCTTGTATTCACTGGTGTCCCACAGAGCCAAACGCAGTTCCTGGCACAAAGTGATTGCTCAAACATTTGTCATCCAGTCAATGAATGTATCTCAATATTTTCCTAAAAGGACAAGACTGTCGGGTACATGTGCGAATGCCTGGCATGCTGAGCTTGGAGCTTGGCATGAGATCCAGGGTACAGCTCCTCACGTACCTGCCATTGTAGCATGTCATGGATATCACTGGAGGAGGTGTGCAGTGGATCTCATGCCCAGCCCCTTGGCCTGGGGACATGAGATGTGCATGAGAAGCTGCACATGAACCTGCATGAGATGAAGATGAAGATAACAGGAGATGGTGCAGAGGGAAGTTTTAGGTGAATGCTGAGATTGTCAGAGAAATTATGGCCAGAGGGCTTCATGGGCAATCACTACTTGTGTTTGTTTTTGAGAAGATGGTTGTGACATTAAGAAGCAGGCAGGGAGAGAAGGGAAAAGCTGTCAAAAGTCCTCCTCCCCTGGTTGAGGTAAATTTCCTCATTGGACCCATAGGGTGTGTATGAGTCACTCTTTCATGCCTATCCTTCCCAAAGCACACAGCCCTCCCTGTATTGAAATATGTAACCAGCACAATGCTGTTCTCACTGTAGGAGCTCAGTCTATGCCTATTAATAATATATCCCAACCTACACCGACATTCGCTCAGCCTCATGGTCTGTTTCCCTCTCATGACTTTGAATAAGATGTTTTCCTTCTGCTGGGCACTGTGGCTCACGCCTGTAATCCCAACACTTTGGGAGGCTGAGATGGGCAGATCACAAGGTCAGGAGATCAAGACCATCCTGGCTAACATGATGAAACCCCGTCTCTAGCAAAATACAACAAATTAGCTGGGTGTGGTGGCACGCACCTGTAGTCCCAGCTACTCAGAAGGCTGAGGCAGGGGAATTGCTTGAAATCAGGAGGTGGAGGTTGCAGTGAGCTGACATCATGTCACTGCAGTCGAACGGGGCAACAGAGCAAGACTCAGTCTCAAAAAAAAAAAAAGGTGTTTTCCTTCTTGGGCACCATTCTTGTAACATATTATCTCCCTTCACTGTCTTTTCTTCCATTCAAAATATTTATTGATCATTTCTGATTTCCAGAGTACTCACGGCCTTCAAGGGATCACAGCTCAATAAACTCTATAAACCTCATTTTATACAACCTGGGAGATGTGCTGAAAGATGCCTCAGCAGATTGGAGGAGGAGGAGTCATCTTTAGGTCATTCAATCATCGCATTTTATTTGCTGGGCCCAAAGCCCTCTAATTGCCAATCAGTACCATAATTTTACATCCCTTATTGTCCCAGTGAATAACTGGGTATTTGTAAGTGTCTCTTTCTGAATTTCTGATTTCTTAATGCATGTAGTATGTTTCACTCTCCTGGTCACTGAGCCCCTTGAAAACATACTCCTTGGCTTTACCTTTGGTTGTTCTGCTGTAAGTCAAGGTGGCTCCTGGAATCTCTGGTGAAAACCCTGGATCTCCTCTACCTCCCATCTCTTCTATTCACAGATCAGATTTATGGTATCAGAAAGTAATCATTGAAGTTGCCCCAGCCCGTGTGGGCTCCTCTCCTTCTGGGCACATAGGAGTGTGCTTCCTTGGCCATTTGGACCTGGATGTGGCCATGGGACTTGCTTTAGCCAGTGAAGTGTAAGTGAAAGTGATATGTGTCACTTCAGTTAATTCTGGACAAAAGCATTAGGAACTCTAGTGTGCCTAGATACATTCCCTTTTCCTTCCTCGTGGTGACCAGCAATGTTCAAATTGTAGTGACTTCATGGACCTGGGTCTCAAAGAAAGGACAATGACAGTGAGGAACACAGTTCACACCTAACCCTCTATGGGCGTGGAGCTTAATCAAGCTTCTGTTTCTTTGATCAACTGAAATTTGGGGTTTCTTGTCATCAAAGCCTAACCTATCCTGATTAATACACACAGTGTTTAGCAGAGCAGGGTTTGGAGACACATGAAAACGCATCTGCATCCCAGTTCAGGGCTCACAGACAACGTGGACTTATAGAAAGCTGTGTGTCCTCTCTGAACCTCACTCCTGTCTTCTGCACGATGGAAAAATAATGGAAAGGCTCATGGCGAGTGAAATGACCTGAGACATAGGAAATGCTTAGGTACATAAACATGCTCAATAGTTTACAATGATGATGATGATGACAATGACAGCTGCTACCATTTATTGAGCACTGACTCTAGCACATGCTATTCTTAGCATTTTGCAGGCATCCATTCACTTAATCCTTACAACAATTCCATGAGGTAGGTATTGATAATAATCTCCATTTTACAGAGGAGGAAACTGAGTCCACAAACCTTGCTAAAGTCCACTAGATAAAGATTTTGGATTTGAACCAAATCCCCTAGAGCCCATGGCCTTGACCCATACTTCATAGGGGCAGCAAATGAGTATGTCCTGAGTTGGGTAGGAGCACCCACCCCAGTAGACCCAGCAAGGCATTGAGCCCAGCACAGATGGAAGAGCTCCCAGTCAGAACTCCCTGTGACAAGGCCACTCCATTAACAGTGGCCGGGAACATTCATCTCAGGCCCATGTCAGTGGCGGAGCCAGGATGAGGGACTTCAAAGTCTCGATTTCCAGATTTATGTGTATCCAGTGGGTTGCCCGTTTCCTCTGTACATCAAACTCTTGGCAGGAACATCTTTAACTTCTCACACCCCCTGAGCTTTGTCATAATAATGGTGTAATTTGAAGGGTTTCATGTGCATTCTGCCATCTAAAAGGACAATAAATTAATCATGCCCTCGGACACTGTTGAAATAATATCCATGCTTACTCTCTTGCCAACTTGCCAAACTTCACTTCCCTGGAGTTGTTCAATTCTTTGTTCCATCATTTCAGGCCATTACTGTTCCCAGAGAAAGGTTAAACCATTTTTTTTTATTAGTGTATAGATTTTGCTTTTTTTTAATTTTTAAATTTTTTTTTTTTTTTTTTTTTGAGATGGAGTCTCGCTCTGTTGCCCAGGCTGGAGTGCAGTGGCAGGATCTCGGCTCACCGCAACCTCCACCTCCTGGGTTCACGCCATTCTCCTGCCTCAAGCAATTCTCCTGCCTCAGCCTCCTGAGTAGCTAGGATTACAGGTGTGCACCACCATACCTGGCTAATTTTTGTATTTTTAGTACAGACGGGGTTTCTCCATGTTGGTCAGGCTGGTCTTAAACTTGCAACCTCAGGTGATCTTCCCGCCTTGGCCTTCCAAAGTTCTGGGATTACAGGCATGAGCCACTGGGCCCGGCCCCAAAAGGAAGTTTTTCAGCCCTTGCCCTACTTCATCCCTCCCCACTTCTAGAGTCTTCAGTGTCTATTTTTTCTATCTTTATGTCCATGTGTACTCAATGTTTATCTCCCTGTACCGAATATTTACATACTTATTTAAACCAGAGTTTAGAGAAAGTAATGTAATAAAATCAGCATTATGAACCTGGCATTATTCCCATTTGGTAGTAATCAACAGGAATGACTGAAGACTTTCTGGCTGGAAATTCATGTTGACTGCCCTTTCCCTGAGAGTTTTAACACTTACTCTTATCATTGTTATCATTCAGGACAAATTTTAACATGGAGACTGATGCCTGGAAATGTAAATAGTATCCAAAATAGATAAAATTTCAATCATTTTCATCTGAAAACCTGACCTTCTGTTCTGCCTTGCATGTGCCTTCGTTGGAAGGATGTATAGACAGCTTTGAGGTTTCTCACTCTGAGAAGCCGCTACTGTCTCTTCCAGTTGGATCATGCCCTGATTACAATCTTTCCAGGGCACACCACCCCATTGATTTCAGGAAAAATTCAAGTCCCCTCAGCAACACAAGGCTCTTTATAGCCAGATCCCTGCCTCTGTCTTCAGCACCAACTTTTGCTGGGTCTGCACACATCCCCTCATCCTATTTTGCAGCCGTTTTCCCCAAAAGCGCCATGCTTGCGCTAGCACTATGTCAGACCTGGGCTGCCCTTTGTGACCCAGAGCGTCCTCTCCAAAGCGGAGCCTGGCCAATGAGATCATTTCTTTGGGAAGCCTGGGATTGGGACAGGGAGAGACTGAGGACCCTTAAAGTCTTATCAGCTTGAAAGTCGAGTCCGCCATTTTCAGGGGACACTATGGTGCCATTAGCAGAGACCTTGGCAAAGAAAATAGTCTACAGGGAAAAGTGAAATAGAATACTAAATGCTTGTGTAAATGAATCCGATGCAGGCTCAAACATGGTAATACCACTCCCCCGCTGGTAAATAATCTTCTCTGACATTACTCAGTGTGTGTGTTTTTTTTTTTTTTTTTTTTTTTTTTTTTTTTTTTAAGACAGTCTAGCTCTGTTGCCCAGGCTAGAGTGCAGTGGTGCGATCTCGGCTCACAGCAAGCTCTGCCTCCCGGGTTCATGCCATTCTTCTGCCTCAGCCTCCCGAGTAGCTGGGACTACAGGCGCCTGCCACCACGCTTGGCTAATTTTTTGTATTTTTTTTTTTTTTTTAGTAGAGACGGCGTTTCACCATGTTAACCAGGATGGTCTCGATCTCCTGACCTCATGATCCGCCTGCCTTGGCCTCCCAAAGTGCTGGGATTACAGGTGTGAGCCACCATGCCTGGCCGTCGTTACTCAATCTTATTCCTCAGCCTTGGTCCCAAATTATGCTCTGACACTGAACTACACTGAACTATCCCAGCCCCCTTTCCCAGTGGTGTCTTGCAAATGGCTTGAATTCACGAGAACCTTACCACATGGGTCTCCTGTGGTTCATTACATTGTTGTTACTGAAATCTCAATTTATACTCATCTCTTTGCAGAGGACTTCCCTTGCCACCTTATTGAAAGAAAGTAGTGCCTTTCCTTCCAGCATCATCCTTGTCTTATTTTGCTTCACAGAACCCTCAGCACCTGACATAGTTCCTGACTGGTGTCTCTATTGACCGTTTGAATATAAACTGTGCTAGCAGGAATTTTCATTGCGTTCACTGCTGTGAGCAGTGCATGGTCCATAGTAGAAACTCAAATATTTTTTAATAAATAAAGAAGCTATGCTAAGACAAGCTGAAATGAGAGACCATATGGTCAGGAAAAAAAGAAAATGAATGCATAAATCAATGAACAGGCACAGCTACCCTGGTTTCAAAACGGCTTGCCAACTTCCGGTAAGGACCAGCTCTGCTTCTTGGGCTTGAGTTCCAAGACATATTCTGGTATTCTCCAACAGAGTCATTCTGAGTGATTCTCCTAATTAAATGATCCCAATAACACACACACACACACACACACACACACACACACACACACACACACACACACTCATTTTTAAGACTAGAGAATCTTGCTCCCTGAAAATTAACAGGCTCATGGATGCAATGAGATCAACTTGGATGAATATCTTTCTTCCTCTGAAGCTCTGGCTACCTAAAATATGTTGTTGTTGTTTTCCCTGAGGGAAGTTCAACAAGAGAAGATCATAGTAGCTGTGAGTCAATAAATGTTTTGGCAAAGTTTTTCAGAAAATGCACCGTACATGCAAGTCTTTGGTGGATGGTATATATAAGTTTTAGGTTCCTCTCAAGTTTCGGTTACTAATATCCCCCAAAACGACCCTGGGTAAACACAACTGCCCAATACCTGCCTTGTAGGTGATGACTCCTATGAGATCATGTTGTGTGGTGAATACTAACCCACAGGGATACAGGGATGGGTAGAGGCTATGTGTAGACAGGGGACTAAGGAGGAAAACATTTGAGAGAAAAGCAAGGAGGTCTGTTCTATGTAAGATGAGCATAGCCCAACCCAGTAAGTGGTTGAAAGCTTAGAGACATGGAACAGGAGGTACAGCTTTGGGTATCACCTAAAGACGAGCAGAAAAGGATATTGGTTTAGTCTTAACTTTCAGAAAAACCAGTTGATGCAAGTTACAGAATGGACAGATTTCAGCTCAAAAGAAGGCAGGCTTCCTGGGGTTAAAAACTTGGCCGACAGTGCTAAGCTCATCTGGTGATGGACAAGGCTGCCACCCAGCGCCCAGGCTCACACCCTCATCCAGTTAAGGCATTGCAAAGACCATCAACACGAGATAGACTCTGAGGTCCCTTCTGACTCTTGAGTCTGAAGCTTGGGGCAGCCCTGAACGAGCGGATCAGCACCGTGTGAATCAGGTAAGGAATGAGGCTCTGTCCAGGGATCTCTGCTTAAATCTGGCCCAGCCACTGTCTCCTCATGGGTGGAGCAAGGATTCCTCTTTATTCCCTGTACCTCCATTTCTCTAGGTCCCGAGCAATAGCCACCATTCCTGCCCCTGCGGTGCAGTGGTTGAGAAAATGATTTCTGGGTCATTTTGTATGCTGGCTCTAATGTGCCCTTGGTTTTAACCTTGGGCAAATCTTTTCACCCCTCTAAGTCACAGTTCTCCCTTCTGTTGATTGGGAATAATAGACCTGAATTCCTGAGGTTCTCAGGAGGACAGAATGGAACTTCATCCCTGAAGCACATTGCACCATGGCAGGCACATAGTAGGCGCTCAATAAATGTTAACGACACGCATGAGTGTGCATTTAAACACAACAACATGTAACAGTCATGGAGAGAAATTTTATCATTAAGAGGGTTTGAAATTTTTTTCAAGTGGCATCCTAGGTAATAACTGCATCCACTGAGGCCTTATGCATGCCAGGTACTGTGCTAAAGCTACGTGTGCATTTTACCTGGTGGTGACTATTGCTTTTTTTTTATTTCACAAATGTAGTTAAGGAGACCCAGAGAGGTGAAGTGATTTGTCCAATGGGTTACACAGCTAGTTCAGGGGCAGGAACAGGTACAGAACACTCTGAAATCATCCAGGTCAATCCAAAACTCCAGATGCTGGTCAGATGCCGGTCAGATGCCAACTCTTGGATATCAAATTCCTAACAGCTTAGACATCTCCTCAAAGAGCAGGGCTGCTTGTTTCCAGGCTTTAGGAAGAGGATGACTAGACCTTTTCTGAAAAGTTCCTGCTGAGCAGACAAGCATGTTCAGATCCCAAGCCCACAAGGCACTGTGGCGCTGTCACAAGGCACGTCCCTGGCCCATGCATGAGATATGCGTGCCACACAATGGAAGTGAACCCAAGCCCAGTTCCAGCACCTTCTGACTTGAAGCCAGGCAAATGTACCCAGGCTCATTTGTAAGCTGCCATAACCCTCCTCCTCCCAGCCTGTCTCATCCTTTTCCCCAAGTTCCCTGGTTGTTACAAGCTTATCACAGTAGTAAATCAAAATGTTCTCAAGAGAAGAAGAAAAGATAAAAGCAAAAAATGCAACATCCTCAAGAGAGGAATATTTTTTATAGTTTCACAACTTTCACAATTCTGTCTTTAAAAAAAACCATTATTTAATTTTAGCACCACAGAGTTGCTAGTGATGAATAATGGCTCCTCTTCTACCTTCTAGTATTTCTAAAATATTAATACTGGTTGGATACCTCTCCTAAGGGAAAGCAGGAGTTGAATCTTTTATAGGCTTCTGAGCTTGTTCCCATACAACAGACTATATATTCCGTTTCTACCAGTCCTGCACTCTGGGTTCCTGAAATTATATGTTCATCAAAGGAAAGAAGCCACAGTGTGGGATCGAGAGGATGAAATATGTTGCCAAATAGTCCCTTTCTCATTATTTTCTTTGTCTAAGTCTTTACCCTTTTGAACTATCCATCAAGATGCACCTTCTGTCTGTACAACAAACTTGAGATCTGAATAATAAATAGAAAGCACAATGAGACATCCAACTTTACAGTCTTCCCAGCTGGTCCATCCACTGACAAAAGTTCATTCTGTCTTCAGCTGCAAATTGTTGGTGTTGAGCTTTGGATGCTTAGTCCCCACGTATTTATTCTTGAGCTGGTCATGATTGTGTGTTTGTGTGTGGGGGTACATGTGTGTGATTTAGTGTTACATTTGGAGTACAGAAGAGGAAGAAATAATGAGGAGACTATTTCAGAATATACTAAAAAGAGTACTGTAAATTGTTGTACTTGGCAATGGGATTTTTTTTTTTTTAATCAGGTTTGCTTTTTTTCCTCTTTACAAAACTAACACATGCTCACTAGGAAAATCCTGGCAAAGAAAGTAAAGTAAAAGGTAGAAAAACAAGATGCTCAATGTCCCACTGGATAGCTAACAACTATTCTAATATGTTCATAAATACTTTCTAGTCTTTTAAATGCATGCAACTGCAAAAATATATTTTAATTGATTTTTATACATTTTCCAATAATTACAGATTCACATGCATTTGCAAAAAATACTCTTTTACCCAGTTTCCCTAATGTTAAACTGTGGTACAATGTCACAATTAAAATATTGACATTTACGCAATCTACGGATCTTATTCAGATTTGCCATTTTACTTATACTCTTCTGTGTGTGTGTGTGTGAGTGTGTGAGCATATAAGTGTGTGAACGTGTAAGTTTGTGTGTGTGTATTTAGATTTTTGCAGTTTTATCTATGTATTGGCTTGCATATCCATCACCACCATCGAGCTACAAGGCCATTCCTTCCCCACTGGGATGCTTCATGTTGTCATTTCACAACCACATCTTCTCTCTTGTAGGGTCTGCCTCTTCCCTCACAGATACACATTCTGGCAGCCTCTGATTTGTTCTCCATTTCCAAAATTTTGTCATTTAGTTGGAGGTGGGGAAGGGAGACAAAGGGGTGTTTAATGGATACAAAAAATTAGAAAGAATGAATCAAACCTAGTATTTGATAGCATAACAGGGTGAACAGGGTGATTATAGTCAATAATAATTTAATTGTACATTTAAAAATAACTAAAATAGTATAATTGCATTATTTGCACCACAAAGGATAAATGCTGGAGGGAACAGATACACCACTTTCCATGATGTGATTATTACACAATGGATGTCTGAATCTAATGTACCCCACATATATATGTGTGTGTGTGTGTGTATAATACACCCACAAACATTAAAAATAAACATAAAAATTTTAAAGAAAATATCATATAAATGGAATCATATAGTATGCAACCTCTGGGATTAGCATTTTCATTCAGCATAACTCCCTGGAGATTCTTCCAAGTTGCTGTGTGTATCAATAATTCATTCATTTTATTGCTGAGCCATATTTCATGATATGAATAAACCACAGTTTGTTTAACCATTCACATGTTGAAGGACATCTGGGTTGTTTTCAGTTTCTGGCAAATATGAATCAAGCTGCTACGAACATTTGTGTACAGGTTTTGTGTGAACATAAGTTTTTATTTCTGGGATAAATGCCTAGGAGTGCAATTGCTGGGTTCCATGGTAAGTGCATGTCTAGTTTTATACCAAACTGCCAAACTCGTTTCCTGACTGGCTGTATCATTTTACATTTCTACCAGCAATGTCTGAGTGATTGTTTCTCCACATCTTTGCCAGCATTTGATGTTACTCCTTTTTAAAAATAAATTAACGATTCCAATAGGTGTGTACCGGTAGTCTGTTGTGGTTTTAATTTGCATTTCCCTCATGGCTAAAGAGTTGGAACATCTGTTCATGTGCTTATTTGATATCTTCATATCCCCTTTGTTGAAATGTCTGTTTATATCTTTTGCCAATTTCCTAATTTGGTTGACTGGGGTTTTCTGCTGTTGAGTTTAAAGAGTTCCTTCTATATCCTAGATACTAATCCTTTTTCAGATATGTGGTTTCTAAGCATTTTCTCCTAGTCTGTAGCTTGTCTTTTCATTCTCTTGACAGGATTTTTCACATAGCAAAATTTTCAAATTTTGATAAAGTCTAATTTATCAAAATTTCATTTTAGGGTTCACACCTGCTTGTGTCAAGTATAATAACTCTGCCTAGCCTTAGATCCCTAAGATTTTTTCCTACTTTTTTCTTAGTTTCATAGTTTTTTACATTTATATCTGTGATCCACTTTGGGTTAACTTTTTTTGTTTGTTTTGTTTTGGGTTTTTTTGCTATTTTTATTTATTTATTTTTTTTTTGAGATGGAGTCTCACTCTGTTGCCCAGGCTGGAGTACAATGGCGTGATCTAGGCTCACTGCAAACTCCGCCTCCCAGGTTCAAGTGATTCTCCTGCTTCAGCCTCCCAAGTAGCTGGGATTACAGGTGCCCGCTACCAAGGCTGGCTAATTTTTGTATTTTTAGTAGAGACGGGGTTTCACCATGTTGGCCAGGCTGATCGCGAACTTGTGATCTCAGGTGATCAGCCCAAAGTGCTGGGATTACAGGTGTGAGCTACTGCACCCGGACCACTTTGAGGTAAATTTTTATGAAGAGTGAGGTTTAGGTTGAGGTTCATTTTTTGCCTTAAGATGTCCAACTGCTCCAGCATCATTTGCTGAAGGATCTATCCTTCCTCCACTGACTTCCTTTCTCACCTTTATTAAGAAGCAGTTGGGCACATTGGTGTGGCTGTATCTCTGGGTTGTCTATTCCGTTCCACTGATCCATGTATCCCTCCCCTGCTGTACCATGCTGTCTTGATGACTGTCGCTAGGGTGATTCTTTACATATTGCTATGGTTTGGATCTGTGTGCCTGCCCAAATCTCATGTCTAATTATAATCCCCAATGTTGGAGGAAGGGCTTGGTGGGAAGTGATGGAATCATGGCGGGGAGTTTCCTCATGAGTGGTTTAGCACCATCCCCCTAGTGCTATTCTCGTGATAGAGTTCTCAGGAGATCTGGTTGTTTAAAAGTGTATAGCACCTCCCCCATCTCTCTCTTGGTCCTGCTCCTGCCCTAGAAGACACCTGCTCCTACTTTGCCTTATACCATGCTTGGAAGCTAGCTTCCTGAGGCCACCCCAGAAGCAGAAGTTGCTTGCTCTGCTTCTTGGGCAGCCTGTGGAACCACAAGTCAGTTAAACCTCTTTACTTTATAAATTACCTCATCTCAGGTATTTCTTCATAGCAGTGCAAGAATGGACTATAATACGCATGTTATATCATGAGCATTTTCTTCTATCATTACCAGCTCCTTTTGTACAGCTATGCAATATTTAAGGCAGACATACCCTAATTTAACAACCACTTCCATCATAATGGACGCTTAACTGTTTTAATTATAAACATTGTGAATGATGTAAATAAAGCTACAAAGAACATCTTCTTGTGAAAAAAAAAAAAATTCTCCACATTTTACGTGATTCCTTCGGATAGACACCCAGGAAAGGGGTTACTCAAAGAGAAAGCATATTTTACGGTTATTTCTATTGGAATATTCTCATACTATTTTTACCTATATGAAAAATATTACCATTAGCTTTAACATTTCATGGTGTTTATGGGTTTGTATGTCAAAGTAGGAGAATGCACATCAGCGAAGAAAAAGGAGATTGTAGGAATGAAGCATAACGTAGCCACGCTGCCTCCTGAAATGATGATGACCGTAATAGCCGCCCAGGCCTGGACATCATAAAATGTTGCCACAGACCCATCTCAGGTAATCCTCCCAACTATCCAACGAGGAAGTCAGGTAAGTAAAATCGATTCCTATTTTACCTACTTTAGGACAGTTATTTGCTACTAGAATGTTTTTTAAAATCTCTTTTCATCCTAAAGAAAAAAGATTTAGTTAAGTCATTTTCTTTTTACCCAAGAAAGGGAAAGAGACAAATTGACCAGCCTAATTTATCCCTTATTGTTTTGGCAATAGAAATGGCTGTTACAGGAGATGGCCCTGAATGGGAGGTGAGAAATATCTGCTGTGTAGAATAATCAATGACAGCTTGGAAGGCCTGACACAGTTCCATTTATGTTTCTATCCTTTCTAATCGGGTTTTCTCCTTTTTCTCTAATGGAAGCAGCGTTCCATGGTGAGACAGGAAAACAATGTGGTTTTTCTTTCTATGTAGTCAATCATTTTGCTTTTAAAATTATGCTGGATCTGTGCTGCTAACAGCAAGCATGATCATCCTTGTATTGTGAGTCCTAAAAGCTGAGGTTCTCATTCTGAGGACCCAGGCCAGAGGGGGCCCCGGTGGACTGTCAGGGTGCATGTCCCTATGTGTACCCAGCAAAGGCTGCAGCCAGATGAAAGGAAAGCCCAAGGCCACCTGTGGGTCACACTATTATATCATTTAGAAAAACCATTCTTCATATTCTCAAAGGTTGGAATGAGCTGTCCTTGAGAATTGTAAGGCACAGAATCACTGAAACTATAAACACTCAGATGTAGAGAAAAGCATCCTGTGTGTGGGTGGCAGCTTTTCTAATGAAAACATTGGACTCTTCCCTCCTCATATTGTGGGGATGAGGGCAACATTTAGGGAGACTTGACATTAGTTAAGTGTCTTCTTTGGGACAGGCAACTTACTAGAGACTTCTATTATATTTTTATATTAATTTTCTTAATCTAAACAGGCATTGTTAGCCTTATTCACAGAGAAGGAAGCAGAACACTAAATAGGTGGAATGAATTTTTTAAGAGCTGTTAATCAAGTCTAGGTTTGCCTATGCCTGGTTGAATTCTTTTTCTACCACTCCTCGGTGAAGATGCAGAGGAAGAAAGAAAAGGAACCAGTGATTTAAGTTAGAAGAGCAGATGTAACAATAAGTCAACAATGTGATGAAGATAGGAGCTCTCAAGCTCTCTGCTTTTGAACTTCACTCTTGCACAAATGAATGGAATTCAGAGATTGTGGGAAAAGGTCTCAGGGAGACCCCATGGGTTTCCACTGTGGAGAAAGGAGTCCTTACACTTCTCCACCCTATAGAGAACCTAGGTTCTGCTCTGAGATAACAGAGTCTGTAACCCCCATGAAGAGAAGAGAAATATAATGTGGGTCTTGTCCCCAGGAGGTAGGGTTTGGAGCTTGCAACCGGCATGCAGGGCTTGTGGTTCAAGTTCTTCCTCAACCACTTTTTAATCTGTGTGTCAAAGAACACATTACTAAATCTCTCTAGCCTTCAGCTCCCTCCACTGTAAAACAGGAATAAAATCCACCTGGAGGCTTGCTTTCAAGATATGTGTGAGATCATGCAGATAAAGAGTTAGCATCTAGGATGGCTCAGTATCTGGAAGCCACAAAGCTGTCATGGCTGATACCCTGATCCCTTTTTTTCAAGTATAGCTTTTGTGTTTCCCCGGATGTTGATGATTCTGTCATTCTCAGCAATGCCTGTAGGTGTAGATACCCTTGTACTCTCCAGGTGAGTCAGACAACTCAGAGTGTGCCATCTGACACCAGATTCTACCATCACCCATGATGGGTAGCCTCCATCTTTGCCAAAATCTCCAATTACAAAGCCCAAGTCCATAGTTCCTCTCTTTCTCTTTAAGATAAATTGTTTCTGTGGTTTCTGGGGTAAAGACACATGCACCATCTAAACTCCACAAAGAAAATCAGACCTTCATCTTTTAGATGCACTTTTCCCCCCGAGTTGATGCAATGTCAATTCTACCCACACTGAGGGGGCACTTGTGGGGCAACAGTGCCCGTTACATGCATCAGGTCACCACAAGAGAAAGTGTCTGTATAGTCCCTCAACCTCCAGGAATTCACAGCCGTGGGAAAGGCTTGGCAACACAGCACACAAACACCTGCTCCATCTCACATTTTAAGCTCCCTGTTAAAGTCAGCAACACAGAGAAGCCAAATCTACTTTCATATCATTGACCATGGAAACTCAGATCCTATTAGTTTATAGCCTCTGGATTTACATTTCTTCTTTGGATGCAGCTCTGGGGAAATTACTGTTCTCAGAACATGTGGAGGGAGAGCTGGGAATCACAAAATGCACCATATGCAAGACTTCAGCTAGTGATCATATCAAGAAATGTCAAAAAAACACCAGATCATTCTGAGCAAGTCTTTCAAAGGCCACAACTCTGAACAGCTCAAGGCAGGAGAAGACCCTTTATTTTCCATCTACCCTCTGCTCTCCGCAGAAGTGAACCCACAGCACAGTCCCTGACACACAACAGACACTACGTAGTGTCTGCTGAATACTGTGGGCATGAAGGTCAAGTACAGTGTTTACAGAAGTGGCCACCATTACTGCATTCACAATAATTTCCAACCCTTCAGCATGTGAAGGGGAGTCTCCAGGAGGAATGGAGGCAAGGAGTGGCTCTTGCTTGAGGCTCGAGTGTGTACTAGGAGACAGGAACTGTGCCAGGTGGTACAAATAACAAAATAGTGACCGAGTATCCATACAGATTGCCAGTGGGCTTGGTCCTTCAGGTGCCTTAACTATCCACTTTGACCATCACATCAATTCTACATGCTTTTGCTCTCTCCTTTTATCATTGTGTTGGTTATTACTGAGCCTCAACTTGATTGGATTGAAGGATGCAAAGTATTGATCCTGGGTGTGTCTGTGAGGGTCATGCCAAAGGAAATGAACATTTGTGTCAGTGGGCTGGGAAAGGCAGATCCACCCTTAATCTGGGTGGGCATCATGTGATCAGCTGTCAGCATGGCTAGAATATAAAGCAGGCAGAACAACGTGAAAAGCCTAGACTGGCTTAAGCCTCCCAGCCAACATCTTTCTCCCATGCTGGATGTTTCCTGCCCTCGAACATGAAACTCCAAGTTCTTCAGCTTTGGAACTCAGACTGGCCCCCCTGCTCCTCAGCTTGCAGATGGCCTATTGTGGGTCCTTGTGATCATGTGAGGTAATACTATTTAATCAACTCTGCTTCATATATATCTATCTATATCTATCTATCTATCTATCTATCTATCTATCTATCTATCTATCCTATTAGTTCAGTCCCTCTAAAGAACCCTGACTAATACAATCATCAAATAAACTCTAATTTATTTGATCACGAGTGGCTCTATTATCCTCCCTTTACAGACTGGGAAACTGAGGCACAAAGGTTAACAATATTGACCAAGTTCCCATAAGTATGCAGTAGAGGTGGCCTAGATAAAGTATTAACACTTGTGATTTATTACAGGCTTATTCTTTCCCAGTGGTACTAAACACTGAAAATGTATTATCTCATATGACCCTTCCCAAAATTTCAGGAGGCGGGTTCTTATTCTTTCCATATTGTAGACAACACAACAATAACAACAAAAACTTCACCAGGGTTTCAGTTAAGAAACTATCCAAGTAATATCTAAGCCTTTCTGCCAGTTGAACCTTTGCTCGGAATCACTATATAAAGCAATTTGATTATTTGCAAAAAGTTTAACCAAATAAGAGTATTCCTACCCCAAACCTGCCCTATAGGTGACCAAAACGAGCAGACTGAGAAATGGTCAGGAGAGTTGTTTCCGCCAGCTTAGTAATTACATAGTAACAAAAGGGGATTCAATCAATTGCTTAGCAATTAGCCATTATAAGAAGATGGGAAAGAAATCAATTGGCTGTTTGGTTGAGCAGGAAGCATTTTAAATGTTACCACAGTGACAGAAATATTTGAAGATTTGTCTTCATAATGGTTAACTAATTGCCATCTTCACATTTTATTGCCTTGGAAAAATAACTCAATTCAAGAGACAGAGTGTTAACACTTGGGGCTATTTCTCCTTTGTCTTAGTTAGCATCAAAGGGTGGCATGTAAATTGATCACTCTATATAATTTAGGAAGACCCCCTCCTAATGAACAGCATCTTTTGAGTGCAGAGTCAACGTGATATTCATCAGTTTGCCATCGTATGTACCTAGAACAGCATGGGGGCATAGGGCAGGTGCTCAAGACATGGTGGCAATTGAAAATAAACGACAATTGGAAAAAATGCTAGGGTCTATCCCCAGTGCTGCATTCCCTTTAAGTGAAACTCTAGTGCTACAAATGCAATTTGACTTCGGTAGAACTATGGTGAAGGATTGCAGCTATAGATTTTTTACCAAGCAGGCTGTCCAATGCCTTCTTACATTAACCCTCCCACTTGGCCCATGACAATCAGTTGTGCCACAATCACGTGTCATGACATTCCCCTTCTTCCACCCATAATGAGAGGTACTTTTAGCCATGCTGAACCCATTTATTTGGCCTCAGAGATGGCTTCAGCAATGGGCATTTGCCCAATGTTGTACCAAACCGTATTCTCCTTGGGGTATTCTTGTTAGATCTGTGTATTAGTCTTTTCTCACACTGCTAATAAAGGCATACCCAAGACTGAGTAATTTATAAAGGAAAGAGGTTTAATTGACTCACAGTTCCACATGGCCAGGGAGTCCTCACAATCATGCCAGAAGGTGAATGAGGAGCAAAGTCACATCTTACATGGGGGCAGGCAAGAGAGCTTGTGCAGGGGAACTCCCACTTGTAAAACCATCAGATCTCATGAGACTTAACTCACTATCACGAGAACAGTATGGGAAAACCCGCCTCCATGATTCAATTACCTTCCACTGGGTCCCTCCCATGACGTGTGGGGATTATGGGAACTACAATTCAAGGTTAGAATTCGGTGGGGACACAGCCAAACCACATCAAGCTCAGAGGGACGATTCCTCTTGCCTTTAATATTCACAGTGCTAGAAGGATGCAGCTTGTGACCAGCTTCTTTGACCAGGTGTCTGTGGCAGGAAAAGATCAGGCCACCATGCAAAGGGAGAGTACAAAGTGCAACTATGTGAGGCCTGGATCCAGCTGTTCTAAAGCCAGATGTACCTTTGGATTTCCTGACTATGGGAGTCAATGAATACCCTTTAGCCTCAGCCATTGAATGTGTGTCTGTCGCACACAACCTCTGTGTTCTGACTAACACAGTGCCACTTTCCAGCGACTGTAGTTATTTTTGCTTCACTTTGTTAATATTGGGGGCAATCAGAAAAAGAAAGAACCAGAGGTTGAGAATAGCATGAGGAGGTAGTCTGCAGAGGATTTACAACTTTGAAATAAACCTGCAGCAAGTCCCAGGAAGACTGGGGGCAAAGTAATCCTGATCAAAAGGAGCAGTTGTGCACAAGGGGCTGGAGGCCTGAGCTTGTAGCTGAGGGTCTGGGATGATGGAAAAACACAGAAGGCAGGAATCTACAGAGTTCTAGGTAGAAAGGGGCCCTAAATTAGGATGAAAGCCACACACAGAAAAAAGTGACCGCTTTTGCATTATCTACCACAAAGCAAAAAATTAATGTACTTTGTTGAAACAAGGGATTGAGTTCCTTTCTAAAGATTCTATTAAATACAGAAAATAGCTAATAAATACAGAATAATAAATAATAAATACAGAACATAGCTAATAAATACAGAAAATGCACCATGCCCATATTACTAATGCAGGATGAGTAGATGTCAATGTACTTCCATGATTGAGATCCCAGTGTCACAGCTAAAGTTAAAAACAGAGGCTTTCTGAAGGGTCTCACTCCAAGTGTGTCTCTTCCCAGCCCAATATCTTGGTCAGTGATGTGAAAACCCGCCCTGACTACAGGAGAAAGAAAAGAAGGCAAGGCGACAAGCAGCTGAAGAAGGTACAGTAAACCGTAATAATTGCTTATAAAATTTTATGGTTGGTCATTAATCCTAACCACCTCAATTTCTAAAAAGAAAGATTCATAGTCTTTTTAAATAGACAAAATTTGAATTTATGGGAAACTTAATAATATTCATGCTGATACAATAAGAAATTCCAAGAGTCTTAAATTTCCTGCAGACTTTGGAGGGGAGGCAGCCTGTTACAGTATAAAAAGGACAGGTTTGGGAGTCAGGACCATGGCCAAAGCCTGGCACGGGGCTTTAAGGAAATTCCTGAATGTCCCTGAGCTTCAGTTTCCCCCTCTGGGAGATGGGGAGCGATGCTGGCTTCTTTACAAAACCACCAAGAGAACTCAAAAAGAATGCATGACAGTTCGGAGAGGCGCAGAGCCTGGTTTGTAGGCAGCCACACTCAATAAAACAGAGCTAAAATCCTCACTTCCCCCACCCCCGCCAATCTTTTCAAATTATATCCAGAATACGGCCATAACCACGCCTCTCCCCTTCCACCACCATTGCTCTGGGCCAATCCCCCACTGCTTCTAGAGCCTGAGTGATTGCAGCTGTTCCTACTCTTGCCCCATCCACACTCTAATCTATTCTCCATCCATCAGCCAGAGTCATTCAATAAAGACATAAGCCAGATCACATCTGTCTTCACCAAAGCCCTCCAGTAGCTTTGCCGCTCAATTAGAATAAAGGCCAAACCTTATGGTGGCCAAAGACCTTCTGTGATCTGGTCACAACTTTTCTCCTATCTAACATTCCCTTGCTCCCTCTGCTTCAGCCACACCAGCCTTCCTACGGTTTCTAGAATATTCTGGACACACTACTGCCCCCAGCTTTTGCACTCATAGTTCATTTTATCTAGGATGCTCAGCCCCCAGACAGATGCATCCCTGCACTCATCCCATTTCATCAGTTCTCAGTGAGGGCCTCCCTATTGAAAACTGCAACCTACTCTCGTCTCTAGCCATTGACCTCCATAGCCCCTATCAGGATCTATCATAGCAACTGACACACCATATATTTTATTAACTTTTGATTTGTCAGGTTCCCTTACTAGCAGGTGGACTCTAGGACAGGGCTTGGTCTGTTCTGTTCACTGCTGTGTCCACAGAATCTACAGTAGTCCTCATCATGTAGCTGGAGCTCAGTGCATTTTTGCTGAATGGAGAAATTAGTCATTTCTCTCTCCGAGTCACTCCAGAGCTGCGGGTTGCAAACAGCTTCTCTCATCAAAAAACACCCCTGCCCGGGTCCTAAAGGCCCTGAGGCTTCAGGCCAGGCTGTATCCAAGCAGTAGAACAAGGCAGTAAAATCAGAAACCCTGGTTCTGGATAGTCACCTTTGCCACAAGTTATGGTTTTATCACTGATGAAGGGAAAGATGAAACCTAAATCAGCTGGCATTTGAGGGGATTCAAAGAGCAACATAAAAATGTCAGGTTCATGAAGGTGCTCTAATAACGCAAACATCCTTCTTCCTTTAAGTGATTGTTATAAGGATTAAATTAAATTTTGTTTGGGGCCAGGCGTGGTGGTTCACGCCTGTAATTCTAGACTCTGGGAGGCCGAGGTGGGTGGATCACTTGAGGCCAGGAGTTCAAGACCAGCCTGGCCAACATGGTGAAACCCCATCTTTACTAAAAACACTAAAATTAGCTGGGTGTGGAGGCGGGCACCTGTAATCTCAGCTAGTCAGGAGGCTGAGTTGGGGGGATCACTTGAACCCGGGAGGCGGAAGTTGCAGTGAGCCGAGATCACAGCATGGCACTCCAGCCTGGGTGACAGAGTGAGACTCCATCTTAAAAAAAAATAATAATAATTACAATAATAAAAAATAAACTTTATTTATAAAATAGGTTACAATTTTCATTAAAATATCTTGTCTCCCCATCTGCCCTTCAACACCTTCACAGAGGATCACCAACTGCCTGCTTCAATGGGGATACCACTTCTTCAGCTCCTTCTCCCCATCAAAACTCTTCCTCCACAGGAAAAGGAATTGACTTGTCTCATGAGAGCTTGACTTGTCTCATTCTTTCAAGTCAAGCTTTTGATTTTCCTGAGTTACAGTGAGCTCATCCGATACAACGAGTCCACATTAGCACTGAGAAATTTAACTTTTTGTAACTCCTTAACCCAGTGGTTCTCAACCTTGATGATATACCACAGTCTCGGGCAGAAATGGGGTGGATTAAACAAAAAATACAACAAATACAGACATAAAGCAAATAACAACAAAAAGAAAGAAAAGAAATGACAACCACAAAAATACTATGACAACAAAAAGCAACACAAGCGAACGTCAAGCATCAGAGGCTGATAAATAAGGCTGTCTTGAAAAGTCAAATGACTAAGATGCCTTTAGGCTGGCATGGTGGCTCAGGCCTGTAATCCCAGCACTTTGGGAGGCTGAGGCAAGCAGACCACAGGTCAAGAGATTGAGACGGAGATTGAGACGGTCCTGGCCAACATGGTGAAACACCATCTCTACTAAAACTACAAAAATTAGCGTGGCATGGTGGTGCGCGCCTGTAGTCCCAGCTACTCAGGAAGCTGAGGGGGGAGAACTGCTTGAACCCGGGAGGCGGAGGTTGCAGTGAGCTGAGATCACGTCACTGCACTCTAGCCTGGTGACACAGTGAGACTCTGTCTCAAAAAAGAGTAAAAAATAAAAAGTAAGATGCCTTTAAAAATAATACAGTCTTAAAAGAGCTAATTTAATGACTTAATGCTATTTATCAGGAAAATATCTGCCCTAAGGTATAATTTCTTTTCCTCCATTGGACAATACACGAACAAACGGGATGATCATTGGTTTTCAGACATATTCCATGGATAAGACGTAGAGGTTCTTGGGGAGTATGTGAACAGGAGATGGGCAGGCAATCAGAGAAAAATGTTTCAAATGCATAAATCTATCCATCAGGACAGGAGAATGGGGAATCAGCTGTTGTGAGTTGTCACCACTTATGATTCTGTTCCTGGTAATTAATCCAAACAATAGCGCCTGTTTATTTCATGGATCACTCCTGTTCTCATGATAACCTGCAGAACATTTCCAGGAATGAACTGGACCTACAGGTAAGTAGTAGAAATAGATTAAACATTTTCAGGGGCATGGGTGGGAGTGTACTGCACTGAGGAAAATTCCTTAGATGACGTGATACTGTTTCAGGATGAAAAATCATAACTTACCGTGGTGAGAAATTACCTGCACAATTTAAAATTCTCAGAGAAAATATAGTGTTTAGCATCAAATGTGACAAACTGATTTTGAAGTCTTTCACTTTAATTCATCTCAATTTTTTAAAAGATCGGTTTGTGTGCATGGTTGACAATTTTTACCACAACACAGAAACTTATTGAGAAATTATTAGGTGCGAGAAATTACGAGGTGCAATAGGTTAGGTGCTTTACATTTGCTCCTTTTATCCTTAGAGCAAAAACTTTTGAGTTATTATTTTTGTTTCCTTTTCACATCAGAAATTTTGCTCAAAGTTCTATAGCTTATACTCCAAAAAGAAAAGAAAAAAAAAGATTGGGTATGAATGTAGACCAGCAAAGAGCATACACTTGGAAGCCAGGCTGCTTGGATACAAATCTCAGTGCTGCCACGACCAGCTGTAGGACCCTCAGGATTCTGTGTCTCAGTTTCTTTATACATAAAATAGGGATAGTAGTAGTATCTGCCTTAAAAGGTTGGTGGGGAAGATCGTAAACATACAGATGGGTAGATCAGAGAGACAGGGGCAAATGTATATATATCCACACACCACACATGTACACTTATAAGTGTGTATTAAAAAATCAAAAGAAAAAAAATGAGCTACTATTACTACACACACACAACACACACACACACACACAGGGCTTAGACATCACAAACACTAAATGAGCTGAGGCATATATAGTGTGGAGCAGGGACTGCTACAAAAACATCAGGCATTATTACTGTCCTCATCAACACCCACCCTGGTCTCACATCTTTTTTTCTTCTTTTTTTTTTTAGCTGGAGTCTTGCTCTGTTGCCCAGGCTGGAGTGCAATGGTGCCATCTCAGCTCACTGCAACTTCTGCCTCCTGGATTCAAACGATTCTCCTGCCTTAGCCTCCTGAGTAGCTGGAACTACAGGTGTGCACCACCATGCCCAGCTAATTTTTGTACTTTTAGTCGAGATGGGGTTTTACCATGTTGGTCAGGCTGGTCTTGAAATCCTGACCTCAGTTGATCCACCCACCTCAGCCTCCTAAAGTGCTGAGATTACAGACATGAGCCACCGCACCCAGCCCCTGGCCTCATATCTACATCAAGCCTTGGTATTTGTAAAATACCTCTTCACTGGTGGTCCCGAGGTTCTGCTTCCCTCTCATAGAGTCCTTCTCTTGGTTGAGAAATGATACAGGGAGCACAATCCCATTGAAAGAAAAGAGTCGACAGAGTTTTACTTTTTAGAGTTAATGTAAAAGGCTGATGATTGGTTTCAAAAGGTGAAAAATAAAAGCACCATAGAGAAATCTTGGCCCTCATGAGCCTCCAGATCGGGAAATTTACTATGAAATATATTCGAGCCAGATTTGGAAACAGCTATTCATTTTTCTGACTTTTCTTTTTTTTACTAGTTGTGTGTGTGTGTGTGTTTGTGTGTGTGTGTGTGTTTAACCTCTAGAGGCTATGAGACGGCTGACCAATGGCAACATCTCTTAAGCCTCAGTATCCCCCTCTACAGTCAGTGCCATGGCTTAGATGTTGATGTTCAAGTTGAGAAATGGGGGTGCCTTAGAGACTCTTGCTCTGGACTTTTGGAGTTGGGGTGATGATGAAAAGTTTCTTTCTCCCTTACTTCCAGCCAAAACCAGTTCACCTAATGTCTGCTTTACTCAATGAATTTTTAAATTAGGTTTTATTTGAAGGACACATTTTGAACATCAAAAAACTTTTGCCAAACACTGCCTTGGATCCCTTCCAGCTCTGATGTGCTGATGTCTGAGACTAGACTACCACTCACTTTGCCAAGACTTCCATATAAAGTACTCACCTGAGCAGCAATGGCAGGTGCTGTCCCATCAGGGAGGGACATTGGATCCAGAGCAAAATGGAAGCCAAACTAAACACACCCTGACTTTGGAAAGAAACACAAGAACTTTCCCGTATTAAGATTCTAAATGATGCTTTCTAAAAATGTGTGAAGAAAAATTGAGTTTAATTCCACCAGTTGAGGCTATGGTGATATTATGGGATTTTTCTAAAGGACTTGGTGCGTACCCAATTCCCATGTGTAGCATATAACTCACAGATTTAATTATAGATCTTCCTCACTCACTAGTTCCCTAGGAAACAAATCCATGGCTTCATGTCTTGTGCATGGAAGGTCATAGCAAGAAGATAAATATTTTCTGCATTTTGAAACTTTATCTAGAGGTCACAGGTCTGCAAGTCAGCAGACAAGAGCTCTTCAGACAAAAGCCAAAAGCTGCTATGTTTGACTAATATCAATGATCCTTAAAACCTTTTGTGTTTATCTCAAATAAAGCACTTCCCACTTAAACAACTAAAAATTTTCGCTATATCTCTTTTCCTTTTTTCAGGTTGAAATACAAATAAGACGAATCGTTCCCTTAAATGTTTCTTCCAACTCTGTTAAGATAAAGCCTGTTTATAATAATAAAAAGAAGGAACCTTATCTGAAAAATCCAAACTAATTTTAATCAGGTGGACACTGCAAGTCAAAGTTCTTTTTTATTTTTTTCTGTGAATCAAGCAGAAAACTGCCACGACTGGTGAATTACACTGAACATCTAAAACAAGAGGAAAAATTAAAGCAGAAAATTCAGAAAAGGAAAAATGCAAATGCTTTTAAATATGTGATAAAAAGAATCACAAAGTAAAGAGACATTTTTCCTCATGACATGGGAAATCAATCTCATTTTACTTCATAATTTTGTGTAGGTAATACTCTCTGAAATTGGTTTTCGCTCATTCCCATTAGTGTCACTAACTTTTTTAGTCCTAAGTGAAGATTAAATGGGAAAATACAAGGAAAGTACTTTGTAAACCCCAAAGAACTATACAAATGTTAGCAATCACAATAAGCAGTTAGAGTATACATACTTAAACACAATCCTTTTGATCACAGCATGGCAAGACTAACAGACGGTTTCAAGTGTCCGCAGACTTTAAAGGACAAAGCTTAGAGATTGGTAGCAGTTATGAACTTCACCTTTCACGTGGAGATCATAAAGTGAACACACACGACCATCCAACAAAACTCATGGAAATGTCCCAGAGGGGTTCAAAAGATGAGTTATTTTCCCCAGCAGAGCACAGCAAACCCATCGCAGACAGAAGACCAAGGGGTCTGAACCTGGCATTATGACTCTTCCAGCTTCTCCTGCAGCCTCAACAATACACCGTTTATAGCCTTAGTTGGAGACCAGAGCCACCAGAGGAAGCTTTCTTTGTTAGTCTTTAGCAAAAGGTCCAGATGAGGAGAAAGCGACTATACAGTGATGTAAGGCGTGACTAGCAGGGGGCAGGAAGGATTAGTTAATCATCACTTCCTTTCAAAATGCATCAAGTAAAATTGCTTTTGCTCGGTTTAAGGACCTCCATAAAATATCCGTTAGGATGTAGCTTGTATTTATTGAGCAATTACTGAGTACCAGACCATGCGCACCTTTCCTATGTTCCCAATTAGTCTCACAACAGCCATTTGCCACTGGTAGAGCACACTTGGAGGGGAATGCAGTTCCTGTGCACACCTAATTAATGGAAGCGATGGGCTCTAAGCCAGGATCTCTGCGCCCAATGCCTATGCTCCAAATCACCACCTAGTTAGGATGGTTCTGACCATCCTGCAATCAACATCTCCCTGGGAAATCTATGCAAATTGTGATCCCTCCCTTTACAGAAAAATACACACACACACACACACACATGCACACACACACACTCACTTTGCCTGTGATTTCAGGCATTCAGAGACTCCCTCAAGTCCATCCAGGGACCAAGGGTGAACACCCCAGGTTAAGAAGCTCTGTCCCACAAGCCTTCCTGGCTCCAAGTCATCCCCTCTTCTTCCCCTCTTTTCAGCATGGGGCTCAACTCAACCTTCCTGAGTTTCTCCCATTTTGAACTCATGAAACCAGGCAGGCATAAGATTCTAACTCATGTACATTTTAATGATGACATGACTAAGGGTATTTTTGCTTTACTGAAGAAAAGACAAGTGTCAAGTACCACAGTCCAAGATGTGGTTAGAGAAGCTTTCAACTCGATGGGACTTCTGGCATTAACCACACAGTGGTTACTCCATGGGGCACCTGGGCTAGAGCCGTCCACAGCTTGTTAGCAAGGAGGCCCGGTGGACCCCTCTGCAGACTTACCCAATCCAAATGTGAGGGTGGGGATGGGAATTCGCTTGATTCTGTGAACAAATTCCCCTAGTCAAGTTGGGACACGTTGCAATTAAACACCTGCCTTGGACTGAGAAGAAATTAAGTCCCCTAATACTAAGTGACTTGCCTGAGGCCTCATTTCTTGACTGCAAAGCCTTCAATAGATGTGATGACTTCTGACTCCCTGTCTACACATTTGTATCCCAAATACCCAATAATGTGATCAAAATTCAGTCAATAGGACAATTTATTTAAACACATCATTTTGTTGAGAAAATGGATTTGAAATACCGAGTGCTAGCGGGAAATAAAATGTTTGTGATTTATTCCTTTAAACCAATAATGTCCCCAAATAGAATGTTCATTAAATTGCTAAAATTGTAATGCATGAATTTAAATCTGCTGTAATGCCTTCATTCGAGAGAAGTTCACTTTTAATAGGATTGTGTGTTCTCTGTAAGAAAAAAAACCACATTTTGTTGTAAATTGGGGATTAAAATAAACAAACCAACAAATGGCTACAGCATCACGGATTAAGCAGCCTTTGTTTGTTTGTTTTAAAGAACACTACCTAGAGTGACCATTTTTCTAGAATTAAAATTGGCAGGCATAGTCTAATAATTATGTAGGTGAAAAGGGGGCATGGCTTCGGGAGTCTGTATAGTTCCAAGATAATATGGGCTGCTGGGACCGTGTTTTCACATAAGATATACAAAGCACACACTTCAAACATATGGCTTCTTTTAGGTTATAACTGAAGAAATCCTAAACGATGGGACACTTCTCTACAGACCTGATGTCATTTCAGTGAGCTTCATCCATGTAGCTGCCACCCAATGCTGAGTCCTAGGTTAAAAGTCTCATGCTCTAAGCCATTTAAATGGGTTCCATTCTTTGGCACTATTTTTATAAAAACATAGATTATAATAATCCATATTAGGATAGTTCCTAGGAAGTTTGTTTGTTCCTAACCTTATATTTACAAAGGAAAGGATGTGAAAGAAAATCCATCCATCGTCTGATCTTAACTGATTTTTCTCATTTGCATTTATTTCCTCCAAAGACTACAAGAGCAAAAATAAAGTTACCTCAACACCATTTCAATTCTCTTAAAATATGTTGATTGATTTAGGGCTCTGTGATGAAGATAATGTTTTCCTATTTTTGGAAAAAACCTTACTTCTAAATGACAATTAACCTAATGAAATTTAAAAACACAACAGTCACTATTCTCCAAAGTCACTGTGTTTTCTAAGTAAAGCAAAGTTTACTTTTAAGGGAGGAAAATCGTATCTAAAAGCTACAAACAGTGGCCTACAGAAAATATATGAATTAAAATTAGATGCTTAAAGCAGTCATTGAAAGTAAGCTATTTTCCAATCGTTGCCTGTTCACAAGCACTTGCAAATTAAAAAAAAAAAAAAAAACTTAGCCTATTTTGATAGGAATATATGTTGAACCAACTTTAGTTTGATGCTAAGGAATGCTTCTTTTAAGTGGAAAATATAAGTCATTTGTATTTTATCCTAAATCTAGAGGCAATGTAGCACTGGGGAAGACCGCAATTCCAGAAATCTGGTGAGACAAATTCAAACTCTGGTTCTGTGACTTCAGGCAGGTTACTTAACACCTCTCTAGGGTGGTTCCCTTTTCTTGATAGTAAAATCATGGTCCTGTGAGCATTTGCCTGATAGAGTTGAGCGAGTTAAAGAGATAATAGCTTTTAGTGCTTGGGACGCTGCCTGGAACACAAAAAGTTCTGCGGTCTTATGGGAAATGTTGATTTCACATCAATGGGACTACCAATCCCAAAAGCTTTTCTGTATTTCTTGGAATCCCTGAACTCCTCACTAAGGCAGTTTTCCAAGGAAGGGGATTGAAAGTCTCACCAGGCCACCAGCACATTCGCTCTGATGTGAGACTCAAATTCCATAATTGCCAATAGGGTGGCACATTGTTGAGTCTTAATGCACACAGGTCCTATGAACAAATAGTTCTGCAAAAATATACCTCCCTGTTTGACCAAGGTGTATATTTTTTTTGCATAATGAGAAGCACAAACACATTGCTCCAGAAAATAACTGCATGTCTCTGTATGACTTCCAGTAGCAACTTTAGTAAGTTAGGGGAGAGTGAACCAAACACTGGAAGGATTCAAGGCCAGGCTATTTGTTCATCTTAATGAGCATTAATTAAAGGTCTTATTCGAAGGAAAAAAGTGGAAGATGAAAAAAAAAAAAAAACCAACCTGTCAATGACTCTATGGATTCTATAGAAATAAGCTATGATTGTTAGGGTCATTAGCAGGCACTCTGACATTCAACTAGAAAGCGTTATTCATGAACACAGAATGAGAAAAATTATACACTCCATTTAAATAAAATCAACCACCTAACAGATATAATTCACAAAGTGATCATTTTTAAAAACAGAAAATTGAATTTCAAATCAGCATTTTAATGGCCCACTGATCCAAATATTAAATTGATAATCAGGTCTGAGTTATTTGTGTAACTAGTTGGAAATATTCTTATAATTCTATAACCATCTATGAAATGTCAGAAAATTCACATGTTCAGAAATTATTGTCCCAAGAAGAATCTTAGACTGTCAGTGCCATAGGGGACTTCAGACAGGATCTAAATCAGTGGTTCTCAACTGTGGTGGGGCAGGGCGGAATGTCCCTGCTTGGAACATGAGACATTTTTAGTCGTTGCAGCTGGGGAAGGAGTGCTGCTGGTATCTAATGGGTAGAGGCAGAGGTGCATTAAACATCCTTTTATAAGCACAGGACAGCCTCCCACAACATAATTATCTGCCCCAAATGTCTATAGTTCTGAGACCGAAAAACCCTAATCTGGATCAACCTTTTTCACTTTACAAAACAGAGAAGCCAAAACCAGGGCTTTTCGGTGGACCAAAAAGTTAGTTGTGAACTTAAACAGGACTAGATTTCAGGGATTCTGGTACTATTTTATTTCTATGCTAGGGTTTCCCCTAGCTCCTTTATTCCTGCCCACCTACCCACTTATCCTCAATCTATCATTCAGGATTTGCTAAATGCCTACTATGTGTTTAGCACTGGGAATACATCAGTGAACAAGATAAAGTCTTTCTCTTGTGTGTTTATAGCATGGTGGGAAAAGCGGGTATTAGGTAATAATACTGCAAATAATTACCATTGTGATAAGTGCTTCATGAGAGCACACAATAAGGGGAACTCAATTTGGTCTGACATTCTCTTGTTTTGAAGCCAACTCTCCTAATGCAATACTTGACCATGTATTTAAATATCCCTAAAAGAGATTCTGAGTAACAGGCATGGGTCTTGACAGGCTATCCCTATGTGGAGGGGACCTTGTTACAATGTTGGAGGCAAGAGTAATGGTCCCCATTCACTGGCGACTCACCTTGCACTAGGCACTGTATTAAGTGCTCTTCTTATATTTAATCCTCACAACACTAAGGGACAGGTACTATTATCATCGTAATCTCCAGTTTACGAGATCTCCATATTTGGAATGAGTAGCTTGGCTTAGGGATATGCCATGGTCTATCATAGCTGAGTTAAACTTTGAGGAAAGTGATTGATGTTGACATGCCTATTCATTGAGGGTCACCTTTGTGCTATAGCAGACCTGGGGATGGCATCAGAGTATCACTGGTGATTTGGTGATTAATCCCTACCTTTGAAGAACTAGCGAGGGAAGTAAAGGTCATTTGAGGCAAGCAGCTGAGCATGAGCAATGTTATCAATTGCCATATTTAAGACAAAACAACATGGCAAAGACCTGAGTACTTGAGGCTCAGAGCTATGTTCTTAGAACTGCTGTCTAAAATGTCAGCCACTAGCCACATGTGTCTATTAAAATTAAGTAAGATTTAAAATCCCAGTTATTTGGTCACACCAGCCACATCTCAAGTCCTCAGCAGCCAGATGTGGTCAGTGCTTATACTGTATGTGCAGATAGAGACCATTTACATAATCACAGCAAGTTCTAGTGGATGGCTGTGCCTCATGGTAGCGTCCAGAAGTAAAAACTTTCTAGTTGCCATGCCTAGGGTGACGTTCTCCTGCTCATAATTTGGGACCTCAGGCTAACTCTGGCTCAGGCTGACGGGTGAGGAAGGGAGTTAAGGGCTTGCTCAGACTTAAGACCCATACACAACAGAACTACAATCCAGCACTCAGACAAATTTGGAATGAGAAGGGTCCTTAGGGATTAAACTTCTGCCTCTATTTCATCAAGCAACTAAAGACTTATATCACAAACTTTAATAATATATGCCCACCCCAATCCCCTTTTAAGACAGTAATTCCCCTTCCATAAATGTATTCCTTGGAGATGATTAGGAATGTGCACAAAGTTGAGGATGCTCAGTGGAATTACATTTATAATTGTGGATAAACTGGACCCTCACTAAATGCCCCACTAAAAACACCTATAGAACAGATTAATGCACAACGTTTTTCGTTTTTGTTTTTGTTTTTTTCTCAAGATGGAGTCTTGCTCTGTCACCCAGGCTGGAGTGCAGTGATGCAATCTGGGCTCTTTGCAACCTCCGCCTCCCAGGTTCAAGCAATTCTCCTGCCTCAGCCTCCTGAGTAGCTGGGATTACAGGTGCCTGCCACCATGCCTGGCTAATTTTTGTATTTTTAGTAGAGATGGGGTTTCACCATGTTGGTCAGGCTGGTCTCAAACTCCTGACCTCGTGATCTGCTTGCCTCTGCCTCCCAAACTGCTGGGATTACAGGCGTGAGCCACCGCGCATGGCCACAACCTTTAAGTACAATGTTGTACAGGTCATTTTGACTTGGAAATGTGTTGAAGCATATTAATTTAAAAAGCAGGTTGAGGCCGGGCATGGTAGCTCACGCCTGTAATCCCAGCACTTTGGGAGGCTGAGGCAGGTGGATCACCTGAGGTCTAGAGTTCAAGACCAGCCTGACCTACAAGGAGAAACCCCGTCCCTACTTTAAAAAAAAAAAAAATGAAAAACAAAAATTAGCCAGGCATGGTGGCACATGCCTGTAATCCCAGCTACTTGGGAGGCTGAGGCAGGAGAACCACTTGAACCTGGAAAGCAGAGGTTGCGGTGAGCCAAGATTGCTCCATTACACTTTGGCCTGGGCAATAAGAGCAAAACTCCGACTCAAAAAAAAAAAAAAAAAAAAAAGCAGGTTGAAAAAACAATACGTATATTATGATCTTATTTTTGTGAGCATATTATACACATGTGCATAAAAGAAGGTATAGAGATCTATAAAGGATTTAATGTGTTGGCGACTCATCTGGCTGGCAGAGTAAGAATGAGTGTTTTTTTTTTTTTTTTTTAACTTATCTGCATTTTCATATCCTTTCTCAGTGAACAAGTGTGCTGTTCGAGGCTATTCTCCAAACTAAGGACTGGCAACACGGGGGTTTGTTCAGTCCCTCTGTGGTCACCCAAAGCAAACTGGGGGCTCTGATTCAGTCAGTGGTGCCTCCATCCCCGTGCAGTTTCTTCTGGATGCTCTGATCTTTCCAGACAATCCCTTCCTCTTCCCCAGTGTCCACACTGGCTCATTAGAAAAAGAAACAGAGCAGAATTAATAGCATCTGCATGGTTCTGTCTTCACCAGTGGGCTATCGTGGGGGTTAAGAACTTGTCATCTTTTAATCAATACATTAATAAACTATTAATAGCTTCACACAAAATCATCTAAAGTGCACTCCCTGTTTCAGAAACATTTTTCCTTATTTCTTCTGCCCGAAACCAAATAGAATGGTATCCATGCCAGTATCTTATGTGTTATTCTGTGGCATGTTTGAGAATAAAGCATCTAGAATAGGGCTGTCCAATAGAGCTTTCTATGTTGATGGAAACATTTCATAACAGTGTAGACTGTGCAGTATGTATGTACTGCATATACTAGTCACCAGCTATATGTAGCTGATGATTTGAAATATGGCTAGCATGGTGATAAGGTTTGGCTCTGTGTCCCCACCCAAATCTCACCTCGAATTTTAATCCCCATGTGTCAGGGGAGGGGCCTGGTGGGAGAGGACTGGATCATATGGGCAGTTTTCCCAAGCTGTTCTCATGATAGTGAGTGAGTTCTCACAAGGTCTTTCGCAGTTCCCCTGGTTCTCTCTCTCTCCTGCTTTACTGCGGTAAGATGTGTCTTGTTTCCCCTTCAACTTCCGCCATGATTGTAAGTTTTCTAAGGCCTCCCCGACCATGTAGAACTGTGAGTCAATGAAATCTTTTTTCTTTTTGTATTACCTAATCTCAGGTATTTCTTCATAGAGGTATGAAAACAGACTAATGCATATGGCTCATGAACTAAAGTTTTAATTTTATTTTAATTAATTTAAGGGTAAATTTAGGTAACCACAGGTGACTAGTGTCTACCTTACTGGACAGTGCAGGTTTGGAACCTGAATTGAGCTTCTACATACAAGCATAAAGAGTCCTCTTTATGGCCACAAAGTGTAAACTTTATTCTGGCTCAGAAATATTCTGAATTATGGGTGGTCATTTGCTTCAGTCTTGCTGCAATCCATGAAGCTCTAAGTAACTCTGAAACATTCGTCAAGATAACTTGAATATATTGGAAAGACAAATGGATCTTTTAAAAAGAAAAAAAAGATAGTGCCAAGTAAGAAGATGGGATGTATGAACATCTTTGAGTGGTGTTATTATATCCAGCATTAACGGGAAGGGATGAATTGTAAAGTGAGACTGATGATAGAATTCAGGATTCAAGACATGTTCAAGTGATTTGTCAGACCCTGAACTGATCTCATCCTTTTCAGTACACATTGCTTCCTAAACTTGATAAGCCCTCAACTCCCCTGATAGCAAAATGTCGCAGAGGGATACCACAGGACAAACTTCATACTGACCAACTTCAAGGCATCAGATTTGGGTTTTATCTGCATCTGTCCCCGATAAGTCCCTCTCCTTTCTCTCGAGTGAAAACTGGAGGAGTGTTGTTATTGTCTGGTCATGTCTCTACACGCTGGTGTGATGCTGGCTTTGGAATAACCAGGGATGTGCCTGTTTTGTTCTCTGGGTCTGCCATGGCATGTTCTAAGTCATAAGAGACAGGAAGCAGACTCTGATAGGAACCCCAGTGTGGCAGAATGAAGGACAACAAGATGGATGTTAGGAAGGTAACAGGGCAGGTAAAAAGGGTACAACTTCAGTTTGGGCAGATTTATGTTTGTTTCCTAAAGAAAGAGGCCCAGAAGATAGGGAGAGTCAGGGATCTTTGGCTGTATATTCCATAGTTTTCAAAGCATCTTTCGTACAGTTTGCCAAATTTTGCAAATAAAAATACAGAATGCCCCAGTACAATTAGAATTTCAGATAAACAAATAGAAATTCTTTAGTATTAATATGTCCAGTGCAATAGTTGGGATGTACTTATTCTAAAACACTAGACATTATTTATCTGAAATTTCATAATGGAGTCTTGTATTTTATCTGGCAAGTCTATTCAACAAACACCACTCCCAAGAGATCTCGCCTTAATAAAAAGAGATCCATGGTTAACTATGTACTAGAAATGCTGCTTACTCTATCACGCTCTCAGAGATTCCCTGAGATAATAGTGTATTTCAAAGCTCTGACGAGTTCCACAGCAAATATTCCAATTCTCTTTAACACAATACTTTCCAAACTTTTGAGAACATAGAGCCCAGCAATACAGTAGTTTAAATGTCACCCCCAGGGTCAGACTGCCTGAGTTCAAACGCTGGATTCACAACCAGCAGACCGTATGACCAGGCACAAGTTATAACTAAAGATTCTGGCTGGGCATATGTAAGTGTTATAGTCATGGCACCAGTCTCACAGGCTTAATGTGAGAATTACATGAATCCATATAAGCCTGGCACAGTGTAACTGCTTTGTGAACATTAGTTTTAATAGTCACATTAGTGCCAAATACCTTTCCCAGCAAGGGCTAATAACATCCAATCAAAACAATGCATGCAATTTGGGACATGTTAACGGTAGACTAAGGTGGGGTGGGGAGAGTGTTGGCTTGGTTCAGCATCAAATAAATCCCTTTGACTTCAACTCATTATACTTGATGAAATGAGAATTTTTAGTGCAGTAGAAGGTTCAGTAGATCAAATCCTCTGATGAAACTATCCCCATTCAGAAGGAAGTTATTTAGCCTTCTTTGTTTTCTTTTTTTGTTGTTTGTTGTTTGTTTTTGTCTACTATTTTGTTTGTTAGGGCTGTTATGACAAAGTACTATAGATCGGGTGGCTTAAGCAACAGAAATTGATTGTCTCACAGTGATGGAGGCTGAGAACCTAAGATCAAGGTGCTTCTGAGGTCTGTGAGGAGGAATGTGTTCCAGGCCTGTCTCCTAGCTTCTCATGGAGTTTTCTTGTTTGTTTATTTTGCATTTTTTGGCAGTTTTGGACTTATAGATGTATCATCTTGATTTCTGCTGTTATTTTCGTTTTCGGCTTTTTTTTTTCTTTTTTGAGACAGTCTCTGTCTGTCACCTAGGCTGAAGTGCAATGGCGTGATCTCAGCTCACTGCCACCTCCGTCTCTGGGGTTCAAGCAATTCTTGTGCATCAGCCTCCCGAGTAGCTGGAATTACAAGCATGCACCACCACTCCTGGCTAAATTTTTCATATTTTTAGTAGAGACGGGGTTTCACCATGCTGCCCAGGCTGGTCTTGAATGCCTGACCTCAAGTGATCTGCCTGCCTCGGCCTCCCAAAGTGCTGGGATTACAGGCTTGAGCCACCATACCCGGCCATCTGCCTTTATTTTCATGTGGAGTTCTCTCTGGGGGTGAGTCTGTCTCCAAATTTCTCTTTTTTATAGGCACCAGTCATATTATACTAGGGTCTACTCAAATGACCTCAGTTTAACATGATTACCTCTGTAAAGATCCTGTGTCCAAGTAAGGTCACACACATCCACCACCTATCTCACCATGCAGGATTACAATAAATCTTAAACAACAGAGTGCAGAGAGACAGATTTTGAGAAAGTTAATAGCATTATAAAACGGCAAGGTAAACATTAAATTTCATGTGCTGATCTGCACTGGTAAAGGTATTCGAACCTTTGCAAGAAAGATGCCAGGAAACTGTTAATCTTCCTGCAATTCCGCCTGAATACATATAGCTTGGGACTCCATGCCTCACAAAGACAAAGAGGTTCTGGGGAAATGGGAGAGGCATGTCTGCGAAAGAGCATTCTATTTGCAGTGTCACTAAATCCCCTGATGGCATATAGGAAATTGGAGACAGAAACAAGGAAATGAGGATAGAGTATTTCAAAATTTACTGTGCACTTATCTCATGTCAGCCATCGTGCTAGGCACAGAACTTGCCAAATCTTCATCTAAAAAAACAAAGATTATTTATGGGCAGTCTATTTTAATAGAATGAGTAACATAATTAGAAAAACTGATATGGTTTGGATCCGTGTCCCCACCCAAATCTCATGTTCAATTGTAATCTCCCATGTTGAAGGTGGGGCCTGGTGGGAGGTGACTGGATCGTGGGGGTGCATCCTCCATTAATGGTTTAGCACCATCCCTTTGGTGCTGTTCTCATGATAGAGTTCTCATAAGATCTGGTCATTTAAAAGTGTGTAGCACCTCCCTGCCCCACTCTCTCGCCCTGTTTCTGCCACGTTCTGTCAGGAAGATGTGCCTGCTTCCCTCTTGCCTTCTGCCGTGACTATAAGTTTCCTGAGGCCTCCCCAGAAGCAGAAACCGCCATGCTTCCTGTACAGCCTGCAGAACCATAAGCCAATTCAACCTCTTTTCTTTATAAATTATCCAGTCTCAGGTATTTCTTTTTTTTTTTTTTAAATTTATTTTATTTTATTTTATTTTTTAAAATTATTTTTTATTATTATACTTTAAGTTCTAGGGTACATGTGCATAACGTGCAGGTTTGTTACATATGTATACTTGTGCCATGTTGCTGTGCTGCACCCATCAACTCGTCAGCACCCATCAACTCGTCATTTACATAAGGTATAACTCCCATTGCAATCCCTCCCCCCTCCGCCATGATAGGCCCCGGTGTGTGATGTTCTCCTTCCCGAGTCCAAGTGATCTCATTGTTCAGTTCCCACCTATGAGTGAGAACATGCGCAGTCTCAGGTATTTCTTTATAGCAATGTGAGAATGGCCTAATACAGCTTCCCTCAAAAAAAAGGAGGGGGCCGGGTAAAAAGACTGATGGGGAGGTTGAGTAGAGGAGAAAAGGACAGCGATGATGGAAGAGGGCCAAGGCAAAACTTTGTCAATTTTGTCATTTTCATTGATGCTGGATCTGTTCTCTCCATTTTTGGAAAACTAGTAAGAAGGGTCACTGATGGTGAAAAGTTTGGTCAAATCAGGAAACATGCACATGCCTACATCTCCCATACCTCTCATCTACATTGTTACCAGATAACATTACGGACTCTTGTACTTTCCATTTTACTCCATCAATAAGCATTTAAAATTTAGATATATTATAGGGATGGGTTCTTAGAAATACTTTTTGTAAGGGAATCTGTTCAGGATGTTCCAAAGCAGAATCTCTTGTTCCTCACTAAAATATCTTTGAAGAATTGTGTTCAAAATTCCAACAATTTTAAGTCCTAAGACTGACAGATAGCTATCAGGAAAATCTCAGAGGCTGATGGAGGGGAATTGGGGGAAAATGTATTGGTGAGCTTCTCATGCTTTGTCTCATGAAACAGAGTAGAATCTTTGACTAGAAAACTGGAAGCTTCTCCTCTGTGGTCGTCTTCCAGTTTGGGAATCCCGAGTCTCTATCAGTCAAGCAAACACTCCGAAGCATCCCGATCTCTCACCATCCCTGGCCTCATACGTCCAGAGTGTGACAGTAGCTTTGAGAAAACAAGTAGGGTGGGAGTCTGAGAAAATGATCATGTTTTTTCTTTCTTGAGGAAAAATCAAAGCAAAAACTAATTAAGGCAGTTTTGAAACCTGTGTGTATTTTAGAAGGGTTTATTGTCATATGTTAAGACACATTATAAAACTATGAGTGTTGGAACATCGTGGCATTTTTGCAAAATTTAATATACGAGATGGTCCCAAACTAAACTGTTGTATGTATTAGAGCTTAATGTCACATGAAGGCTACGTGACAAAACCAGAAAAAGAATGGGTATTTAAAATAAAATAAAATAAAATAACATTTGGAAGGAAAACTAATTTGAAGGGTAAAATCTTGAAATGGGACTTATTAAACCATACATCAAAAGTAAGTTCTAGATGGACTGAAGAATCAAATGTGAATATGAAGCCGTAAAATCTTAGAAAAATACATGTAATGTGACTTTGATTTTGGAACAGGCCAAGATTGTTAATTGTATAAACAAGGGAACAAACATAAGGAAAAAAATAGTATTGTGTCTGACTAAAGATTTAAAAATTTAGTATTTCAAAACATCAAATCAAATTAATTCAAATAACAAGCTGGCATAAAAAAAGGCAACAAACATATGACAGGCAAGAGATTAATGTCCACAGTAAGCAGTGAGCCTTTACGAATCAATAGAGAAGCTATTAACACCCAAATAGGAAAAGGGAAGAGGGCTGGAACAGGCAGCTGCCTCACAAGACATGGAGGAAAAAAAAAATACCTTACCGCTGTTTTTTAAATGGCAAAAAAAAAAAAAAAAAAAAAAAAAAAAAAAAAAAAAAAAAACCGCCACAGTACCTTATCATTTTCATCAACAAAAGTGACACATTTAAGAAAGTTTGGCTGGGTGTGGTGGCTCACGCCTTAATCCCGGCACTTTGGGAGGCCGAGGCAGGCAGATCATGAGGTCAAGACATTGAGACCATCCTGGCCAACATGGTGAAACTCTGTCTCTACTAAAAATACAAAAATTAGCTTGGTGTGGTGGCACAAGCCTGTAGTCCCAGCTACTCAGGAGGTTGAGGCAGGAGAATCGCTTGAACCCAGGAGGTGGAGGGTGAGGTGAGTCAAGATCCCGCCACTGCACTCCAGCCTGGTGACAGAGTGAGACTCCGTCTCAAAAAAAAAGAAACCTTAGCGCTTAATGCCGGCAAGCGTAAGGTAAACAAGGACTGTCACATATCATAGGTGGTCATAACCTATGTTATTTAGTGTTATTTCTTTGCAAAAAATTTTGACAATGATGTTTTAATTGTGGAAGGAATTTAGTTTTTCAATACAAATTTCAACTTCCAAGCATTGAGGATAAGAAATTAGATAACTGTGGACCCATGTCTGTGTACCTGAATGGTCCTCATAGAATTGTTTAAAGTAGTTAAAGACTGGTGGGAAACAGAATAACCAAAACTAGGGGAAAGTTTCAATAAATTAGAGTCCATGAGATGTTTTCTTATGTGGACATTAAATATCATGGTTTGGAAGAACTTTATGAAGAGAATATTCCCAGAAAATAAAGCGTAATTTAAAAAAGCAGAATACAATTTGAACATATAGTTTAATCTTACATACGAATATACATGAATGAGTATAGATATAGATGTGAATATATATTTAATTATACTCATATGGATAGAAAAAAAAACAGAAGTAAAAACACCAATATGTAATCAGAAGCTATCTCTGAGTGGGAAATTACAAGCTCTTTTTATTTATTTATTTATTTTACTAACAATAGTGAGCATTACTTTTGTAATCAGAATAAGTTAATTTGAAAATGAAATACTGGAGTCGGCATTTTGGAAAAGTTAGATAAAGTTGACTCTGTCATTTTGTATCCATTCATGAAATAGCTACTATTAGCATTTGGGCTAAGGAAGGCCAGAGGCATTTGGCGAACCGCTTCTGCTGGAAAGAAGGCTATAGGCATATGTGTGTGTGTGTGCGTGTGTGTGTGTGTGTGTGTGTGTGTGTGTGTGTATATATTTTTTTTTTTAAATGGATGGCATTGTCCATTGGATGGTACTTAACACCCAGTTAAGCTATTTGGGGTTTTCTTGTCCATTTATTTTAAAAAGAAGCACTACATTTATTTATTTATTTTATAATTTCAACTTTTGTTTTAGATTCACCGGGTACATGTGCAGGTTTGTTACCTGGGTATATTGTGTGATGCTGAGGTTTGAGTATGATTGGTCCTGTCACCTAGATAGCACAGTATCTAGTAGTTTTTCAACCCTTGTACCCCTCTTTCCCTCCCCACTCTCGTAGTCACCACTGTCTATTATTGCCATCTTTATGTCCATGAGTATTCATTGTTTAGGTCCCACTTATAAGTGAGAACATGTGTTATTTGGTTTTCTGTTTGTGCATTAATTCACTTAAGATAATAGCCCCTAGCTGCATCCACGTTGCTGCAAAGCATGTGATTTTATTTTTTTTGTGTGGCTGCATGGTATTCCATGATACATATGTACCACATTTTCTTAAATCCAGTCCACCACTGATGGGCACCTAGGTTGATTCCGTGCCTTTGCTATTGTGTGTGGTCCAGTTGAGCTATTTGAAAATGAGAACCAGAAGGAGGGTGAATAATTTTAAAAACAGGATAATTAAAATAAAAAGCAATGACAAAATGAGATTTGGCTTAAATGGAGTTGATAGGAGAGCTTAGGGAAAGGAGAGAAAGGGGCTTGATAACGTGGAACATAGAAAGATTTGGCAAAACATCCACATGTACCCAGCTCAGTAATAAAACCAACATGGGAGCCCAGGCTACTCCAACTTGTAACGCCTTTTTTTTTTTTTCTGAGACAGAGTCTCACTCTGTTGTCCAGGCTGGCGTACAATGGCACGATCTCAGCTCACTGCAACTTCCGCTGCTTCCCAGGTTCAAGAGATTTTCCTGTGTCAGCCTACCAAGTAACTGGAATTACAGGTGTGCACCACCATGCCCAGCTAATTTTTGTATTTTTAGTAGAGACGGGGTTTCACCATGTTGGCCAGGCTGGTCTCGAACTCCTGACCTCAAATGATCCACCTGCCTCAGCCTCCCAAAGTTCTGGGATTAGAGGCGTGCGCCACCACGCCCGCCCCCCCCCCCTTTTTTTTTTTTAAATACTACTACATTTCACTTACAGACAAGAATCTAAGACCAACTCAAAGTCTACAAAGTAAATAGCAGGGAAGTACCATTGCAAATATATTTGCCAATATTCATAAACCTTTGTGGGATTACTAAAACACTAGGAGAAATCTGCCATGTTTCCCTATATAGTATGTTTATTTTCATGTAACTTCCAACTTCTCAAAAAGGTAAAATGCAGCAAATAGAGGCATTTTCATATATAAAATCCAATTGCTTCTCTCCTAGAATCTTAGGCAGCTAATTGTGAGGTGCAAGAGGCAACCACTGTAATTTTTTGAAATATTTGGGAGATTTGCAACACTGCAAATATGTGTCCGTGAATGGCAGTAATACGTTTGTCCTTGCTTCACAGCAATGCTAAAAACATCTAATTCTGCAAAAGCTACATGATGCCCAATGGGCATTTTTTGAAAAATCTGAATTGGAAAATGGTACTTCATCAACACAAAGTTAAAAGTGAACTTCAAAAGACACAAGTTAGTGTAAACATGAGATGCTCTCTTATAACCACAGCTGAACATATATAAATATGGAAATGGGGTAGGTAAGAGCACAGTCTGTATTCCCTCTGAACTGCTGTCCCAACCACATAAATTAATCAAATGGCATGTCAATGGAAGCTGGCTCAGAAAAGTCTGTGTTCCTCATATTTTCTTGAAGTTTAAATGTTTCTGAGATAATAAAAATCTGATATTGGAAGGAAAGGAGGGAGAAATCAAGAGGTTAATTGTCTGCAACCTTGGATGACTTTGGAGATGTGCTGAGTTTTACCCCTCTCTCATCTTAGCCCAATTACTCTTCCTGTCTGGGCTGAGAGGTCCTCAAAGCCCATTTCTGCTTAAGCTCCTTCTCCCCACTGCTCTGTGCTGCTTAAACACCATGTTAGAGGTTTACATAAAAATAGTCAGGTCTGGTATTTCACACCTCATTATACCACAGCAGCACTTGGTTATGCACTTACGGTATCAAGAATTGACTCCCTTAATGCCAGGGATCAGCTGCTGCAAAGTGATTTGCTGGATACCCTGTCTTGCCCAAACTACTGTTTAAAATCTGGTCACCAGCTACAAACTGTCAGCATCACTGCCCGCTGCTAATGGCAAAATGCTTTCTGACTGAGGATGTTTCCATCTTTCCACAAACAATGCACATCTCCACTTTCATTATTATCTACTTTCAAAAAATGGTCCTTAGAGCTCTTTTGCCTTGGATTTCCTGAGGCCCTCCAGCCTCTCTCACCACTGTTGTTTCCAGGCTACTCTTCTCTCTCCTGCGTCCTATAGAGCAATTGTGCTGAAGCCCTTCAGTTGTTCTTCTCTTTCCACCATTCCTCCAAGAAAAGGAGAATTAAGGTGACCTAGAGTCTCCATTTGCTAGTTCTGCCTTCTCTTCTGAATTCTAGGTCTCTAATTTCTATTTTGAAGTCAAACTGGCACCCATGTGTACTTTTAAGCCATCTTGGAAACTAGCCCTACCTTCATCTTTTTTTTTTTTTTTTTTTTTTTTTTTTGAGACAGAGTCTTGCTCTGTCGCCCAGGCTGGAGTGCAGTGGCGCTATCTCGGCTCACTGCAAGCTCCACCTCCCGGGTTCACTCCATTCTCCTGCCTTAGCCTCCCAAGTAGCTGGGACTACAGGCACCTGCCACCATGCCTGGCTAATTTTTTGTATTTTTTTTTTTTTTTTTTTTTTTTTTGGTAGAGATGGGGTTTCACCGTGTTGGCCAGGATCTACCTCCATCTTTTTAACTTATGCATATGTCACTGATATTTGCTTCTTATCCTTCCTCCCCTTCTTTGGTGAAATCACCAATTCCAGGTCTCATCACTCCTACCCTGTACCGCCTGCCCACTCCTCTCATTTGTGGCCATTACATCTTCCATAACCAACCGTCTTCCTCGGCACAGAACTTAGCACCCTGCTCTGCAGCCTGCTAGTCCCCTCCCTCAAATGCCCAGTGCCTTTCAGTAGATGCTAAAAGGTTTTGCATAATAAAAAGTGTGCTGTAGTCAAAAGCAAATTAGAAAGGAAGATTTAATCTCATAACTATCCTCTTGCTGCAACAAATCTTAGAATATCCGTCATCTATCATCTACTTCGCATTTTGAATCTTCAAGACAGGCAAGGGTGGGCATGGTTTTTGCCATCAGAATCCTTTTTGTATTGTGGAACATCTTGGCAGATCAGTTGTAGGGGTTTACTCTACTGAGATGTCCCCACTTGATGTTTGGAGGGACTTACTGGACTTGGCCATTTTCCCTTGAGTCTCTAGTCCTCCTTCTTTAGGGATTCCTAAATTCTTACAGGCCAACCCCGTAGCCTACATTTTACTTTTTTTTTCTTTTCCTGCTTCTACTTATCTCCCACATGCACTCTTTCTGTGATCAGAGTTTGGACTGGGCTGATGGCTCAGCGCTCAGGGCAGAGAGTGTGCTGACCAACTGCAAGGTTTTGCAGCCAGGCTGCCTGGATTCAGTCTCCAGTCCTGCTGTGGTTTTACCTGGGCATCCTGTGGCAAACAGTGAAACTCTCTGAGCATTAGTGTTTTTATCTGTAAGATAAGAATAATGTCCACTTTGTGAGGGCATGACGTTGGCTGGCATGCATATATATATATATATATATACACACACACACACATATATACACACACACATATATATACATATATATATAGTGCTTAGTGCACTGTATTTAATAAATAGCATTGGGTTTTTTTTTGGTAGTCTCTATTACTGGCAGAAGCTATTATTGTAAATATCATCGGTAAAATGATGATTTTGTTTTTTGTTTTTTTTTTTTTGAGACAGAGTCTCACTCTTGTCGCCCAGCCTACAGTGCAATGCGCAATCTCAGCTCACTGCAACCTCAACCTTCCAGGTTCAAGAGATTCTCCTGCCTCAGCCTCCGGAGTATCTGGGATTATAGGCGCCCCTCCTACCATGCCCGGTTAATTTCTGTATTTTTAGTAGAGACGGGGTTTCACCATGTTGGCCGGGCTGGTTTTGAACTCCTGAACTCAGGAAATCTGTGGGGCCCCTAGACATGTCTGAAACAGAGTTGAAGGAATCAAAATCACCTGCTTAGACACTCTAGTTTTTCAATAAATGATGCTTCCTTCAAGAGTCAGAGGGACTTGGGTTGTGAACTAACTCCACCATGTGTGGTGTGTGGTGTGTGGTGTGTGGCCTCAGACCAGACATTTAATCTCTCCAACTGTCAGTGTTCACACTGGAAAATGAAGTTAATAATGGCTACTTCTACAGGTTGGCAGAGGATTACCTATGATAAGCATCTAAAGCACTAACCACTAAAGCTGGCACTTAAGCACCTATGCTGTAGTGTTTGGTTAAGCACATGGGCTTTGGAGTCAGGCTGCTGGGTTTTCATTTTTTTCCTGATCAGTTACTAGCTGGGTAAAATACAGATAACAACTATGTCTTTTTTACAGTGTTGGCGTGATTATTAAATTAGATAATGTTGGCAAAATGCTTAGTCTAATGTTCGGCACAAGGTAAGGTTTTATTTTCATAATTCATAAATTTGATGATTGCAGTGATGATGGTGATGTTGACAGTGATCACGTTTTATTGGTTAGGATGGGTTAGGCTGTGGTGCAGAAATCAAACACTGAATAAAATAAAACAAAATCCCAGAGGCTTAACAAAACAAAGGTTTGTTTATCTCTTGCGCATGCTGTGAATTGAGAATGGTGGGTGGTGGCTTTATGCTATATGTCAGCTCCAGAACCCAATCTGAAGAAGCCTCCACTACTTTGCAGCTGGCACTGTATCAAACACATCCATGGCACCAAGGAAAGAAAGAGAGTGGAGATGACACACTTCGGCTAGCACCAGTCATATGGTTCCCTCTGACTGCAAAGGCAATAGAAAATAGAGTCGGAAATTTCTGTGTGACCAGGAGGAACGTGGCTGGACATGGGTGAGTGCCAGTGGCTCTACTACAATGCTGATGGCAAAGACAAAACAAGGTGATGAGCGTCCAGCCTGGAGCACTACAACAGGAGGTTAGCAGTGGGCGGTTCATAATTATAGCCATTGTTATTTTTATTTTATGTTAACTGGGGTGCAGGTTTTGACCTCAAGATGGACATCCCAGTGGAAGAGATGGACTCTGAACCAATGCAGAGAACCTGTGTAGGGAACAAAGAGGTTTTCCTAAATAGGGGAGTGTATTAGTCCATTTTTTGCGCTACTGATAAAAGACATACTTGAGACTGGGCAATTTACAAAAGTAAAGGTTTATTGGACTTATAGTTCCACATGACTGGGGAAGCCTCACAATCATGGTGGAAGGTGAATGGCATGTCTCACATGGTGGCAGATAAGAGAAGAGAGCTTGTGGGGGGAAATTCTCATTTTTATATAACCATCGAATCTTGTGTGACTTATTCACTATCACAAGAACAGCATGGGAAAGACCTGCCCCAATGATTCAATCACCTCCCACCAGGTTCCTCCTACAACACAAGGGAACTGTGGGAGTTACAATTCAAGATGTGATTTAAGTGGGGACACAGCCAAACTATATCAATGAGTGTGCTGGACTTGGGAGCAGTCCAACCTAGCTCTACAAGTTGGGGATTTAGGCCTCTCCACAGTCCCCAATCCAGCTATAAAACCATTTCTCCAAGGGTGGCCTAGAGACTGTCGCTATGGAAATCACCTGGGGAGTTTGCCACAAGTATAGATTTTGGACTAATCTCAGACCTACTGAATCAGAATCTGTGTGTATGTGTGTCAGAGGGTGGTGGTAATGTGGTAGGGTCTTCTTTATGCATTTTGACAAGCTCATTCAGTAACTTTTTAGGCAACCTGAAATTTGAGGACCACTTAAGCAGACACTTCCTGCCCTGATTCCCTTCTGACTCTCAGACTCAGGGTGCTCTTTCAACACCTTGATTTGTTCAACCTTTAAAACTTGGTAGGGAAACTGAGGCTTAGCACTAGAGAAAGATTCAGTTTTCAGCTCTATCATTCACTTGCTATGCATTCTTGGGTAAACCACTCAACAACTCTGAACTTCAGTGTAAATATCTGTAAAATATCTACAATAAAATGGTCTGGTATCTTGTTGGAAGGATTCAATGATACCATGTAATAAAGCATGATGATGCTTTCATCATCATGAAAGCATCTTTGTCATCGTGACAATGACAATGACAAGTTGCTAATGATGGTGATGATGATGACAATCGTGAAGAAAATTTTCTAGTCAGTGCCTGGTCCTCACATATGTAAAAGACGGAATGTGTGAATGTTTCTTATTATCTGTAAAATGGATTCCGGTATTTGGTTACATGAAGGGTTAAGGAAGCATCAGGCATGTAAATGTCACATCTGAGAAGCAGTTCATATTTAACCTATTTTCCTTTAATTCTTTATAAAATGGACCTAACTCCCAAACAAAAGGACTAGCTGACTTTACTTACTTCTGAATTAGAACCAAGAAAGTAGTGAGAGAAATTGGCATTGATAGGCAAAAAATGGATTCTTAAGTGCAGAAGACAGTTACATTAATAATGGTCATTTGTTCTCTGGATCGATTGCTACCTCATTTTGAGTTGCAATGTTCCAGAATAACTATGATGGGTTGTTTGACATAGCACCTCAGGCTTTTGAAATTCTTATCTTGGGCAGACTTTTAGAGTTGTTTTATGTTGTTGATTAAGGTAATTAGTTGGGAAGAGGTATATTAGGAGAGTGACAGAGATGGATGGGTAAGACAAGAATGTGGATGAGAAAGAGAACCATGGTGGATGACTCTTTAACGCTATAAATATGCAAACCCATGCAAAGTCAAGGCAGGGGAGGGAAATGCTGGTGGTTTGTCAAGACAAATGTTGGTGGTTGTGGATGAGTGGCAGACAATAAAAAAAGACACAATGCTTAATTTGCTTATTTAGTATTTGCGCTGTTTGAACTTTATCTGTTTCGATCTCAAAATAGTAGTAGGCATCTTTGATTACATTCTGACTCCTTAAAATGGACCCTCCCTATAATCAGTTAAAATACAATTAGAATTGCTCATTTAAAAGCAACAAAAATCTGACTGTTCAGAAAACGGATAGACCCTGATTTATTTATTTGATGCTTTCTTCAATATAGAAGCTCAATATTCAAATTCTGAATACTACATTGAACCTAGCCTCCCAAAGTGCTAGGATTACAGACATGATTCTCTGTCTTTGACTCAAATCCAGCACTTTATTGAGACACTAGTATATCTCCCTGGAAACTGGAGGTTTTAACTAATTGGTTCTGGAATGTATAGTGGTCCAATATAGCCTTAGAAAATCACGTGGAACAAATGACATCAAAAATTCAAAGCTTTCAGGAAGAGTTGCCAATCTCTTTCATGTGTGATGTATAAGAACACCAAGAAAGCTGATGCTCAGTCTGGATGCAATAAGAAAGCCTCATTTTCATAGCAATGGCAGTGATCTCAAGATCTGTGACTATCTTGGGTTGCCCAATTTCTGCCCTAACAGGAAAGCTTCCAGTATTGTATCAAGTCCCAGTAACGGAAAAACGCGTACTGGAGGAATTAGACGTAAGATTCCAGACAAACATTTGTGTAGAAACTGTTTTTCTCACCTTATGTTTAAAAACATCTTCAACATCCTTTAAAAATGCAGGTTGCCATGGTTACAGTTGTTGTGCAGGCAGGAGGTTTCTGAGCATCTCTGAGCTCATCAGTTAATGCCAACAGATCAGAGATTTTTGAAAATTGATATTTATAAAATATCACCCCTCTTTTCTTTCCCTCTAGATCAGAAGTCATGTCACTGAAAGCAGCTGGAGAGGTTTGTAGGATTATTAGTGGTGGTTATCACTGTGGAACTGGCCTTTTGGAAGGTCACATAAGTGCCACACTGACCATATGCTAAATGTGCCCTTTGATCTACGTCCATACGTCATGGGTCAAATTCATTTCCTGACATTCACAAAAATGCAGAATTGCCATTCTGATAAAGCAAAGCTCTCACCCTTCATCTCCACTGCCATAGATCTGTCTCTATGACAACCACAGTCTTAATTGCTACCTGCTTGAAAACCATGTTAATCAAACTTATTTTTAAGACTTTTTTTTAGAGTAGTTTCAGGTTTCTAATAAAATTGAAAGTCAGATACAGAGATTTCTCATATACCTCCTGCCTCCACATGTAGCCTCTCTCATTGCCAACGTCCCCCACCAGAGTGGTACATTTATACAGTCATTGAACCTACATTGACACATCATTTTCACCCAAACATGTTTAAAATGTAGCTTTCCTACAGAATTCATAGTTTGAATCATGGCACATCTAAGATCATGTGCGAGGGTGCATTATGTAACAATTTTTTTCTTTTTCTTTTTCTTTTTTGAGACATCACCCAGGCTGCAATGCAGTGGTGTGATATTGGTTCACTGCAACCTCTGCCTCCTGGGTTCAAATGATTCTTGTGCCTCAGCCTCCTGAGTAGCTGGGATTACAGGTGCATGCCACCATGCCTGGCTAGTTTTTTGTATTTTTAGTAGATACGGGTTTTCACCATGTTGGCCAGGCTGGTCTTGAACTCCTGGCCTCAAGTGATCCACCAGCCTCAGTCTACCAAAGTGATAGGATTGCAGACATGACCCACCGTGCCCAGCTGCATTATATTAGAATTTAAAAACCAGTCCGGCTGGATGTGGTACAGTTTTATTGGCTTAACAGACTATGCTGTAAATGAACTGGTTAAACGGATGCCATGTATGTTCAAATGAGAAATGAAAGTTATATCCCTTTCAGTGACCACTGTGACTCAACAATGGAAATCTCTGTTTCTGATTTCTGCTAAGGCTCTTTTTTATGTGCCTGTGTTAACATCTGCTCAAAAATTCAGAGGAGAGGTTTAGGCATCAATGTTCACTTCTTGACCAGTTTAATTCACCAACAATCTAGTTATCTTTCTCATAGAGACTATAGCTCAGTGTTACAAAATAATAAACCCCACAAGACTGATCCCGTAATACCTATTAATTGTTTAGAAAATATTTTTGAAATATGGAAATGTGATTGACTAAAATAAAACTGTGGATTCAGCAACTTCACAAGAATGCAGGCTTTGTAATAATCTCTCTGGTCTTTCATTGGCTTTATTTTTAAAAGCTAGGAGTAAATTTAACTCAAGTAGAGTCACAGGAATTCACAGAGTTACTCAGAGATATAGAATCAGCAGACTGATGAATGGTCTTTTTTTTTTTTTCCCCAGGGTATTTTTAAAAGCCAGATTATTTTCAATCCTCTACTTTGGGCAAATGTGAACTTTTGCCAAGACAGAAAAAAATAGATAAGCTACAAGACATGGAAGGGAAGACAAAGAATCAAAATTGAAACATGTGAAGTTCAAGGTGTCTGACTATGTAGGAATGGTGAGTGAAAATAAATTTGGAAACCAAATGACAGGCAAAGGATGAAATTCAGATTTGTGAATTATTAATATATATGTAGTAATGAAGGTCCTGAGAATAAACAGTGTTATTTAGGAAAAGTGAGCAAAGTAAAGAAAGAAGACTGCTGAGAAGAAACCCCAAAAAAGCCCAGCATTCAACGACTCCAGGTCCCAAGGACCACCCTACTGCCCTTCCTGGCTACCGTGGGCCCAGTGCTGCTCCTGGGGCAAGAGCCAGAAGCCAGGCACACTGCTCAGTGACTCCAGCAAGCGTACGACCCAGCTGGGCACCTTCCTGGCCATGGAGCAGCTGCAGCAGCAGGCAGGGTCTGAGTGAACCGTGGATCTCTATGATGTGGCTCTACTGCAGTCCCAGGCCTGTGGCCTTATGACCCCAACGCTGGAGCAGTATATCTACCTCCACGACTTTCTGAACAGCGTGCCGGCAGATGGGCTGCTCTGAGCCAGCACTGGTCACTGTTCAGTGTCAGACCAGGAGAGGTCTGTGCCGTGCTGGACAGGGACAGCCAGCTCTGGCAAGTCCACGTGGGCCTGGGCTCCCTGGAAGGGCAGCCTCCACTGGGCCCTGTGCTGTGAAGGGGTAGAATTACCGAATAAAGACACGTGGTCAGGTGCGAAAAAGAAAAACAGGAAAAGAAATATGGACTCACTGCACAGCACAGTGCGGTGAGAAGAAACAACATTCAGAGAGGCAGCAGGGGTGGGGAGGGAGCAGGAAACAATCTTGTTGAAGCAGAAAGCAAAGAGTATGAAGAAAGAGAAACTTTTCTTTAAAAATAAGATGAGGCCGGGCGTGGTGGCTCAAGCCTGTAATCCCAGCACTTTGGGAGGCCGAGACGGGCGGATCATGAGGTCAGGAGATCGAGACCATCCTGGCTAACACGGTGAAACCCCGTCTCTACTAAAAAATACAAAAAACTAGCCGGGCGAAGTGGCGGGTGCCTGTAGTCCCAGCTACTCGGGAGGCTGAGGCAGGAGAATGGCGTGAACCCGAGAGGAGGAGCTTGCAGTGAGCTGAGATCCGGCCACTGCACTCCAGCCTGGGTGACAGAGCAAGACTCCGTCTCAAAAAAAAAAAAAAATAAGATGAGAGGTGAAGGCGAGGGATTGCCTCTGACCTTGTTTTCCCCGGGGGACTGGGAGTACCTGGATTTGGGAAGGGACTTTTCTTGATCTTATCCCCAGAATTTACCTAGCTCAGTGCCTGGGACAGGGAACCCACTTCCTAAAAGTTCGACCCAAAGAAAATGAAACAATAAAAGGTACATGATACCTGGAATGAGTCCATGGCATGCATTGGTTGTGGACTGCTGGTCATTCTTTCTAGAACAATCTGAGGAAGGTTCGAGGACACATTTCTTTTTACTTTCTTTTTTTTTTTTTTTTGAGATGGAGTCTCGCTCTGTCACCCAGGCTGGAGTGCAGTGGCGTGATCTTGACTGACTACAACATCTTCCTCCCGGGTTTAAGCTACTCTCCTGCCTCTGCCTCCTGAGTAGCTGAGACTACAGGCATGTACCACCATGCCCAGCTAATTTTTTTTTTTTTTTTTTTTGTATTTCTAGTAGAGACAGAGTTTCACTGTGTTAGCCAGGATGGTCGCGATCTGCCCACCTTGGCCTCCTAAAGTGCTGAGATTACAGGTGTGAGCCATTGCGCCCGGCCGGATACATTTCTTTACTGCTTAGGCAACGTGGTATTTTCCTGCTACGTCCTTTTGCATTTCCATAAAAAGAAAGCTCTAGTTCCCTTAAATGATGTGACACAGTTTTCACAATCAACTGCATTTAGACTTTAAAATGCAATTAAAATATAACTATAATGTAAATTGGGTTAGCCTGAAGATGTTTCCAAAATCTCTCTGCCTCATCCAATTGACCAAGATGAGAACTGATTCCAGATGACAGCATCTGTAATCTCTTAGAGCCACCCATTCCCTGCCCAAAGGGTAGGCACATGGTTTACTACCTGGCTCCTGTTCCTTGAAGGAGAACAACCAAATGATAGCAGGGGTTTTTTATCTGTAGTCATCTCACTGGTTGATTTGAATCCCAATACCGTTAATTAGATGGACTGTGTGGCAATTAGCTATTAAAAAGTAATTTAAATAAGAATCAAAATTAATCTAAAAAGTCAATTCTGTGACAATCGACGGAACCAGGATCAGATAATAAGAATCCTGACTGAGAACAGCATTTTGAAACTACAGTGGCCTGACGTCACTGGAGTTCTGGCATCTACTGCCCTTGATTTGGAAAACATGATAAGAAAAAGAAAAGGAGAATTCCATCTTATTAACTATGACACCCTTGTTCGAATTTTAGAAAATTGCTCCTTTGAAGAGCGCTGTGGGGAAAAAAAGCAGACCTTATTTTTGTCTTCAGTGTCAGAAGGAGTGCCTCTGCTGCCTTCTGGATCAGAGAGATGAGCCTATCTACCTGATGGCATGCCTCTGAATTAGTATAAATATATTATGGCCATAAAAACATCTGTGCTGAATGAATAAGGAATAAAGGAGCATAGGATTTATGGAAGGAGACTGGGGGAGGCTCCTTCAGCAAAAACGAATGCTGTCAAAGCCTCGTTTCATGTCATCAAGGCACAGAAGTCAAGCCCTGGCAGCAGGTGAGTAAAACTTGATGTAGTCCTATTAGGGGCTTGTTAGCTGCCCATGTTGCCTTTTATCTGGAGGCTTTGAAAACATAAACCTTTGTGCAACAACCACAACAAAATCAATTTTCTCCAACTTAAAAGAGCACCCTTCATCAGCTTGGACACACAGGCAATCACTCCCCTAAAGGAAATGCTTTGTACCTTAAGAGTACATGTCGCCTTTGTAGATGGGGTGTGTATCTTAGAGGGCCACGGATATGGCACAATGCTAGGATTAGACTCTTGAAAGGAAAATGCTTTGCTTGTACTGGTTAGAGATGCATGCATGATGGAACTATGGAGTGAATCATCATCAGACAGACTCCATTAATACCCAGGCTTTTAAAGAACCAGTGGCGCTTAACAAAGAGAGATGAAAAGACGTTGCCATGTTGATGTGAGCTGATGCATTATGGTGTGTACTGATTCAACTCAAGGAGTTTGGTTATTCTTTAATTTATAACCACGCTATGTTCAAAGCACAAACAGAGCCACTTTGTACTGAAGAAGCATTAGTATTGGGGTTCCCCTAGCCTGGAGTGCTCACTGCTCCCAGCTAATTCCTTCCCAGCCTTCAGACCCACACCAGATGCTCTTCTTCATAGCTGTAGCCCCCAGTCTCAACCTTGGCTGCATGTGGACTCACCTGGGGAACTCTAAGCCATGCTGATGACCAGGTCCACCCCAGAGATTCCATGGTCACTGGCAATGGGGGTGCATCTGGGGTGTGTCTTGCGCATTGTCGCTTTTGGAAGCTCACATGATTCTGAAATGCAGCCAAGGTTTGAGAACTGTTTGTGGCATTGTGTGTTTACCTGATGTACTGCCTAGACTTGACCACACTGTATTTATATCATCTGTGTGCATTTTAGTCTTCCTCACTCCTTTGAGGTCTCTTGATCCCTGTCCTCATCTCACCCCCATCCCTGCTTTCTATCTCTTCCATATCTAGCGTAGGACAGGGTACACAATAGGCCCCCAATGCATCCATTTTAAAGTTTTTAAGTTGTAAGGACTAGAGTTGCCTACCGTACAGATCTAACTTGTTTGACTTTAGCTATATGCACTGTTGAGGGAAAAGAGCAGGAGGAGAGCTGGAGGGAGAGTCACCTAGAGAGAGGACAACAGACCAAAAGATGGACCAAGAAAGGCAGAGATCCTTTATTTTCCCCATTGTCCTTTGCCCCTTTCAAATTAGACCTTGGCCTTCACTGCCCCAGAGAAACAAAAGACATTAATTCTTGGCCTTTCAACCTCCAAAGGCACAGGTCCAGACAATTTAAGGGCCATTTAACGGACTTTCAAGGATAATTTTGACACCATGCAATTTTTGCTTTACAATGCTGACTCTAGAACATGACTCTTCTACCTCCATCCAGGCCTGCACTTGAAATGTCTCTCCCCTCTGTCCTTTCCTTATATAATCTGTTGCTGTCCAGTATTTCTCAGGGAAGACCTACTTGTCTTTGCCAAATTTGGTTGCTTTCAAAGCTTGCTCCTTGAAATTAGCATTCTCTAACAGTAAATGAAATATATTTGACTGTTCCCACATAAGTGGTTTTTTCCTTCCAATATAACTTAATGTCTGAATATCTTATTTTCCAAATGAGAATTAAATAATGAAATAATTGACTTAGTTTTATTTTTCAGAGGAGATTTTTTTTCCTAAACCATAAAATTTTAATTGGCCGACTTTTTATCTGTACATGTAGTTCAAAATTTCAAGAATCGCTTTCAATATGAGAGCTTTAAAGATTTTTGCTATAGAAAAACCAATTGAAATAACATCATTTAACATTTACTTGCAGGCAGGTGTTACAGAAAATATAGAACACACCTGGGGCCAAAAATCTTCATCTTTTAAAGGCAAATGATACATGGTTTAATGTTAGTTCTTTGCTGGCAGGAACTGTATCTAATTAATTTTGTTTTTTCATCCTGGCATGGTACTTGAGAGTTGGTTAGTCAATGTTTTATCAGTCAGCTTAGGCTACATTCTGCTGCAGTAACACTATAGCCTTCTTATCTTAGTGAATAACACTAGCAAAAGATACATTTTTTTCTTTTTCTCAGATGGAGTCTTGCTCTGTCACCAGGTTGGAGTGCAGTGGTGGGATCTTGGCTCACTGCAACCTTCCCCTCCTGGATTCAAGCAATTCTCCTGCCTCAGCCTCTGGAGTAACTGGGACTACAGGTGTGTGTCACCAAACCCCGCTAATTTTTTTTTTTTTTTTGTATATTTAGTAGAGACAGGGTTTCACCATGTTGGCCTGGATGGTCTTGATCTCCTGACCTTGTGATCCCCCAGCCTCAGACTCCCAAAGTGCTGGGATTACAGGCGTGAGCCACTGCACTTGGCCAAAAGAAACATTTTTTTTTTTTTTTTTGAGATGGAGTCTCGCTCTGTCGCCCAGGCTGGAGTGCAATGGCGCAGTCTTGGCCCACTGCAAGTTCTGTCTCCCATGTTCACGCCATTCTCCTGCCTCAGCCTCCCCAGCAGCTGGGACCACAGACACCTGCCACCACGCCTGGCTAATTTTTTTGTATTTTCAGTAGAGATGGGGTTTCACCATGTTAACCAGGATGGTCTTGATCTCCTGACCTCATGATCTGCCCTCCTCAGCCTCCCAAAGTGCTGGGATCACAAGTGTGAGCTACTGCCACCAGTCGGCAAGAAACATTTTTATCTCATGTGACAGGTTCATTACGGTTCAGTTTCAACTCTGTTTCAGGCTAAAGAAGCAGCTCTCCCTTAGGGTAAGCTGGTGTCATGGCAAACGACGAAGGTGGCGGAACCATAGCATGGTCTTTAAAGCTCCGATTTCTCAATGGAACATGTGACTATGACTCACACGCCACAGGCTGAAGCAAGTCACACGGTCAAGCCCGACATCAACAGGACAGGGCTCTCTGAAGAGCGGCCAGGCAGAAAGAAGGAATACGTATTTTTGAACGACACCATTGTTTACAGTCTTAGTTGAGTGAACAAGCTTCCTTTGTTGCACTGAACTTCATTCTTCCCTACTCTTGCCCATGTCTCACCCCTTGAATTGCTCTTAATTTCTAAATATAAAATAACTATAATGGCCATTGTATTAGTTTCCCAGGCCTACCACAAAAAACTAAAATGCCACAAAGTGAGTGGCTTAAACAGACACTTCTTGCCTCATGGTTTTGGAAGTCAGAAGTCTGAGATCAAGGTGATGGCAAGGTTGGTTCCTTCTGAGCCTCCGAGGGAGAATCTGTTGTATGTTGGTCTTATAGGACTGAAACCGCCTTTGCAAAATCATGACTGAGACAGTGAAAACGGTCCAACCTAAGTGACTCCATCTTGCCTCTAACCTGCAAACTGTCCCTGTTCATTCCCGGGCATAGGCTGAACTAACTTTGGGAGGAACTTAGTTTATAGTTTAAAACAAAGGCAATAACAACCTTTTCCCAAAACAAACCTCCTTCTTGCCTGGGGATTAGATTACTAACATTAGCCACTAGATTAGAAATTATGGTTTAGGAGTCATGTAGCTGGAGGCTGTAAGATACTAACGCTCCCTAAACTGCTCCTAAGATCAGTGTTTGAGGTGGTGTGCAGACCCTGCATTTGATGGATCAGTTGGCCCCACCCAGATAGAGACACTGGCCCATCTGATCTTATGACCCCCAACTCAGGAACTGATTCAGCTCAAGAACATGACACCCCATGATTTCATCTCCGACCCAACCAATCAGCACGCCCTGACTCACTGTCCCTCCCCTCCCGCCAAATTATCTTTAAAAACTCTGATCCTGGCAGGGCAAAGTGGCTCACGCCTGTAATCCCAGCACTTTGGGAGGCCGAGGTGGGCAGATCATGAGGTCAGGAGATCGAGACCATCTTGGCTAACACGGTGAAATCCCATCTCTACTAAAAAAATACAAAAAATTAGGCGGGCATGGTGGCGGGTGCCTGTAGGCCCAGCTACTTGGGAGGCTGAGGCAGGAGAATGGCGTGAACCCCGGAGGCAGAGCTTGCAGTGAGCCGAGATTGCACCACTGCACTCCAGCCTGGTGACAGAGCAAGACTCCATCTCAAAAACAAAACAAAACAAAACAAAAACAAAAACAAAAACTCTGATCCCGAATGCACAGGGGAGTTGATTTGAATAATAATAAAACTCCAGTCTCCTGCACAGCTGGCTCTGCATGCATTACTCTTTCCCTATCTCAATTCCCCTGTCTTGAGAAGCCGACTCTGTGTAGGCAGCCGTAAGGTGAACCCACTAAGCAGTTACAGCTTTTGGTGGTTACTGTCGATTCTTGGCATTCCATGCTTTGTAGATGCATCATCCCAGTCTCTGCTTTCCTGCTCACGTAGTGTTCTCTGTCTCTGGGAGTGTGTGTGTCCACATTTTTTCTTTCTCTAAGGACACCAGTCATACTGGATTAGAGGGCCAATCTACATCATTCAGTATAACCCCATCTTAATTATATCTGCAACAACCCTGTTTCCAAGGAAAGCCATATTCTGAGGGACCAGAGATTAGGACTTCCACACATGGATTTTGGGGGACGCAATTCAAACCGGAACAACCACATATCGTGTTTGTCCAAAACAGTCCTGCTTTTGCCTATAGTCCTGGTGATATAATTGCTAAGGTTTCCTCTTTTACTGTGAGACCAGCCCCAGATTAGATGACCAATTAAATAGCTGCCTTAAAAATAAAACATGGCCATTATGAAGAAGTCAAATAAATATAGAAATACTTTAAGTAGAAAAAAAATGTAAAGGAATTACTTTTAAGTACCAGTCCATTTTAAATCCTACTGTCAACATTTTGGTGAATACACACGATTTTTAAATAAAACTAGAACAATGCTATAATATTGTTTTATAACCTATATTTTCCCTTAAAAATATATTTGTGCATTTTTCTATATGTTTAAAAAATTATTTGAGAACATGATTTTTAATGACTGCATAATAGTCTATCACATCCACCTTATTATTTAATTAATGACTCCCTTATTGTGATCATTTAGGTGGTTTTCAAGAGAGCACTAGTTCAGAGTCATTTTGGCATGTAAGACAGCAAACAGCAATTTTAGAAAGACATGGTGAGAATTTGCCAGTTTTGAGTACGTATTTCACAGCAATTTAATCACAAATGGTATTTCTCATGTACAGAGACTTAAAGCTCTTTTTTTCCCCTCTAATTTTCCTTAGGAAGGACAGGATTTTCAAAAGTCAAAGGTTATAGACTAAACCCTAAATCTTCTTCTTCTTCTTTTTTTTTTATCTTGCAAAAAGCTACTTAGTGATTTTCTTTCTTTCTTTCTTTCGTTTTTGACAAAGTTTTGCTCTTGTTGCCCAGGCTACAGTGCAATGACGCCATCTCGGCTCACTGCAACCTCACCTCCCAGGTTCAAGTGATTCTCCTGCCTTAGCCTCCCGAGTAGCTGGGATTACAGGCATGCGCCACCATGCCCGGCTAAATTTGTACTTTTAGTAGAGACAGTTTCACCATGTTGGTCAGGTTGGTTGTGAACTCCTGACCTCAGGTGATCCGCTTGCCTCTGCCTCCGAACGTGCTGGGATTACAGGCATGAGCCACTGCGCCTGGCCTATCACTGCACCTGGCTTACTGACTTTATTTCTAATAGACTAAGTAGTTGGGCTTTTATTTTTTTTTTAAAGCTATCCTTGAAAAATAAGTGACTGATTCTTTGCAACATATCAACACCTCTTAGCAAATAGTCTTTAGAACTTCTTGTCCAAATCCACCTCCTTTTAGGGGTTGGGTTATTCTGGGTTTGTTATTAACTGGGTTAGAATAACTAGTTTCCAGGTTTAGCCAATGATGGCTATCTTCCCACGGGTACACCTCACAGGGGCATATTCCCTGCTGGAGGGAGCAGTGACTGGCTGAGTTGGTTGCAAACGATGGGAAGAGGGGCACAGAGAGGACAGAAGCAGCAGCACGAAGATGTTGATTCATTAGGTGTGAGGTCCAGTCTAGAAATCTCCATTAAAGCATGCCAGCAAATTCTAATGCAGTTAGTCTCGCACACGTTTGTCATGAAGCATATTGTATCTCCACTGTACAATTATGTGTCTGTCTCTCTGATGGGCCTTCGAGTTTCCTACAGGGATATTCCGTGCCTTGCTCATCTTTCTAAGCATCTGGAATGAAGTAGTACCTGATTAGTATCTGGGCAAGGGCAACTAAGGGTAGTAAGGTTAAGTGGTATGGGAATAGGATTGATTTCACCTTATTTCAAGCAAAATATACACATGTACTATATGCTTGTCACCATGTTTGGCATAAAGATGAACAATACATGATCACAATGCATTGGGAATGTCAAAAAAAAAAAAAAGATGGGATATATAATCTTCAGGGACAGAGGCAGATAATAAAGACTGCTATACACATCTAAGTACTACAGTGACAGAATGTATGATATAATGGAAATGGTTAAGGGGAAGGGCCAGTCATGCAGGTTGTTCACTGCACAAAACACTTGGGAAGAGAAGGTTGAAATCCAGCCCAAGCTTTCCTCATCAAGCATCTGTCCTGTTTTGGAAATTTGTCTTACAGAAATGGGAACTTTTGTCTAATTGCTAAGAGTTGCTTACTATATAAGCATATAGTAAGTAAGATTTTTTTTAAAAAGTAGAGTAAGTAAGATAAAAGAAGCTCTATAAGGACAGATATCTGAACAGGACTTGGAGACAGCTTCCCAGAGGAAGTAATTTCTAAGCTGAGACCTGGATCAACAAGACACAGGCAGGTGCAAATCAGTCATATGTATCAGTCAGTATTTGAGTGTGGAGTTGAAGGTGAAAATGATGTCAGTAGAGAAGCAAAGGGTCTTATGGGGAGCAGCATAAGAAAACACCAGAATTTGAGATGTGCAGAAGCATGTATTGAGGACAGAGATAATGATAGCAAGGGAGAGAAAAGTGGGTAGGCATAGGTAGATATAGACATAGATTAGGCATAGGCATAGACGTGAGACAGAGAGAGAGAGAATTAGGGATGTAATTATTATTACTTTTCTTCTGTTTGCTTAAGTGACTTACAATTTTAGAAGATTGCTGTCATTGCTATATGGAGATTGGATTGGAGGGTGCAAGCATCAACATAAGGGGACTGATTTGAAAGTTACAAAGTCCAGCAAGAGAAGATGGTGGCTTGACTCAGGGTGAAGTAAACAGAGGTGAAGCTCACAAACCTCTCTTATCTCACCTTCATCTACAGAGGCAAAAAGCAGTCTTACAGGTGAATGTGGAAGAGGTTTGGGAAAGGGAAGCAAACGCATCAAGTGGAGGGAGCAGTCTTTGAAATAAGAAGATACAATCTCACGTCGCTGCTTGTAATCAGTGGAGTGCTGCTAACTGTTTAACAGTCAATTCTCTGGGAAGAAGAACAAATGACCTGATTTGTTATATTTGTGTGTTTCTGTGGTGTAAGTATTCCCATCATTGCATACTTCAAGCTACCAACAAGACATCGCTGAATACAGAGTTTGAAAGAGATATGTACCGCTGGTGCAAGGTGCCATGAGCCAGCCCCAGCAACCCACTGCTTCCAATGCTTTGATGTCTCTAAGATGTCATGAAGAGCTTTTGAGAAATTGCTATTGATGATAGGGCTTTTAGAAACCAGCGTATAACTTCCTTTCTTCATTATTCCCACTGTTTTGAATGTTTAGTGATATACACAAAAATATTATCATAATTTCAGTAGACAAAGAATACGATATGGGGGTATCCTACCTAACATGTACCTAGCACATAACAGGTTTCCATGAATTACCTGTGGAATTGAATTGAATTCTACCATATCCCCTCTCAGTTCCTGCTCATTTGAATCTCTAGTTTTCTCATGGTTTGGATCCTATCATGGACCCAATGAATAAATAATATTAAATACTTCAGTTTAAAGTTAATATCTCCTCATGAGATGTCATTGCCGTGTCTTTCTCATTATAAGCTTCCTTATGCTTCCTGATCAAATGAGTACAAATGTGTATTCTCTGCTTTGTTTAATGGAATAGCCTTAGAGCAGGGAGACAGTCTCACCACCTTGGTTTCCACCTCTGAGGTCATTAGCATGATTTATTATGAAGCTACAGGAAATTAGTTGCTGAATATTTCAATACAGAGAAGAAATAATGTAATTCCATCGTTACCATAGAACTACTGTATCTTGGAGTAACGTGTAGCCATAGTAACAAGATAACGACATATTTCTTAAATGTTTCACTATGATTCTACACTTCATGCACATTCAAGTACAGTCAATTCTTGTTATTTATAATTGAATTAATTTTCTGATACATTTGGGGTCTACTCTTAAACAGTGGTTTTCAATTACCTTAATTTAAGATGATGAGTGTAATAAGATTTTATTTAGGCTACTATTGTTAGAATGAGGATAGAATTCCTTTTTTTGTATAAAAAGGAGCTGAAAGGGGTCTTTAAAAATGAGTAAATATTTTTGAATGAGCTAAATAGTGTCTTTGAGGATAAATATTAGGAGTATAAGGATAAATCTGTCTCTGCATCTTCAAAAGTGCCATTCATACTTGCCCACTAAAACTCCTACGTACAAAGATATTAACTGTATTAGATATCATAATAATAACAATAACACCATACTGCAATATTTAATATGGTGTGAGAGTTTACCATGTGCTGGAATACTCTCAAAGATTTCTTATTCAATCCTCTGGAAAAATCTTATGAGGCAGACACTATTATTACCTCCACTGTGCAGGTGCAGAAAACGAGACACAGGGGCATTACATACCTTGACCAAGGTCATCTGGCTGGTGAGTGGCAGGGCTGGGATTTGAACCCTTGCAGTCTGACTCCACAGACATGATTTTACCCACTTCTCCTACTGCCCTCTTAGTTCTCCCAGCAAATCACGGAGGGATAAGCTTACATGGTGCCATACATATTGTCTCAGCCCTTGTGCCTATCGTGGTCTCTCTGGCCCCTGAAACAGCAATGCCTCAGGCTGGGCACAGTGGCTCACAGCTGTAATCCCAGCACTTTGGAAGGCCAAGGCTGGCAGATCACTTGAGGTCAGGAGTTCAGGATCAGCCTGGCCAACATGGTGAAACCCAGTGTCTACTAAAAATACAAAAATTAGTTGGGCATGGTGGCACACGCCTGTAATCCCAGCTACTCAGGAGGCTGAGACAGGAGAAGCAATCGCTTGAACGTGGAAGGCAGAAGTTGCATTAAGCCATCATTGTACCGCTGCACTCCAGCCTGGGCAACAGAGCGAGACTCCATCTCAAAAACAAAAACAGTAATGCCTCAATGAGCCACCACAGCCTGTTGGCTCCTGACCTTCATGCTAATTCCACTGAATTTGTAGTTACAGCTTCTGTTGGTGTCAGGGTGCTATGCTCATAGCCAGAGACCAAGATGAATGAGGTGAGGTCTTTGCTCCCTGTGACCTCAGAGACCAGTAGGAAGAAGATATTCAGGTGGAGAAACAAAAGCCCTCTAGGGGAATGTGCAGCACCTAGGGGTGGAGTGTAAGAGGGTTGGGAATGCAAAGGAATGAGTTGTCCCTTTTCCATGAGGAAGTCAAGAAAAGCCCCCTCTGACTCTGGAATTGTCCCGAAGAAAAAGGACTTCAAGTAAGGCAAATGTTCATGATGGATGTCGGGAGAATCACAAATAACACAGGATGGCAGTGATAAGATAGTTGTGGAAGGAGGAGGTGGCAGGGGCTGTGGCTGCAGGATAAGGAGCTAGTTCAGAAATGACTTGAAGGTCACACAGAGAAGCTTGGAATTTAAGTCATAGGGAGCCCTGAGGAATGTTGAGATTTACTTTTTTTTAAAGTCACAGACAGGAGTTGCAAGGATGCAGGCAGGAAGTAGAGGCAAAGGGGCACAGTTAGAAGAGGACTGCAAGAATCTAAGCAAAGTCAGGCCTCACACAGACCTTCAGAGGAAAGAGTGGAGGGAAACAGGTGGATGTGGAAAACAGAAGACGGAACAATCCAACTTTAACATGTGGTTGACTACAGTGGGTGATATCTGACCATCACCCTCAGTTTCTGTAGCATCTGACCTCTCCACACATCTCAAAAATCATCTTACACTATGCTGTCTCTCCATCTTTGGAGTTCAGCCTCCATGGCCTTTTTTTTTTTTTTTTTTTTTTTAGATAGAGTCTCACTCTGTTGCCTAGGCTGGAGTACAGTGATGTAATCTTATCTTTCTGTAGCCTCCACCTCTCGAATTCAAGCAATTATCCTGCCTTAGCCTACAGAGTAGCTGGGATTACAAGTGTGTGCCACTACACCAGGCCAATTTTTGTATTTTTAGTAGAGACAGGGTTTCACCATGTTGACCAGGCTAATCTCAAACTCCTGACCTCAAGTGATCTGTCTGCCTTGGCCTCCCAAAGTGCTGGAATTACAGGTGTGAGCCACCACACTTGGCCCCCTCCATGGCTTTTTTTAAAAGAATACTTAGAATATACCATGTTTTTGAAATATCTATGGCCTATTTTCTCCTTTGATAACCGAACTCCAATTGTGTTTAAACTATCAGTATTTCCAACTAAATCTTACTTTTCCAGCTCCTGCTGCAGTTAGGGATGCCTGTGGAATAGCATTCCAGTTAATGTGACATACACAGATACCTGCTCAAAGTTTCTGGAAAACGTTTTGCTTTCTTGAAATAGAACAAACCAAAATGGACATATATAGTTAGCTTAAAACTTTCCCCTTACTCCTGCCCTAGCCTTAGATAGGATGGCCTGAGCTGCTGCAGCCAGCTTGCAACCATAAGGGAAGACCAAACAAATTGCAGAGATGCTGCACTGGTAAACTTTTGCCTACTTTTAGGTTTCTTGCTATGTGAGATAGGCAAACCCCCACATGGCATAAGCCAAGGTGATGGAGTTATCTAGACACATATGTCTAGATAACTATGTCTAGATAGTAGTCTTCAACTACCAGGGCCTCCACAGTTGCTGTCCCTCCACCTGAAATGTCCTCCCTCCCTCCCTCCCTCCCTCCCTCCCTCCCTTCCTTCTTTCCTTCCTTCCTTCCTTCCTTCCTTCCTTCCTTCCTTCCTTCCTTCCTTCCTTCCTTCCTTCCCTTCCTTCCTCTCTTTCTTTTCTGTTTTCTTTTCTTTCTCCTCTCTCTCTTTTCCTTCCTTCCTTCCTTTTTTTTTCCTTTTTTCTTTTCTTTTTTCTCTCTCTCTTTTCCTTCCTTCCTTCCTTCCCTTCCTTCCTCTCTTTCTTTTCTGTTTTCTTTTCTTTTTTCTCTCTCTCTTTTCCTTCCTTCCTTCTTTCCTTCCTTCCCTTCCTTCCTCTCTTTCTTTTCTGTTTTCTTTTCTTTCTCTTCTCTCTCTTTTCCTTCCTTCCTTCCTTCTTTCCTTCCTCTCTTTCTTTTCTGTTTTCTTTTCTTTTTTCTCTCTCTCTTTTCCTTCCTTCCTTCCTTCCTTCCTTCCTTCCTTCCTTCCTTCCTTCCTTCCTTCCCTTCCTTCCCTCCCTCCTTTCTTCCTTTCTCTCTCTCTCTCTCTCTCTTTCTTTTTGACATAGTCTTGTTCTGTTGCCAAGGCTGGAGTGCAGTAGCACAATCTCAGCTCACTGTAACCTCTGCCTCTCGGGTTCAAGCAATTCTCCTGCCTAAGCCTCCTGAGTAGCTGGAATTACAGGTGCCTGCCACCACGTCTGGCTAATCTTTTGTATTTTTAGTAGAGACAGGGTTTCACCATGTTGGCCAGGTTGGTTTCGAACTCCTGACTTCAGGTAATCTACCCACCTTGGCCTCCCAAAGTGCTGGGATTACAGGGGTGAGCCACAGCGTCCGGCCGGAACATCCTTTCATTAGTTACAAATCTAGCTTCTTTTCATCCTTAGAGTCACAGTTGAAATGTGACATCCTCAGAGAGATCTCTGATCATTCTACCTAAAGGTGGCACCTTCTGCAGTAGAAGGTGAAAGATTCCAATGAGGGCAGAACACGTGCTGGTCTGCTAGCCCCCCTGTTCCTAAGGTCTTACAATGACAACTACCAGTAAGTATTGATTGACTGAGAGACTGAATGAGGAAGAGAACAAAGCCCAGCATGAATCAGAGGTCTGGAATAATTCCTTCAATCTATAGTATGGTCTTCAGGAAAAAAACGAAATGAGTGCAAAGGCAGAATGTCAAAGCTGGATCCTGAATGATGGCGCGTTTGTTTCCATTTGCAGAACTGGGTTGACATGGTCCTTGGTGTCTGTTGAACAATTAAGCCACTGCAAAAATAATGACTGCATTGTCATCGCTAATAATGACAACAGTCCTCATGACATGCCAAGAACACTTCCGGCATGGTGACTTTGTTTAAAAGCCCCTGGTCTTCAAAATTGCATAAGCTCTCTGTGGTAATTATTTTCTCCCTTTCATTAAGCTTGGCAGAGTCATAACTGTTGGGTTTCAAACAACAAATATTGAACTAAGTGCTGCTGCTGCCCAAGCCTCGATGATCAGCAGCCAGCAGGGGAGTTGGTGTCACCCCTGCTCTGAGTCTGTAAGCAACCAAGGTGCAGCTCGTGGCACCCTGACAAACAGCTCATCACTGTAATTAAAGCCGAACTGGATATCCTCCGGCTTTAGGCTTCACATCCCTTCATGTAGACAAATAAATTGGAGGAGCAGCATATGGATGGAGACCAAAAATTGAATATAATGTCCCTGTACTTGTATCAGCAAGGGCAAGGGGCAACATAGCCACGGCGTCTCCATTTGCAACATGGGCCATCTGTATCGTAAGCCCTGGGATGCTAACAAGGGTGAAATCGTGTTCCATCTGCTGTTCTCTGGAGGGCTCTTTGGTCTCCATTGACCGACCCTGTGCAGCCCAGGGAAAGGAGGCTCTGTAGCTGCTGTTTGTTAGGAGAGAAGCCCATTTCCATGAACGCCTTGCAAAAGAGGAGACTGTTCTGGAAACAGACACCTGGGTGGATGAAGTTTTCTGCTCACAGAATCTGGGATCCCAAGCCCAGGTGATGAGCTCATTCTGACAGCTGGACTCTTACGTGATTTTTCAGAAAAATTTAGCCCTGAGCAGGGAAACAATAGACAAATAGCTGGTCTCAATATATCTTTTTACCTTTTTGCCTTTGGCAGGATCTGGGCATAGTATAATCATCATACCTCCAGGAATAACTATTTATTTAGTCAAAAAAATATAGTGCATCTATTGTTCCGGGTTCTGAATGTAAAGTTGTTAACATTACCTTGTCTTGTGGTGATTATGTCTGAATTTATTGCTGATCACGTGTGCCCATGTCCTCAACTAGAACATAGAAATTGGCAGACAGGTAGAATGGACTACTGCTTTTTCTTTATTTTTTAAAATATTCTGCTTGGGCAAAGCTAATTCAAGTTAGCATCCTTTATAAATATAGTAGCCTAATGGTTAGGTGGTGTTCACTTATATGTAACTTCAACTATTTGGAAGAGTGTCAACTGCAGGAACAAAAGGTGCCTTGACTATCCAAATTAAGTACAAGCCTATGTCACTTCCTCATGGGAGAAACCTTCAGAATCACTTACCACTTTTATAGGCTGATCTTGCCCAGGTAGGGAGAAAAAGAAGGAAGAGGCACATTGACCAAGCACTAGCTGTGGGTCAAGTATGACCAGTCAGGCAATTTCACTGTATCCTTCCCCAAACGTGGAATGTGAGTGTTACTAGCCTTATCTCATATAAGAAGAAACAGGACCCATGGGTTTTTAGTGTGATCTATCTGAGGGTTAAACAGCTGGTAGCCAGCAGAGCAGCAACCACCCACATTCTGTCTCATCTCACTATTTTGATTCTAGACCACAGGACTAGGACATGCCTGTGTATGAGTTTCCCAGCCGACATCAACTTCAAAGCAGCAAATTCCAAGGATTAGTTTATCTTAATAGAGTCAGGCAGAGGAACGGCAAAAATGAGTGGCAGGTGAGAAAACCTGGAAAGGAAGGAGGAGACGAGGGAAGTTTCAAAAGCGCTCAAGAGGATGCAGAGCAGAATGGATAGAAGAGCAGAATGAAACACCCAGCAGGGGATCTTACAATCCCTACACTCATTCTTGTTCCCTGAGATTTTAACACAATTGTTTTGATAGTCATAATGATAAATGCCACTTCTCCATTAATAAATGAGTATGTTAACTTTGATTTACTTTAAGATAAGGAACTATTGTTCCTTATTCAAAGATTTGAATCCAAGTAATTCACATTGTCAAAATATTTTTAGTTCAGTTACCTGTAATATTTATCTATAAGAAACTATTTTCTCCATGAAGCTAAATACAGGGAACTCACTCCTCAACACAAAATGTGCTGTATGTAATATGTTACATAATGAGTTTTATATGTATACGACTACATACTCATATATTACATTTAAATTTCTGAGACTTCCCTAAATATTTTTTCTTATACCAAATTGATCATTTTATCCATTTAATGGTACTTGATATATTGGATCAAATATATTCAATTTTATAATATGTAAAATATATCCAAGTTTAAAATATATCCAAGGAAAAACTATTTTTTATTCACGATAAAATTAATACCATTCATTCTGCCATTCTGCATTTAATATAGGGCTAAAGATGTGTCCAAGACATCCTGCCCTTAAACTTTGTTTTTTTGTTTTTGAGATGATGTTTCGCTCTTGTTGCCCAGGCTGGAGTGCAACGGCATGATCTTGGCTCACCGCAATCTCCGCCTCCCGGGTTCAAGCAATTTTCCTGCCTCAGCCTTCCTGAGTAGTTAGGATTACAGACATGTGCCACCATGCCCAGCTAATTTTGTATTTTTAGTAGGGACGGGGTTTCTTTATGTTGGTCAGGCTGGTCTTGAACTCCTGACCTCAGGTGATCTGCCTGCCTTGGCGTCCCAAAGGGCTGGGATTATAGGCGTGAGTCACCATGCCAGGCCCCTTAACTCTTTTATCACCTTGTAGAGAGACCACTGCAGTTGACCTTTTTTGACTATTCATTCAGTCAAAAAATATTCATTGAGATCCTAGTCCACCAGATATACCCCCTAGATGCTGAAGACAAAAGGGTGAATAAGAAAACTGAAATTCTGCTATCTTGGGGTTTGCTGCATAAGAGGGGAGAGAGATACTGCATAATCAATTGAACAAATACTTATTTAATCACCGGTGTGGTCAGTGCTCTGGAGAAGGACTAGATGGACGGCTACACATGAGGAAGGACTTGATTCAGTTTGGGGAATTGAGCAAAGCTTCACCGAGGAGGCAATATTCAAGCTCAGACCCGAGGGATGAGTAGGAGGCAGCTGGATGAAGAATGGCCCAGGTGGCCAGGCGTTGTGGCTCACACCTGTCATCTAAGCCCTTTGGGAGGCCTAGGTGGGTGGATATCTGAGGTCAGGAGTTTGAGACCAGCCTGGTCAACATGGCGAAACCCCATCTCTACTAAAAGATACAAAACTTAGCCGGGTGTGTGGGCACACACCTGTAGTTCTAGCTACTCAGGAGGCTGAGACAGGAAAATGGCTGGAATCCAGAAGGCGGAGGCTGTGGTGAGCCGAGATTGCACCACTGCACTCTAGCTGGGTGATAGAATGAGACTCCATTAAAAAAAAAAAAGAAAAAAAAAAAAAAAGGAATGGTTCAGGCACAGGGACAACTTGATGTAGAAATCATGCTCACCAGATAGCCCGTTTCGGTTGTATCAGTTCTCCCCAAAGGAAACAGTGGGTTATAGAGGTGGGACACTTGTACTGGTACATCCCCACTTTCTGGGGCTTTTCAGCCAGTGCTTTCCTGTTCAAAGGCTGGGTGGATCCCACAGTGCGCTCTGACACTGGAAGAGAGAGTGCATGGGGGAGTTGCTAGCTGAGCTCCTAAAGTCAAAGTACATATACACATGGAATACTATGCAGCCATAAAAAAGAATGAATTCATGTCCTTTGCAGGGACATGGATAAAGCTGGAAGCCATCATTCTCAGCAAACTAACACAGGAAAAGAAAACAAAATGCCGCATATTCTCACTTACAAGTGGGGGCTGAACAGTGACAACACATGGACACAGGGAGGGGAACATCACACCCCAGGCCTGTCAGGGGTTGGGAGCAAAAGGAGAGAGAGCATTAGGACAAATATCTAATGCACACAGGGCTTAAAACCTCGATGATGTGTTGACAGGTGCAGCAAACCACCATGGTATATGTATACCTATGTAACAAACCTGCACGTTCTGCACATGTACCCCAGAACTTAAAGTAAAAACAAACAAACAAACAAAAAATCACCCTCTAAGAACACTGCTAACATAAATGAAAATATAAAGTATAAGATTAGTCTCAGTAGAAATGATCCTATAGAGATTGTGAACATGCTGACATCAATGACGTCGAGCTTATGCTGAGCCTCCTAAAAACCCTGGGACATCCCCAGTCTCAGGGCAGCCATTCCTAGGACAATGAAGGCTCAGAATACTGGGTGTAGGCAAAAGGGCACCAGAGTGAGGGGGCAGAGATTTATTAAGGACTGTTCCCATCTTTTGATCCCAGAAAAATCATTTTCCGTCTTATCCGTAAAGTGAGGTATTTGGACCAGGCCACCTCCAGAGCCCCTCCAGCTTTAATATTCTCTGATCTCACTGAATCAGGAGAGGGAGAAGATATAAATGTTGATAAATATAAATACAACAAAAAAAGTATTCATAGCTTCAAGGTGGATTCCTCTGCAATAGGAAGGGAAATAGGAGATACTTCAGAGACTCCGGTTCATTGGGAACTTCAAATGAGAATGGATGTGAAAATTGTCTGTTTAGCAATTGTGCATCAATAGACCAAGATACCTGGTCATTTTTCATGTGGCAGACCTTCCTTTATCTGGGAAAAAATACATTGCTGGGTATTCTTGGTGCCTGAAACCTTGGGTCAGTCCATTCCCAGGAGGGAGAAACAAGGGTAAGAAACAAAAGTCATGAGGTGTTCTTCAATCATTCTATATCATGCCTCAAGATACATCAGATTGGCTGGGTGCAGTGGCTCACACCTGTAATCCCAGCGCTTTGGGAGGCCCAGGTGGGTGTATCACCTGAGGTCAGGAGTTCGAGGCTAGCGTGGCCAACATAGCAAAACCCCTTCTCTACTAAAAGTACAAAAATTAGCCGGGCATGGTGGTGGGTGCCTGTAATTCCAGCTTCCCAGGAGGCTGAGACAGGAAAATTGCTTGAACTTGGGAGACGGAGGTTGCAGTGAGCTGAGATCACGCCGCTGCACTCCAGCCTGGGCAACAAGAGCACGACTCCATCTCAAAAAAAAAAAAAAAAAAAAAAAAGATACATCAGATTACAAAGTGAACAGACCTATCCATGGGTCCCTTCAGAGGCAGTAGGTCCTGTGTTAGAAGCCCTGAAACTCAATGTTGGCCATAGCAACAGTCTGCCATACCATGTGTTGATGGAGGACATGAACAAGGTTTCTGAGACATTGGCAAGTGGAAAATCAATGAGCACAAGATGGTCATGTGTAGGTATAGGTATGATTAGTGTAGAGCTCCTCAAAGTGTAGGCCACAGAGCTGGGCTTGTCAGCAGCAGCAGGAGGCTTGTTGGAATGTTAACTGTTAGATGCCACCCCAGACCTATGGGATCCAAACTTCTGGGGGTACAGCCTGATGCTGTGTCTTCATGAATGTATATGCACTTTCAAAATAGAGAGGCAAAACCCTGGGATGTCTACAGTGGTTATCTCCAGTGGTGGGACTCAGGGATATTTATTTATTTATAGATGGAGTTTTGCTCTTGTTGCCCAGGCTGGAATGCAATGGCACAATCTTGGCTCACCACAAACTCCACCTCGTGGGTTCAAGCAATTCTCCTGCCTCAGCCTCCCGAGTAGTTGACATTACAGGCATGCGCCACCACACCTGGCTAATTTTGTATTTTTAGTAGAGACGGGATTTCTCCATGTTGGTCAGGGTGGTCTCGAACTCCCGACCTCAGGTGATCTGCCCAGTCAGCCTCCCAAAGTGTTGGGAATACAGGCATGAGCCACTGTGCCTGGCTGGATATTTTTATATTATTATTCTTAAATGTGTATTTTTCTCTGAAGTTTCTACAATAAACACATATTACTCTTATAATAAGAAAAAAAAAGTTATTTACAAAAGGAAAAAAACCAGATGTATTCCATGGCATGTTAGGAATGATTTCCAGATGCAAATAACAAAATAAAAGCACCATTTGTGAGATGAATTTCAAGTTGTCAAATAAATGAACTAAAAATTGAGCAACACAGAGCCTGTGAATTGTGTAAACTAATGCATAGCCAACATCAGCATTCCAACAAGAAATTACTAAGAAGAAATGTATTTAAAATGAATTTGAGGCTAGAAGGCCAACAGTGAACACAGCTGTTATACATTTCTGAGCTGGTAGAAAAAAATAAAATAAAAAATTTCAAATCCACAGCAAGGAACAACTAAAATAAAATCCCTAGGCACGGATCAGTCAGGAAGACACCGGGAAGAGATGTCTGACACGCTGATGTTCCCTCAAGCCTGTCACTGGTGCAAAATGAATCCATCCCTCCAAGAATAGCCCTCCACCTAACATGTTCGCCCACCTCCACATAACATACAGCATGCAGGTGGATTCATTACCTCTGGGAAGAGTTCTCTTTTATTTCAAAGAGGAGCAGTACCAGCCTCACCACAGAGCGAACTATGGGGAGATGGATAAAACAGATCCTTCAGTTTTACAGTCTACCTACCCACAAAGTAACACCTTCACGGGTGACTTTATTCAGCTTCCTATGGAGGCATAATGTCCCAGCTAAGAGGGAACCTTCTTCTACCTCCTCACTCGTCACTGTCCACTCGCTTGCCAGTGTTGCCTGGTATCCCCCACCATGGCCCTTAACTGTGCCCTCTCTCCAGTCCTTCTGCCTCTCCCCTGCCCGGGAGCCCTTCATCACCCACCTGGGTTTCTGTCACAGCCTCCCTCTTTGTCACCCTTGCTCCTGGTTTTCTCAGCCTTCAGGTGTTACCCAGTGCAACAGGACTAATCTTCCTGAAATGCAGATCTGATCATGTGATCCCCCAATGTATAACCCTTAGTCATCTGTAGAGAAAGGTCCAAATTCCCTACAGTAGTTTTCCCGATTTTTCCTTTTCCAGCCTTTGATGATTCTCCAAATTTCTTTGTGACAATTTCCTCCTTGCATCACAGCCACGTTGAATTATTCTCAGCTCTCTGGACAGAGCATTGTTCCTCTTGCCCCTAGATACTGGATCATGCTCTTCTCACTGCCTGGAGAGCACTTTCTTCCCATGTCAGCTTCACGTTGCCTACTCTTAAGCATCCTTCAGGAGTCCTCTTTGGAATTACTTCTTCTGCCTTCTTGACTTTTCCAAGATCCCACAGCACCCCATCACAGTGCTTGTCTGCCTGTTTACAGGTCTGCCCCCTCTCCTAGGATGGGCATTCTTCTAGGGAGAATCCATAAGCAGTAGCCAGTGCAGTGCTCGACACATAGTAGTTGCTCAGTAAATATTTCTGAATTAATGTGGCTCAATTTTCAGCCTAGGGAGGGTGTTTGCCTGCTCAAGAGGCATCAACTGAAGCTCCTTCTTCATCACTTGTTCCAAACCAACTGATGCAACAGAAGACAGCAACATCTTTAATGCAACACTCACCGATGGGAACGTTTAAACCTACAATCAAGCATTCCTCTGTCTCCTCCGTTACTGGTTGCAGAAGTGGGCCTAGCACAGGTACCCAGGAGGTACTGTTCCCAGCCACCCACACTCACATCACATCTTTCCCCCAGCAACCTATTTGGGAAGCAGAGCTAGCTCCAAGCTGGAAAAGAATGTAAAAGAGCTTCTTCATTCATTCCTTCCTCTCTTAAAACAAAACAAAACAAAAAACCCTTTATTGGCCTGTTTCCCATCTCCATCCAGTTCTACTTCAGTCCTCTTCAAAACTTGGACAAGTAATTGGACCGTGAAAAGGCCAGTCCATCTCCACTGTGCCCTAGGCTCCGCTCCTTCACGGCCCTTATCGACTGAGTCAGCTGCGGCCTCATCACTGAGAAAAACGGTCAGTGATATCTCTTAATTACACCAAAGTTGGCTTTTTCTGCTTTCACTTACATTCCTTGTGGCTCTCTTTGAACAGGGTTGTCAGCGGAGATACCAACAAAAAAATGTGTTGTCTGAAGTGAGCTTTTCTTGCCAGACAAAGAAAGCCATTTTTTGCTTGTCAACATGTGGTCTATTTGTTAAACGAAGACACGACCTCCGGCCTTAACTCAGCGCGCAAACACTCACATCAAATAAACGTTGCCGAGGTTAGCCTCATTTCTCCTTACTTCACAGAGAATTTTATCACTCCCTTCCTCATTTTCCAGGTGGAATTGGGACAATTGCTGCAGAGTCTGCCAGCTTCAGGAGGGTGACTTGGATTTTTCCGTGCCAAGGAGAAGTGTGGTGGAGCTGAAAGGGCAAGCGTGCAAGCTCAGCTTTTACGTTGCACTTGCTGCGTGACCTTGAACAAGTTGCTTAATGCCTGCAACAGGCAGAGTTGTCAAAATATGACTCTCACTGCTCAACTGGGCAGGAGACCAGCTGCAACTCAGGGTGAACAGATGGGTGTGGAAGCCGCTTGTCCACAATGGAGGGCTTCACTCAAGCGTAGCTCCCCTGGGACCTGTGGGCCCCTTGACCCCTTCCAGTGTCACGGTCCCTGAGTCCCAAGGACAGTGCCGTGCTGAAGTCAACCCTACTCCTTCATGGAAGTTCATTGTTAAACATTCAGAGATTTTGTAAGTTGCTAGCCTGAAATTGGCCACTGTGGGAGAATTTATGCCAAAGTAGCTGCAAACACTCCAACTCAAGGCTTCCAGCCTCTCACAGCTAGTTTTCCAGCACACCCCTGCCCAAAGCACCTGACTTTGAACTCTGGAATTTCAGACAACTCCTACGAATCTGGGTACCTGCATTCAGACTGCTGGACATCCCAGGAGTTTGATCATCTGTCCACTAACAAGATTGTCCTGAAGCTGTCCAGCAGAGACGGAACAGCTATGGGAGCAGAGTTTCTCCCCGGCAGACCTCCCTGTGGGATGAGGGGGATGGCGAGCTATGCTTCTCATCCTTGGCTTACCCTGGCTTGTATGTTTCTCTTTCCTCCAGTGAAGTCTATTTCTTTTTTAAAAAAAATTTCTATAGATTGTTGGGGTACAGGTGGTGTTTGGTTACATGAGTAAGTTCTTTAATGGTGATCTGTGAGATTTTGGTGCATCCGTCACCCGAGCAGTATACACTGCACCCTGTTTGCAGTCTTTTATCCCTCTCCCCTCTCCCAACCTTTCCTCCCAGTCCCCAAAATCCAGTGTATCATTCCTATGCTTTTGCATCCTCATAGCTTAGCTCCCGCATGTCAGTGGGGACATAAGATGTTTGGTTTTCCATTCCTGAGTTACTTCACTCAGAATAATAGTCTCCAATCTCATCCAGGTTGCTGCAAATGTCATTCATTCCTTTTTACGGCTGAGTAGTATTCCATCACACACACACACACACACACACACACACACATATATGTGTGTGTGTGCATATATATATCACAGCTTCTTTATCCACTTGTGGATCGATGGGCATTTGGGTTGGTTACATGATTTTGCAATCGTAAATTGTGCTGCTATAAACATGCATGTGCAAGTATCTTTTTCTTTTCTTTTCCTCTGGGTAGATATCCAGTAGTGGGATTGCTGGATCAAATGGTAGTTCCAGTTTTAGTTCTTTCAGGAATCTCCACACTGTTTTCCACAGTGGCTTAACTCATGCCATGTGCTATTTTGAAATCCATCCAGATCCCTGGTGCAATTGTAGGTGGTGACACAGAAAGGCAATTCAATTTGTACCACAAATAGACTGTTTTGCAAGATGCTTCTGAGCCTTGGTCATGCTCAGTTCAGAGCCTCCACTGTACTATGGGGACATAATATTGATTTCTGAGGGTACATATGAGAGTCAAATGACCATTTGCGTGAGTGTGCTATGCAAACAGCAAAGACCCATGGAGACTTTAAACATTCACACACTCTGTGGTGGACAGATCACTGATGTGGCATTGAAGAGTCTTGGATATGGGTCTCAGCATTGCCATTCTTTAAGAGGGTTACCCTGGGCAAGCTACTTAATCTCTCTTAATTTTGACTTTCTCATCTCATAAATGAGTTGCCTACTTTATAGGGCTGTTGTAAAAACTAAGCAGAACAGTAGGGATAGCCATGTTTGGCTTAGATCCAGACATTCATTAGGTATTGAAGATTCTAGTCCAATTTGAAAATTCTTCAACAACCCTAAGTCTGGATGCTAATTCAAGCTGAAATGCCAGGTCCTTGAATGTTCACAAATAATTAAATATAAATTCAGTCTAAGGCCAAATGTTCATAATAACAATAAAGTTCTAGGAATCTTTAAAATGGAGAACCGAAAGGGTGATAAACTCAGGGTTAAAAATATTGCTTCCTCCTTGGGCTCAGATGCCTTTATTTGCGAGACATAGATCATGGAGGGAAGTTTTGCATATATATGTATTTGGCAAAGAGCCAAAACCACCCGATTATGTTTTATCATTAATTAAAATTTGCAGGAGGGCAACACTTCCAAATGGTGAACATAGCTTTTATTAGACTTAGCAAAAATAAGTTAGAAGTGACTGTGTTCAGTTGTGAATGAAGATAAAAGTTTTGAGTGTTTTAATTTAATTGGAATTAAAACACCAACATATACATAGGCAAATTCAGAAATACAGTCACGCAACTCTCTCTCTCTCTTCCCCCACTTCCCCCCATTGCCACATAAAATCCATCAACATCAAATCTATCAAAATCTGCTGGCTGGGCGCAGTGTCTCACGCCTGTAATCCCAGCACTTTGGGAGACCGAGGCAGGTGGATCACCTGAGGTCAGGAGTTCGAGAGCAGCCTGGCCAACATGGTGAAATCCCGTCTCTACCAAAAATACAAAACTTAACTGGGTGTGGTGGTGGGCACCTGTAATCCCAGCTACTCGGGAAGCTGAGGCAGAATTGCTTGAACCCGGGAGGTGGAGGTTGCAGTGAGCTGAAATCACGCCACTGCACTCCAGCCTGGGCAACAAGAGCAAAACTCCATCTCAAAAAAAAAAAAAAAAAATCTACTAAGAATGCTTATATGACCTGACATAATAGTTGACAGCCAAGCAATTTATCTGGTGGCCTCATTACCATTTTAGAAAATTAAAATTTACTGGAAATATCCAGACTGATCATATAATGGTCTATTAATTCCATTCTAACAACAAACCAGGCTATGTAATCAGCCATATATATGGCTAGAATTCAACTCAAAGAATATTTGAGTTGCTACTGTGTGTTAGACCCTGTCCTGGGCCACTACATTTGACGAATTACAGTTAGTGGGAAGGTAGGGAAGGACACTGTTTCTCAAAATGTGTTAAGTGCCATCAAAGAGGTATAAACAATGTATAAAAGAGATCAAGTAAAATTCCACGGGCCAGGCTCAGTGGGTCACACCTGTAATCCCAGCACTTTGGGAGGCCGAGGCAGGTGGATCACTCGAGGCCAGGAGTTTGAGACCAGCCTGACCAATACGGTGAACCCTCATCTCTACCAAAAGTACAAAAGTTAGCCAGGCATGGTGGTGCATACCCGTAATCCTAGCTATTTGGGAGGCTGAGGCATGAGAATCTCTTGAACCCAGGAGGCAGAGGTAGCAGTGAGCAGAGATCGTGCCACTGCATTCCAGTCTGGGTGATAGAGAAAGACTCTATCTCAAAAAAATAATCCCACAGAGCAGACTGTATCAGAAATGGGCCATATTTGGATTAGCACCATCTGATAAAAATACAATATGAGCCATATAAATAATTTTTTTCTGGCAGCCACGTTAAAAAAAAGTGAAAAGAAATACAAGGGATTTATTTCTAAATGAAATCAATACAAAGATTATTAAGGAGACATTTTCCATTGCTTTTGTGTTTGTATGATAAGTTTTTGAAATACATCTCAGTGTGGACGTTGCCTTTTCAGTAAAAAATATTTTATCTGTAAATAGATGAAAATGCATCATGAAAAAAATAGATTCACCTGCCAAATTGTCCCAATAATGGAATGAAGTGTTACTTTTTAAGCTTAAATTAAAATTAGTTAAAATTTTAAAACTGCATTGGCCATACGTGGTTAGTGGGTACCATACTGGACTGTGTAGAGGTAGAACCTCCTGCAATGATGTCAATGTTCCACTGGACGGTACCGCCTTAGAGTGTGAATGTGGGCTGCTCCTAAGGAATAAGGATAAAGAGGGTGTATCCCAGGAAGAAGTGACAGTTCAGGAAAAGGCTTACGTGTAGCTGTGGCTGCTGAATGTAGCAATAAACTGTGATGTTCATCTCAAGAAGAATTATTGAGCACTGAGCCTTTGGACATCTTAGACACTCTGTATTCCAGTTTTTCTCCTACACTGTAGCCCATGGTAAGTTTTAGTTATTGAATAAAACTGCTAGTTGCCTTAAAAGGGGGAAATTAAGTCCAGGTGCAATGGTTCATGCCTGTAATCCCAGCAACTTTGGGAGACCAAGGCAGGTGGAACAAAAGTTCAAGAGACTGAGACGAGCCTGGCCAACGTGGTGAAACCCCGTTTCTATTAAAAAAAAATACAAAAATTAGCTGGGAGTGGTGGCGCACGCCTGTAGTACCAGCTACTAGGGAGGCTGAGGCAGGAGAATCGCTTGAAACTGGGAAGCGGAGGTTGCAGTGAGCAGAGATCTCACCACTGCACCCCAGCCTGGTAACAGAGAGAGACTCTGTCTCAAAAAAAAAAAAAAAACAAAAAAAAAAAACAAAACAGTGGGGAGTGGAAATTAAGCACATGTAAATTTCTGAGAAGAGTGTAGATGTGGATAAAGGGTACAAAGAGAAGTTAGACATGGATAAAGGGTATAAAGCAATGGATTTTAAAAGACGTAGAGGGCTGACAGCAATTACTGGGTTACCCTGGACAACCCAGTGAGTGCCTGATCATAAACTAAATCAGGCAATAGCAAGTAACCCTGAGTCTGCATTTCAGGAGGAGGGTGATGGAGAGGTGCTGGGGCTTCAGTACCAGCTTTCTGGTCCAGCCTCTAAGGATATAGCTTTGGCCTTCGTGGGTCTTCAAAGTGAGGCAAATGACTATTAAATAGAATAAAACAAACTAAATCTCAAGACTATCAGACTCCTTGGCACCTATTTGCATGGGTGGGCATAAATCTCAGGTCCAGAGTATCGGGATGCAGGGAGACCTCTAAGAATCTGATGCCCAGAACACTGAGGAATGTGGCAGAGCTGATGTAAGTTGCCCTCAGGTCTGACTTATGGTTCATGACACAATCAAAGCGGAGTCCTGGTTGAGTGGTTTTCATGATTTAGTCTAATGATCAATGTTGGTTCCCTTTACAAAGAGTACTTGGTCCAGTTACATATTTCTTCTATCCTGGGTTAAAGATGGTCTTCCAAATGCCCATTCTACCAATTTATAGGGTCTTTAAAAAAGGATTTTCTGTAAAAAAGTACTTTCATTGGTTTTGATGAAAAGGGTTTGTGATGAAAGCAGAATCCCTAATAAGCATTTCATAAATGACTTGTCTTTCAAACTCAATATAAAACAGAATAAAATACGTCTCCCAAAGACCTCCTTGCTGGCTTACAGATATAAAGTCCCTGCTCTCAATCAATTGGGGCCAAGAACTCAAAAATCTTTAAAGATGCAATCAATTATTTATCAGCGAAAGTTGGTAAAACTGAGAAATTATTTATGGCCGAAATTTTGAAAGAGTCATATTTTGAAGGGGGAGAGGGGAAAAAGCCACTTTGGGATCTGCATGTTCCTCTCCAGAGCACACACTCTCAGCTCCTCCCTGCTATCTAGAGTTCAAAAATGGAAAGAAAATCACAGGTATGAGGAAGTATGTTCATGACTGGGTGTTTTACCCTGTCTTCCAAAACTGTGAGAGATATTCTAGGGCAGAATGTACCGTGGAAAAGAGCCAGAAATTGGGAGGCAAACTGATTTTCCCAGGGCTGGCAGTGATCTATCAGGTTGTCTCCTGTGTGTGTTTGGGGAGGGTCATACACCCCCTCATACTCCCCACCTGCTATTTAAATGAGTAGCAGTGATTTGGAATCTCAGAGTTGTAATATGATTCCCTCGTATAATGGAAAAGCAGCTCCCAAATTCTAGTAGTTTAGCTACTTACCAACTAATTAATTACTTGGCAGATAGATAAATTATGTATCAGTCAAGGCTTTTTCTCATCCCTGGAGCTGCCTGCGTAACCCTGCTGTGGGTATTCAGTTCTATACAGCAGGATATCCAACTGTGAAAAACCCTCCACCAAGGGCTAACTCGCCACAGCACCTTGCTTTTAATGTCTTCATTCTTCAGGATATGAGTCTCCTTTCTTTAAAGGAATTCAGGTTGTAATAAAATATGACCAAAAAAAAAAAAAAAAAAAAAAAAAACAAGAACCAGTTACTTACTTGTCTCCATTCACCCTCTTGAAATGCAAGACAAATGATTTAAAAAGCGTTTTTATGCCAGCATGCTAACTCCTGTATCCTTTATGATAATTTTATACTTAGTTAAACTTAATTTTTCCTAACATTTTATTACGAAATTTCCAAATGCAGAGAAAACTTGAAAGAATTGTACAGCAAGCACCCATATGTTCACCAACTTATACTCTACCACTAACATTTTAATATACTTCCTTTACAATGTATCAGATATCGATCCATTGATCCAACCTTCTGTCTGTCTTATTTTTGAGTGCATTTCCAAGAATTGCACTTAATTTTCATGCTGTTTTGAAAGGAGAAGTTGTCAGTGAAGATATTTCATTCCATGGAAGAGCATTCTCAGAATGGGCTTAGTATTTTCTGAGTGTAGCGGTTAAGAGCACAGACTTTGAAATCTCAAAAAGCAGAAACAAAACTTGGCTCTGCTGTGAACTAGCTGTGTGGCTTTGGTCAGGTTACGTCACCCTTGAGTCTCATTACCTTCATTGGCACGCTAGAAAATGATCCTCATGTGGTTGTTATCATAAGAATTCAACATAATAGATGAAAAGTGCTTAGCACAGTGCTGGACAAATAATGACTATGTGCTGATATTGTCACCTCTTTCGTAATCCCACAAGATCAATGATTCTGTCTGTTTTCTCCTCCATTAAATTCCCAGCCCCTAGCAGTTCCTTATAAATAACAGATGCTGAATATATGCTTGTTGATATGAATTAGGTTGAATTTCAGAGATTTTCCCTCCTGGGATGCAGGAACTACTTTTTAATGGAGAGAGAGAGGCAAGTACAGGGGGTTTCAAAAGCCCAGGATGTGAGAAAGCTAGTGCAGGAAATGAGGTAAAAGCACAGGATGAAATGAAGTATGCAAAAAAAAATAGATATATTAGCTTTGGTAAGGAAGCCGAAGCGATCAGTGCCCTGTCCACATCCCCTATGTGTCACGTTTTCAGTGCAGACCAGCAGACTGGAGACTGCTGTACAGTATCCTTTTTGTCTAAGGTTCTCCTCCAAACCTCAGCAGGCTGTCGAGTTACTGCACAGAGTGCAGGGCAGATCTGATATGCTAGAGAATTTACACCCTTGGAAGCAGTCCTCAACCAATTACTGCTGGGAGTAGAAATACCCCAGTTTGTGTCAAAGTATCCCAGTGCCATCCCCTGGGGGTGCTTTAATGCTGACAATGTATTCCACACCATGTTTTAAAGTTAGCCCATGAGATTACAATCCAGTCACCCACAGGGGTAGCTGGCTTCATAAACAAGCTTCTCTCCCAGCTGCCTTCCCTTTTCTGTGTCTCTCCCTTATTTTATTATGAACATTTCCCCCACCTCTTAAATGAACTGCCTTCATTTGAATTCTTGTCTCAGGGTCCACTTCTAGGGGAAGCCAAAGTAAGACAAACGTCTTTATGCTTTTAAAGCTGCAGAACCTCTTCTTCAAATGGCATTCTATACCGAAGACTAATAAGTAATATTTACACAATTAGAGGTGTCCTGACTTAGAGATTTTTTGGGAGTGTGGTGGTGTTTGGAGGCCAGAGCTCGGCCTCTGTGGTCTTCTTTCCCTTCTCGCCGCCTCCCCAGCACTCACTGAAGACACCTACGTCCTCTTCCACAGCTCTGCAGAGCACAGCTTGTCAGCTGTGGTGGAGATGATGAGGATAAGACAGGAGATATAAAGAGTAATATAAATAAATAGAAACAAGCAGGAACAAAAAGGAAAATATGTACCTTCAAAGGCATATAAAGCATGGACAAATAAATAGTTTTTGCAAAGCAGTGCAGTAATTCTACAAAAAACATCTAGAGGTTTCGAAGGCTCTTGCACATTGTCTAGTTAGTAGCCTACCACACTTAGAAAAGCAGTTGCTTGTAGAGAATCTAAGTCGAGATCAAGTATGGGCAACACATAAGGGGCTAAGAAGAGTTGAGTCCTCAGTTTGGAAACCAAATTGCCTTTTGAAGCCGTAATAAGTAAAAAAAAAAAAAAAATTGCGAAAGAATGTTCCCAATTAGCTACATGCTTATGAACCCATTGAATAGCTCAAGAAAAGAGGCTTGTGAGAAAACCCACCCAAATATACCCAGGAGGAAATTGTGTGTAATTGAAGGAAACTATAGGATAGCTACATAATGTATTGTCTAAATCTGGACATGACAGATTTGGATAACCAGTGTAAACTTGGATTTTCCAGGCAACTGAAATGTGATTGTCCTTACTATAACTAATTAATGGAATTGCAACTGAAGGTATTGTGTACTAGTGGTGGACAGGGGACAAAACCGTATTTCAGGTCAGCCCTCTGTAAACTTGAGTGTGCATCAGAATCACCTAGAAGCTGTGTAAAAACACGGATTCCTGGCTTTAACCCCAGAGTTTCTGGCTCACTGGTTTTGGGGTAGGACATGAAGATATACATTTCTAGCAAGCTTCCAGGGGATACTTATGTAGCTGGTCCACAATCACTTTTGGAGGATTGCTTAAGACCAGCAGTCCTGCACCCTGGCTGCATATCTGAATCACCTGGGATATTTAACACATCCTCACATGGTTCTCACCCCCACCCTAGTGGAATCAATCTCTGAGGGTGGAGCCCTGACATATGCATTTTAAGTGTCTCTGCTGATTGTGATGCATGCTGAGAGTTGAGAAGCCCAGGATTATCTGAAAGAAAACCGAAACACTGGAATGCAACGTGAGTCTCAGAAACTGTTTGGGAAGAGCTTTGAAGAATTGGGACTCGGGTCCCTTGGCACCTGGCATCTTGGGCTCCTGGGAAACCTGTCTGGAAAAGGATCATTACAGTGGCTAGGGCTGCCCAAGGGAACAGGGCTATCCCTTTGGAGCAGCTCTGCTTCCCTTTATATCATATGCCAGACTCTTGAAAAGATTTTTGCTTAGAGAAAGGCATCTTTGGCACAGTGGGAGTTTAAAATGATAAATATAGTGGTTACCAGGATACTGGATTATCACTTCTTTCAATGTGCAATAAAGATCGATTTTTTTGTTTGTTTGTTTGACACAGAGTCTCACTCTGCCGCCCAGGCTGTAGTACAGTGGTATGATCCCGGCTCACTGCAACCTCCACCTCTTGAGTTCAAGTGGTTCTCTTGTCTCAGCTTCCCAAGTAGCTGGGATTACAAGCGTGCCACTACGCTGGCTAATTTTTGTGTTTTTAGTTGAGACGGGGTTTCGCCATGTTGGCCAGCATGGTCCTGAACTCCTGACCTTGGTTGATTCTCCTGCCTCAGCCTCCCAACATGCTGGGATTACGGGTGTGAACCATTGCGCCTGTCCAATACTAATTTTTAATAGTCCAAGTCACCTTTGTCCAGATCACCACCAAACTCCCCTCTTAGTGGGTCTCTTTGCTTCCACTCCTCTCTACCGCTCTGCTACCACTAATCATTCTCTACAAGGCAGCCAGGAGGATCTTTCAAAACACGCAGTCTCCTGGAGAAATCTTCCAGTGGTCCCCTGCTGCATGCACGATGAAACCCCAACTCCTCATCCAAGGGCAGGCTGGCCTCTCTGACTTCACTCTCACCACTGCCGTCCTTGTTCACTCTCTTGCAGCCACCCAGGCATGTTGCAACTCTACTACATGCTATTCTGTCCCACCTTCAGGCCTTTGCATGTAAACTTACCTCTGCCAAAGATGCTGTTCATCCAGATATTCCTATGACTGTTCCTTTCTCACCCTTCCAGTTTCCCCTCAAACAATACCTTCAAAAAGCCATCACAGTCATCTGTGTAAAGATTCCCTCCTCCCTCTACTCCTTCATCCTGCCATTTGCTCTTTTTTCCTCATCTTCCTGTTCTGATTTTCACAGCATTTGTCATACTCTGCAATGTTCTTCTTTCTGTCTTCCCACTAGCATGTTAGCTCTATTATCTGCTTCTTCACACCCAGCCCCAAGTGTAGAGTCCAGCATACAACATGTACGGGGTACTTAATAAACTAGCAGTTCAAAAGCAAATGCCATTAAGATCATTCATTTAACTAACCACCATTTTTCAAATTCCAGATTCACCAATGTCTGATACAGTAAGTTCCTCTTCAAACGTTTAATTTCTGATTCCCTTCCTCTTTGTTCTCAAGATCAACTTCCTTGTCCCTTCTGCTAAGTTACCTGCTCTGTAAACAACTTCTCCTGATAGTCCCAATCTGTAACTCATATCTCTTCCTCATTTGGAAAGACTCCTCTTTACTCCTGGCTACCCATTCTGTAAACTGCCACTCCTGCCGAAACAGCTCTTCCCACTGAAACTACCCTTCCCGCCTTTGCTGTGCCCTGACATGCCCAAACATGCCTTGTACCACAACCGACAGCCTCTCCCTTCCTGCCTAATTAGCCATATTCAATCTTAAACAGTAACCAATCAGGTCAGTTTAGATTGTGCGGTCCAACTCCAGCCAATGGGGACAGGACACAGAAGCAGGGACTAACCGTGTTAGGGATAAACCCCCCTTCCCTCTTTTGTTCAGTGTGCTCTCTCAGTGACCAGAAGTGCGAGGAGCACCCCACTGTAGAAGTAAATTGCCTTGCTGAGAAAACTCTTTGCCTGAGTGCTGGTTCTTCTTTGCGACACTGAGCACTTGTTTCTAACAACCAAAAAGTACAAACTGCTCAAAATTTGATTCTCCATGTTGATTCTCTTTAAAGAGCGGAGAATGTATTGATGAGGCAGTATCAGTATTTTGGCACATTTAATGGTGACTATTTCTTCCTGGAAAAGCTATTGTTCTGATTCATGGGACAGTGTTTTCCACATCTGGTTCTGGATCTGGTTAGGATGATTTTACTCCCTTGATCAGGTTTAGTTTTTGGAAAACTAACCCAGTGATATGCTTGGACCTAGATATTTGAAAAGGAGGATCTCAATGAAGGCCACATATCAACATACCGCCATCCTAGGGGGCCCTATCTGGGGATCACCTGAATATAATCTATAAAAACAATGAGCCTTATTTCTCAACCAATGACATCTTCCTACGTAATTTCAACATCATCTACCATGTTGATCTCCATAATATTCAAAACTGTTATTGGTTCTTTCAAATTTCCTCTTTTGTGTATGAATGATCTTCCAACATTCTTTTTATGACAAAACCATTTGGTCTCTTATCATAGAGGGATGAAGACTAATTCCAGCTTGTCACCAAGACAGTCATACTCAGTCTGCTTCCTGTGTGCTCATTTTTTCATAAAAAACACGTTTTTGTAATTTGTTTTTTGCATGACTTACCTTGCCAACATCTCTTGGGAAAGGCTGTCTCTGATTCTCTGGAATTAAAATGGGAGATACCACAATGGACCTCTTTTGTCTTGGGACAGGAGAAGTTCTTGCAAATTTAAATATATCCTAAAAGGGAAAACAAAAGGATTGATTAAAATCTCCCATTGAAATGATATATCAGTCTGCTCTGAGATAGAGTTCCTTTGTTGGGAAAGCATACAGCTGTTTGGAAAGTGTTCATTGTATTCCATCAAACCCTATTAGCATTACCCAAGTACAATATTAGAATAATACTAAAGCTGACATTGTTATTCACTATAACTATCATGAAGCTATTTGAACCCCCACCTTCCAAATCATTCTATTCACAATGACAGTCTTGATTTATGCATCCCTCACTGTTTGCATATTACTGTTCTTAATCTGCCAAGCTACTGGATTTCTTGCCTGGTCAGGAATCTGGAGGACTTGCTTAGATATAAAATTTTATTTGATTTATATAGCCCATAAAGAATTGGTTTTATAACAAATCCTAAGTGAAAAGAACAAAGTTAGATGCATCATATTGCCTGACTTCAAATTATACTACAAGGCTATAGTAACCAAAACAGGATGGTACTGGTATAAACCTAGATTAATGGAACAGAACAGAGAATCCAGAAATAAAGCCACATACCTACAACCAACTGATCTTCAACAAAGTCAGCAAAAATATATGATAGGGAAATGACACTCCATTCAATAAATGGTGTTGGGCTAAACACCCATATGGAAAATTGGATAATCATATTCCTACGAGTGAAATTGGACCCACAGCTTTCACTATATACAAAAATTAACACAAGATGAATTAAAGACTTCAACATAAGATCTGAAACTATAAAAATCCTAGAAGAAACCATAGGAAAAACTCTTCTAGACATTGGCCTTGACAAAGAATTTATGGCCTAGTCCTCAAAAGCAAACATTACCAAAAAAAAAAAAAAAAAAAGGACATTTCGAACTTAATTAAACTAAAAAGCTTCTGCACAGCAAAAGAAGCAATCAACAGAGTAAGCAGATGACCTAGAGAATGGGAAAAATATTTGTAAAGTATGCATCCAACAAAGGACTATTATCCAGAATTTACAAGGAATTCAAACAGCAAAAATGACCCCATTTAAAAGTGGGCAGGCCAGGCGCAGTGGCTCACACCTGTAATCCCAGCACTTTGGGAGGTCAGGGCAGGCCGATCTCCTGAGGCGAGGAGTTTGAGACCAGCCTGGCCAACATGATGAAACTTGGTCTCAACTAAAAATACAAAAATTAGCCAGGCATGGTGGCAGGCACTTGCAATCCCAGCTACTTGGGTGGCTGAGGCAGGAGAATTGCTTGAACCCAGGATGCGGACACTGCAGTGAGCCAAGATGATACCACTACACTCCAGCCTGGGCAACAGAACGAGACTCCAACTCAAAACAAACAAAAAAAAGTCGGGCAAACAACATTAACAGACATTCTTCAAAAGGACACATACGAGGGGCCAACAGACATATGAAAAATGCTCAATATCACTAATCTTCAGAGAAATGCAAATTAAAACCACAATGCGATATCATCTTACACCAGTCAGAATGGCTATGATTAAAAAGTCTTAAACAACAAATATTGGTGAGGCTGCAGAGAAAAGAGAATGCTTATATACTGTTGGTGGGAGTGTAAATTAGTACAAACTCTGAAAAACAGTATGATGACTTCTCAAAGAACTGAAAATAGAACTATCATTCAACCCAGCAATCCCACTACGGGGTATATACACAAAGGAAAAGGAATCATTATATCAAAACAATACCTGCACATGTGTGTTCATCATAGCACTATTCACAATAGCAAAGACATGGACTGAACCTAAGTGTCCATCAACAGAAGACTGGATTAAAAAAATGTGGGGCCAGGCGCAGTGGCTCACGCCTGTAATCCCAGCCCTTTGGGAGGCTGAGGTGGGCTGATAACCTGAGGTTGGGAGTTCGAGACCAGCCTGACCAACATGAAGAAACCCTATCTCTACTAAAAATACAAAATTAGCCAGGCGTGGTGGCACATGCTGGTAATCCCTGCAATCCCAGCTACTCAGGAGGCTGAGGCAGGAGAATCGCTTGAACCCAGGAGTCAGAGGTTGCAGTGAGCCGAGATTGCGCCATTGCACTCCAGCCCGGGCAATAAGAGCGAAACTCAGTCTCAAAAAAAGAAAATGTGGGATATATATATGTGTGTGTGTATACATATGTGTGTATATATATTCTTAAATAAATATATATAACATATATCCCACATTTATAGATATATAATATATATATCCCACATTTATATAAATATATATATTTATATAAATAAATATAGATATAAATGTGGGATAAATATTTATATATTATATATTTGTATATAATATATATAAATGTGCATATATGTATATATGTGTATATATTATGTATACATAAATATACACACACAAATAGATACATTTATATATAAATGTGGGATATATATATTATATATATTTATATAAGGATATATACACACATATACACATACACACACACACATATACACACACACACAAGCCATAGAATACTACTCAAACATAAAAAAAAGAATAAAATCATGTCTTTTGCAGCAACATGGATGAAGGAGGAAGACATTATCCAAAGCGAAGTAACTCAAACAGAAAAATGCCGCACATTCTCACTTTTGAGTGGGAGCTCAGCAATGGGTACTTGTGAACATGCAGAGTGGAATAAGAGACACTGGGGTCTGGCCGGGCGCGGTGGCTCAAGCCTGTAATCCCAGCACTTTGGGAGGCCGAGACGGGCGGATCACGAGGTCAGGAGATCGAGACCATCTTGGCTAACACGGTGAAACCCCGTCTCTACTAAAAAATACAAAAAACTAGCCAGGCGAGGTGGTGGGCGCCTGTAGTCCCAGCTACTCGGGAGGCTGAGGCAGGAGAATGGTGTGAACCCGGGAGGCGGAGCTTGCAGTGAGCTGAGATCCGGCCACTGCACTCCAGCCTGGGCGGCAGAGCGAGACTCCGTCTCAAAAAAAAAAAAAAAAAAAAAAGAGACACTGGGGTCTTCAGAAGGTGGGAGGGTGGGAGGAGGGCGAGAGCTGAAAACATCACCTGTTGGGTACAATGTTCGCTCTTTGGGTGATGGGTTCATTAAAAGGCCACCCTTCCCCACTACACAATGTGTGCATGGAAGAAGCCTGCACTCGTACCCCTTGAATATTTTTTTAGATACTCTCCCAATAATAGGGAATTTTGCTCTAGGGTAATGGATAGGCATTTTCAAAATGATTATACTTTGTAAGAGTCTTCAAAAACATTTACAAAATGAAAAATAAAAAGCAACTCTCTTCATGGGTCACTGCAAGGTCCTTACATTCACAAATGAACAGGGAAAAAGGGACAATCACAAAGTCCCAAACTATGTCAGGCATTATGGAGACTCGTATTCAATGTATTGTCAAAGAACACGTGCTATTATTATGATTAGTGGGGCAACTGTTGGAATGCACTCTCCAAGTAGCATGTCCCAAGTTCAATCATTGGAGTGACACTGTCAGGGTATTTGCTGTATGTGTAACTCATCTTTTTCATTAAATGTGTTCAAAATGAAAACTTTGTATCATTTTAAATAAAACATTAGTATCGCTTTACATAAAAAGAAGGAAAACATAAAAATAAACTTGCTGGAGACCTAATGACACTATCACATTTGAGCTCAAAACTGTTGCCTATGGAAAGTTCTTCATTTTACAGGTAAAAAGGGGCTAGAGCAGTGTTAAAGGGGTGTTAGCACCAAGCTGAGACTTCCTCCTTGATCTGATCAGATGACCGAAAGATAACTGAAAAAGAATATCATTCCCAATACGCAAATTGATCTTATTTAATGCCACATCCTAATTAAAATTCCCTTCTGCATCATCAGAAGTAAACATCTGAAACTTGACAACAGGTTCCTATCAAAATCATGTGATAAATGATAGTTTCATTCCATCTTTGCCCCCAAGACCCCACAAAAGAGTGCGTGTGTGTGTGTGTGTGTGTGTGTGTGTGTGATAGTTTTAAAGGGAAATTTATGTAATAAAATTCAAACAGGAAACAAGATAAGCTAAGGCTCTGAAAGCATCTATAAATAGCCATTCTCTTGATTTTGGTGGGAGTATAAATTCATAGCACCCTTGTGAAAAGCAATCAGGCAATATTTATTTATTGAGAGTTTTATGAATGTACATATCCCTTCACTCTGTAATTTTACTCCTAGGAACGCATCCAAATGTTACATTCAAAAGAAGAATAAAACTGTATGAAGGAAGATGTTTAGTGAGACATGATTTATAACGGGCAAACATGAAAAACATCCTAAATGTTCCATAACAGGGACAAAGTTACATTTGGGTTTGTTAGTAGGAGACACTCTTAGGCCATGACCAATAATGCAATTGTGAAGACCATGTTCCAACCACTATTATCATCACTCCATTGCCCTCACCATCACTACCCTAAACTACTATAGTAATGATACAGTAAGCATATGCTGGCCAATGCACTGGGCACTTGGCATGAGTCCCCTCTAATATTTTCATCAGACCTGCCAAGTAAATCTTATCCCTCCTTAATCAATGAAGAAAGTTCAGAGAGGTTGCATACAAACTGCTCCAATTTACCTAGCTAGCACAGAGAATATTTAAGACAAACTATGTAGGAAAATATAGAATATCATATTGAATGCATTCTATTTTCTATATACTATACTCATCACAGAAGAATATTAAAATCTCAATGAAAGAGACTAAGTAAAAGACATTTTAGTCTCTAGGTAGTGAAAAAGGCTCAATATGCAGGCAAAGAAAACTGGATTCTGTATAAGACAGTGAGAAGAAAAAGAAAGAATAATATAACAAACAAACAAAAAAGCCAACTACTCAAAACGAACCCAACCCTAAACAAAGAAACAGCATTGGCCGGGCGCGGTGGCTCACGCCTGTAATCCCAGCACTTTGGGAGGCCGAGGCGGGTGGATCACGAGGTCAGGAGTTCAGGACCAGCCTGACTGACAAGGTGAAAATCCATCTCTACTAAAAATACAAAAATTAGCCTGGTGTGGTGGCACGTGCTTGTAATCCCAGCTACTTGGGAGGCTGAGGCGGGAGAATCACTTGAACCTGGGAGATGGAAGTTGCAGTGAGCCGAGATCCTGCCACTGCACTCCAGCCTGGATGACAGAGCGAGACTCTGTCTCAAAAAAAAAAAAAAAAAAGAAAATTACAGTGCATTGTATTTACACAAAACCGGTATTTAACATTGATGAAGATTCTGTTGGTTTATTAAGGGTGGCAAAAATAGGAAATATGTAAACTATGTAATATCTGAATGTCATTCATGATAAAATATATCTTGAGCCTCAGATGAGAGGACAGTCTAGGGGAACACTTTAAAAAGATGTAAAGTTTGTGCAGATGTAAAGGATTAGTGAATGGGCTTCAATCTAGAGCAAACGTAGCCTCAGCTCATGATGACAACTTATGTCTAAATGTGTCCAAAGTAATGACAAAGCATACTGTGTCATCAATAACGAACTTTGCATAGTGAGTCATGAAGTGCTTACTTGTGTTTTCATACCCACAAATGGGTGATATTTGTGTCCTCATGGGTGTCCAGAGTGGTCAGGTCCCTGAGTTCCCATCCTACCTCTGGTGTCCTCTCAGCTCACCAGCTAATCAAGTCCACAGCTGCCAGTCCATTTCCTTGATTCTTACAGCACATCCCAGAAGTATGGCAACCAGCACAATTGTGCTAATCCCTGGATCTAAAGTGACCAAGAAAAGAAGCAGGAGGCTCTGATTCTTGAAAAGCAGCACCTGGAAGGGACAGGGTGGGGTGCTGCTGGAGGAACTGATCGTAGAAAAGCCACCATGTGCATGTCGACTCTCTGGGCCCGCCGTGGTGAAGGAATGAAGATGCAGGAGAGCAGAGATGCCCGCAGGAGGTGTGAGAGGAGAGAATCGGCGGCTATGTCAGCCTCAGAGAGGAGGCCAAACACTGCTCCCCTCGAGGCAGGACACAGAGGGGTTGAAGGAAATTTTCCCATCTGGAAAGGAAGATAATTTGCCTGACCTCTAGGTTATCAGAATGAAATGAGAAACTGCATTTGAAAGTGCTCTGCACTCTCTAAAGAACCGCAGAAAAGTGAAGGATGAGTCTTATTAACACCAGGACGGAGGAAGTGAGAAAATGAGGGTGAGCCACTCAGCCCCTATGAGGAGTGAGTAATTCGGCTGTGGGTGGCCTAAGGCCAGATTTGAAACACAGACACATGTAGACACGCAGCCCCTTCCAGCTTTCCAGATTCATGAGATGTGTGCAGATGTCAAATGTTCTCTGTGACATCAAATGCACACACTTATACACATGTGGGTTTACACACACACCAGAATCCATTTGATAGACACATATAACGCACACACTCGTGAACAGATGCACATGCAACAGACATGCACCAGCTGCCTAGACCCAAGGACATATGCCCCACACCTTCGCACTTCCAATGTGATGAACACAATCCCCTCAGTCACAGGAACAGACATAGGCACACAGAGGTGTGCAGAGGAGTATGAAGTTCTGGGGCCGCCGCCAACACCAGACCATGTGTGTCTTGTGGGACTTCCCCCACAGCAGTCTCTGGACAGCGATCCACAGCATCTTTAGCCTGGGTTATCCAAGGCCTGCGGCAGCCTCATCCAGCCTTGCTTCCGTCAAAGGGGCAGTGCTGTGTCTTCAGGGAGCCTCACACATGCTGGATTCTATTAGAAGAAGATTGTCATGCCTACACAAAGATGTCTGGTTTCACGCAGCTAAGCAGGGTCTTCATTTTCCTGTCTTAGGGCATTTGAGGTTAAAATCTCATTTGCTTTCCTCCCTGTTTCTCAATCTCAGGGGAAATTGAAAGTGCATTAAAAGCAAGTATGCTATCTGGAAGCACCACATCACTCAGCCCCAAAGTACATGTATCAGAAATAAAAGGGAGACCCCTGAAACAATGAGGGGCAGAGGAGGGGTTGAGGGTAGCAAGGGAGGGTGGAGGCCAAGGGAAACAGGAAGTTAGAAAGGAAAAAAGAACATGAGAAGGAGCGAGAGAGTAGATTCATATTAACTAAATCATTCATTCATTCTTTCATTCATTTCTTCAAAACATATCTATCAAGCCCTTTCTCCCTGCCAGGTATAATCCTAGGCATCTGGGATGGTGTGGTGCCTAAAAGAAGCAAAGCCCTTGCCCTCATGAAGCTTCTATTCTAGAGAGAGGGGGCAAACCACAGAAAGAGAAAGAGAAGAACACATGTGGCTCAAGAGAAAAGATCAGCAGGGAGGAGGGCTGGAAGTGCTCAGAGGGAGAGGGTGCTGATGTTTTAGATACGGAGGTGAGAAGGGGTCCACCGAGGAGATGACAGTGGAGAAGGAAGAATGGGCCAAGTGGGCAGGGGGAGGAGGTACTGTCAGCAGCAGGAGCCTACTGGGCATGGTGGAGCTGCAGCATGGCAGCTGCTGGCTTGGGCAAGGTGAGGGCTATGCACAGAAGGAGACAGTCAGGGCCTGGTGAAGGGAAGTCAGACCCTGGAGAGGCACACAGGCCACGGAGAGGGCCCTGGCTTTTACTCCGCATGAGGAGTGAGCCATGGAAGGGTTTTTAGCTGAGGAGTCCAGTTGCAATAAAAAATATCATAGCTGCTTTGTGTGGAGAATAGACTTAAAGGGATAAACATAAATAAATTAGTTGGATTTCCTCCTTCCAGGTCGGACCTAGGATAACAAGCTACATTCACTGTAACTCAGTGCTCATTGTCCTACAGTGATTTGCCTGTCCTCTAGGTTATCAGAATGAAACGAGAAACTGCATGTAAAAGTGGTCTGCACTCTCTAAAGAACTTACACTGTCCTACAGAGAACACTCAGGCTCCTCCTACAATGCAAATCTGAGCATTTGATTTGTGGAAAGGGAGACTTGGAGTCAATTTCTCTGGCGGGAGCCCTTCTCCCTGCAATAGTTTAAAAGGACCATTGAGGTATAATTTATGCACCATGAAATTCACCCGTTTTAAGTGTGTAACACAATGATTATTACAAAATTTACAGAGTTGTGCAATCCCCACCACATCTAATGTTAGAGCATTCCCACCACCCTTAAATGAAACCTCATGCCCATTAGCAGTCATTCCCGCTTTACGACAGCCACTGGCAACCACAAATCTATTTTCTGGCTGTATGTGTTTGTCTTTTCTGGACATTTCACGAAAAGAACCCACGCAATATGTCCCCACAGTATTTCCATGAACTTCACCCTCTTTCATTGTTGATGTGAAGATTAAACAGGTAGGGCTGCAGCGCCATCCAGTGACTGGTCAGGGGTGTGTCAAGGCCAGCCTCCTGGCTTCCAGGTGGGACCATGCTCAGTGGACACCCCAGCCCGCAGCCCTGCCGCCCAGGAAGACTGAAGCCTCCAGGCACCTGCAGTCAGCAACTCCTCCATCAGCCTCCTTCCCTATCCCATCCCCCTGACCTCCCTCTCTGTTAGGTGTGGATAATGAGACCCCCTCCCCAGTTGCCTGGTCTGTTTCCCAGGGGGCCAACCTCTAACACCTGCCAAAGCATGGTGCTCAATGTCGAGACCCAATGGGAAGGGTGTCCCAAAAGTGAAGAACTGCTCACTTTCGTTATGTCTGCCAGACTGGCAATCTACAGCTGGGACTGCACTCCAAGTTTTGTCTATCCCTGCCCCTTTCTGTCACACCTGGCAAAGGGCATAAAAGCCTTCCCTAACAGCCAGCTGGAGGAAGTGGTGAGATTTGAAAGGAATGATCCTACTTCCTGCACACCTGAACACAAGGCCGGATGCAGCTTGACTCGGGCTGGCCACTTGTTGGAGGATCTCCTATATATGCCGACATTCAAACAGGAAAAGAGTGTCCAGATAATTCGCCTGTCCTCAATCCCTCTTTCTGCCCTCCTGGACCCTGGCTTTGCATCATAGAATAAGTGATAGGGAAAAATAGTAAGAACCTAAAAAGAAACCACAAGCCTGTACCATCTTTGTTCCCTCTCCTACTTCCATAAGTTCTGGACAAACTTGTTCGCTAAGAGGAGATATTTTAGCAAGACAAAGCATTGCAGAAGCTGAAATACGTCTTCCTGGCAGTCAGGGAGTTAAAGGAGAACAGTGAAAGGTGAGACTCATGCAGTCAGCCCAGCCCAATTATGGACAGTCTTGTAAGTCAAGGTGAGAAGACTGGATTAGCTTTCAAGGCAATAGGGAGCCTTTGTAGGCTTCATGCAAAGACATGATGCTTTGGATTTGAGTTCAAGGACCTGAGGGTTATTCCACTGAAGGGTTTGAAGCTTATATTCTAGACTCAAGATGACATAACCTGGTTCGTTCTAACCTTCATAACCCTAAGATTTGCCTGGGATGCTAGTCCTGGATTCACCAAGTCTGCCATAGAAAATACCGTCATTTATTGAGTATTTATTACATGCCAGGCACAGTACTAAATATATTATACTATTATCTCACTTAATACATTCAACAACTTGCTGGCAGAACCACCATGGCTGTTCTCCTGAGGTTAAAAGATGTAAGAGACTCATCTCAAGTCATTCATCGCTTTGGCCTCTGTAACTCCAGAACCATCTGCTCTAAAAACACTTTGCTATAAACCTCCCCAGGGTTGCTGCTGGAGACGACCTTTTCAAGGAGGTCCATGCTTGGCTGCAGAGGTCTTTTGACCCATTTACTCAGGTATAACTGGATAATCACATCTTTAACATTTTCCCAGAGAGAACAAATCTCCAGCCCCTGGCTAAAAGGAGCTACCTATACTGCAGGGGGACAGCTTAATTGTCTGCAAATTTTTGCAAATGAATGGAACTGCAGAAGCCAATCTCCAATTTATTCCATTCTTGCAGCTGATCTCATTGTGTAGAAAGTTGCTGGGAGAACAGTTCTGTGCTACTCAATTCACATTTTGTATGCAATCAAATACATGGTTCAGGCAGCTTTGCAGTACCTGGGGCGACATTTAAAGTTTGCTTCATTGCCTCCTGGGGCTGAAGTTTGCCTACTTAAGGAAGAAAAACCCAACAAATATCCAACTTTCGGCAGCAAATTTAAAAGGTTGGAGAGGCAAGATAGAAGCTTACTAAATTTCCATCTATCTATTTTCCCAATATTCTAGAGGACAAATATCAGCAAAACGAAGTCACCCACTGCAGATTTACTGTATAGAATTATGCTGACAATAAAATGTGGTGACATAGAAATTATCTGTTGTTAGTTCTTCATATCGTCTTATGGCAGAGGGTGTTAGGGAACTCATTTTAAAGGGTCAGAGAAGACGATGGTTGGTGATTCATAGGATGGCATCAAGCCAATCTGTTGTTGTAAATTACACCACTCAATGCTTATCAATGGCCCCCATACAACCAAGAGAAATAGGTGCAAGCCATTGTTACCTTGAGTCTTCATGCATGCATCCTTTTCAGTAGGGACAGCCAGCAATGTCAGAAACAGCAACTCCAGTAATGAAAGGCATACATCAGAGGTGTTGGGGATGGCCAATCTCAAAATTAAAATAAAAAATGCATAGAAGGTCCAATAACAAATCATCTGAATCACCATCTAGGAATCATTACATTACATTCCTAATGTAATGAATATCTCAGTCATTTCCATTGTTACATACGCTTCAGGTGGAAAAGAAATCGCTTTGCCCAAAGAAGTGAGTGGAGAAAAGTAGTAACAAGTTTCATCAGGGGAGTCTGAAATTGGAGTGTTAACTGCAGATGTTCTCTCTCCAGCAGCCAGCGAGATCTTTTGAAAACATTCTTCTCCCCCTCATTAAGCCTACAGGGTATATAGGCTTCCCCTTGGCAAAGGATGAAGCCTCCGGGTTTGCTAGGCCAGGAAGATCCAGCAGGCTTGGCTCCTGACAACGACTCCGAACTCAGGTGCTATCACTGTGCTCCTGGCTCTGCTTCTCAGCTGCACGCACCCTCTTCAGATCCTTCAATTGCAGGTGCTTGTCTGAGGGCTTCTCACCTTGTGACTTCCTTTCTTGTCCCTCCCCTCTTTTGCCTGGTTAACCCCCCACCCATCACTCTACTCTCCACTCAAGCACCACTTCTAGGCTTCCTCAGTCTCTTTTGCTATGAGGATTGGCTGCACTTTGCCTTTTTCCCCTAGAGCCCTGTGTCAGCTTCTGATCACACATTCATTCAGTGCCACTGTGTCATCAGTGCTAGTCTTCCATGCAAGGCTCCCAGCTCCATAAGGGCTGACCCTACATCTTCCTGGTCGCTGCTACGCCCCCTGGTGACTAGCACAAGACAGGCATAGAGCAGGTGTCTAACAAGCACTTAAAATATTACTAAAGAAATTATGAAATAAATATAGGGTTATTGTAAGAATTTGAGTAATCCAGGTAATGGAGTTAGCACAGTAGCTGGTGCAGAGTATTTGCTCCATGATTGTGTCTAATAAATAAGTGAGTAGGATGTTGGTGATTCCACTTTGATTTCGTCTTTAATAGAGAAATCTCTCTAATACGAGTAAAACTGCCACTCTCAGTTGGATTCTTTTATCCTGGGGTGCTCAATGCTTTGTGAAGTAACCAAATTTAGAAAATTTTTTAAAAATTATCCCTTTTGTTAAACCAAAATCTACCGCAGGGGTGTTGGTTTTGTTTTCTGGAGTTGCACGGACATCCCCCCTTCTTCATACGATAGTGTCAGCTGTCTGAGGTCAATCTGGTGTTGGCTCACGCTCCCTGCTTTTGCGTTCCTTGTAAATTCTGCCCTCCAAACACCACCAGTTCCCAGAATTATCTCTACTAGATGGGGGTTCCACATGTTCTCCTCCTTTATAAGTGCTGTAATTTTTAAGTTGGTCTTAAAGTTCCTTCTCAAATACCCTGAAATTATCCTAATAGCCAAATATGTTCACTACAAAGTTGAGAAATATTTTTTAAAAAATAAAGTGCACAGTGCTCATGATGTTCTGGTAAATAGATATATTGATGCTAAAGAAAAAGGTACAGATATTTTACTGAAAAACAAAAATGTAACTATGTTTGATATTCTTTAAAGTGTTCATGCTTTTCGACTAAGTAATTTAACTTCTAGGAACACAGCGCAGAGAAATAATCAAAATATACACACGTCATACACTCAGACAGGCATTTGCTATAATATTATGAGGAAACTAACAAAAAGGAAGTAAGCACATTATACATCAAGGCGAAGAGACAAAGGGTTAATTACACTTCCTTTTTGGCTATTTCTTCTAACTCCTAACCCACAAACACCTAAAAACACATGAAGCCCTCCAAATAGAAAAATACCACATGTGTATACACATACCACATAGAAACACAAATATCTAATCACCAAGAACTTCCTCTCTCCTTTTCTCTCTGTCTTTCTGTGTCTCTGTTCTGTCTCCCTCTCAAATCCTGTTTGCATGCTTTAGGATAGGTGGAATCCACAGACAGGGGAAGCCTGGATCCCTGAATGTCTTCACCCAGTGCAGTTCCCTGCCAACGGGATTTGTTTGTTGTTAACTGCTTGTTTGCTAGAGTAATTAGCCTGCTCTAACTGATACATAGACCAAATACACAATGATTGCATGTGTGAATAAATGAAAGAAAAATTAATTAAATAAGACACAAAGGTATAGAAATCAAAAAGGAAACCCAGAGGGAGGAAAAATGAAAAAGTAAAGCAAAGCGGAGAGTTCTAAAATTACTGTTTCCAAAAATGGAACAAAGCCCTAGAACTCTGGAAACTTTTTTCTCCAAAGTTTTACTAAAATTAAGTGTGTATAAGAAAATTTGTGCACATATTGATATTTAAGGAATAAGAGTTATTCACTTCCTTGATATAGTGGCTTAGCTCTAAATATGCATTTAACATGCATGAGATCCAGGAAAATAGGACTGAATGCTTCATCAGGGAGAAGTTCATATAGTTTATTTCTCTTTCTCTTTAGGCTTTTGATATTCCATAAAATGATGAAACTATGAAATAGAGAGAAGGAGTTATTTTTATGAATTCTTGTTGAAGTCAAGTTATGATGATCTACTGATATGATCCTAGGTTTTTACGATGGCTACAGCAAGTGCTTCCCTGCGTCCCATCTCAACTCCATTCTCCAATCCACTGCCCGAGTGCTCTGACCAAACATAAATGTAAGTATGACACTCCCTTATGTTAAGTCATTCACATGCTCTAGTGGAGACTCTAACTGTCCTACTGCACCATGATCTGCTCTCCCGAACAGTCAGCAACTCTCTCCCATGTCATCTACACCACAACCTCACGATTGACTTGCAAATCCTCAAACACATCATGCTTTCACTCACGATCCTTCTTTGCTTCCTCCATTTGGCAAACACATCAACATTATTTATGCTTTAGTCTAAATGTCACCTCTCCCAGGAAGTCTTCCCTGACTCTCTACTTTAAGTGCAATCACCTTATTTTCTCTCTAGATTCTCACTGCACACTGGACGTTCTTCTATCACGGCACTATCCAATGATATTATATCAATAGAAGTTAGGGATTTTTTTACTCTGCTCCTCTCAAGATCATAAGCACATTAAAGGCAAATTTTATTCCTTGTCATTTCTGTTTTTGCCATTAAAAGCAATGGCAAAAGCCGCCATGACTTTTGCAACAAACTCATACGTACGTTTAGGGGTTAATTTATCCAGCCAACAGATATTTACTGACTATTTTCCACTGACCAGGCATTGTGGTGGTTGCTGAGTAACAAGAAAACAGGAAAAGTCCAAGTCTAACCCAAGGTCCCAGGGTTTTGGGGGTATACCCCAGGTTCCGAAGGTTTTGGGGTATGCACTGTGAAGAAGTAGCCACTTGTAACTGTTTGCACCTTGGTTTTTGTTGTTTCAAAAATTTCAGAAAGAAGCCCAACCCTGTCAAAACAAAAGCTAGTTGGATCCAGAGATGTCTGAATTGGAGATGAACTTTGGTTATCTATCTATATTACCATACTACAAACCGCACCCCGGAAGGAGCTTATTCACCACTGCTTACACATGAGTGAGTAATGTAGAGACAGTAAGTATGTAGAAGTATGTAGCAGCATGATCGGTGAATGAGCTTGTGCTGCCTTTATTCCACCTCTACATACAGTGACTCAGCTCACCAGCCCAATAAAAGCCCCGTTTTCATTTGTGTTCTGGGAGGCACCGCTTCGGGAACTCTCTCCAGTGCTTTTCCTCATTGCAAGACATAAAATCCCTTGTTAAATCCTCCCTGGTCGTGGTTATTGGATTGTCACCTAGCAAGTGACCAAAACCAGCTGTTGTGTGGTTAACACAAGCTACCCTGTAGCTTTTCATTTTGAAAGACAGACACACCAATTAAACATCATAAGTGCCTCTTGAGTATTCTAAAGAAGCAACAGTTGATGGAATAATCAGAATGTGAGATGCGCAAGTTTTTGTATAGTACGGACCTAGGGTAAGCAACATGACTGGAAAGGAAGAGTGTTTAAAATTTGTTTACTTTTCATGTTAAAAAAAAAAAAATCTAAGTCACCCCTGGAATAAATGACTGGTAAGCTAAGAACTGGCAGATATGCAGAATTTATTCAGGTAGAGGCAGTCAGGAAGGGGACAATGTTCCATGCTTGGGGAACGGCATGAGAAAAGGTTCAGAGGCAGAAGATGATCAAAGACCAGAAGAGCTGGAGCAGAGGGTAAGCCTCTAAGAAGCTCTGGAAGAGGATGGAGGGCAGGAGAAGCCAGACTTCATCCATCTACAAAATATTATTTGAGGTCCTCAAGACCATAAGAAGCCACTGAATTTTTGTTTGTTTGTTTCATTTTGTTGTTGTTGTTGTTGTTGTTTATAAAAGATGGAGTCTTGCTCTGTCGCCTAGGCTGGAGCGCTGTGGCACAATCTCGGCTCACTGCAAGCTCTGCCTCCCAGGTTCACACCATCCTCCTGGCTCAGCCTCCTGAGTAGCTGGGACTACAGGTGCCCGCCACCTCGCCCGGCTAATTTTTTGTATTTTTAGTTGAGACGGGGTTTCACCATGTTAGCCAGGATGGTCTCGATCACCTGAGCCACCGAGCCCAGCCAACCATCGAATAGTTTTAAGCAAAGGCTTGGGATCTGTCCTCGCCTTTGACCTATCCCTGCTGGAGCTAAGGGACCACCCTGAAAACATATTTACTTAAACAGACTTTGTTTTCTGCTACTTGTTAGACTTAATCCAGCTCTGTATTTGAAAAGTTGAACCTAAAAATGAAACAGCAACAGAAAATAACCCCACATATTCTACCATTTGCTCTAAAATGTCAACTTCCCCACGTTTGAACCGCTAGTTAAAAAATAAAACAAAAACATATGCTTCGGATGAAAATTTGCCAAACCACACTTCCAAGATGCAATCGCCTCTGAAATATTTCAAGAATCTAGCAGGAGCAATAACAACACAAATCAAGACTTGCTAGTTTCACTGCAGGTGAAAAATGTTTTAAACATGTTTAGATTCTTTAGTCGGAAGTCCATTCTACCACGTGTGACAGCGATGAGAATATAATGGATACAGTTTCTCTCTATCTGCTCTGGCACTGATAAAATATGCATGTTAAATAGCTACCTGTGACCACCTGGAGGCATCTTGCAGCACTCTAAAGATGGGCTTGTTTTTCTAATACACATATGTACTCCTGCCTCCACAGCTGTGTTAATTTGAGCATGTATTCTAGACGTGAGCACACGTGATCCAGGTGCCATGCTTCCCTCATCTGCCTGAGATCATAAATGTCTGGCTGGCCTTTCAGACAGCCCCTGTTAGAAATCCCGCACTTGGAAAAACAATTCTTTTCAATTCAGTGGGTATTTATCAGGTGTTTGACATGTACCTTCTCCATGGCACTGTCACCATAAATGATACATGACTATCCACAGGCACCTAAAACTCAACAAGTCCTAAACTTAATTGAAAATGCTGCCCTTCCCACTGACCCCTTCCAAAGTCATGGGGTTCCCTGCCTCCCTTTTCTCAGCAGTTGAGGGGTTAGACACTAGCATCATATGAATGGCTTCTTTGGTTCCCACCATACTGTACCCACGAGGGGTTGCCAAGTCCCATAGATTCCACCTGGGAAAACTTCCCAGGAATCCATCCCTTCCCTCTCTATGACCACATTCCCTGCGATGATCCTCATCTTTTCCTTGCTTTACTGTAGGCCACCCGAGGGATCCTTGTGACTTCTGGTTTCCTTTTTGTATGTGAGCCCACTGGACAGTAGAATGACAACAACCAGGACCTCAATTCTCTTAGCCTGTGCTCCCCAGGAGCAGATGAGGATTTGACAGCAAGTACTTTATTAGTGGGTCATCTCAGGAAATGTGGCTAGGAGAATGAGGAAGTGAGGCAGGGAGGGGAAGGGAGCCGATAAGGGAAGCATTAACAAGTACATTCCCACTGGAGGATTCCAGGAAGCAGGGCAGAACCTGTGACTCGGAGGGGCAAGGGAGCTGGGGGATTTATACTCTAGTTCCCATCAGTCATTTACTGAGGACTCTCCTAGGGATGTGTACGCATTCTCTAGGCTTGTGATAAGGCAAAGAAATGCAGAGACTGGCCTGATGTGTTCTAACTATAAAGCCCAAGAGATACAGACAAGAGACAGCCAAAGGTCCCCAGCAAAACCCCGCCTTCGAGCCTGAAATAGCCCGAAGGCTGAAAAGCCGGACTGCTGGTCTTGGATGAAGCCCACCTTTTTGCGACCAACTCTTCCTAAATAATGTCCACCTGTGCACTGGGAGGATGGGGTGGAGCCTAAGGAAGTCTGCGCCCTTTGCAGTGGGGAGGAGCCTGGCCTCTCTTGTTTCTGTGGTAACCTGGGATTCAATCTGTGAGGCGGGAGACCTGCAAGCAGGACCCTCTCTCGCTTTGCTGAGAGTTATGTTTTCCTTTATGTCCAATAACTTCTGTTTCTCACCCTCGTATATGGCTGTGAGCCCAGTCTTTCCTGGTCGTTTGACAAGAACTGAGTTTAGGCTGAACTAAGGAGAAAGTTCTGCAACACAAAGATACACAGGTGGGGCATGGACGGGGTTGGCTGTTCCACCTAATGGTCCTTCCTCTGTGGTCCTTTGCCTCCTCCATTGCCACAAGCACAGTGTATAGCGGAGGTGCATTGTGTGGCTACTTCACAACCGTGGTCTTAACTACGCACCCGGGGAACGAAGGAAGAGAAAGAGATAAAAGGAAAAAGAGGGGCTGGACGCAGTGGCTCACGCCTGTAATCCCAGCATTTTGGGAGGCCAAGGCAGGTGGATCACGAGGTCAGGGATTCAAGACCAGCCTGGTCAAGATGGTGAAACCCCGTCTCTAGTAAAAATACAAAAATTAGTTGGGTGTGGTGGTGCGTGCCCGTAATCCCAGCTCCTCGGGAGGCTGAGGCAGGGAATTGCTTGAACCTGGGAGGTGGATGTTGCAGTGAACTGAGATCACAGCAATGCACTGCAGCCTGGGCAACAGCGAGAGACGCCATCTCAAAAAAAAAAAAAAGAAAGAAGAAAGAAAAAGAAGGACAAAAAGTCAAAGCAGAGAATGAATTACGTGATTGTAAAAATAAATAAATAAATAAATAAAAACCCCACCTAAAATTCCACCCAATAAGCAAATGCCCCAGAATCAATACACAGTGAGAAAGAGAATTCATCTGTCTCTTCACCTGCTTTCAGTTCCTCAGCCTCTCATACTGTGAATGCTCATTGCACTGAAGAGGACTCTAGTGTGTAAACACAGGAGTTTCCCTGTTTTTCAGATGAAAAGCTCCTAAATGCAAACTACTTCTTCTGGTGTCAAGTGGAGAAACAGAACTCGTCCTGTACTGGAAAGAAGGCTGGCTGCATTGGTCTACCTGGGACACAGTGCGTCAATCTCCAAGATGTTTTTTTTTTTTCCTCAAAAATTTAATTCATTTACTCAACAAGTATTTACTGAGCACCTGTTATGCACCAAAGTATACTAGCTGAGGAGAGAATCACCACCACCACCACAAACAACAACGAACTCTTTCTTTTTCAAGATTTCCCCATAGGGGTCCCTTTTCCTGGTTTCTCTGGCCAGAAAGTTGGAAATTCAATGGGAGTCTTAGCGACCTGCCTGGCCAGCTCCCTGCAGTATGACTAGAACCCAGTCCCAAGGCAAAGCCAAAGAAGAAAAAAAATAACCCAAGGTAGGAAACTCTCCTCAGTGAAATCATTTCTCCAAGTTGTGACTCCCTTAATCCACCTATCCAACTGGTTTGGTTTGCTCTTCACAGTTTTCAAATGTGTGTGTGTGACTGTCTGTGTGTGGGGTGTGTGCCTGCATGCACTTGAATGTGTGTCTGTGTGTGGGGTGTGTGCCTGCATGCACTTGAGTGTGTGTCTGTGTGTGGGGTGTGTGCCTGCATGCACTTGAACGTATGTGTCTGTGTGTGGGGTGTGTGCCTGCATGCACTTGAGTGTAGGTGTCTGTGTGTGGGGTGTGTGCCTGCATGCACTTGAGTGTGTGTCTGTGGGGTGTGTGCATGCATGCACTTGAGTGTGTCTGTGTGTGGGGTGTGTGCCTGCATGCACTTGAGTGTGTGTGTCTGTGTGTGGGGTGTGTGCCTGCATGCACTTGAGTGTGTGTCTGTGGGGTGTGTGCATGCATGCACTTGAGTGTGTGTCTGTGTATGGGGTGTGTGCCAGCATGCACTTGAGTGTGCGTTGCCCAGAGTTTTAACTTAGCATTTGCTAGGAGGGATGGCCTATATATTGGGCTCATACTACCACACCAGATTATACTTTTACTAAAAAAGTTCTTCTACATAGAATAGGTTCATCAGAGAAACTCCGAAAAATATATTAAAACACAGAAGAAAAGTAAATTTATTTACAATCCTGTATCAGACAAACAGAATAGCATTTTAGTTGACTTCCTTCCAGGTTGTAATACACTTTTTGCTTAAGTTGAAATGGAAGGCTGTGAGCAACTTTGTATTTTGGTTTTTTAAATGAATGATGCTTCCCAAGTTTTCTTTCCTCCCGTGTCACAGATTCTGTAAACACAATTTTAGTTGCTGCACAATACAGCCTGTGGATGTATCAACATGTATAAACCATTCCCTTGATATGCTTCTTTTTTCTTTTTCTTTTTTTTTTTTTTTTTTTTTGAGACGGAGTCTCACCTTGTCACCCAGGCTGGAGTGCAATAGCATGATCTTGGCCCACTGCAACCTCCGCATCCCAGATTCAGGCTATTCTCCTGCCTCAGCCTCCCAAGTAGCTGGGATTACAGGCACGTGCCACCATGCCCAGCTAATTTTTTTGTATCTTTAGTAGATACAGGGTTTCACCATGTTTGCCAGGCTGGTTTTGAACTCTTGACCTCATGATCCACCTACCTTGGCCTCCCAAAGTGCTGGGATTATAGGCGTGAACCACCGTGCCCAGCCTACTTGTATGTTAAGTGCTTCCAATTATTTCTTACTATAAATAAAAGACAAATAAAGTGACATTGTGGGTAGAGTTTCATTTGCTTGCTTGTTTTTCTCTAATGAGAATTCCTTAGAATAGATTAGCAAAAGTGGTATTACTGGATGAAAGGCTATGAACATTTTAAAAATCCTGTAACATATTGACAAATCACCAATCACTAGAATAAAATCATCACTGGCAACAAATTTAACCTTTCAAAGGCAGGACACTGTTCCAACACATTTCTCTGATCACAACTTTTGTGGTTCCAACCACATCTGTGTTGCCTAAACATGCCACACTGTATCGTGACTTCATGCCTTCATTGTGTCATTTCTCTAACTGGGATACCATCTTTGCTGACTCACTCCTTTCTCCCTCCTGGTCTTCATTACCTGCCTGATAACACACAGATACACACAGACATACAGACGCACAACAATGGGTGCCTGTTGTACGTTATGTGTGTCATTCTTCAGTACAGGTTAGATGGTGATTTGGGGGTAGTTTCTATCAACTGCTGGTTTCATCTGCCAGGTCCCATTACCATGCAAATGCAGGCTTTATTTTTTTAACTTTAACAAGTAGTATTTATTTAATGCATGATATCTAATATCACATGGCAAGCTCTTTTTTCTTTTTCCCAAGGGAGTTTTTTGAGTTTCCCTCTCCTGAGGTGGCCCCAGAGAAGAGAAAATCCTTGGGGTTTTACCTAACACCTGAGGCATTTAATCACCGGACTGGAAGGGACACTGTTCTTCTCTCCCTGGCAGCCCAATTGCCACGTTAACTGGCAGAAGGCAGTGCTGGCTGTTGATGTGGGTGGTGTAGCCACCCTGCACTGAGCTCCGACCTCACATGTGGTGGTTCCAGGGGAGATGGAGATGGTAGTGGATGTCACTGGGTTATTCCAGGACAGACTCAGAGAAAAACAGTGTTTGACTTTGTATCGAATGCAAAACCAGGGGTCTCTTTATTTTTTCATTCTTAGGAAAACTCAGCTTCTCAAGTAGAATCTTATGGTAATCCCAGGGAGAGCAGGCCCCAAACTGACTTTTCCAACAAGGGTGGAATCAATCCTCCCCCTTAAAATAGCTAATGCATGCTAGGCTTAATACCCAGGTGATGGGTTGACTGGTGCAGCAAACCACCATGGCACATGTTTACCTATATAGCAAACTTGCACATCCTGGGCGTGTACCCCAGAACTTAAAATTTAAAAAAAGGAATGCCAAGAGAGAGAGAGAAAAGAATGGCACGTTCCTTTCTCAGATAAAATGACAGAGGAAGAAGATGCAGAGCACTGTCCTTGTATTTGCGAAAAGGAAGCACTCATTGCCAGAACTCGATCGATTTGGTCCATTTTTCAGATCCTTATTTCTCCTGGTTTTATCTACATGGCTTATTTTTGTTCGTTAGCTTCTTAATGTTATGGCTGCAAAGTCTAAAATTAGAAAGCTGTCTCCCATACTAACTGCCAAAGTCAATCGCCCCCTTTGTTCAACCAATTCTTAATATCTCCTATGATTGAAATTCAACATTATTCTGCTTAAGGAATTATTCACAATATTTAATCTAAATTACACCATTTCCCCCCCTGTAAATTTCTTCTTTCATTGACGCCTCCCCCAAACCTCAAGTACTATTCTTCTTCCTTTTTTGCTAAAGACATTTTAATTAAAATACTAGGGTTACCTTAACCTACTTAAACGATCATCTCTCGTTTTTGTGGCTCTCTGTAGTGAAGTCCCGAATCAGCGAAGTGTCTTTCACTGGCCTCTCTCCTCTTTCTGCTCTGTGGTTTTTGCTTGATTACAGAGCCTCACGTTTTCATTCAGCCCCAACCTCTGTTCCACACCACGCAGTTTACATTAATAAATTCTTCACAATAATGTACGTCATGTCTCATGTTTCCCCACGTCATTGATTACTGTGTTCTTTGAAGGTTCAAAGGTGTGTCAGATCCACCAGGAAAAAGAAGGAAAAGCTCCACATTTGATATTCTCCCACATCTAAGGTTTCCCTGGGCCCAGTAGTTTTGATGTTAGGATGGTAAAACAACAACAGCTTTTAAAAAGAGAAGAGAGTGCTATAAATATTCAATGGTCATGTAATACTTATTCTTCTTTAAAAGATAGAAGGACCAGTCTCCTTTTTCAAAGTCAGCATTGGCAAACACAGCAACTGTTTGATAATGAAGCTCTGAAAAATCTATTATGGGACCAAGAGAAATTTGTCAGCATCCCAGCTATTCTGTGGACTATCCCCACAGGAAAGGAGTAATTTTTTATTTCATTTGTTCACAAATACTTCATAGTGAACTCTTTGACTGTTTTACAAGTAGAAAAATTTCTTTAAAAATCAATGTGTTCTAGAAAACGAGAGAGCACTTACTGTGAATTAGGCACTAGGTCTTGCAAACATTTTCCCCCTTTGATACACAATTTCTGTGATGTATCCCATACTACAGATGAGGAAAGTGAGGCACAGAAAGGTTGAACACTCTGCTCAAGGACATACATACCTCTGGTAAGTAAAGAAGCCAGCATTTGAACCCAGGCCATTCCACTCACAGTCTGGACCATCACCCACTCTACCTCTTATCTCCTGCATGTGCTGTCTTTCCACATTAAAAGTTTAATTAGCCAGGCACGGTGGCTCACACCTGTAATCCCAGCACTTTGGGAGGCCGAGGTGGGTGGATCATTTGAGGTCAGGAGTTCAAGACCAGTATGGCCAACATGGTGAAATCTCATCTCTACTAAAAACACAAAAATTAGCTGGTGTGGTGGCACATGCCTGTAGTCCCAGCTACTCAGGAGGCTGAGGCAGGAGAATCGCTTGAACCTGGGAGGTAGAGGGTGCAGTGAGCTGAGTTCACTCCACTGCACTTCATCTGGGGCAACAGAGTAAGACTCTGTCTCCAAAAAAAAAGGTTTAATGCCTATAATCCCAGTACTTTGGGAGGTTGAGGTGAGTGGATCACTTGAGGTCAGGAGTTCGAGACCAGCCTAGCCAACATGGTGGAACCCCATCTCTACTAAAGATACAAAAATTAGCTGGGTGTGGTGGCACGCTCCTGTAATCCCAGCTACTCGGGAGGCTGAGGCAGGAGAATTGCTTAAACTAGGGAGGCAGAGGCTACAGTGAGCTCAGATCCTGCCACTGCACTCCAGCTGGGGTGACAGAGCAGGACTCCATCTCAAAAAAGAAAAAAAAAAGTTTAATTAACAAATTTTATTCACTATCTCTTCCAGTTCAACCCCAAATTTATCCTTTTCTGGTTAATGAGCTCCTCCCGATCCACAATACATTCACAATATAAGTGTTTCTCACCCTCTTACACTTATCCAACTCCCACCACCTTGGTCCAAGCCAAAATCGTCTTTTCCTGGATCATAGCACAATCCTGCTAACTGCTCCACAGCTTCTGACTATGCCTCTACATCCTCTGCCTCACCAACCTCTCCCAGGGTGGCCAGAGTGGTCCTGTTAAAACATGAACTGGGCGATGTCCCTCCTCTGCTTCATAGCTTCCAGTGGGATCTCCTAGCACCCGGAGTGAAGCCAGTGTCCTTATTCTGGGTTACAGTGTGTCATGTGATCTCATGTCATCTGCACTCTGCCCCTGTTACTGCAAGCTCCCCTGACTCACTCCAGCTCAGTCCAGGCACACTGGCACCCTGGAGCACACCAGACCCATCCCCACCTCAGGGCCTGCAGACTTGCTGCTCTGCCTGCCTGGGTATGTCTCCCGCTAGATAGCCACATTGCTGTATTAATTTGCAATGGCTGCTATAACAAGTCCTAACAAACTTAGTGACTTAAAACAACACATTTATTTTCTCACATTTCTGGGGGTCAAATATCCCAAATAGATCTTCCTGTGCTAAAATCAAGGTGTTATCAGAACTGTGTTTCTTCTGGAAGCTGTACAAGAGAAGTTCTCCTTGCCTTCTCCAACTGTTAAAGGCTGCCTACATTCCTTGGCTCATGGACCCTTCCCCCATCTTAAAAGCCAGCAGTGTAGCATCTTCAAATCCCTTTCTGGCTCTGACACATTGCCTCCCTCTCATAAGGACTGTGCTGATAACATTGGACCCAAAACATAATCCAGGATAATAACCAAATCTCAAAATCCTTAACTTAATCACATTTGCAAAGTCTATTTTGCCATATAAAGTAACATATTCACAGGTTCCAAGGATTAGAATGTGAAAAACCTAGGGCCTTTGTTCGGTCTTCCATAGCAGTTCTTTCACTTTCCTCAGACCTTTCCTCACAAGTTACCTACTATATGAGCCCTGCCCTGGCCACTCTACCTACGATTTCCTTTTTTAAAATTGAGATGGAATCTCACTCTGTCTCCCAGACTGGAGTGCAGGGGCATGAGCTCAGCTTACTGCAACCTCTGCCTCCCAGGTTCAATTGGTTATCCTATCTCAGCCTCCCCAGCAGCTGCGATGACAGGCACGCACCACCACACCCAGCTAATTTTTGTATTTTTAGTAGAGATGGGGTTTGGCCATGTTGGCCAGTCTGGTCTCAAACTCCTGGCCTCATGTGATTCCATGTGCCTCGGCCTCCCAAAGTGCTGGGATTACAGGCATTAGCCGCCATACTCAGCCTCTACCCAGTATTTCTAAAACATCCTTAAAACTTCATTCCCCTTCCTGTGCTTTATTTTACTCTTTTTTTTCCTGCAACATAACAATCTAACATACTAAAAATATATATTACTATATATAATACACAGAGTATATAAGCATATATATGATGTTCTATATACACTACACATATATAAGCATGTATACAATATACTATATATAATACACATAAAGTACATATGTGTATATGTATACATAAGTATATATATGTATAGTATACAGTATATGTGCATGTATGTATATACACATACCTATATATACTCTTCCATTAAGAAAAGAAAAATGATACATAAATATATATTATAAATGTAAGCCCCGTAAATGCAGGAATTTCTGTCAGTTTTCCACAGCTGTACCCCCTGTGCCTAGACCAGTGCCTGGCATATAGTAGGTGCTCAATCAATATTTGACAAACAATTTTTGTCCTTTACCATGAACTGAAATATAAAGGATCTCAATCATATAGGAAATGAAAAATGAGAAAGAATTCAATCATCCATGATTCACTGAGTACCTATTATGCGACTTTCACTAGTTAAATGATGTGTGAAATATAAAAATGCATCAGGGGAGGTGTCGAGGCTCCATTTATGGTGGTAAAGGTTGTATGCTGCACTAAAGTCCTTGCAGGAAGTGGTTGAGGGCTGAAATTTACCCCGTGTTCTGCAACCATATGCCCACGGGCACTGCAAGTGTATGCCCTAAGGGGATGGCTGTTTCTAACTTGCATGAAGGTACGGTCGAGTCTATCCTACCCTGGTGCCACTCAACTGGCTTGAGTTAGCCGGAAATTCTTATGCCAATGGATCATTAAAACTTTTTAGATACAGCAAGAGTAGGTTATTAAGGTGAGAAGAACTGAGACGAGATAGATAAAGGCAGTTTTAGACGTGGGAAATGGTGATGAGGACTACAGGACTATTGCCTTGCACCTAGGAGCACAAATAGGGTTCAGCTTCTGCCCGCTGTAGAAATAAGTCTTGGACTGTAAGCTGGAGAATCTTGGTTTCTGTCTTGTCTCTAAACCAATGCTGCATGAAATGAAAACCTTCACCTCTTTTCTGCGAGCATCAATTTCCTCTCTTCGGAAACAGGTGAGATAATCCTGCCCACACAGTGAAGTCTTCCTAGATCTCAATATTCAAAATATCTGATATCCCCAACACTTCCTATTTCCCTTCGGTGCTTTATTTGTATCTGTGTCCCTGTTTTCATCTATCATACCACAGATTTCACTGATTTCTATTTTTGTTTGTCTCCCCCGCCCCCATACATAAGATCCACGAGGCAGGGATTTAACTTTTATCTTTCTTATTTACCTTTCTAACCCTGGTAAACCAGAACAGTCCTTGGCACCTGCTGTGTGCTCAGACAACATCTGAATCGAATGAGTGATGAGTTAATCTAGTTGAAAAGTCTAAATGAGCCTGTGTGGAGCAATGAAACCCATCGAGATGCTAAATTGTGTTTACTGACTGTTAGCAGGAACAGAGATTGTGACTGCATGATCAGGGCAGTAGGCTGCATGCTAGCTTGGCTTTGTGGGACAGTGTGGATGCTTTGAATGAACCAAGTAGGAACTCCCAGACAGAAAAAAGCATAAAACAACAGTGATAACAGTATCACCTCCTCAGTCTCTCCCTGGGTCTGGTGCTATGCTAAGCACTTTTCAAATGAATTATCTCATCTAATACTCAAAACAGCATTTTGGTAATTACTGTTATTAGCTTCATGATGCAAATGAAGAAACTGAGACACAGGTAGGTTAAGTAATTGGCCAAGAATGGTTCAAAGTCAAAAGAAACACGGATTAAAACAGTGGAAACATGGGCTGTTATGTTAAGGATTAGAAGTAATATGATTAGGCCAGGCACGGTGGCTCACACCTATAATTTGGGAGGCTGAGTCAGGTGGATCACCTGAGGTTGGGAGTTTGAGACCAGCCTGGCCAACTTGGCAAAACCCTGTCTCTACCAAAAATACAAAAATTAGACAGGCATGGTGCCAGGTGCCTGTAATCCCAGCTACTCTGGAGCCTGAGGCAGGAGAATCACTTGAACCTGGGAGGCGGATGTTGCAATGAGCTGAGATCGCACCATTGCACTCCAGCCTGGGAGACAAGAGTGAAACTCCATCTTAAAAACAAACGTGTAGAATGAGGATTATAATACTACCTACATCATAGGATTGTTTTAAGTATAAAATGTGTATGTGTACGTTTACATAACAGTTAACATTTAAAGAGCACCTACTTTGTATAAATACACTTTGTATGAGATATTGTTCAAATGTATATTCTAATACATGTAACATATATGTTAGAATAGGATCTTATATATCTTAGAAGTTAGATCTTATATATATGAACAGTATCTTTATATGTGTGCGTGGGTGTGTATGTGCATATATATGTATATGTGTATGTATATATACACACCCACACACATGGGTATATATAGCACTCTTCAAGTGTTAGCTATTATTTTTCTTTTAAAGTACATTCTGTCATGACATTTGTCCTGTACCTGAAGAGACTGTTATTATTGGCCTCAAATAAGAAATGGCTAGTTTAGATTAAGCTGTGTAGTCTCACAATTAACCTTTTTTCCCAGCACTCACATCTTATCTGTTTCAATGTTCCCTTGATTCTCCACTCGAAATGTTTCTTATCATAATCAAATGCTCAAAATCAGTAGTAAAAATAAATTCTTGAGAGCAGCTAGAGGGAAAAAGACACATGACACACAGAGGAAAAAGAGAAGGACGACAGCAGACGTCTTGTTAGCAACAATGCAAGTCAGAAGATAGTGGAGTAAACCGTTGAAATGCTCAAAGAAAAATAAAATGTGTCAACTCAGAATTCTGTATTCAGTGAAGATATCTCCCGTTATTGAAAGCAAAGGTAAGACTTTTTCAGATGCATATACAAAAGGCAAAAGAATTCATCACCAGCAAAACCTCACTGTAAGAAATATTCAATAGACCTTCATCCAAAAGAAAAATAATATTGAATGGAAATAAGAATTTACACAAAGGAACGAAGAGCAAAGAAAATGGTGGATATGTGAAAAAATATGCTTTTTTTTTCTATGTCTTAGAAGGAAAATTGATTGTTTAAAGTAAAAAATAGTAACAATGTAATGTGGAGTTTATAACGTATGATCAACTATGATATCAACTATGATATCAATGTATGATAACATATGATAAAAACCAGAGGAGCGGTAGTGCAAAGGCTGGGAAAGGAGAAAATGAAGGTGTTTTATTGTAAGGTTCTTATACTATATGTGAAATGCTATAATATTATTTAAAGCAAACGGTGATAAGTTAAAGAGGTATACTACAAATTCTAAAGCAACCACTAAGATGACAAAGAATATTTCTTGAGGCTACACTTTTCTGTTTGGTCTCAAAGATTATTTCTTCCTGTTAAGAGCCAGACCCTTAAGACAGTGCTCTCTCTTATCTGGACCATCCCAATAGCATCCTAACTTGCCTTCTTTCCTGCCCTGAAGTCTCATTCTCCTTCATTCCATCCAGATATGCTTCTTGACTAGGCATTATAAAGCATTTTTCTTTTCAAAAGTTATCTTTAAGGTAGTACAGAGTAGGTCCTAGGTGGATATTTTTTGTAAGAAGAAATGAACAAATAAAATACTGTTTCTTCTTTGTAGAATGTGGTCTACTCCACCTTCTTAGCATGATATTAAAGGCTCTCTAAAATTGGAGCTGAGAAAACTTCTATAATTTCCTTTTTGTATTGGAATCATCTACTGTAGATCCAATGCAACTAGTTGCTCTTTACTAAACAAATTTTACATTTCCCTGCTTTTGTATATAGCATCTGTCTCACCTGGAATGCTCTTCCCACATAAACTCTAAAGATGTTGCCTCTTCACAGATGCCTTCCTTGGCCATCCCAGTCAGGCAAGTTGTGAAAGTTAGGAAGGAACTGTCACCCAGGCATCCATACTGATTACCGGGGTATTGGCTGCACCAGTGAGATCATCCTTACAGCCTTCCTTGGTAACTCTGCTGCAATTATGCATGGTTCAATATTTTATAGACTGTGATCATATACACACTGATTCTTTGACTTTACCAATTACAAAGTTTTATTTAAAAATAAAAATAGAAGACTTGTGTTATATTTGGCAGCAACCCCATAATCTTGAGCTCTCTTAGGTTTTTTTAAGGAATACAAAGAACAAAAGTTATGAGGCAAGATCAGCATTATAACAGATTAGAGACAATGTGAGATTATTTGGATTGCCAAGAATTCTTATCCCATGAACTTCATAATTTCTTAGGCATACGCAGAAATGTTTCATATCTGTTAGACTCAATGCTTCCTTTTAATAATAAAAACAAAGGCGACTGAGTCTCCCTCCTACATGGTGATGTCAAATTTTGTTGAGAAAAACTGAGTTTGAGTGAGGTTGAGCACAGTACACAGAGAAACGTGACAAGAGTGACTGGTATTGATTTGAGTCTCTACCAATAATTCTCCAGAGGTACACTCAATCTTGACATAATTCAAAGGACAGGATAACGATATTTTTATTTTCAACAGTGCTCAGAAAAAAGTATTTTATGAGAATTAGTAAATACTGTAACATGACCCTGACTTTCAAAGGCACGGACAGTTTTTCCTTTAAACAAAAACTCAGATATTAAACTCCTGGTATAAAAAAATCATCATTTTCAAGTGCAAACTGAACAATAGCCTTCAATCTACTCTCGTGGTTGATCAGAAGTAAAAGTGAAAATATTGCACATAATTAGTACAGTATTGTTACATAGGCTACCTTGTTAGTCCCCTCCCAGCACATAATTGCACTCAGTCCAACAGAGTTAAACCCCAATCCACTCACTTTGCATTGACACATGACTGGAAAGCACAGCTTCTCATATTAAGGATTTAAATTTGGGTTCAGCAGAGATATTCAGTCCTAAGAACTGAAATCATGAGTCGTGGTGGCAATAAAATACTCATGAAATGTAGTCATAGCCCAAGGATAATTTTTCTGTTATTGCACTTTCATTTTTGTGATCAATCCTTTAGCTATGGTACAGAGAGGATACCTTCCATCTTGTATTTCAGTAGCTATTGGATAACTTCCCCAGGAACAGGAGAATTAAGATATGCAGGTCCCAACTGCACATCCTTGACTGAGCCTTCTCTCTAGGATAATGTTTGATATATTCCTATTTGGTTTCTGGGCTGCTCTCAGGTAGAGCTGCAGACCAGTACTATAGCTCATGATGGTTGGTTGCTGAACTCCTGAGACCTGATGATTAACTTTTACGAGATTCACAAGGACGAAGTCCATACACAGCCTGGTATGCAATGTTAGCTGGTGCAGGCTCATGACCTTACAGAGTTGTACCTGTAACTCCACATATTTCCACCATTATTCACATACGGAGTTCTTGACCTGTTAAGTTCGGCACAAGGTAACTGCACACTTACCCACGGCATCACACCCTCTTCCTGGACCTTTCTCTCGTTGCTGCCTCCTAAAGACATGTTCAACCTTTACAAAATTGCTAAAAACTCTGCCTTCCAGTGAACTTGAACAGATCCCCTGAAACTGGCATTAATATTGCCTTTTTCTGTACTTACGAATATTGTTTTATGGGCTTCTCTCAGTGCATTTTATTCACTGCATGCCTCTATTGCCTTTAAGAAAAGACACATTCTAGAGTCTCTGTGGTTCATTCCACAGTGAGAATCACAGATTCTTAGGCAAAACATACAGCTCTTTAGAAACTTAGTGAACTTGACTTTTTACTACTATCCTCTGAATTCATGGTTCTGATTCAGTTAACCAGGTTGTACCTGACATTTCAACTAACAAGTTAGTGCACCTGCATTGAGCATCTACCATATGCCAAGGATTTTGGCGAGGTGTTGTGTACCCAGATACATAACCTTGAAGAACTCACAGTGTATTGGGTTAGAAAAATCACAGAAAGATAACGTGATGATATATTTGCATTATAACATAGTTATTAATGCCTTTGAGAGGATACACCAGTGTCCAAAAGTGCGGTGAGGATAGGTATGAGGCATCTCAGGTGGGAGAAATACTTTATCACTAATGGTGTTTACGAATTGCCAGCAGAAGATGATGAAACTATACAGCATTTAGTTTTTTGTTGTTTCATTTATCTGTTTTTGTCTCTACCTGGAATAGATCATTACTATACCAGTACCATGTTGATATACCAGTGGACATAATTATCGAGGTGAAAGTTTTGGGAACAATGAGTGTTTTGGAGAAGGTATATATGATTTTTACTATTTCTTCCAACTCCATGATGTCATATTGGTAGCTTAGCATGAGCCACAGTGTCAGTGTTTACACCACAGTAACTGGCAAACACCACAAATCAGGGTTATTTTATTTCTGTTCAGAAATCTTCTTATTGAGTTGACAAAAAAGTTAATTTTGTGGGGAAGAGTGAGAATTTTCCAAACAAAGAAAAGAAGAAGAAATGAACTGTAGACTGCAGATACTGCTCTGATGATTAATCCTACAATAGGACCTCAAGCTTATGGAACGTGTCCACAGGATGATGATCATCATCAAACCGGTTTTTAATAACTTACAGAGTTAATTGTGATTGAGATCTCACTTATCTTAAAAGAAGGGATCTATATAGCCAATAATTTGGAAGCTATAACCATAAAGGAAAATATTTCATATGCCCACTCCTTGACAAGTCAGAAGGAAGTCACCAACTTTAAATTTAAACTCTACTTTAAAGGGAAGACAGTTGTCACTGGTTATGAAATGCTACTTCAATGAAAACACAGGACGGTGTGATTTGCTTGTCTGATCCCTTTATTTGGAACTGAAGTATTCATTCCTTCAGGTACTGGGATGTTGGCGGCTGACAGCTATAAACTAAGAGGCTTTGCCTTCTGCTGAAGAGAGCACCTCTCCCAAGATTATACCTCCTTCCTGAAAGCAGCCTACATTCAATGACTGGTCAATGTGGAGGCACAAGACCTCAGCTCCTTGTTCCGAGTAAGGACAACACAGAAGCATTCTCCTCATCTTAAAGCTCTCTGCAGGGTCAGTTGAGATCTCTGTTGTAAGCACACCACAGCCCAACTTCTCTCTCAATCCAACCTTGCATCTTTCAGGCCTGCAAATAATGTGTGTTACTCCTGAGAACGTTTCCCAAAGTTTCCCTCTTGTCAACCACCATGGGAGAGGCTTTCCCAGTAACCCCACTGCAATGATAAAGCGGGCAAAGCAGGAGTCACAGGTGCTCAGATGTCTTCACGTGCAGCACAGACCAGGCGTGTTGGCCATGCCTGGGAGCTTCTCCATTTTCTACTTTGCTTTGCAGTTAAGCTGAAGCCATGCAACTAGAATTTTGTAATTATTTGTTACAACAGTAACGATTAATTGCTGACTAATATATCCTGAGTTTTTCATGGCCCCCGATCTTAAAAATGGGTCCACCTCTTTACCCAAATTTTGCCTATTCATAAAAGCTCGCCTCAAAGATCACCTTTTCTATGACACATTTCTGTAAGTCTCCTCTCCAGGCTATCACTTGCTTGCTTAACCTTTTCAGGTATTTCCTTTCTGCCTCTTTTATGGAGTTCCACTTCTTATCAATACTATTACAAGTGTTTTCTTTCTGGGAATTTACTTCACTTGTTGATTCTGGTATCCATTTATTTCCATATGTCTTATATATGCTTTCTGACTAGGAATTCTTTGAGGGAAAGAATTCCTTGAACAAAGGACTGAGAAGAAGGGAAGGGAGGTACAAGCTTCTAGCAAATGCAGCCATGACGGTGTGCATGGAAGAGACGATGTGCTTTGAACTGATTCCCATATTGTTGGAAAGAAATCAGCATATTAAAGTACTTATTGGTGGGCTGGGCGCAGTGGTCATGCCTGTAATCCCAGCACTTTGGGAGGCCGAGGCAGGTAGATCAATTGAGGTCAGGAGTTCGAGACCAGGCTGACCAACATGGTGAAACCCCGTCTCTACTAAAAATGCAAAAAATTAGCCAGGCATGGTGGTGGGTGCCTGTAATCCCAGCTACTCGGGAGGCTGAGGCAGGAGAATCACTTGAACCCGGGAGGTGGAGGTTGCAGTGAGCCGAGACTGTGCCACTCACTATACTCCAGCCTGGCCAATAGAGCAAGACTTCATCTCAAAAAAAAAGAAAAAAAGAAAAGGAAAAAAAGTACTTAAAGTACTCACAGTGTGTCCACAGGACAAATCCAAATGCGTCCAACTGGAGAAATCCACGTGAT